>NC_053392.1:464033357-465233357 GCF_905171765.1 Bufo bufo | reverse complement strand
TGAAAGGTAAAAAAAACAAAACAAAAAAGAAAAAACCAGGCCGCAAAGCAATAACTTTATTAACTGTTGAACAGAACATAGAAACTTTTTTTAAACTTTTTTAACTGAACATTTAACTTTTTTACTTACCGGTATTTTTTTTTTTTTGTTTAGTTTTTTTTACCTTTTATAGAACAAACCTCTCCTTCCCCATGGGACAATGTGCAAAGCGCAAATCGCCCAAAGATGTGGCGAAGTACGTTATGCACTTTATCCCAGGTGAAAGGAGAGGTTTGCAGCAGCTGTGAGTGAATGGGCCCTAATAGCCCTGTGTGCCTGTCCTGGTGAGATGTGATCCCTATGCTAGGTGTACCTGTGTGTGGTACTTCCGGAAACACTCTCCATAGCATAGGGCAGGGTGGTCAGCACAGTCAGGACAGAAATAGCGGGTGTCACGCCTTATTCCACTCCTGCTACAGACACGACATCTTTTTCGGGGTGACGGTTGGGTTGAGGTACCAGGAACGACACTGGGGAAATGTCGCTCGTGTAGACGGCTAACTACACTGGTGGATGGGGCCACGGAACCTCCTGGGTAAAGGAGGTTCTCGATGATCTCTTCCTGGAATTTGAGGAAGGATCCTGTTCTCCCAGCCTTACTGTAGAGAACAAAACTATTGTAGAGCGCCAATTGAATTAAATATACAGACACCTTCTTATACCAGCGTCTGGTTCTGCGGGAAACTAAATACGGAGACAACATCTGGTCATTGAAGTCCACCCCTCCCATGAGCACATTATAGTCGTGGACACAGAGGGGCTTTTCAATGACACGGGTTGCTCGCTCAATTTGGATTGTCGTGTCTGCGTGAATGGAGGAGAGCATGTAAACGTCACGCTTGTCTCTCCATTTCACCGCGAGCAGTTCTTCGTTACACAAGGCAGCCCTCTGCCCCCTTGCAAGACGGGTGGTTACAAGCCGTTGGGGGAAGCCCACGCGACTAGTTCGCGCGGTGCCACAGGCGCAAATCCGTTCTAGAAACAAATGCCTAAAGAGGGCCACACTTGTGTAAAAATTGTCCACATAAAGATGGTACCCCTTGCCGAATAAGGGTGACACCAAGTCCCAGACTGTCTTCCCACTGCTCCCCAGGTAGTCAGGGCAACCGACCGGCTCCAGGGTCTGATCTTTTCCCTCATAGATCCGAAATTTGTGGGTATAGCCTGTGGCCCTTTCACAGAGCTTATACAATTTGACCCCATACCGGGCACGCTTGCTTGGGATGTATTGTTTGAAGCCAAGGCGCCCGGTAAAATGTATTAGGGACTCGTCTACGCAGATGTTTTGCTCAGGGGTATACAAATCTGCAAATTTCAGGTTGAAATGGTCTATGAGGGGCCGAATTTTGTGGAGCCGGTCAAAAGCAGGGTGGCCTCTGGGACGGGAGGTGGTATTGACCGCTAAAATGCAGAAAACGTAGGATGGTCTCAAATCGTGTCCTGGACATAGCAGCAGAGAACATGGGCATGTGATGAATTGGGTGCGTTGACCAATATGACCGCAATTCATGCTTTTTTGTCAGGCCCATGTTGAGGAGAAGGCCCAAAAAAATTTTAAGTTCGGAAACTTGGACTGGTTTCCACCGGAAAGGCTGGGCATAATAGCTTCCCGGGTTAGCGGTTATAAATTGTGTGGCATACTGGTTGGTCTCTGCCACGACTAAGTCCAAGAGCTCCGCAGTCAAGAACAGCTCAAAAAATCCCAGGGCCGAACCGATTTGAGCCGTCTCAACCCGAACTCCAGACTGGGCGGTGAAAGGGGGAACTACTGGTGCGGCTGAAGTTGGTGACTGCCAATCAGGATTTGCCAGCACCTCAGGGACTCTAGGGGCTCTACGGGCCCGTCTTTGCGGTGGCTGCGACGGGGTAACTATTGCACGTGCCACCTTCAACTGCCCTTCTGGTGCTCGCTACTTCACCATGTTGTACGGCAGTGCTGGTACTAGGTCCAGGAAGGGCTGCGCTGCTGGTGTATGCCTCACCACGTGATCCGGCAGCGACAGCCCCACTCTGCTGCTCTTGAAGCGGATCCTGCGTAACCTGTGGTCTAGCGACATGGGGCCGGGTACGCCTGGTGCTGCCAGGGACCTCCACCTCCTCGTCCGAACTTTGGGTCAGAGAGCCACTGCTTTCCACAGGTTCATATTCTGACCCGCTAGATTCGTCAGATGAGGGTTCCCACTCCTCATCCGACTGGGTCAGAATCCTGTAGGCCTCTTCAGAAGAATACCCCCTGTTTGACATTTTGGACTACTAAATTTAGGGGTATTCCCTGAGACTACCCAAGAAAAAAAGCAAACCTGTCTTACAAAGGGGAGGCTAGCGAAGTACCGGAGGCTGCTGCGGTTGATAAAAAATATCAAAACTGATTTTTTTATCGCCGCAGTGCGTGTAAAATGAATGTGCAGTGATCAAAAAATATATATTTTTTGTCACTGCGGTGGGGCGGGCGTGGGTGAACGCACGTGTGGGCGACCGATCAGGCCTGATCGGGCAAACACTGCGTTTTGGGTGGAGGGCGAGCTAAGGTGACACTAATACTATTATAGATCTGACCGTGATCAGTTTTGATCACTTACAGATACTATAAAAGTACAAATGCTGATTAGCGATACGCTAAACAGCGAATAAAAGTGACTGCGGTGCGGTGGGCGCTAACTGACGCTAACTACCTAACCAAGGGGCCTAAACTATCCCTAAAACCTAACAGCCAATATCAGTGAAAAAAAAAAAGTGACAGTTTACACTGATCACTTTTTTTCCTTTCACTAGTGATTGACAGGGGCGATCAAAGGGGTGATCAAAGGGTTAATTGGGGTGCAGGTGGGTGATCTGGGGCTAAGGTGTAGTGTTGGTGCTACTCACAGTTCAGTCTGCTCCTGTGCTGGATCCAACCGACGAAAAGGACCAGCACAGGAGCAGACAAGCCATATAACAGATCATATTTACTAATATGATCTGTTATATGACTTTGGATTGGATTTTTTGAAAATCGCCAGCCTGCCAGCCAATGATCGTTGCTGGCAGGCTGGTGACGAAGTACTTCTTTTAATTTTGCCGGCCCGCGATGCGCATGCGCGGGCCGGCTCTGAGCGAAATCTCGAGTCTCGCGAGATGACGCGTATATGCGTGACTCTGCGCAGCGCTGCCACCTCCGGAACGCAATCCTGCGTTAGGCGGTCCGGAGGTGGATAAATACTCTATGAACACCCACTGCTTAAGATCTAATGTGGACTGGAGAATGAAAGGGAAATAGAAAGCTACTATGGAGCCAACTGGTATTATTGTGCCAGGAAGGCTGCTGTTAGACCCATCATGGTGGGAAACCTTCTTTAACCACCTCAGCCCCCAGTGCTTAAACACCCTGAAAGACCAGGCCACTTTTTACACTTCTGACCTACACTACTCTAACCGTTTATTGCTCGGTCATGCAACTTACCACCCAAATGAATTTTACCTCCTT
Organism: Bufo bufo; assembly: GCF_905171765.1. Lineage (NCBI taxonomy): Eukaryota > Metazoa > Chordata > Amphibia > Anura > Bufonidae > Bufo > Bufo bufo. Next base: position 465,229,855 of record NC_053392.1, on the reverse strand, counting down.
TTCTTCTCACTAATAGAGCTTTCATTTGGTGGTATTTCATTGCTGCTAACATTTTTACTTTTTTTGTTATTAATCGAAATTTAACGATTTTTTTGCAAAAAAATGACATTTTTCACTTTCAGTTGTAAAATTTTGCAAAAAAAAACGACATCCATATAGAAATTTTGCTCTAAATTTATAGTTCTACATGTCTTTGATAAAAAAAAAAATGTTTGGGTAAAAAAAAAATGGTTTGGGTAAAAGTTATAGCGTTTACAAACTATGGTACAAAAATGTGAATTTCCGCTTTTTGAAGCAGCTCTGACTTTCTGAGCACCTGTCATGTTTCCTGAGGTTCTACAATGCCCAGACAGTACAAACACCCCACAATTGACCCCATTTCTGAAAGTACACACCCTAAGGTATTCGCTGATGGGCATAGTGAGTTCATAGAACTTTTTATTTTTTGTCACAAGTTAGCGGAAAATTATGATTTATTTTTTTTTATTTTTTTTTATTACAAAGTCTCATATTCCACTAACTTGTGACAAAAATAAAAAGTTCTATGAACTCACTATGCCCATCAGCGAATACCTTGGGGTCTCTTCTTTCCAAAATGGGGTCACTTGTGGGGTAGTTATACTGCCCTGGCATTCTAGGGGCCCAAATGTGTGGTAAGGAGTTTGAAATCAAATTCTGTAAAAAATGACCTGTGAAATCCGAAAGGTGCTCTTTGGAATATGGGCCCCTTTGCCCACCTAGGCTGCAAAAAAGTGTCACACATCTGGTATCCCCGTACTCAGGAGAAGGTGAGGAATGTGTTTTGGGGTGTCATTTTATATATACCCATGCTGGGTGAGAGAAATATCTTGGCAAAAGACAACTTTTCCCATTTTTTTATACAAAGTTGTCATTTGACCAAGATATTTATCTCACCCAGCATGGGTATATGTAAAAAGACACCCCAAAACACATTCCTCAACTTCTCCTGAGTACGGGGATACCAGATGTGTGACACTTTTTTGCAGCCTAGGTGGGCAAAGGGGCCCATATTCCAAAGAGCACCTTCGGATTTCACAGGTCATTTTTTCCTGAATTTGATTTCAAACTCCTTACCACACATTTGGGCCCCTAGAATACCAGGGCAGTATAACTACCCCACAAGTGACCCCATTTTGGAAAGAAGACACCCCAAGGTATTCCGTGAGGGGCATGGCGAGTTCCTAGAATTTTTATTTTTTGTCACAGTTAGTGGAAAATGATGATTTTTTTTTTTTTTTTTTTATTTCATACAAAGTCTCATATTCCACAAACTTGTGACAAAAAATAAAAACTTCCATGAACTCACTATGCCCATCAGCGAATACCTTGGGGTCTCTTCTTTCCAAAATGGGGTCACTTGTGGGGTAGTCATACTGCCCTGGCATTCTAGGGGCCCAAATGTGTGGTAAGTAGGTAAATGACCTGTGAAATCCGAAAGGTGCTCTTTGGAATGTGGGCCCCTTTGCCCACCTAGGCTGCAAAAAAGTGTCACACATCTGGTATCTCTGTATTCAGGAGAAGTTGAGGAATGTGTTTTGGGTGTCTTTTTACATATACCCATGCTGGGTGAGATAAATATCTTGGTCAAATGCCAACTTTGTATAAAAAAATGGAAAAGTTGTCTTTTGCCAAGATATTTCTCTCACCCAGCATGGGTATATGTAAAATGACACCCCAAAACACATTCCCCAACTTCTCCCGATTACGGAGATACCAGATGTGTGACACTTTTTTGCAGCCTAGGTGGGCAAAGGGGCCCATATTCAAAAGAGCACCTTTCGGATTTCACAGGTCATTTTTTAACAGAATTTGATTTCAAACTCCTTACCACACATTTGGGCCCCTAGAATGCCAGGGCAGTATAACTACCCCACAAGTGACCCCATTTTGGAAAGAAGAGACCCCAAGGTATTCGCTGATGGGCATAGTGAGTTCATGGAACTTTTTATTTTTTGTCACAAGTTAGTGGAATATGAGACTTTGTATGAAAAAATAAATAAATAAAAAAATAAGCATTTTCCACTAACTTGTGACAAAAAATAAAAAATTCTAGGAACTCGCCATGCCCCTCACGGAATACCTTGGGGTGTCTTCTTTCCAAAATGGGGTCACTTGTGGGGTAGTTATACTGCCCTGGCATTTTCCAGGGGCCCTAATGTGTGGTAAGTAGGTAAATGACCTGTGAAATCCTAAAGGTGCTCTTTGGAATATGGGCCCCTTTGCCCACCTAGGCTGCAAAAAAGTGTCACACATGTGGTATCGCCGTATTCAGGAGAAGTTGGGGAATGTGTTTTGGGGTGTCATTTTACATATACCCATGCTGGGTGAGAGAAATATCTTGGCAAAAGACAACTTTTCCCATTTTTTTATACAAAGTTGGCATTTGACCAAGATATTTCTCTCACCCAGCATGGGTATATGTAAAATGACACCCCAAAACACATTCCCCAACTTCTCCTGAGTACGGCGATACCAGATGTGTGACACTTTTTTGCAGCCTAGATGCGCAAAGGTGCCCAAATTCCTTTTAGGAGGGCATTTTTAGACATTTGGATACCAGACTTCTTCTCACGCTTTGGGGCCCCTAGAATGCCAGGGCAGTATAAATACCCCACATGTGACCCCATTTTGGAAAGAAGACACCCCAAGGTATTCAATGAGGGGCATGGCGAGTTCATAGAAATTTTTTTTTTTGGCACAAGTTAGCGGAAATTGATATTTTTAATTTTTTTCTCACAAAGTCTCCCGTTCCGCTAACTTGGGACAAAAATTTCAATCTTTCATGGACTCAATATGGCCCTCACGGAATAGCTGAGGGTGTCTTCTTTCCGAAATGGGGTCACATGTGGGGTATTTATACTGCCCTGGCATTCTAGGGGCCCTAAAGCGTGAGAAGAAGTCTGGAATATAAATGTCTAAAAAATTTTACGCATTTGGATTCCGTGAGGGGTATGGTGAGTTCATGTGAGATTTTATTTTTTGACACAAGTTAGTGGAATATGAGACTTTGTAAGAAAAAAAATAAATAAATTCCGCTAACTTGGGCCAAAAAAATATCTGAATGGAGCCTTACAGAGGGTGATCAATGACAGGGGGGTGATCAATGACAGGGGGGGGTGATCAATGACAGGGGGGTGATCAATGACAGGGGGGTGATCAATGACAGGGGGGTGATCATGACAGGGGGGTGATCAATGACAGGGGGGTGATCAATGACAGGGGGGGTGATCAATGACAGGGGGGTGATCAATGACAGGGGGGTTGATCAATGACAGGGGGGTGATCAGGGAGTCTATATGGGGTGATCACCACAGTCATTGATCACGCCCCTGTAAGGCTTCATTCAGACGTCCGGATGCGTTTTGCGGATCCGATCCATCTATCAGTGGATCCGTAAAAATCATGCGGACGTCTGAATGGAGCTTTACAGGGGGTTGATCAATGACAGGGGTGTAATCAATGACAGGGGGGGGTGATCAGGGAGTCTATATGGGGTGATAACCACAGTCATTGATCACGCCCCTGTAAGGCTTCATTCAGCCGTCCGGATGCGTTTTGCGGATCCGATCCATCTATCAGTGGATCCGTAAAAATCATGCGGACATCTGAATGGAGCTTTACAGGGGGGTAATCAATGACAGGGGGGTGATCAATGACAGGGGGTGATCAGGGAGTCTATATGGGGTGATCAGGGGCTAATAAGGGGTTAATAAGTGACGGGGGGGGGGGGGGTGTAGTGTAGTGTAGTGGTGCTTGGTGGGACTTTACTGAGCTACCTGTGTCCTCTGGTGGTCGATCCAAACAAATGGGACCACAGAGGACCAGGTAGCAGGTATATTAGACGCTGTTATCAAAACAGCGTCTAATATACCTGTTAGGGGTTAAAAAAATCACATCTCCAGCCTGCCAGCGAACGATCGCCGCTGGCAGGCTGGAGATCAACTCTCTTACCTTCCGTTCCTGTGAGCGCGCGCGCCTGTGTGCGCGCGTTCACAGGAAATCTCGGCCATCGCGAGATGACGCATATATGCGTGACTCTGCGCAGGGCTGCCACCTCCGGAACGCGATCCTGCGTTAGGCGGTCCGGAGGTGGTTAAAGAGGACCTTTCATGGGTCCAAAGAATATGAACTTCGTAGCAGCCTACATAGAGCGGCGCCCAGGGATCTAGGTGCACTCACTATTATTCCTGGGCGCCGCTCCGTTCGTCCGCTGTGGCCTCCGGTATTTTCAACATTAAGAGCAAGGAGGAGGAGACGCCAGTGTCTCTCCTTCTCCCTGACAGCAGAGCTGTCCAATCACAGCGCAGAGCTCAGAGCCAGGGAGAAAAAAAAACTTCCCTGGCTCTGAGCTCTGCAGTGTGATTGGACAGCTCTGCTGTCAGGGAGAAGGAGAGACACTGGCGTCTCCTCCTACTTGGACCGAATGTTGAGAAATTACCGGGGGGCCACAGCGGGCGAACGGAGCGATGCCCAGGAATAATAGTAAGTGCACTTAGATCCCCGGGCGCCTCTCTATGTAGGCTGCTACTAAGTTTATATTTTTTGGACCCATGAAAGGTCCTCCTTAATGTTAATTGGTGAGCATTTACCTCTAATGATGTTTGGCAGAGTGAGAGTTCTAGTTTTCCATTGATAGGCTGTTGCAGGGCTGAGATTCAGTCCTGTTTTAATATTTAAAGGGAACCTGTCATCAACTTTATGCTGACCGTACTGAGGGCAGGATAAAATAGTGACAGAAATGCTGTTTTCAGCGGTGTGTCACTCATGAGCTAAAAGTAAGTGGTTGCTGAGAACCAGCATCAAAATCATTGCAGCACAGGCCTAGAAAAGAGTCAAATCTACCTGAGAAGAGTCATGGTTATTCATAATCTCCTGCTCTCTCACCCATCTGCTGATGATTGGCAGTTCTCTCCTAGAGAGAAGGGGAGAAAACTAGGTAGAAGACTGTCAGACATCAGCAGGTGGGCAGGGAGAGCAGGAATTCATGAATAACCATGACTCTTTTCAAGGCCTGTACTGTAATGATTATGATGCAGGTTCTCGGCAACCACTTACTTTTAGCTGATGAGTGACACACTGCTGTAATCAGCATTTATGTCACTACTTTATAATGCCCTCAGTACGGTCAGCATAAAGTTGATGACAGGTTCCCTTTAGGCTAGACACATGGTTGAGTGAGTAACTTCACTCTGCCACATGGTTCCATAGTCATGACCCCGCCTCTTCCTGTGCGGACATCACAGGTACAATGGGCAGGCGCTAATATAGTAGCAATAAACCCATCCACTGGGACATTCCTCACCCAGGCCAGCTTCCTGTGAAGTCTTAGATTGAAGAAGCAGGACCACCATACATTCTAAGACTAAGTATTTTCTTGTCTATATTGTTACACTATAGGCCAGTTACATGGTTTATGTATACTGATATGACCATGATATTGAAAGTGTAGAGGGAAGTCAGGTGGGCATATGTATATGGATATATATATATGTATCTGCCCCTTTTTTGATATGAGTATATATGTATGTATATGGGCCCCCTTATATGGCCAATAGGGATATATATTCCCTGTATGGTCGTGTATATATTCCCTCTTATGTAGATGTATATATGAGGATGTGTGTATGCAGTGCATACATCTATGTATGTGTATCTGACATGGCTCTCCCCCAGGTATATTATATAATATATATATATATATATATATATATATACACACACACACACACTGCTCAAAAAAATAAAGGGAACACTTAAACAACACAATGTAACTCCAAGTCAATCACACTTCTGTGAAATCAAACTGTACACTTAGGAAGCAACACTGAGTGACAATCAATTTCACATGCTGTTGTGCAAATGGGATAGACAACAGGTGGAAATTATAGGCAATTAGCAAGACACCCCCAATTAGAGTTGTTGCGATACCAAATTTTTGATTCGGTTTCGATACCATGAAAAAGTATTGCGATACTCGATACCATTCGATACCACGCGAAAAAAATAAACAAAAAAAGCCACGTGCATTCCTCATTTTTAAAAATGGCGAATCGCGCAGTTTTTATTTTATTTTTTCTGTTCCGGCATTCACCACCTAGATTTTTTTTTTATATTTTAATAGTTTGGACTTTTCTGACGTGCGATGTAATATGTTTATTTATATATTTTATATGTGAAATTGGGAAAAGGGGGGTGATTTATACTTCATATTTTAGTGTTTGTTTTTTTTTCACTTTTTATTTAATAACTATTTCCCCCCTTAGGGGCTAGAACCTGGGATCTTTCATCCCTTTTCCTATTCACCCTGATAGATCTCTATCAGGGTGAATAGGACTCCACACTGTCCCTGCTGCTCTGTGCTTTGTGCACACAGCATCAGGGATGTTACCATGGCAACCAGGGCTTCCTGGCTGCCATGGTAACCGATCGGAGCCCCAGGCTTACACAGCTGGGGCTCCGATCAGAAGCTGCCACTGCACCACCAATGAGGGGGAGTGGAGAGGTCCCTGTGGCCACTGCCACCAATGATTTTAATACTGGAGGGTTGAGAGGGGCCGGCGCACTGTGCCACCAATGATTTTAATGGGATGGGGGGATTGAGGGGGGGGGGCACACTGCACCACCAATGATTTTACCCCTTTATACAGGAGGCGGGTACTAGCAGATCAGCGGCAGTTAACTGCCGCTGATCGCAGCTCCCTGTCAGGGGCAGGGTGCCGGCAATGCGATTCTGCTGCCGGCACCCGCCTCCTGTATGTGTTAAAGACTGACTACTGTATATGAGTCCAGACTTTCACTATTAGGCCACACAGAGCGGCGCCCAGCGATGTCTCAGCACTCACCATTTAGTCCTGGGCGCCGCTCCGTTCGCCCGCAGTGCCCCATTACTGTCTCCTCTCCTGCTCCACATGCTGCTGATTACTATCGGAGCGATGGGAGGAGACATCAGCTTCACTAGTGGGCGTTCCTTCTCCCTGGCTGTTAGCGCTGTCCAATCGCAGCGCAGGGAAAAGGAACGCCCACTAGTGAAGCTGATGTCTCCTCCCATCGCTCCGATAGTAATCCTATCATTGGTGGCGCAGGGCGCCCGCCCCTCCTCCGCCCCTCTCTTCTCATTGCCGCCCCTCCTCCGCCCCTCTCTTCTCATTGCCGCCCCTCCTCCGCCCCCTCTCTTCTCATTGCCGCCCCTCCTCCGCCCCTCTCTTCTCATTGGTGGCAGCGGCAGCAGCACAGGGGGAGGGAGGACAGCTTCCTTCTCCCCGTGCTGCTGAGAGAGAACATGAGCGCGCCGATAGCAGCGCGCTCATGTTCAGAGATACTAGACTGCGCAGAAGCGCAGCCCAGTATCGAAAAAAACGGAAATCCCGGTATCGTATCGATACCGGGAACAAAAGTACGATTGGGTATCGAAATTTCGATACCCGCAACAACCTACCCCCCAATAAAGGAGTGGTTCTGCAGGTGGTGACCCCAGACCACTTCTCAGTTCCTATGCTTCCTGGCTGATGTTTTGGTCACTTTTGAATGCTGGCGGTGCTTTCACTCTAGTGGTAGCATGAGACAGAGTCTACAACCCACACAAGTGGCCCAGGTAATGCAGCTTATCTAGGATGGCACATTAATGCGAGCTGTGGCAAGAAGGTTTGCTGTGTCTGTCAGCGTAGTGTCCAGAGCATGGAGGCGCAACCAGGAGACAGGCCAGTACATCAGGAGATGTGGAGGAGGCCGTAGGAGGGCAGCAACCCAGCAGCAGGATCGCTACCTCTGCCTTTGTGCAAGGAGGAACTGGAGGAGCACTGCCAGAGCCCAGCAAAATGACCTCCAGCAGGCCACAAATGTGCATGTGTCTGCTCAAACGGTCAGAAACAGACTCCATGAGGGTGATATGAGGGCCCGACGTCCACAGGTGGGGGTTGTGCTTACAGCCCAACGCCGTGCAGGACGTTTGCCATTTGCCAGAAAACACCAAGATTGGCAAATTCGCCACTGGCGCCCTGTGTTTCTTCACAGATGAAAGCAGGTTCACACTGAGGCACATGTGACAGACGTGACAGAGTCTTGAGACGCCGTGGAGAACGTTCTGCTGCCTGCAACATCCTCCAGCACGACCGGTTTGGCATTGGGTCAGTAATGGTGTGGGGTGGCATTTCTTTGGAGGGCCGCACAGCCCTCCATGTGCTCGCCAGAGGTAGCCTGACTGCCATTAGGTACCGAGATGAGATCCTCAGACCCCTTGTGAGACCATATGCTGGTGCGGTTGGCCCTGGGTTCCTCCTAATGCAAGACAATGCTATACCTCATGTGGCTGGAGTGTGTCAGCAGTTCCTGCAAGACTAAGGCATTGATGCTATGGACTGGCCCGCCCGTTCCCCAGACCTGAATCCAATTGAGCACATCTGGGACATCATGTCTCGCTCTATCCACCAACGTCACGTTGCACCACAGACTGTCCAGGAGTTGGAAGATGCTTTAGTCAGGGCCTGGGAGGAGATCCCTCAGGAGACCGTCCGCCACCTCATCAGGAGCATGCACAGGCGTTGTAGGGAGGTCATACAGGCATGTGGAGGCCACACACACTACTGAGCCTCATTTTGACTTGTTTTAAGGACATTACAACAAAGTTGGATCAGCCTGTAGTGTGTTTTTTTTCCACTTTAATTTTGAGTGTGACTCCAAATTCCAGACCTCATGGGTTGAAAAATTTGATTTCCATTTTAAAATTTTTGTGTGATTTTGTTGTCAGTACATTCAACTATGTAAAGAACAAAGTATTTCAGGAAGAATATTTAAATAACTAAGATCTAGATGTGATATTTTTGTGTTTCCTTTATTTTTTGAGCAGTGTGTGTGTGTATATATATATATATACACACACACTGCTCAAAAAAATAAGGGAACACAAAAATAACATCCTAAATCTGAATTAATTAAATATTCTTATGAAATACTTTGTTCTTTACATAGTTGAATGTGCTGACAACAAAATCACACAAAAAAAAAATGGAAATCAAATTTTTCAACCCATGGAGGTCTGGATTTGGAGTCACACCTCAAAATTAAAGTGGAAAAACACACTACAGGGCTGATCCCAACTTTGATGTAATGTCCTTAAAACAAGTCAAAATGAGGCTCAGTAGTGTGTGTGGCCTCCACGTGCCTGTATGACCTCCCTACAACGCCTGTGCATGCTCCTGATGAGGTGGGGGACAGTCTCCTGAGGGATCTCCTCCCAGACCTGGACTAAAGCATCTGCCAACTCCTGGACAGTCTGTGGTGCAACGTGACGTTGGTGGATAGAGCGAGACATGATGTCCCAGATGTGCTCAATTGGATTCAGGTCTGGGGATTGGGCGGGCCAGTCCATAGCATCAATGCTTTAGTCTTGCAGGAACTGCTGACACACTCCAGCCACATGAGGTCTAGCATTGTCTTGCATTAGGAGGAACCCAGGGCCAACCGCACCAGCATATTGTCTCACAAGGGGTCTGAGGATCTCATCTCGGTACCTAATGGCAGTCAGGCTACCTCTGGCGAGCACATGGAGGGCTGTGCGGCCCTCCAAAGAAATGCCACCCCACACATTACTGACCCAATGCCAAACCGGTCCGTGCTGGAGGATGTTGCAGGCAGCAGAACGTTCTCCACGGCGTCTCAAGACTCTGTCACGTCTGTCACATGTGCTCAGTGTGAACCTGCTTTCATCTTGTGAAGAGCACAGGATGCCAGTGGCGAATTTGCCAATCTTGGTGTTCTCTGGCAAATGCCAAACATCCTGCACGGTGTTGGGCTGTAAGCACAACCCCCACCTGTGGACGTCGGGCCCTCATATCACCCTCATGGAGTCTGTTTCTGACCGTTTGAGCAGACACATGCACATTTGTGGCCTGCTGGAGGTCATTTTGCAGGGCTCTGGCAGTGCTCCTCCTGTTCCTCCTTGCACAAAGGTGGAGGTAGCTGTCCTGCTGCTGGGTTGTTGCCCTCTCTACGCCTCCTCCACATCTCCTGATGTACTGGCCTGTCTCCTGGTAGCGCCTCCATGCTCTGGACACGCTGACAGACACAGCAAACCTTCTTGCCACAGCTCGCATTGATGTGCCATCCTGGATAAGCTGCAGTACCTGAGCCACTTGTGTGGGTTGTAGACTCTGTCTCATGCTACCACTAGAGTGAAAGCACCGCCAGCATTCAAAAGTGACCAAAACATCAGCCAGGAAGCATAGGAACTGAGAAGTGATCTGTGGTCACCACCTGCAGAACCACTCCTTTATTGGGGGTGTCTTGCTAATTGCCTATAATTTCCACCTGTTGTCTATCCCATTTGCACAACAGCATGTGAAATTGATTGTCACTCAGTGCTGCTTCCTAAGTGTACAGTTTGATTTCACAGAAGTGTGATTGACTTGGAGTTACATTGTGTTGTTTAAGTGTTCCCTAATTGTTCCCTTTTTTTTTTTTGAGCAGTGTATATATATATATATGTCACCTGTACCCCTGTTCTGCACCCCTACCCTTAACCCCTGGACCACCAATCCCTCACCGTAACCCTATAGGAGCATCTCCGCTCCCTATTCTGGGTTAATCCCTGCAACCCTGTGTCTGTGGCCTGTATTTACCCTTGCAGCGCCACTGTAAACCCTTAGTTCTTAGGGATAGTTTTAGTCCAGGTTGGGTGGTCTGCTAATGTGTGTGTGTGTGTTGTGTGTGTGTGTAAGTGTATTGTATAGTTAGTTTTGTGGTGGAATTTGGGATTGTGTAGTGTAGTTTTAGTACTGTATTTTTAGTACTGTATTGTTAGTGCATTGCGTGTGTTGTGTACTGTAAGTGTTAATAAATACTGTGTGTTATTTATACCTATTGTGTAACGTGTGGTTACTAGCGGTAGTTAGTAAGGCGCATGCAGCTAGTTTAGTGATTAGCGTAAGGCAAAGTGAAAGTGTATTATTATTATTGTAAAGGTATAAATAGGCGGAGTCATTGTTAGATGGCTCCTCCTATTTATGAATATTAATTATTGATATTTGCATAAATATTGGTAATTAATATTCCCCCTTTACAGAAAGTATTTGTACATTGTAGTTATGTAAAGGTGTCTTATGTTACATCTGCAGAGTTGTGTGTTATTTCTTGTGATACCAAGGCAACATACTATGGCTGAGGTATAACCTGAGAACAATCCCAAGAGCTAGGGGAAACGGGGAATAATGATCTTTATCATCTGATAATTGGTAATATTTTGCCCTTATTCATACGAGTAACTTCTGATATTGCTATTGATAATTATTGATATTAATAAGCAATATCTTCCCCTCATCATAGGTTCGTTTACTTCTATTACTTTGTGTAGCTTTTCCAAACCCAACTGCTGTATACTGTAAAGACTTATGGTTGCACTTTAATTAATCTGCATGTAACATAGTAACATAGTACATAAGGCCGAAAAAAGACATTTGTCCATCCAGTTTTGCCTGTTATCCTGCAAGTTGATCCAGAGGAAGGCAAAAAAAAACCTGTGAGGTAGAAGCCAATTTTCCTCACTTTAGGGGAATAAAAAATTCCTTCCCGACTCCAATCAGGCAATCAGAATAACTCCCTGGATCTACGAGCCCTCTCTAGTAGCTATAGCCTGTAATATTATTACGCTCCAGAAATACATCCAGGCCCCTCTTGAATTCCTTTATTGTACTCACCCTCACCACCTCCTCAGGCAGAGAGTTCCATAGTCTCACTGCTCTTACCGTAAAGAATCCTTTTCTATGTTTGTGTACAAACCTTTCCTCCAGACGCAGATGATGTCCCCTCGTCACAGTCACAGTCCTGGGGATAAATAGATGATGGGATAGATCTCTGTACTGACCCCTGATATATTTATACATAGTAATTAGATCTCCCCTCAGTCATCTTTTTTCTAACGTGAATAACCCTAATTTTGATAATCTTTCAGGGTACTGTAGTTGCCCCATTCCAGTTATTACTTTAGTTGCCCTCCTCTGGACCCTCTCCAGCTCTGCTATGTCTGCCTTGATAACTGGAGCTCAGAACTGTACACAGTACTCCATGTGTGGTCTGACTAATGATTTGTAAAGTGGTAGGACTATGTTCTCATCACGGGCATCTATGCCCCTTTTGATGCAATCCATTATCTTATTGGCCTTGGCAGCAGCTGCCTGACACTGGTTTTTGCAGCTTAGTTTGCTTTTTATTAAAATTCCTAGATCCTTTTCCATGTCAGTGTTACCTAGTGTTTTATCATTTAGTATGTACGGGTTACTTACATTATTCCTTCCCATGTGCATAACCTTACATTTATCAGTGTTAAACCTCATCTGCCACTTATCTGCCCAAGCCTGCAATCTATCCAGATCCCTCTGTAGCAGTATACTGTCCTCTTCAGTGTTAATTACTTTACACAGTTTAGTGTCATCTGCGAAAATTGATATTTTACTATGCAAGCCTTCTACAAGATCATTAATAAATATATTGAAGAGAATAGGGCCCAATACTGACCCCTGAGGTACTCCACTAGTGACAGTTGACCCAATCTGAGTGTGTACCGTTAATAACCACCCTCTGTTTTTCTATCATTGAGCCAGTTACTTACCCACTTACAGACGTTTTCTCCCAGTCCGAGCATTCTAATTTTATATACTAACCTTTTATGTGGTACAGTGTCAAATGCTTTGGAGAAGTCCAGATATACGACATCCATTGATTCGCCGCTGTCAAGTCTAGAACTTACCTCCTCATAGAAACTGATTAAATTAGTTTGACATGACCGATCCCTCACGAAGCCATGCTGATATGGCGTTATTTGCTTATTTCCGTTAAGATGCTCTAAGATAGCATCTCTCAGAAAACCTTCAAACAGTTACCCACAACAGATGTTAAACTTACCGGCCTATAGTTTCCAGGCTCTGTTTTTGGACCCTTTTTGAATATTGGCAACACATTTGCCATGCGCCAATCCTGTGGGACATTCCCTGTCAGTATAGAGTCCGCAAATATCAGAAATAAGGGTCTGGCTATGACATTACTTAATTCCCTTAGGATACGGGGGGGTGTATGCCATCCGGTCCTGGCGATTTTGTCTATTTGGATCTTTTTAAGTCGCTGTTGTACTTCTTCCTGGGTCAGACAGGACACTTTTAATGGCGAATTTATTTCAACATTCAGCATTTCATCTGACAGTTTATTTTCCTCAGTGAATACATTGGAGAAAAAAATATTTAACAGCTTTGCTTTCTCCTGGTCGCTCTCTGCGACTTCCCCCTCATTACTCTTTAAAGGGCCGACACCTTCAGATTTATACTTTTTAACATTTATATAATTGAAGAACATTTTAGGGTTAGTTTTTACTCTCTTTGGCAATTAATCTCTCGGTCTCTAGTTTGGCCGCTTTTATTTTGTTTTTTACATGTTCTATTTTTTTCCTTATAGTTTTTCAGTGCTTCCATGCTACCCTCCTGTTTTAGTGTTTTATATGCTTTCTTTTTGTCATTTATTGCTTTCTTTACAGTTCTGTTTATCCACATTGGTTTCTTTTTGTTCCTTAACCTTTTATTCCATTACGGTATGTACCTCTCACAATGAGCTTTTAGGATGCTTTTAAAGACATCCCATTTTGTGGCTGTATTTTTATTTGTGAGGACTTTATCCCATTTAGTTAGGCCTATGGCCTCTCTTAGTTGGCTAAATTTAGCTTTTTTGAAGTTTGGTATTTTTGTTCCTCCCTGTAGAAACGCTTTTTTGAATGATAATTGGAAGGTTATTACTTTATGGTCACTATTTCCCAGGTGTCCCCCAACCTGCACGTCTGTTGTTCTGTCAGGTCAATTGGTTAATACTAAGTCCAGTATGGCCGTCCCTCTAGTCGGGTCCTGAACCAGTTGGGAAAGGTAATTGTCTTTGGTTATTGCCAAGAATCTGTTTCCTTTATGAGATATACAAGATTCAGTTTCCCAGTCTATATCTGGGTAGTTGAAGTCCCCCATAATAACCACCTCATTATGATTTTGCCGCCTCGTCTATCTCGTTTAGTAGTAGATTTTTCTGTGGACCCTGGTATATTAGGCGGTTTATAGTAAACTCCTATTAGTAATTTATTGTCGTTTTTAGCTCCATGAATCTCTACCCACAGTCACTCCACATGCTTATGTCCCTCACTTATATCTTCACGGAGTGTGGGCTTTAGACAGGACTTTACATAAAGGCAGACCCCTCCCCCTCTCCGGTTTTGACGATCCTTTCTAAACAGACTGTAACCTTGTACATTAACTGCCCAGTCATAGCTATCATCCAGCCCTGTCTCAGTTATTCCCACTATGTCATAGTCCTCTTCACACATCACTAATTCCAGTTCACCAGTTTTATTAGTCAGGCTTCTGGCATTAGTATACATACATTTGAGAGGCTTATGTATATTTTTTACCCTACACCTTTCCTTCTGAACTGTTCTAGTCCCTCCTTCCATTCCTCCCCCAGTCCCACTACCTTGCCCCCGGTCTCTATCTGCACTATCTTCCCCTTCTATAGTGTAATTACCCTCCCCCCCAGTCCCTAGTTTAAACACTCCTCCAACCTTCTAGCCATCTTCTTCCCCAACACAGCTGCCCCTTCCCCATTGAGGTGCAGCCCGTCCCTACGATAGAGCCTGTAGCCGACAGAGAAGTCGGCCCAGTTCTCCAGAAACCCGAACCCCTCCTTCCTACACCAGTTCTTGAGCCACTTGTTAATTTCCCTAATCTCCCGCTGCCTTTCTTGTGTGGCCCGTGATACAGGTAGTATTTCGGAAAATACTACCTTTGAGGTCCTTGCCCTAAGCTTTTGACCTAAATCCCTGAAATCATTTTTAAGGACTCTCCAAATACCTCTAACTTTGTCATTGGTTCCGATATGGACCATGACCGCTGGATCTTCTCCAGCCCCTCCCAGTAATCTGTCAACCCGATCCGCGATGTGTCGAACTCTAGCGCCAGGAAGACAGCACACTGTTCGGCGATCACGGTCTTTGTGACAGATTTCCCTATCTGTTCCCCTAATAATTGAGTCTCCCACTACCAGCACCTGTCTGGCCTGCCCTACTCTCCTGGTCCCCTGCTTACCGGAGCCAACATTCCCCTGACTGGCAGAGGAAGTGTCCGGCTGCGGCAGTGACGTCCCTGGACTGATATCCCCCTCATCTGCCAAACGTGAAAACTTGTTGGGGTGTGTCAGATCAGGGCTAGCCTCCCTGGCACTCTTCCCTCTACCCCGCTTTCTAACTGTTACCCAGCTAGCTACCTCACTTTCCTCAGCCTCCTCTCTATCACCCTCCCCCTCATCTACCCCAAAGAGTGCTTGCTCGGTGAGAAGCAAACTCTTTTGCAAATTGTCAATGCCTCTCAGTGTTGCAACTTGCCCATTTAGAGACTCGATTAGCGATTCCAAACGGGTAATTTGCTCACATCTTGAACAAAGATATACACCCTTGAACGGCTGTTCCAGGACTGCATACATCATGCAAGATGTGCACTGGACTGTGTTGTCAATTGTGCAACACATACTAAATGGGGATTACACCACAAAAGCAAAAAATACAATACAATGTAGTAATAAGAAACAGGCTAATTGCAGTCCCCTACTGAAGTCCCTGAATCTAAAGTCACTTAATCTTAAGTCACACACTTACGCAACCACACTTAATCAACCATGCGTCGCGGTCAAACTCGGGTTATACATCTCCTTAAATAAATATAAATGCAGCTCACTACACCAGCCTGGTTTGTTTCCCCTCTGGATTAAAAAAAAAAAGTGTAAACCATCTGAAATGTGGAGCAAGGCAGCCAAACAGTGCAAGCGCACACTCAGCAGATGTTTCATGAATTATCTTAATATTGCGTGTGAACAACCAATGCCATATTCCTAGTACTTACCACTTACTGTATATTTGAGATGTAAGGTTACTAAGGATAGACACAAAATGCACTGCAACTGTAAGGCCCCTTGCAGACGAACGTTTGTCACGCTGCGAGTCTGCAGTGCAGCTCCCCGCCTGACCTCCCAGAACTGACTGGGTCACATAGCATTATATTGATTTATGATGCTATGTAACCCTTACATTTCTGGAATGTATTGGATAACACGGGCAGCATTGTTGTCTATATTGTTACACTATAGAAGATAGATAGATACTACAGTATATATGGATGGACACAGCTTATATACTCCCCTCCCAGCACATTGACCTTTGCACAGGTTACAGGGCATGCCTAGAACACTGCCACAGACATCAATAGGTTATTTCCATATTTCAGGTTCCTATGGTCCATGCTGTAAAGAATATTTCTGATTTTGGCGATATCAGCGGAAATATGGACTAGCTGTCATGTTTACATCATAAATGGAAATAATGACACTAGTGTGAATAGAAACTTATTCATCCATACACAAAATAAGCAGATAAGATGTCATGATGTGTCATGTTGTGAATTATGTACAAATTCTTTTATTTTGCAATAGACATTATCTTCTGCAATTATTTAAGTAAATCTATATTAATATGTAATGGTAAGAGAGTAGATGCTCTTTCTATTCTATTTGTAGAGTACAGACCAAGTCATGTTGTTGCTGCCAGACAGAAGAGCAGTTCGTTCGATGGTCACTCTAAAATGTAAATGCTGAATAAATTACGGTTATTAGTAAAGCTAGTTTACCATAGTTTTCGCCTTCAAATCCGACGGGTCCAGATTCAGGAGTCATCCCACTCTTTAAACAATTGTGAATGTATGTGGCCTTCCATCTGGCATATTTTCTGTGCTGAAAGTTCTATGAAAATGGAAAATCAAGCAAATTAAATTTTCAATAGAAACTTGAAACAACTTATTGGTTACCAAGTACAGGACCCACCATTCCTCCTAATCATTTGCTCAGATCAGCAGCTAAAGAAATGTGTCCATGACGTTATTAACAATAAGGTAAAGGCAACACGCATGCAGAATGATCAGCAGAAGGTTAAAGAGTTGTCTCACCACACACACTGGCGGCATATCGCTAGGCAGTTGTAACTGTCAAGGGTGGCAATTACTTTATCACATGGGTGATTTTGATAAATCTTTATCTGGAATAATCATTTAAAAGTTGTATTTAGTGTTTTCTAGTGTTGACTTTATCTTGCATTAAAAATAGTTGGATAATCTGAAACATTTAAAATAGAAAGAAAATAATAATCAGGTGACTGCAAATACATTTTTACAGCACTAGTTTCAAGCAGCAATCTTCAGTCCTTCATTATTTTTCAGACCCCTTGAGATTCAGCCTGCAACCAGCTATTAGTTTCAGACTTTTCTCATGGAGACATGTTCTTTCCAGTAATACATGCTGGATCTGTGTGTCCAGGATGCTGCTGTCTTCACTAGATTTTAAGTGTTTCCTTTCTACATACCAGGAAGAATCTCTTCTATCTTGGGCTGACAGCCACTGATGCATTGTGTGATCTACCCCCACTTCTACAGTCTGTTTGCCTTTTTCTATACGGTGATGCAGTACAGATTGTGTAATTTGCTTTCCCCGAACGCTTGGGTGGTGTCCCCTATCCCCACTGCACCCCTTTAACACTATCTGATCTGCACTGGACATCCTCCACCCCTCTCTGCTGCCATCTGATAGAAGGGAGGGGGAGAGCAGAGAAAGGCAACACAGCCAGGAGCAAGCAGCAGGACATCGCACCTAAAGAGCAAAATGCTAGGTAATTTTTAACACAGATTATTTAGAAAGTTGCTTAAATTTGCACTTAGGAAGCAAATTAACAATATAAGAAATGTTGGTGGAAAGATAACCATGGCTTTTTATGGAGAAAAAAAAAGCTTATTTTCATACAGTATGTCAAACTCAACCTGTCAGAGCAGATCTATCCCACCCATCTATGGACAGCATACTGGATTGACAGCATGTAATCCTAAATTTCTGTGCAATGGTTGGCTGGTGCAGGTTATCTATAGGCAGTCTGCAGACATCATCTGATTATCAAGCAGGTTAAAGGTGCTGTACCAAACAGAAAATCTAGCAGTGTGTCCATATAATCTTTTTTATTAGATCCCATTAAAAGCACAATATTCAAGACGTACATCATGGCCTACGCATTTTGGACAGATGCATGATATCCTTAGTCATGTCATGACTGCTGGATGAGCTGCTGAATTTCCTCCGTTTTGTATGCTGTATCCGTAGCTGAAGCAGTCTCTTGTGCACTGTCCTATACATGTGGTCAGATACATTGAACCTACAGACTTGGTGAGCTAGACTGGCTTCCTTTTCTTATTTACTTGTTAAAGGGGTTTTATGGGATTTTAATACTGATGGCCTATCCTCAGATTGGCGAGGGTCCGACACCCGGCATCCCCACTGATCAGCTGTGATTAGGCAGCAGCGGTCAGCCTACCAAGCATAGCTCTGTCCATTGAATGGCAGAAGATTAATCTCATTGCTTGTTCTATAAAAGTTTTTTCTATAGTTATTATAATGAATAAAGAAATCCTGACATTTGCTACATACCGTACAGAAGTGTATCTATGACTATGCTGCCTGACATGGCTAGTTGGTGGCCAAAGCATCTTACTTTTCCTGCTGTACTCAGTACTATAATTTACAATAGGATGGTCAAGATTAAAGGGGGATGTATTCGGCAATAATATTGCAGATAGTATAATGATATTACAACATTTTTAGAGCATGGCTTTAGTGCAAATGTGATCATTTGCAAATTAGAAAACGTATATAATGCTCATATGTGCACTTATATTAGGTTTACAGAGACTTGGAAAGAGTAAGTCAATCCCAGTAGATGCCTAAAGGCCTTGTAATGCCTTGTTTTATAGGGTGAGTAAATCTCTTGTTTTCAGACTCCCATGTAACTTTACCCATACAGTCAACTTGCAGTTACCATAAATGCCCTTGGGGGATACTGCGAATGAAATGGACCATTGTCCCTGTAGAGACGCAGAACATTGCTAACTCAAAGGCAAAGTGCTTGATGCATCAGAGCTTCTTAAAACCTCAAGTAATGCATTATTCAGCTTGGTCATGTCACCGAGATAGCTAAAATACTGTATTATAATATACAGTATACCATATTTTTATGTCATTTAAGTTATGAAATATTTACTTTGTGGTTCAATTACATTTAAAACTTCTGTAGTGTTATTAGGAAAATATATTTTCCTTCATAAAAATCTCCCTACCAATAACTCTTTCACTTGTCCTCTCATGGAAGAGATAAAAAAAAAAAAAAGGTTTTCTTTATGTGGTCACTTTGCAATTAGGTCTCCAAAATATAACGTTGGGACAGCCACAAAATATTACCTAGCGTTAAAACTGTGGTCAGGGATTGTAATAAGCCACATGGGAAACAGGGAGTCATCTGGGGTCACCGTTTCTCAGACATATCATATTGCTCATTCAGATAAATCATCAGATAGGTTTACATTTCTTGCCATTTTCTTGAAACAGAAACATATAAATATCCCCAAGTCTTGTTAATTTCAATTGGATTTAGCTTATTAAATACATTAAGATAATGGCCCTTCATCAACCAGGAGGAGAAAGTTAGTAACGGCGCTGGAAAAGTGCTGCTGTATTGGTATTCCAATAAAGCTACATTTCTAGTCAATTTCTAACAAATATTTATATCTGAAAAAAATATTTAAAAAAAATATCTAGGTTAAAAACATTAAGGAAAAAAAGGGACTGTATAATTTGTTTGTGTGGGAACAAGTTGCCACTGTCATATAATATAGGTTCTTAGACTCTTTTAAAGGATAGCTATCGTTTGAGGGGGGGAAAAAAACATTTGACATGTCACAGGTACATGAAAGATGTTTGATCGGTGGGAGTTGGGAGACCACCATTAATTACTAAAGCAAAGGGCCAGAAGCATTCAGCATGGCATTATGGTGTCATTTAACAATTCTTTACCCAGGTTTGTGATTTTTTTTTAATTTCATCTATGCAAAATATTTTGCCCTCACCACTTTTCAAAAATAGGAAGCAGTGTGGATTGGGCTATTGGTCCCACAAAATTTATCATAATTTATGTACCGTAGTTTTATGGTGTAAATGGTGACTGAAATCTATGCCAGTTATGAACTGGCATTGATTTAATTATAGGCACAAAGGCTGCTAGAGGAGATGCTTCATTTATGACAAGGCATGCACCTCGTCAAAAAAATTAACCGCATTCACCAGAAGAACAGGGGGATATCATGACTGTTGTAGAAAAGAGCAGTTTTGAGAAAGGACTCCCGGTGCCCTTTCGTTTTTGGTTGGTTCTCTGAGAATTAGGTGAGCGCTGCATGGATTTATAGACTCCAAGGACTGCCAAGCTCATCAGAAACAAATGAGCACAGTGCTCAGCTTCACACTTGAATGTGTGAAGCTGTATGACATTCAGCTGAATATGCTGTGCATTGAAATGCATGGTATGTATAACGCAGCATTTTTGGCAAAAGACATCTGTAAAGAAAATCATAAGTTTTAAAAAAAATTAACCTGTAAGAAAAATTACCATATTTTTAGCTTTATAAGACGCACTTTTCCCCCAAAAAAAGTGGGGGGGGGGGGGGGGTGAAGGAATGGTTGTGCGTCTTATAAAACGAATACTAGTGATTACTTCAATTATGGAAGCGCTCACTAGTAAACATTAGATAGTGGGAGAGGGGAGTGAAGGGCTGCGAGCGCTTCCTGTACTCACCCTCCCGCCGTGGGCGCACTGTCCTGACCGCATACAGCATCAGGACGTAGCGCACACACTATGACCCGACGCTGCACAAAGTCAATCAGGTGACTGTGCAGCGCCAGCCAGAAAATACAGGGGAGAGCGACTTCTGAAGAGACCGCTGGATCTGGAGTGGCGCAGGAGAGGCAAAAGAAGTTTTTTATTTTAAGGTCTGATCTGAGGTCTGATGGGGGTCTAAAATGGAGGGCTGATATGAGGTCTGAAGAAGGTCTCATGTAATGTCCTGATGTGGGGGTCTCATGTAATGTCCTGATGTGGGGGTCTCATGTAATGTCCTGAAGTGGGGGTCTCATGTAATGTCCTGAAGTGGGGGTCTCATGTAATGTCCTGAAGTGGGGGTCTCATGTAATGTCCTGATGTGGGGGTCTCATGTAATGTCCTGATGTGGGGGTCTCATGTAATGTCCTGATGTGGGGGTCTCATGTAATGTCCTGATGTGGGGGTCTCATGTAATGTCCTGATGTGGGGGTCTCATGTAATGTCCTGGAGTGGGGGGTCTCATGTAATGTCCTGAAGTGGGGGTCTCATGTAATGTCCTGAAGTGGGGGTCTCATGTAATGTCCTGAAGTGGGGGGTCTCATGTTAATGTCCTGAAGTGGGGGTCTCATGTAATGTCCTGATGTGGGGGTCTCATGTAATGTCCTGATGTGGGGGTCTCATGTAATGTCTGATGTGGGGGTCTCAGTAATGTCCTGATGTGGGGTCTCATGTAATGGTCCTGAGTGGGGTCTCATGTAATGGGGGGTTCCCTGAGTGGGGGTCTCATGTAATGTCCTGAAGTGGGGGTCTCATGTAATGTCCTGAAGTGGGGGTCTCATGTAATGTCCTGAAGTGGGGGTCTCATGTAATGTCCTGATGTGGGGGTCTCATGTAATGTCCTGATGTGGGGGTCTCATGTAATGTCCTGATGTGGGGGTCTCATGTAATGTCCTGATGTGGGGGTCTCATGTAATGTCCTGATGTGGGGGTCTCATGTAATGTCCTGAAGTGGGGGTCTCATGTAATGTCCTGAAGTGGGGGTCTCATGTAATGTCCTGAAGTGGGGGTCTCATGTAATGTCCTGAAGTGGGGGTCTCATGTGATATCCTGTTATGGGGGTGTGATGTAATGTCTTGGAGGTCAGATCTGAGGCTCTGATATGGGGGTCTGATCTGAGGAAGACCCAAAATACTTTAAAGGAAATGTGTCATCTGAAAATTAACTAATGTTTAACCACTTCCCATCTGGGCCCTTTGCCCCCTTCCTGACCAGGCCAAATTTTGCAAAACTGACATATCTCACTTTATGTGGTAATAACTTTGGAACGCCTTTACTTATCCAAGTCATTCAGAGATTGTTTTCTCGTGACACATTGTACTTCATGATAGTCATAAATTTGAGTCAAAATATTTCACCTTTATTTATGAAAAAATCCCAAATTTACCCAAAAATTTGAAAAATTCGCAATTTTCTAAATTTCAATTTCTCTGCTTTTAAAACAGAAAGTGATACCTCATAAAATATTTATTATTTAACATTCCCCATATGTCTACTTTATGTTGGCATCATTTTGGAAATGTCATTTTATTTTTTTAGGACGTTAGAAGGCTTAGAAGTTTAGAAGCAATTCTTCAAATTTTTAAGAAAATTGCCAAAACCCACTTTATAAGGACCAGTTCAGGTCTGAAGTCACTTTGTGGGGCCTACATAGTGGATACCCCCATAAATGACCCCATTGTAGAAACTACACCCCTCAAGGTATTCAAAACCGATTTTACAAACTTTGTTAACCCTTTAGGCGTTCCACAAGAATTAAAGGAAAATGGAGATCAAATTTTTAAATTTCACTTTTTTGGCAGATTTTCCATTTTAATCAATTTTTTTCTTTAACACATCGATGGTTAACAGCCAAACAAAACTCAATATTTATTACCCAGATTCTGCGGTTTACAGAAACACCCCACATGTGGTCATAAACTGCTGTATGGGCACACGGCAGGGCGCAGAAGATAAGGAACTCCACATGGTTTTTAGATGCCATGTCCCATTTGAAGCCCCCTGATGCACCCTTACAGTAGAAACTCCCAAGAAGTGACCCCATTTTGGAAACTAGGGGATAAGGTGCCAGTTTTATTAGTACTATTTTTGGGTACATATGATTTTTTGATCATTCATTATAACACTTTATGGGGCAAGGTGACCAAAAAATTGGTTGTTTTAGCACAGTTTCTATTTATTTATTTTTACAGCGTTCACCTGAGGGGTTCAGTCAAGTGACATTTTTATAGAGCAGATTGTTACGGACGTGGCGATACCTAATATGTATACTTTTTCTCATTTATTAAAGTTTTACACAATAATAGCATTTTTGAAACCAAAAAATTATGTTTTAATGTGTCCATGTTCTGAGAGCTATAGTTTTTTTATTTTTTGAGAGATTTTCTTATGTAGGGGCTCATTTTTTGCAGGATGAGGTGACGGTTTTATTGGTACTATTTTGTGGGACATACGCATTTTTGATCACTTGGTGTTGCACCTTTTGTGATGCAAGGTGACAAAAATTGCTTGTTTTGACACAGTTTTTTTTTTTTTTTTTTTTACAGTGTTCATCCGAGGGGTTAGGTCATGTGATAATTTTATAGAGCTGGTTTTTACGGACGCGGCAATACTAAATATGTCTATTTTATTTTATTTTTTCTATTTTAAATTTTTTTTTTTTATTCCTTACTTGGGATTTCTTTTTTTTTTTACATGTGAAACTTTTTTTTATTCTATTTTTTTAACCCTTTATTTTATTTTTATTTTATTTTACACTTTTCGTCCCCCATAAGGTCATACAAGACCTCTGGGGGACATTTACTTCACTTTTTATTTATTTTTTCACAGATGATTTCTCCTGTAACTGGGGCTGACATAGTAGCCCCAGTTACAGGACAAATGCACCCCTAGAGAGGCTGTACAGCAGCAATCCAGCGCTGTACAGCCTCACAGCAGGGCTGATCGAGGTCTCTGAGAAACCTCACACAGCTCCTGCACTCTCCGGTCACGGCGGTCACATGACCGCCGGGCCGGAACAGGAAGCGCACAGCGCTTCCTGCTCTGCAGACACAGCGCTCGGTGAGCGCTGTGTCTGCAGCGATCGTGAAGGCAGGGACACCTGGGCACTGTCCCTGCCTTGTCTTAGGGTTGCCCTGCTGTCACTGACAGCGGGCAACCCGATCAGCAGCTGCACGATTAGCGTGCAGCTGCTATTTCTGACAGGACGTTTTAAAACGTGCTGTCAGAAATAGACGTCCACCCATAGGACGTTTATATCCTATGGGCGGACGTGAGGTGGTTAATTAAATTTTTATGTTAAACATCTTTTTTTTAATTTCGGGAAGTTATTTTAATTTTTCCATGTTTGGCTATATTTTTTAAATGTACATAATCCTGCAATTTTCACACTGACCCACTAGGTCTAATAGGTCATGATTCCTGTTCTTTTCAGATAACTAGGTAAGTCACTGTAGTCGCTATCACTATAGGTATAATTACAACCTTTTTGAATTTCTCAAAATTCATCCTGCAAATTTTTTCAAGCGACAGAATTTAGGGAGAAAAAAAAAAAAAAAAAGAGGGCCCTTTTTCTAACCTCATAAAATCCCTTTAAAGCAAGGATGACCTGCGCACATTTGTCTAGATTACCACATGCAGCTGAGTTAGTATATATTAAGAGATTTTTATTAGGAGACTTCTGCAATGCAGTCCCCAGGCATTTTTGGATTATATACTAGTAATATTGTATCAGTACACCTTTAATGTGATGCTATTACTGTGTTGCCATTGGTCCTTAACATATAACAGTTCATACTTTCAAAAATAACATGAGTAGAAAAAAAAAACCTAACACTTTCAAGTTGGTAAAAGTCACAGCTTACCTCTTCAGTGAGTTCACCAAATACACTTAACGTGTCAAGCAGAAGACTAGCTGTGTAGAAAGACTTTATCATGTTCCTAAAAAACATGAGAGAAAGAAAAGAACAGATAACTGTAGTGCAGGAAAGTCTAATGAGATAACATTATATATCACAATCCTGTGTGTATCCTCGGCTACAGCTTTCATCTACTGTATCTGTACAGAATCTAAATATACCAATGCCCTTCTCCTTCGAGGGTCTTTTAGATAGAAAATAAAGTGTCAAATTTATCAATGTCTTCTAGGGGTGGGGCAATGTTTCAAATTATATTATGTCTTTCATCACCCAAAGTGTGAATGTCAAGTTAAATGGTAGCTCAGTCTATGCCTTTTCATTAGACAGTCACCCTTTATATAAAGTTACCAACCTGCTAATAAACTAATTGCAGCAACCACAACAATTCACTGAGTGAATCTGAAGTTTTATTCTCAAGTGCCCAGGGCGGGGCTGATTCATAGCCCCTCCCCTCTGCTGTGACTGACAAATGTACTGGTCTCATGGTTGGATGCTGCGGCTATCACAATGCAGCACTTTACAATGAAGCCCTGCCCTGGGCACTTGAGAGAACAGAATAAAACTTCATATATACACTACTCCTGATGAGAAAAGCTCCACAAAACATATGTTTGTTCTGTTCTCCCAAGCCCCTACGTTAGGATGTGTTGAACTTTAAAAAATATACATGCAGCGAATCAGATCTCTCAAGGCTTCCATTCAAATCAGGGCTACTACAAGGCACTCAGGAACACTGATTGGAGGAGATCAGTTGATGTACAGTTCTGTCCGCCTTCATAGCCCTTCGCAGCTGAGGCTACACACATACTTTTTGTATCCAGATTTCGAGCTACAGCTGATGTTGAAAAGAACACATCACTTGGATAGCTGCAGTGCTGCAGTAACTAGTACCTTCCACTACAAAGTGGACAGAGTTAAGCCTCATGCAGACGTCCGTGGAACACGGACCGTGAGATACCGGACTGGCATTGCAGGAGCGTAAGGCGTCATTGGTTGCTATGACGCCATGCGCTCCTGCAATGCCAGTCCGGTATCTCACGGACTGTGTTCCACAGACGTCTGTATGAGGCTTTAGAGTATGTAGTTCAGATTCCTGTCGCAGGAGCTACTGCAGAACAGCTTAAATCAGTGGCTTTTCTTGGCGTCATTTTCCAGCTGATCTGACATTGGTGACCTATTCTAAGAATAGGCCATCAATATAAAAGTCCCAGAAAACCCCTTTAATATTTAAAATGACTACATAAAGTCTGTGTGTAGGCCTAACCCAAGGAGGACTAAAGAAGCATCAAATTTTCCTATTAAGGGTGTTCAGCTTAAAGGGTGTCTGTCATCCGTTAACTCCCTGTCCAACTGTTTGCAGACACATAGCTGTAGCTCACTTGATTAAAATGTTGCTTTTTTTTTTGTTGATCTAGGACTCCATTCCCAAGTTATGATACTTTTTCCCAATATGCAAACTAGGCATTTGTTGCAATGAGGGCATCACCATTGCTATCATTGCATTCACGCTCCTACCAAAATCGGACAACTGAACTACACAACTCCAAGGGATTGGGCGCGGCCCTGCAGTAACCAGGCACAGCCCCTACACAGTGTATGGAGTAATTCTAATACCTGGCACAACTAGTGAGAACAAATGATTGTCAGTAGTTGGAACCCCACCAATCTGAGATGGATGATGTATCCTAAGGATAGGTCATCAATAATTAAGGCCTATAAAACCCCTGGTTGTATAGCATCTATATAGTCACTTTGGCCACAGTCACATACACATGATAAAAAATAGGCTAGAAAGTTGTAACTGCAGATATTAAGGCACAATTCTCAATAATAATTATTGTATGACCACCCAGCATGATTATCTTCCTGAGCCCTGTTGCTCGAAGGACTAGGTAAGCAAACAGCAGGAATCAGGGAGAGAGCAAACTCAGGACCTTCAATATGCTCTACATTAATGGCAGAAAATGTGCCGACTTCCAACCAAATTGAATAACCGCTCAGTCAGTCTACATACGTTGAAAACCTTGTAAAGGGCAGGTAGGAAAATGGGATGGGCAGGAAACCAGAAACCCAGACGTTTGTTTTAGGTTCATTTTGTACTTTAGCGTTATCTGCTTAGATTTATGAGAAATTGAGAATGTCGACAGCTAAAACAGGAGACCACATGGGTGTTAATAGGTGACTATTTATACAGAATTGACTTTCTACTCCATTTCCTTCCCTACTTCAGTCAGCAGTTCCAGATGTGTGACCTGTAAACATGATCTTATGAAAGAGTGGTGCTTACAGGCGGAGACATTATTATGCCATGCGAGACCACAAACCATGACACAAAATAGCCAACGCTCAAGGGAGTAATAAAGAGTAACAGACAGAAGCTTTGTGAGGAGGTTAGGATATTTTGGAGGGTTGAGGGACAAAAAAAAAAAAGGTAGACTTTTACAAAGCACGTTTGACTGCCTCTCCATTCAAACAGAGGAGGCAGGTCCCCCCCATTCTGGCCATCAGTGGGGACCTAGAAGTTGCATCCCCCACTCATTGAGCAGTTGTCAGGTATCCAGTGAATGGGTGGGAATTGCTTATAACTGGACTACCCCTTAAAGATGCTGCCAAAATCTCTCTCTCTCAAGACCCCAAATAGCCCTCTATTCTATTACTCTACTTGTATATGAATGCATATGTATATGAACTGTGCTATAATAAGAGTGTGCAGCACTGGATGGAACTACAGAAAGCAAACATTTTTGCAATGCAACGTGTTTACCATCAGTACGTAATGCGGATTCTATGGCTCATACACATTAGATGTATGCGGGTTGAAAACACAGGCAGACTATCTAATGTGTATGGGGTGCCCCACCCCACCCCTCCTCTGACAGCAGAAGGGGCATGTAGGATTTTAAACATGGCTGAGCATTGGGTCAATAGCTGTTGCAGCTGTATAGGTAGCTTTAGGGACGTCCTGCAATAGTTCTTTATAGAGAACCTGTCACCAGAAAATGCAGTGCAATCTGAAAATGTCTCTAAGGCTACTCTCACACTTGCACGTTCCATTTCTGCAATTGAGATCCGTCAAAACTGAATTGAACGAAACATAACGTACCAAAATTCTGTCCGTGATGTAGTGCGGAGCAAGACTGATCCATCATTACACACAATGTAAGTCAATGGGGACGAATCCGTTTTCTCTAACACAATAAAAAATGGATCAGTCCCCCACTGACTTTAAATGGTGTTCATGACGGATCCGTCAAGGCTATTTTAAAGACAATACAACCGGATCCATTCATAACGCAGGGCTCGACAAATCCCAGGCGCCAGGTCGCCATGGCGACCAGGAATTTAGTCCTGGCGCTTGGGTATTTGTCAGCCCGTTTTCAAAGGTGCCCGGGCGATGGGTGCGGAGCTGCCGTTCTGTCCGGAGGCAGCACCGTGTGAAACAGCTCCGTCACAGCACACACACAGAGAGTGAGACGCTGGCAGCAGGGAGGGGAGGGACTCGGGAGGAGTGTAATCTGATCCTAGAGTGGAAGCTGCTTCTGCCAGCCCCTCCCCTCCCCGCCCACCAATCGAATGAGTCACAGGTTAAGAATCTAAAGATCCTACAGTTAGTGACTCATTCGATTCTTTGAGTTAAAAGAACAGTCAGTCAGAGTCTAGAACAGGTTACACTGAGGCTGTGGCTGATGCTTTCGCAGCAGTGATAAGATTAAGGGACAGGAGCAGAGATATGAGAGAAGTGACAGGACACAGTTTAGATTACAGTTTGAATTAACCCTTTAGGATCAAATTGGCTTCTCAAGGAGATCTATATGTTAAAGGCATCCCCCCTTCTGTCTCATTCAGTAGCTATAGAACTAAGGCTACTTTCACACTTGCGGCAGGATGGATCTGGCAGGCTGTTCACCCTGTCGGATCCGTCCTTCCGCTGTTTCGCCGGACCGCAGCTCTGTCCCCATTGACTATAATGGGGGCAGAGCTCTGGCGCAGCACGGCAGTGCATGGTGAAAGGCCGCCGGACTAAAAGTACTGCATGTCCAACTTTAGTCCGGCGGCCTCTCACCGCGAACTGCCGTGCTGCGCCGGAGCTCCGCCCCCGTCCCCATTATAGTCAATAGGGTCCGGGGATGGAGCGGCGGTATATGTAACATGGTATACAGCATTATTGGGGGGCTCTATGGAGAAGTGGGGGGGGGGAGCACTATGGGGGCACCTACTAGGGGCTTTATGATGCGGCTCCGCCTGGCTCCTAACTTTTTTAGCTGGCTCCTAGATTCCAAGGAAATTTGTCAAGCCCTGTCATAACGGATGCAGACTGTTGCATTATCATGACGGACGCGTTTTTGCTGATCCATGACTAACATGGTGCTTTCAGATTGCATTGCACTTTGGGGTGACAGGTCCTCTTTAAATTAAAGGGGTTATCCGAGCCTGGAAGTGCCCCCCCCCCCCTCCCCATGTGCCTGGACCACTCACACTGATTCTACTTACCTGGCTACCCGTGCCGCTCCTGGTCCCTGCTGCTTTTCCCCATGCGCGGAAGAAAACATCCGGTGTCGGGGGAGGGGGGCTGTCCCCCACACACACACTCCCACCACCGGATGTTTTCATCCGCACGTGGGGAGAAGGAGTGGTGGCCGTGCGGTGACCAGGAGCGGCGCAGAGAGAGGGTAGCCAGGTAAGTAGAATCAGTATGAGGGGCCCGGACATATAGGGGGGCATTTCCAGGCTCGGATAACCCCTTTAACATAGGACTTTCAGTCAATACAGCTCCTTGACCACCATAATTAACCAGAGCTGTGTAATTGAAAAAAAAAATCATCAATACAGGATCCAAATTTTAATAACCCCATTTCTGATTTAATGCACTTAATAATCTTTTTGTCGCACAAAATTTTATGCGATATAATAAAATATTTCCCCCTCATTCGTTGCTATTTTTTCCTTAGCTTTTTCTACTGATAATCCTCAGAACTTCAGAACAGACCTTTTCTAATTACTGTATCACCGTAAGACACACTTCCCCTCTGCCCCAAAAGTGGGGGGGGGGGGGGAAATCAGTGCGTTTTATGAAGCGAATAGCAGTGAACGCTTCCATAATGGAGGCGCTCACTAGTACACAGTAGGACCAGGGAGAGGTGAATACAGCACTCCTTGTGCTGGCTGTACTCACAGCTTGCTGGCATTCTTCTGCCGTCGCTGCGCGCTGTGTACGCACGCACTATGATCTGATGCTGTGTGATGTCGGGTCACAGCGTGGGGCACCGGCAGAAGACGACAAGGGAGCACTGAGTATAGGAAGAGCCTGCTGATCTGTGAGTGGCGGTGCTATCCGGAGCAGGAGAGGTAAGTGATGAGGGTCCGATCTGTGGTCTCATGGGGGTCTGATCTGAGTTTTGATAAGAAATGGGGGTCTGATTTGAGGGTATAATCTGAGGTCTAATGAAGATTGGGAGTGTGATCTGAGGTCTGATGAAAAATATTTTTTTCTTATTCACCTCCTTTAAAACCTAAGTGCACCTTATGGTGAGGGAAATACGGTACACTGTTTACTGAAATTTCGCAGAGTTGGTGTGTATTCAGCACTTGAGCACATAGGGGCAATTTTTAAAGTCAGTTTTGCAGGAGTCTACAGTGCCATTATTTGGGCCAAATTTATCAAATATCTCAGGATGCTTGATAGATTTGAAATGGCACTGTACTCTGGGAAAACTTAGTTTTGAACATTGGCAGTCTGAGCACTGAGACTCCCCGCCGATCGGTAGAACAAGGAAAGAGGAAACGCTCACATACCATGATCTCCCTCCTCATGGAATCGAGACATGCCCATAGACTTTTCAATTAAGTCCATCTCACTTCCGTCTCTTGCAGTGAGGAGAGACAGCATGCCATGCGAGCACTTCTCTCTCCTCGTCCTGGTGGGGTCTAACCGCTCGGACCCACATCGATCAAAACTTTTGATTTGTCGCTATGACATTTAAAAATCTTCCCAAAGTACAATTCCACTTTAAGTCTAACATTTCTGCCAGGGATGTTACTCCACATACTATAATCCATTCTCTGGCCCAAGATTGAGAATTTTGGGAGGAATTTTTAAAAAGTTGAGGTTGATTTTTTCAAAAGTGCAGTGAAAATGCAAAATGTCTCAAAATGTGGGTGCAAGTAAGCCCAAAAAGTCTGAAAGCACTGCAGGGCAGATTCTCTCTATAGCTTCTCTTTCTGTGTTACTAGAAAGTGGTATGGATGAAGCAAATAATTCAAACTGCTGCACAGTCCTGTTTAAATGGAGTTTGGGGTGCTGCTTAAAGAGGACCTTTCACTTGTATACAAACTAAAAACCATCTATATCAGTGGGCAGAGCGGCGCCCAGGGGTCCCCCTGCACTTACTAGTATGTCTGGGCGCCGCTCCGTTCGCCCGGTATAGGCTCCGGTGTCTGCGCTCACTGGACTGATTTTTTTGTATGAGGCGTGTCCCTTGCTGCAGCACTGGCCAATCGCAGCGCACAGCTCATAGCCAGGCTATGAGCTGTGCGCTGCCATTGGCCAGCGCTGCAGCAAGGGACACGCCTCATACAAGAATTCACTCCAGTACAACAGAAGGAGCGCAGACACCGGAGCCTATACCGGGCGAACGGAGCGGCGCCCAGACATACTAGTAAGTGCAGGGGGACCCCTGGGCGTCGCTCTGCCCACTGATATAGTTAGTTTTTAGTTTGTAGAGTAGTGAAAGGTCCTCTTTAAGTGGATGGCTTTGCTCAGAAGCAGTGGAGATGAATGTTTGAGAAAGGGCTCCCGCTGATGCTGATTAGGCTCAAGCTGTTGATAGGCTCTCTTCCTGTTTTACCGCCAAGTAATCTAATTCAGTAGGATGGATGAAGCTGCTACCCTCTGAAGACACAATCCTGAGCTTTTAAAGTGCATCTGTCATGTGAAGTTGGCCACAGGACACCAGTGACAACCAAAATGATGAGCCATGAAGAAGAATCAAAAGTACATTATTTTACGTATAGATGGATGTAAAATGATTCACAGCACAAGTAAGCACTGAACAAATCATTAAGTACTCCCCCCTTAAACGTCCTGCTCGTCCCTGAATGAGAAGAGCCTGTAACTGGCAGCGTGCAATACCTGTACACCAGTCACTCTGCACTCTTAAATCCAATAATTCTGTCAGATAAATCCAGAGGAATGCGGAAATATCAAATGTTAACTTAGGTTTCATCAATATAATATAAAAGAGATTGCAAGAGTAATAAGGCAAGAAATATTTAATGCGTAAGTAGAATATAAAAATAATGGAGTTTTGTCCTGGAACAATGAGCATATTATCTGCAGATACTTACTTGTGAAAGCTCCCCGCTCTGTCCTCATTGTCTGCATACAGGAACATTTTCAGGGCATAATTCTCCACATGGGCACTGCCAACAATTTCCTGAGTAATGGAGTCGCAGTCGCCAAGCTGCTTCTTTTGCTGTAGAAACAATATCATTTTATTGGTACCATCTTAATGTTCTAATCAACAAAAAAGAAACGCAATGTAATAGTACACTGTAAAACTTATTCCAAGGGGTTGGCCACTTCCTAAATTTTTTTTTCACAAATGCCTATAAACTGTATGCTGTAGCAGAGCATGTGAAACATGTTTTTGAAGGGGTTGTTCCATGTCGTAATTTCCACAGTGAGATGGGGCTAAGCACTGGTCCCAAGTGGCCGGACTTAAAGGGTTTCTCTGGGAATTAAGAAAATGAAAATACTTAAACATTACTTTATTATATAAATATACTCCCAAATACATTTGTATCTGTATGTGGGTAAGTAACTGGCTCAATGATAGAAAACAGAGGGTGGTTATTAATGGTACACCCTCAGATTGGGTCACTGTCACTAGTGGAGTACCTCAGGCGTCAGTATTGGGCCCTATTCTCTTCAATATATTTATTCATGATCTTGTAGAAGACTTGCACAGTAAAATATAAAAAAAAATCAGATGACACTAAACTGTGTAAAGTAATCAACACGGAAGAGGACAGTATACTGCTACAGAGGGATCTGGATAGATTGCAGGCTTGGGCAGAGAAGTGGCAGATGAGGTTTAACACTGACAAATGTAAGGTTATGCACATGGGTAGGAATAATGTAAGTCACCCGTACATACTAAAATGGTAAAACACTCGGTAACACTGACATGGAAAAGGATCTAGGAATTTGGTGAAACCAGTGTCAGGCAGCTGCTGCCAAGGCCAATAAGATAATGGGTTGCATCAAAAGGGGCATAGCTGCCCGTGATGAGAACATAGTCCTACCACTTTACAAATCGCTAGTCAGACCACACATGGAGTACTGTGTACAGTTCTGGGCTGGAGAGGGTTTAGAGGAGGGCAACTAAAGTAATAACTGGAATGGGTGGACTACAGTACCCTGAAAGATTATCAACATTAGGCCTCATGCCGTTCCGTTTTCTTTGCGGCCCATGTGCCTTACACAATTTGCGGAACGTAACAGGCAGCATATTGTAGAAATGCCTATTCTTGTCCGCAAAACAGACAAGAATAGGGCATGTTGTATTTTTTTAGCGGGGCCACAGAACAGAGCAAAGGATGCGGACAGCACACGGAGTGCTGTCCACATCTTTTGCGGCCCCATTGAAGTGAATGGGTCCGCACCCGAGCCGCAAAAACTGCAGCTCGGATGCAGACCAGAACAATGGTCGTGTGCATGAGGCCTTAGGGTTATTCACTTTAGAAAAAAGATGACTGAGGGGAGATCTAATTACTATGTATAAATATATCAGGGGGCAGTACAGAGATCTATCCCATCATCTATTTATCCCCAGGACTGTGACTGTGACGAGGGGACATCCTCTGCGTCTGGAGGAAAGAAGGTTTGTACACAAACATAGAAAAGGATTCTTTACGGTAAGAGCAGTGAGACTATGGAACTCTCTGCCTGAGGAGGTGGTGATGGTGAGTACAATAAAGGAATTCAAGAGGGGCCTGGATGTATTTCTGGAGTGTAATAATATTACAGGATATAGCTACTAGAGAGGGGTCGTTGATCCAGGGAGTTATTTTGATTGCCTGATTGGAGTCGGGAAGGAATTTTTTTCCCCCCTAAAGTGAGGAAAATTGGCTTCTACCTCACAGGGGTTTTTTGCCTTCCTCTGGATCAACTTGCAGGAAAACAAGCCAAACTGCATGGACAGATGTCTTTTTTCGGACTTACAAACTATGTTACTATATTTAATTAATTATAATGCATGTTTTGTATAGGGAGCAATCATTAGGAGAAAGAAAAGTCGCCGCCCTATTAGTACACACAAAACCTGTCCTAATCACACAACACCAGAAGTTACTTCAGAACACTGAGTTAATGAGCTGCTTCACCCTCCTCTCCTACTTGTCATGGATTATGATCCTGAATACAGCTCATGAGATCTTCAACTGAATCTCTGCAGAAATGGAGTTCATGAGAAGACATGAAGGAAAGAGGACGGACAGGACAGACTAAGTGCTGCTTCTTATATTCAATATTTGTTTAAAAAATAAATTGACACTAACTTGGCATTTCAGGTGTTAAATACTCAGCTGCAGCAAATTTTAGACTGACAATACAACAAAAGCCATTGAAAAATGAAATTATGGTGTATAATCATCAAGTCTTCTGAACCTAAAACAAGTATCCAGCAAGCATATGGCGTAGCTAACAACATGCACAGCACTTTCATACACTTGTATTGATTTAGGTGAGTAACACGTAATGTTTCACATTCACAATTTAGTAACAATGATAGCATCATGTGATCCTCAGCGTTAAACAGAAGCTTTTCCCCATATGTCCTTTGTTCTTTAGGATGGAAATGGGTGAACTGCCCTGACCGGTTTAGTAACTCAAGGATTAAGCAGACTGCTGTTTCAGTAATTGAAAGGCTTCTTTTAAAAGATGTGGTCTCAGAATACAAGAGGCCTCGGATTTCCTACTAAAATAAAATAAAAAAAGGCAAATAACAGCAGCACAGGTGGACTGTCATAAATGGACTTACTGTTCACCACTGAGGAAATCTCCAGTTATTTCGCAGAAAACAAAAAACAGGATTATCGCACATCACACTGGCCTTCAGTTTTTAGGCTGCCAAGAGACTTTAAAAGGGGGCTTTGAGTAATGCATGGCTCATGTTTTTCTAGTGAGTTTACATGAGCAAAAATTCATCTTGCAGACTAGACATTTACTATATTAAAATCTTTGGCACCTCTTTCTATAAAACACACAGATGGATGGCCAAGTTGGCCTGCTGGAGATTTTCACTTAAAGGTAAACACCCGATGACTACTTGCTCCTACAGAGCGAGCTATCCACACAGTATGGCCTCTTTATAAGACATCCATGTGTTATATGGTTCATGGGGTGGCTCAGCAAAATATACAACCTTGTTCAAATAGAAGCTCTTTAAGGCCATGATCATGTTTTCCTAGTGCTGCACTACTATCATACAAGAGGGGGGAAAAAAAAAACGTAGTCAACCCATGTTGAAACTGCTCTACCATTTTTATGGGGTGTCCCATCACCAACCCTTATTCCCTATCCACAGGGAAGGGTCAGACCACTGGGAACACTGTTTGCTAGATTGACTAGAGCCGTAGTCACACATCTACATTGCTGCTCTATTCAGTTCTATGGGCCTATTGATAGTTGAGTGCCTAGTAGTCAGATATATATATATATATATATATATATATATATATATATATATATATATATCTTATATAAAAATAATAATAAGCCTATTACTACCTATCCTGCGAATGTGTTTGTCATGGAACAACCTCTTTCGCCTGCACTGGGAAAAAAGCTAGCGGTTTTTACATGTGCTCTAACAGTAAATAAATATTTATATATATATATATATATATATATATATATATATATATATATATATATATATATATATATCTAACACTAGTTTTATTCAATTTTATCCAAACTGAATAAACCTTTATTGTGGGTTCAGAGTTGCAAATATAACCCTAGTAACTGCAAATATAAAGCAACACTGCCTCAAATAAAAAAAGTTTGGCTACCATTAAAGCGCTTGTCCGCTCTTTTTATATTGAAGATCAGCAACAAGAAATCGGCGGGGGTGTCAGGTGTTAGTCCCCTAGCCAATTTCATATTGAAGACCTGACCTGTTCAACTGTATAAAGGCAGCGGTAAGCAGGTGTAATTACCATGCCGCCCATAAAGAGGGAGGTATCCCACTGAAGTGAATGGGACGATGTCATTGTAATTATACCTATTCACCACAGCAGTTGCAATGGCGAGCAGGTAAACAGTGAAGTGAAGGCACCACCCATACCAGTGATGCTGTCTTTTCAAACAGCTGTTCGGCAGGGGTGCTGGCAGTTGGTCCACCGACAATCTGATATTGATAACCTACCCCGAGGATAGATAAATATAAAAATTGATTCAATTTGTGCAATAGAATCAATTTGATCCCAATATCTGAAGGGTAAAACAGGTGTAATCCACTTAATTATAGCAAGTAAAATTATCCACCAGTGTTATATTTCGTTTTGCTCAGCACATAGGTAAATATTCACATCCAGGTTAGAAAAACCGCATCGTAATTCATCCTTCCATTTGTGCAATAAGATCAATTAGGTCCTAATATCTACAGTGTAAAACAGGTGTGATTCACTTAACTATGTAAATTCAAACCAAATCAAATAATCCTCCAGTATTAGGTTCAGTTTTACTCAGCACTTAGGTAAGTATTTACATTCGAATTAAATAAGCTGCATGGTAACGCATCAATTCACATGTGCAATAGGATCAATTAAGACCAGATATGTGAAGGGTAAAACTGTTGTAATCCCCTCAAATATGTGAGTTAATATTCCAGTCACAGTGAGGGAATCATATATTAGCTCATCATCTTGTATAATCCTACGTCCATCTGGTAAGTGGTATGGGTTAGATAAATAAATAAGCCCTCTTTTAGGTTAGTATCATAATCCTATAGAAAGCCAATATGTAGTTTAATTCAGGCTGTTACTCACAGTTCCGTAGTTTCAATACAAGGAGCGGGTTACTGTGCCTCGGCGTGGCGTCCCACGTGGTTACCGGCACAGATATCTCTTACCTCCGCTTCTTTTCTTTTCACTGCGAGTGTTCAGCCCACTGCTTCTGTGTTGTGGCTCGGGAGTACGGCGTCCCACGTGGTTACCGGCACAGATATCTTACCTCCGCTTCTCTTCTTTTCACTGCGAGTGTTCAGCCCGCTGCTTCTGTGTTGTGGCTCGGGAGTACGGCGTCCCACGTGCTCAGAAGTCAGCACAGGTAATGTTGGGCTGATGATACAGGCAGCATCCAAAACCAGTCCCAGATGCTTTTCAAATGGTAGTATAAATCTTCATGGAGCGCTCCACTATATTAATTCCTTCAATGCGGTTAGCGAGTATAACATCATAAGGCCCCTTTTACACGAGCGAGTTTTCCGCGTGGGTGCAATGTGTGAGGTGAATGCATTACACCCTCACTGAATCCTGACCCATTCATTTCAATGGGGCAGTGTACATGAGCGATGTTTTTCACGCATCACTTGTGCGTTGCGTAAAAATCGCATCATGTTCTATATTCTGCGTTTTTCACGCAACGCAGGCCCCATAGAAATGAATGGGGACGAGTGAAAATCGCATAGCATCTGCAAGAAATGCGGATGCAATTTTCACGGATGGTTGCTAAGGAGACGAGGGTTGAGCGACCCAGGACCCCATTTACTTTATTATTTTCCATTATAACATGGTTAAAATGGAAAAAAAATAGCATTCTTTAATACAGAATGCAAAGTGAAATGTCACTTGAGGGTTAAAAAATAATAAAAACATTACTTACCTCATCCACTTGATCGTGCAGCCAGGATCCTCTTCTTTGTTCTTCTTGAAGGACCTGCAAAAGGACCTTCGCTGACGTCATGTGGTAAGCGCTGGTCCTGCTTAATGAAGATAGACGGTGCACTACCCCCTGATGAAGCATTGAGCAAAACGAGCGTCGGGACGCAGGAGATACAGATTCTACTTGCAGGTATACCTAGGTGACCATGTTCGGTTCTAAGAGGTCGGGATTATATATCCGTTCGTGGTGAGGCACTTTGCCCTTTATGTTATGATTCTGTGAAACTATGTGGTAGCTTTATATCCTATTTATGTATGACCGACCTACATTGTGGCACATATACTGCTTGTTATCTCCTGTGAGGGCAATTTACTGCATCTGCATCACCAACTGCTTCTAAGCTGTATTTTATTAATTATGTATGAATAAAGGTATTTATTATTTTCTATTCGAATTGGCCTTTTTTGTGTAATGTATATTATTTAGTTTATTTTTCATCAAGTTGCACTTTATTTTAGCATAATAAAAATGTTTTGCATCCACATATATCCGAGTGAGTGAGTGCCTGTCTACTATTATACAATAGTATTTCAGACCATGCCCTGAAAGAAGTCATGAATTGGCGAAACCCTGGGTCAGGCACATATATTAGCGTTCTACATCTGATTTTATATTAAACACGCTTATTTATGCAACCCTTGTGTGTATTCTGCTCCTTTGCCGGACTAAAGTACCGCAATGCCATAACACTAAGCCTAAGGCCCCTTTCACACGGGCGAGAATTCCGTGCGGGTGCAATGCGTGAGGAGAACGCATTGCAACCGCACTGAATCCAGACCCATTCACTTCAATGGGGCTGTGTACATGAGCGGTGATTTTCACGCATCACTGGTGCGTTGCGTGAAAATCGCAGCAAGCTCTATATTGTGCGTTTTTCACGCAACGCAGGCCCCAAATCGCAAGCATCCTCAAGCAAGTGCGGATGCGGTGCGATTTTCACGCATAGTTGCTAGGAGACAATCGGGACCCGATCTTTATTATTTTCCCTTATAACATGGTTATAAGGGAAAATAATAGCATTCTTCATACAGAATGCATAGTAAACTAGTGATGGAGGGGTTAAAAAATAAAAAACAATTAATAAACTCACCTTAATCCACTTGAACGCTCAAGCCTGGCATGTCTTTCTTTTTTGATGAAAAGGACCTGTGGTGACGTCTCTGCGCTCATCACATGGTCCATCGCCATGGTGATGGACCATGTGATGAGCGCAGTGACGTCATCAAAGGTCCTTTAGCCAGGTCCTGAAGAAAGTAGAGGAGATCCGCTACGCGATCAAGTGGATGGGGTGAATTAAATTTGTTTATTTTTAACCCCTCAATGGACATTTTTACTTAGCATTCTGTATTAAGAATGCTATTATTTTCCCTTATAACCATGGTGTAAGGGAAAATAATAAAATCTACAGAACACCTAACCCAAACCTGGGTATGGGTACCAAACATGCCGATTTTAATCACGCGCATGCAAAACGCATTAAAATGCTTTGCACTCGCGTGGAAAAAACGTGCATTTTCCCGCAATGCACCCGCAACTTGTCCGGCCCTCACACGCGACGCCCGTGTGAAAGAGGCCTAAAGATGGTGTAAACTTGGACAGGTTGTCTAGATCTGCCCCAGATTTATCAGAGTGGCTCAGGCTGGATGATAAAAGTGCTGCATGGATAGACACTTTTGTCTAACTTTACTGATTGGCTTACTTTGAGACTGATTTTTATACAGAACAGAGCAACCATCTAAAAAATCTCGCGTGTGTGCCCTGTGCTGCAATTCCAGAGCCTACGCAGTACATTTTGTGTGCTATCGCCTCAGGGATTTGTTCTGTGCAGGCACTGCAGCCTACACTTGTGAAGATCACCAGAAGCGGAGTTGCTTATTCCCAGGCAGTGCATGATATTTTGAGATGCTTTGCCAGGGGAGAGGCGAGGAAGCCTTGGAAGGTTAGTGGAGGAGCACAGCAGTGGGCTTGGGTATTTTGAACAGCAAAGCCCACCCATCTGGGCCCTTGGGAGACATTTTTCAGTAGAATCAAAGTGTTTTTCCTAGACATTGAATAAAACCCAAATTACAAACAGGAATGTTTGAAATGCTTTTGCAATGCGAGGGCTGGCTGTATTATACAGCTGATACCTGCCAGCATTGAATAGGATCGGAGACTGCTCCAATATCGGTCAATACTGGCAGGTGTCATCGGTTTAACACTGGCAGCGCACACTGCATATGGAGCAGGTTCTACACCTAAGCTGGCTCAATAGTGCCCTGGCACCATTATACTGTAAATGTATGGCATGTTTTGCAAGGGGTTCATTTTTGCTCTCTCCCCATGCGAGGGTATCCGCTTAGACTGCCCTCAAGTTAAAAACCGCTCCTTCTGTCAAGTTTGCCAAGAAAAAAAATAATTGCTACCACAAAATTTCTTGCATAATGCACTGTACTAGATGTGAATAGTATGTAATACTACAGATTGTACATCCTGTCATATACCACTCTTTTCGCTGCCTTTTTATTGCATATGATACAATGCTACTTATTATGTGCCCCTGGAGGCTGTGATCTTATCCGACTTTAGCTATTCTATACAGTATATATATACTGTATATTATGCTGAATAAACATCCATATATAAATACAAACCTAAAAAAAATGAAATTCGGTTGAGTGGAAGTGTCTACCGTGTGAATAGAAATTACACCATCAGAATCAGTACTCCTTCCCCAAATACGAGGTGACATTTTGGGCTGGATCCTCAGTTTGGGGCCTCCGTTACACATTCTGCCAAAAAAGAGAAGACAAAAAAGTCCTCTAATGGAGCAGAACAATGGATGACGCATATATTTGTGAGTGTAACTTTGGCAGATACCTTTGGCTGTACAACACAAAAGCTTATAGTGCAAAATAGGTTATATCACAAAAAGAGTCCATGGCTGTGCCATGCCAAAGTCGTTGGCGGTTTTAAAATACTGTAGCATCTTTAACTATTTAGGGCTTTTCGGAATGATGCAAGACTCTAATACCTATTTAGGCTCTCGTCACATCTGACGGGCCTCATAGACTTATAATTAGGGTCCTTCGCAGCAGCCGTCACTTTGACTGGACAGACTGCTATTCTTCCAGTCAAATCTAAAGGAATTTGACATGGCGCCTCAAATGCAAGTATGAACAGAGTCTTAGCTCTGTTTATTTCCAATACAGAATAACATATATGCATCGACTTAAAATGACAAACACGTTAAAAAGGCTCAGCTTCCGCTCCATATTACACTGCTAGCGAATATAAAAACAGCAATAGAAAAATATAGCCTGTTCAGATGGCCTGATGTGAGAAAATAGTTTATGACCATGTGTATTTAATTTTAACCGTTCCTTGATTTATTCATTCAACCTCCCCAGATTTTGGTAGGACTGTTTCTATTTAAGGGAGCAAGGTTAAGTTATTGACTAACTTGGCACTCACGTCCATTAGCAAGGTGCAAGACAGTGTGTTCTGCCCAAGGTATACCGATACTTCATGGCTGCTGACACATGGCCAGGGTGCAGAGTTGATTTTAGCACCTTGGACGTGTATATATTTCTCAAGCTGCACACACAGCAATGTCTGTGCCACACAGTCAAGCAAATAAAGCCCGAGACACAACACAAACAGCAGAGTATTTGCTCCTAATTAGCCGGGTTAGGACGTGATGCTAAAATAAAGAGGTAATATCTTGAAAAAAATGATTATGTCCATAAGAACATCAAGTATATCCATAAGAATAATATAATCAATAAATAACTAGCAATGCATACGTTTTTACTTCAACTAATACATGCTTGGATGCCCAAGAAGGAAAATACCTTCCTCAGAAAGGTACATGTCATATTACAGAGACCAGAGCAATTAGGAGCCATTAAGAGGAACCGGCCATCATGCAATGCAGTGCAATCTGCAGGCAGCAGGTTATACAGCAGGAGGAGCTGAGCAGATTGATAAATGGTTTTATAGGGAAAAGATTCAATAAAAATGTTTTCATTTAAATCTCTGCTGTGCTCAGGAGGCACGCAGGCGATTCTACTTAGGGACTAACCATACAGAGGCAGATGTCAGTCAGTAGGACTGTACCTCTAAGGGCTCATCCACACGACTATTGGATATTTTGCGGTCTGCAAAACACGGATATCAGCCTTTTGCATGACACGCTGACACACTGATGTCCTGCATGAGGACGAGCGATGGTATAGTGATCACTCCTCACTATGCTGCGGAGGACAATTCTGCATGTAATGGCAGCGTTCCTTCCTGACATGAGCCTGCTCATCAATGGAGGAGACCGTTGCTATTACATGCAGCGATCTCTTCCACAGTATTGGGACAAGAGATCGCTAATGCCATCGATCGCCCCCATACTGAATCACTGTTAACCGGCAGCAGATTAGACGGCACAATCTCCTACCAGCAAACAATGATTTTTATGCCTGCTTAAAAATTCTGATTGTCCGATGATCGGGCATTTGCTCATTCATCGGTTAATCGGCGGCAGTATTACACAGACAGATCAATGCTAATGAGCGTCGCTACGAACACTTGTCAGCACTGATCTGCCTGACAATCGCCTACTGTAATACAAGCTTTAGGCTCAAAAAACAGTGACACTGGGGAAGAACACAGGTCATTATTATGTATAATTTTTTCCTTTAGCTCCAAATTTGAACCTCATCCACAGTACATTATAATTGCTATCAACCTGTTAAGGACCAGGCAAACCTTATTTTTGCATTTTTGTTTTTTCCTTTCTACCTATTAAAAGGAACAACTTAAAATTTTTCATTCACACAGCCACGAGGGCTTATGTTTTGCTGCACAAGTAATATTTTTAATGGCACTATTTAAATTACCATATCTTACCCTGAAAAATTTGAAAAAATATTCTGTGGCGTGACATTGAAAAAAACAAACCCACATTTCCACCATGATTTCTTTTGGTTTTTCAAAAACTGAATTCACTATGTGCTTAAAGGGACATGTTAGCCTTATTTTGCGAGTCAGTAAGATTCCAACCATGCCATTTGTACAGTTTTTATTCTTTTGCGACTTTAAAAAAAATTAAAACCTTCGGAAAAAAAATTCTTTGCATTGCCATATTCTGACACCCATAACTTCTATTTGGTTAGAATTAATGGTATGCTCAATGCTGAGAAATACAGGCAGATACTTATCCATCATGCAATACCATTAGGGAGGTATTTGATTGGCTCCGAATTTATTCTGCAGCAGAACAATGACCCCAAAGATCCAGCCAATGTCATCAAGAACTACAGTCCTGATCAAAAGTTTAAGACCACTTGAAAAATAGCAAAAAATCATATTTTACATTGTTGGATCTTAACAAGGTTCCAAGTAGAGCTTCAACATGCAACAAGAAGAAATGGGAGTGAGACAAAACATTGAATTTAATGAAAACAACGAATAAACTGAAACAGGCTGTTTTTCAGCTGATCAAAAGTTTTGGACCACATGCCTTTAAAACGCCAAATCTGTGCAAAGATGTGGATTCATTGTCATTTTCTGTCAGGTAGTCACACGTTGTTATGGCAAAGGCAAAAAAAATCTCCCTTTTTGAACGTGGTCGGGTTGTTGAACTGCATAAGCAGGGTCTCTCACAGCGCGCCATCGCTGCGGAGGTGGGACGCAGTAAGACAGTCATTTGGAATTTCTTAAATGATCCTGAGGGTTATGGAACAAAAAAGTCAAGTGGAAGACCCAAAAAATTTCACAGCACTGAGCCGGAGGATCCAATTGGCTGGACACTGGACGGTCCTCGACCCAAATTAAGGCCCTTACTGGTGCTGACCGCAGCCCCATAACCATCAGACGGCATCTGAGACTGAAGGGCTTCAAAAACAAAAAATGTCTTCAAAGACGTCTCCTTGAACGCCACAGAACTGCTCGTTTGGACTTTGCAAGAGAGCACCAAACATGGGACATTCAAAGGTGGAAGAAAGTTTTATTCTCGGATGAGAATTTTTTTTTACCTTGATGGTCCTGATGGTTTCCAACGTTAC
The DNA here is from genome assembly GCF_905171765.1 of Bufo bufo. Classification (NCBI taxonomy): domain Eukaryota; kingdom Metazoa; phylum Chordata; class Amphibia; order Anura; family Bufonidae; genus Bufo; species Bufo bufo. The sequence goes on along the minus strand of NC_053392.1, from coordinate 465,186,130 downwards.
TGGCATGACAAGCAGATCCCACCTGAGATGTTTTCTACACAGCACAGTGGAAGGGGGCGCCATAATGGTCTGGGGTGCTTTTTCCTTCAGTGGAACAATGGAGCTTCAGGAAGTGCAGGGGCGTCAAATGGCCGCTGGCTATGTCCAGATGTTGCAAAGAGCATTCCTCATGACTGAGGGCCCTCGTCTGTGTGGTAACGACTGGGTTTTTCAACAGGACAACGCTACATTACACAATGCCCGCAGGACAAGGGACTTCTTCCAGGAGAATGACATCACTCTTTTGGCCCATCCTGCGTGTTCCCCAGATCTAAATCCAATTGAGAACCTTTGGGGATGGATGACAAGGGAAGTTTACAAAAATGGACAACAGTTCCAGACAGTAGTCTTCACGACTTGGAGAAATGTTCCCACTCACCTCATGGAAATGCTTGCATCAAGCATGCCGAAACAAATTTTTGAAGTGATAAACAATAACTGCGGAGCTACTCATTACTGAGTTCATGTTTGGAAGTTGGATTTCTGTTTTGGGTGGTTTAGTTTTTTTTTGGAGGTGTGGTCCTAAACTTTTGATCAGCTGAAAAACAGCCTGTTTCACGTTATTCGTTGTTTTCATTAAATTGAATGCTCAAAAAATGTTTTGTTTCACTCTCATTTCTTCTTGTTGCATGTTGAAGCTCTACATGGAACCTTGTTAAGATCCAGCCATGCTAAATATGATTTTTTTGCCATTTTTCAAGTGGTCTTAAACTTTTGATCAGGACTGTATCTTCAGTGTAAAGAAGAGCAAGGAGTCTGAAAATAATGATGTGACCCCACAGATCCCTGAGCTCAACATTATAGAGTCCCTTTGGGATTTCATGAAGAGACAAAAGGATTTGAGAAAGCCTACATCCATGAAAGATATGTGGTTAGTTCTCCAAGATGTTTGGAATGACCTCCCTGCCAAGTTCCTTAAAAAACTGTGTGCAAGTATACCTAGAAGAACCGATTGTGTTTTTAAGGCAAAGGTTGGTCATAACCAATATTGATTTGATTTAGATTCCTCTTTTGTTTATTCACTTTTGTTAATTGATAAAAATAAACTATTAACACTTCTATTTTTTAAAGCATTGTTACTTTGCAGCATTTCTTCCACACCTGCCTAAAACTTTTGTACAGCACTGTACATGCCAGGAGATTTTCCCAGGCTCAAACACAATGTGCAGTGACTAACTGACCCTCAAATGCTATTAGTATTGTCATACAAGAACTGGTTTTGTATCAATTAGATCTATACAATTCACCACAATACTATAGGTCAGTCCCTGTCAGAGGCCAAACAAAAAGTGTATTTGTACACAGTGGATTTACAGGTAATATAAAAAGCAGGATAAAGACATAGACGCGAGTTAGGTCTTGAACATTAATCCACAGCTCGTCTCTCACTCCTTTTTTCTATCTCAACATCTGATGGCAATAAGCAGTTTCTTTTTCCAACAGGTAATTTTCCAACTCAACCACTGATTTTTTTCCTTGGTACATCATCTCGTCACTTTCATCTAGCAAGTGGAGATTTTATTCTGAGATTGTAGAAAATCCTAAGGTGACCAAGCACATTTAACAATGTTGGCCAAACGAATGACCAACGGTTGTTTCACCCGACTCTTCCATAAACACGCTTACTTGGCCAAATGTTCGTGATTATTTCAATGGGGAAAGCAGAATAAGCAAGTGCTTGACACCTCAGGCAGTGGCTTATCTCCCATGGAAATAAAATATCGGGTATATCTCACATGCCCAGTCTTTTTTCAACCTCATCTGCCATCAGGGAGAGTGAAATGACCCTATACATATTAGATCTTTGTCTAATTCCACAGAAATAGTCAGGTTCAGAGAGTTCTTTCAGGTGCCAAGGAGTAGCAGGAGAGTAAATCAAGCAAGAGTCTAAGTATTGGCGTTAAAGAATTCCATCATGGGGAGCAGTCATCTAGAGTCCTTTAAATGTAGCCTTCATTGTCTGCTGACTCCCATTCCTATTTCAACTTGTTAAGGGGGTTTCACAGCTACTTCTGATAGGTCCTGTTCAAAACTTCCTTTTTTTCCTGGATCTCTTCTGCAATGTTCAGAACTATTTTTTTGGCAGAAAAGGATGCACTGAACTGTTTTCAGCTTCCAGTGTATTAAGATATGGCTCATGAAAAGATCTACAGAACGACACTGATTATTGGATTTCTATAATTTTCTCACAATATCTATGGGGGCAATTGGTGCCCAAATATCTCTTCTGCCACCTATGAAAAGTTGCACAACGTAACATGTACTTTACAGCCAAAGACATATTAAGTAATTCTGTAAAAATATAGTGGTGAGAAGGAAATACAGGGTCACCATCAGGGAGCAGCAAACTCAAAATCTGCTACTTATCCTCCTTCACCACTCCAGTTAGAAGATCTAAGGCTACCTCTAGGTGCCCACCACAAAGCTGGCTGGACTGGTAGCTTACAACACAGGTTATGTCTGCAGAGTAAGGCAAATAGAAAACAGGTGCAAGCTCACTGGTAGCAGACCTATCAGATGCACACAGTAGCAGGAGAGTAAAAGAAGCAAGAGTCTAAATTAGGAAAGTCTGTAGAATCGAAAACAGAAGGCAAGAGGTTAATTGAGAAACAAGCTCAAGAGTCAAAGCCATGAGAATCAGTGGAAGCCTATTTAGTAGACAAAGGTTAAATCCTGAAGGGTGAGGTCAATACACAGGAACGTCCAATAGAAATGCAGCGCGGTTTTGAGCATAGAAAATAAAACCATACTGGGACAGCCATGCACAGGAAAGTGGCTGGGTAGGTTCCTGACAAAAAAAACAAAAAAAAAAACACTATCTAAGTAAGCTATGGTCTACAAGAATTTGAAGTTAAGATACCAGAAGACTTGGAAAGGAACCTAAACTTAGGCTCTATCTAATGCAGATAGAATAAGCAAAAAAGACAAATATACTCTCAGACCAGATTTCAAACCTCACATAAATCTGTTCTGTGACATTTAATGTCCCTTCTTTTTCTGTAGCACAGACAGAACATTCAAGCCATATTCCACTTGTGGGGTCTAAATTAAATATTCTTCTAATTAATAAGCTATGATGACGTGCATAAACAGTTTGGACAATAAATAGCATCAATTTTACTGCAATAACTAAAAAGGTGACTAACCAAAAGAAAAGGATAGGTTTACTTTTCCATATAGATATTCCAGTGACAACGCTGAGCAAAGAGGGAAAGCTTGGATTGTAGTTAAAAATGTCCATGTGGAAAATAAAACCTGTCTGCTCTAGGGTCCTTCAAAATTAATTTATAGTTATTTATGGGCCGATGAATAGTTTATCGTCCCAGCAGTTACCAGCTTCATTGTGTAATACAGTGAAGTGTCATTAGGTCCCATAGATGTCATGCAGTAACTCAACCAAGAAGCTGATTTATTGCAGTAATAACAGCTTACAAAATACGGGCAGTCTGTGCGCATGGAATGGAAAATGCCTTATTCTGCAAAACACAGCTTCCACCAAGTTCATAATTTCTGTTACATTTTCATGTTTGGTTCCTGTGCATGTTATTCTAATGACATTTATTTTATGGTCTTCATTATTAATGTATTCTGCTCTGTTCACGCATCCAAAACATAGGGGGCCTAAAAATTAAAAGGCATTGCTAATACAGGGGCAGACTGACAGTAATGTCTAGACAGTAGAAACTTTCATCACTAAATAACCCAAAAACTTAGGTGTTACCTGCAAATTTTTAGGCACATTACTACCTGGCTTCTGAGAGTTGATCAGCCATGTGCTGTCACATTTAAAGGGGTTTTTCAGGATCTTAATATTGAAGACCTATTCTAAGGATAGGTCATCAATGTCAGATCGGCGGGGGTCCGCCACCCAAAACCCCCGCCGATCAGCTGGTTGAAAAGAAGTCCGCTTGGGATCGGTGTTCTGTAGATTGTATTATTTTCCCTTATAACATGGTTATAAGGGAAAATAATAGCATTCTGAATACAGAATGCATAGTAAAACAGCGCTGGAGGGGTTAAAAAAAAATAAAAAAATATTTAACTCACCTTAGTCCACTTGATCGCGTAGCCCGGCATCTGCTTCTGTCTCCTTTGTTGAATAGGACCTGTGGTGAGCATTAAGTACAGTTACAGGACCTTTGATGACGTCACTCGGGTCATCACATGGTATGTCACATGATCTTTTACCATGGTGATGGATCATGTGATGACCGGAGTGACGTCAAAGGTCCTGGAATGAATGCTCACCACAGGTCCTGTTCAGCACAGAAGGAGACAGAAGAGATGTCGGCAGCGCCAGCAAGTGGATTAAGGTGAGTTAAAAAAATATAATTTTTTTTTTAATCCCTCCAGCGCTAGTTTACTATGCATTCTGTATTCAGAATGCTATTATTTTCCCTTATAACCATGTTATAAGGGAAAATAATACAATCTACAGAACACCGATCCCAAGCCTGAACTTCTGTTTAGAAGTTCGGGTTTGGGTACCAAACACGCGCGATTTTTCTCACGCGAGTGCAAAACGCATTACAATGTTTTGCACTCGTGCGGAAAAATCGCGGGTGTTCCCGCAACGCACCCGCACATTTTCCCGCAACGCCTGTGTGAAAGAGGCCTTAGGGTGCATTCACATTACGTTAAGATTTTCGTTCTTCTGATACGTCAGAAGAAAGGAGAGAGGAAAAAAAAAATGGATCCTGTTACATCAGTAACAAAAATGGATCTGGTGCATTGCACTGCCAGTCTGCAGGACCAACAGTCCACAAAAGCATCCCTCAATCCATCTGCCCAATATCTTTTCTTAACAAATTTTATCAGAGGTGCCTGTATATTTGCTAGAATAACCCCTTTAAAGAAGTGATGCCAGTGTTGTTTCAATACCAGATGCAGCTCACGGAAAAGATTAGTAATTTTTCTGGAAAAGCAGGCCTTTTTTCTAATCTCAGTCATTTTTAAATATATTCTCCTAAGCAGTAAAGTTTAGAATATTTATCCCCAGTTTAATAGGATGCACATATTGTGAGTGAGTGTGACAAATGCCTAAACATGATGCATGAGCCATAATATTAGTTGCAACCCACTAGGCATTCAGGACATTCCTCTTCCCTAAGGCTTTTCAAGGCCGAAAATGTACTTAAATATGTACCACAAATATACAGCCTGTCTTGGTGCATTTAATGACTTCTCTAAGCCAAATATTTTTCGGTATACACATTTTGGAACTGTAGAGCTGGGTGTTGAACAAAAAAAAAAATGCTGAAAACAAAATCTGGAATATTTAGAATAGTAAATCTTTCCCACTTATAACTACATGAGACCGACGGAACAAACTGACCCATGGATTATATATATCTAGTGCCACAATTAATAGCATCTGAAGGCTCAGACGAGTAGATAATCGTTCAGGCGACTGGTGACACCAGTGACCGACCGACAACACCAATGATAATGACAAGCATTTATATGCAGGGAGAATAGTGTACAAATTCCTTCATATTCAATCATATACGAACTTAAACGATCGTTGACTGTGTTCAGGTCTAATCATCGTGCCTATCGGTGAAAGTTCACAAAATGCACATTTACATTATCACAATTCATTAAAGGGGTTATCCCATGATTAATGTAAAAAAATAAAATCAGACATCATGTAGCACATGACAACTTTTAACAAAGCTAGAGTCCACCCTGTACCTCACATGGATCCAGAGATCTCCACATTCATTGCTCTGCTAGATTTATATCAAGCTGACAGTTTAGGAGGCGTCTTTCCTGCTGGAGATCTCCCTATCGCAGCACAGGAGGTGTCTTTCCTGCTGGAGTGCTCCCTATCACAGCTCAGGAGGTGTCTTTCCTGCTGGAGCTCTCCCTATCACAGCTCAGGAGGCGTCTTTCCTGCTGGAGCTCTCCCTATCGCAGCTCAGGAGGCGTCTTTCCTGCTGGAGCTCTCCCTATCGCAGCACAGGAGGTGTCTTTCCTGCTGGAGCTCTCCCTATCGCAGCACAGGAGGTGTCTTTCCTGCTGGAGCTCTCCCTATCACAGCACAGGAGGAGTCTTTCCTGCTGGAGCTCTCCTTATCACAGCACAGGAGGCGTCTTTCCTGCTGGAGCTCTCCCTATCACAGCTCAGGAGGCATGTTTCCTGCTGGAGCTCTCCCTATCGCAGCACAGGAGGCGCCTTTCCTGCTGGAGCTCTCCTTATCACAGCACAGGAGGCGCCTTTCCTGCTGGAGCTCTCCCTATCACAGCTCAGGAGGCATGTTTCCTGCTGGAGCTCTCCCTATCGCAGCACAGGAGGCGTCTTTCCTGCTGGAGGTCTCCCTATCACAGCTCAGGAGGCGCCTTTCCTGCTGGAGCTCTCCCTATCACAGCTCAGGAGGAGTCTTTCCTGCTGGAGCTCTCCCTATCACAGCTCAGGAGGTGTCTTTCCTGCTAGAGCTCTCCCTATCACAGCTTAGGAGGAGTCTTTCCTGCTGGAGCTCTCCCTATCACAGCTCAGGAGGTGTCTTTCCTGCTGGAGATCTCCCTATCGCAGCACAGGAGGTGTCTTTCCTGCTGGAGATCTCCCTATCACAGCTCAGGAGGAGTCTTTCCTGCTGGAGCTCTCCCTATCACAGCTTAGGAGGAGTCTTTCCTGCTGGAGCTCTCCCTATCACAGCTTAGGAGGAGTCTTTCCTGCTGGAGCTCTCCCTATCACAGCTCAGGAGGTGTCTTTCCTGCTGGAGATCTCCCTATCACAGCTCAGGAGGAGTCTTTCCTGCTGGAGCTCTCCCTATCACAGCTCAGGAGGAGTCTTTCCTGCTGGAGCTCTCCCTATCACAGCTCAGGAGTCGTCTTTCCTGCTGGAGCTCTCCCTATCACAGCTTAGGAGGCAGTTGAAGGATGAAACTGAGCATGTGCGGCCATCTCAGTGAGCAGGACAAACGTGGCGCTATACAGATACACTTTATTGAATAACTCAATAACTAAATTGTTAATTACATGCAATTATATAAGTATTTAGATCCAGTTGCTGGTTTGAAAACTGTAGAATATTTTTTGTGGGACAACCCCTTTAACGACCAACGATAATTTACTTGTTCGCATCAATGATTTCAAAAGGGTTTTTAATAATTTGCTATATACATTAGACGACTATCTCCATGAATTGCGATCATTCGAACTGTAACAATTATTTACTCGTCTAAATGAGTCTTTAGCGGAGCTACTATGATCCAGTTTGTTTGCTCACATCAGATAACTGTACATTGTCTGGTGTAAAGATAACACTTCCCAGAACGCAAATCACCAGACATTAAGTAAGCAAATAATATTATGTGAGTTCTGCTCTGAAGACTGCACAATTGTTAATTCAGATGCATTATCCATCAGGTCAGTAAAAGAAAAAGTAATGCAAAGTATTTATAAAGCTAATCACCTTGATTATGCAGCCTATAGCAAACCCATGTACGCTGAGAAGTTGCGCATAGCATAATATGACCGGAACGAAAAGTGAATAAAAATACAGATGGCAATATGCTAAACTACTCTAACGTGAACAGTGCTGAATAAAGCAGCATCAGTTACTGACTGGCATGATTGTATTTTATATTCAAAGTGTAATATAAGGAACATTCTCAAAGACCAAAGACAGTGCATGCGTTTCCATAATCGTGTAAACCAGAAGTCCGTAATACCCTGATCACTTCTAAAATTGTGTAAAATATCTAAAATACATTGACCCACGCAGCAGCAATGTGTAAATACCAGCTGAAAAATAAAGGATCACACTAATAACTGGACTTTCTAAAGGACTTGCTCAACAAACTGTAAAAAAAAACAAAAAAAAACACATTTCAATCAACGTGAGGGCAGGTTTATTTTTTGAGTTGAAGGAAGACTAGGAGTAGTTTATCATTTCTGACAGGATGTCGAATTCAACCATTTTTATTTTTTTTTTTGCACCCTCTTTTCAGCCCTCAAACAGAAGCCTAAAATATGAACATGTACCTGTTCCATTTCTATTACTGAGTCATAACATCCTATGCCGTCTGCGTGCTCAAAGAATTATCGCCCGTGTCTGTTTCTCCAACAGTTTTTTTGGCTCTCCTAACTATTAATTTGATCTAAAATAAATCCAGAAGTGAGAAATCAGCTTTGGAGCTAAAATAAATAAATAAAGGCAACATCTCAGGCCGCCCGGCTATTAACGAAGCCTCTTTTCCTCGCAGCAGGGCGGCCGCACAAAGGTCTACTAGAAGGAGAAGAAATCTCTTTATACCCCAATGTTTTTGTTTCAAAGGTATTTAAGTCTTAAACATTTTTGGATCATCAAAGAATGTTCTAGTAGATCAAAAAACTAATTGATATTCATTTTTTTTTCTAAAAAGTCCAAAAATATAGAGAAGAAAACATTAAAGGCAATCGGTCACCACATAACTCTCACTAAAACCATCTGTAGACGTGGACTTAACAGATTCTAAGGCTATTTGTCCCATCTCGATACTTGCCAAGGATTCTGTGAAATCAGCCTTATTGCATAAAAATTAGCCCCTTGATACATCTAGGGCAGGGGTGGCCAACCCATGGCTCTTGAGCCGCATGCGGCTCTTTGCTTCTTCAGTGCGGCTCTAGCTGTGGGCCCGGGAAGCAGTCAGGCCAGCTCACTCTGCACCCCATGCTCAGATCTCTTTTCCTGATCGGGCACCGTAGCTCCAGCTCACTCTCCACTACGTCCTGATGTACACAGTGTGAGAACCTAGTACGCGGAGACACTGTCTATGGCCTGACGTTGTGCTCATCAGGTCACATTGGAGAGCGTGTCAGACCTGCAGAGTAGCAGGTGCCCAGTGCCTGATAAGGAGAGGGAAGAGATTTTTTTAAATTATAGAAATGAGCATGGTGGAGGAGGGTCCTGATCTGAGCATGGTGGAGGAGGGTCCTGATCTGAGCATGGTGGAGGAGGGTCCTGATCTGAGCATGGTGGAGGAGGGTCCTGATCTGAGCATGGGGGAGGAGGGTCCTGATCTGAGCATGGGGGAGGAGGGTCCTGATCTGAGCATGGGGGAGGAGGGTCCTGATCTGAGCATGGGGGAGGAGGGTCCTGATCTGAGCATGGGGGGGGAGGGTCCTGATCTGAGCATGGGGGGAGGAGGGTCCTGATCTGAGCATGGGGGAGGAGGGTCCTGATCTGAGCATGGGGGAGGCAGATCTGAGCATGGGGGAGGCAGATCTGAGCATGGGGGAGGCAGATCTGAGCATGGGGGAGGCAGATCTGAGCATGGGGGAGCAGTTCTGAGCATGGGGAAGGCAGATCTGAGCATGGGGGAAGGCAGATCTGAGCATGGTGAAGGCAGATCAGAGCATGGGGAAGGCAGATCTGAGCATGGGGAAGGCAGATCTGAGCATGGGGAAGGCAGATCTAGAGCATGGGGAAGGGCATCTGAGCATGGGGGGAGGCAGGATCTGGGGGAAAGCCGAGTTCGGGGGGGGGGGGGGGGGGGGGGGGGGGGGGGGGGGAAGATGGGAAGATCTGAGCACTGAGGGTCTGACATAGGGAGTCTGATTTGTGTTGTCTGAGCCGAGCTCTGGGGGTCTGATGAGGTTTGGGGATATTATTTTAGGTCAGATGAGGATTGGGGATCTGATCTAGGAGTCTGATCTGAGGTCTGATGAAAAAATATATTTTTTCATTTTTTCTCTGCTAATGAAAATAAGAAAAAATATTTTTATCAGACCTCACATCAGATGAAAATAAAAAAATTTCTCCAATCTTTCTTTGTTAAAACCTAGGTGCATCTTGTAGGGCGAAAAATACGGTGACTTGTGTGTAAATGTATAGCTTGTGGCTCCTGGCAGTCATACTTTTTTTTTTTTTTGGGCTCTTTGGGTCTGTAAGGTTGGCCACCCCTGATCTAGGGCATTGCCTTTGGGACCTGAGGCCTCCACTCTGTTTCTCTGCCGGTCACGCTTCCCCACTGACTCACAGGGCCAGGCAGTGTAGACGTACTTATGCCTGGACCCTGAAGTCTCGCCGCAGGTACATTTTACAGATAAGAACTCTATATCAATAACACAGGTCCCACCATTCACAAATGGTGATAGTCACAGCTTATCTACTCTTCTCCCTGCACAATGACCTCTACACAGATCACAGGGCTTGTGTGGAACACTCTCCAATTGGAGGCAATGAGCCATCCTGTCTATTGTGAATGTTTTCTAAGTATCTGCTGTAAAACATCTTTTAGTAGCTCAGGCAAGATAATGCCCTCCATAATCTTGTACTGAAAATAAATAAAATAAATCTGATAACATACAGTGGTGCAGAAAATCTAATTCCACAAAAAGGCTGAGTTCCGTCACCGTTTAGTTCCTTTCTTCTGACCCGTCATAAGAAAACAGAAAAAATTATATTAAATCAGGATCCCTGTAAAAAAAAAAAAAACGTTCCTGCTGCTTCAGTGTCATCCAATTTGCAGCCATTTCCCGTCTAAAATCCTGTTTTTTTGACGTGAGAAATAGTCCTGCATGTAGTACATTTATTTCAGTCTAAAAACGGATCTCAGATGGAAATGGCTCAAACAGATGACACGATGCAACAGGATCCGTTTGTTAACAGGGGGATCCCTGTTTTTTTTTTTTATCTCTTTTTCTGACGGATGAGAAGAACGGAAAGCTAAATGGTGATGTGAATGCACCCCTAAAGCAACAGCCCAAAGGATCAGGAATAGGAAAGCTAATGCAGGGTGCTAGTCTGTATTCACTCTAGGGCAGTGCTCCAGCCTAAAAAAAATACCTAGTAGCCATTGGCTCCTGAACTGAAAAATTTTAGGAGCCAAATCAAATTTTAGTCGCCAAAATCGAAACTGAATCAAAATTTTGGTATCGTGACAACGCTATGCCGATCAGATCGGCGTAGGGTTGTTTTTGAAACCAAAATTTTGATTCGCTTCGTCACCATAAAAAGTATTGCGATACTCAATACCGCGCAAAAAAAAAAAAAAAAGCCGCGTGCATTTCGCATTTTCATGAAACATTCGGCCCCATAATAGAACCGTCCTATCTATTTTTTGGGGGGTGACAAGTTGACTAAAAAATGGCGAATGCTCACCGCATAGGAGATATTTTTGAATAATTTAATAGTTTGGACAGCGCTATGTAATATGTTTATTTATTGATTGTTTATAGATTTTTTATGTAAAATTGGGAAAGGGGGGATTTAAACTTAATATTTTAGGGTACTTTCACACTAGCGTTATTCTTTTCCGGCCATAGGAGTTCCGTCCTAGGGGCTCTATACCGGAAAATAACTGATCAGTGTTATCCCCATGCATTCTGAATGGAGAGTAATCCGTTCAGGATGCATCAGGATGTCTTCAGTTCAGTCATTTTGACTGATCAGGCAAAAGATAAAACCGCAGCATGCTACGGTTTTATCTCCGGCGAAAAAAAAATGAAGATTTGCCTGAATGCCGGATCCAGCATTTTTCCCCATAGGAATGTATTAGTGCCAGATCCGGCATTCAAAATACCGGAATGCACCCGCACTAAATCCGGACCCATGCACTTCTATGGGGCTGTGCACATGAGCGGTGATTTTCACACATCACTTGTGCATTGCGTGAAAATTGCAGCATGCTCTGTTGTGCGTTTTTCACGCAACGCAGGCCCCATAGAAGTTAATGGGGCTGTGTGAAAATCGCAAGCAAGTGCGGATGCGGCGAGATTTTCACGCATGGTTCCTAGGATGAAAGTCTATTCACTGTATTATTTTCCCTTTATAACATGGTTATAAGGGAAAATAATAGCATTCTGAATACAGAATGCATAGTAGAAGGTCAATATAATAAACATTGGTGGCGCAGTGCGCCCCTCCAACACCCCAGTATAATAAGTATTGGTGGCGCAGTGCGCCCCCCCATCACCCCAATATAATAAACATTGGTGGCGCAGTGCGCCCCCCCTCAAAATAATAAACATTGGTGGCGCAGTGTGCCCCCCCCAATATAATAAACATTGGTGGCGCAGTGGGCAGTGCCAATGAGGGTTAAAAAATAAAAAAATAATTTACTCAACCCTAACCCGCCTCCTGTATTTGTATAAGAATTGTTGGTGGCACAGTGCGCCCCCCCCCCCCCCCCACCAAGTATAATAAACATTGGTGGCTCAGTGGGAAAATGCCCCAATGAGGGTTAAAAATAATAAAAGAAAAATTAACTCACCTCCTCCAGTTGATCGCATCGCTGCCGGTCTCCTGTACTTACTTCTTCTTCAGGACTGTGTGACGTCACTGTGCTCATCACATGATCCATTACCATGGTGATGAGCTCAGTGACGTCACCACAGGTCCTGAAGAAAGAAGTAAGTACAGGAGACCGGCAGCTATGCGATCAACTGGAGGAGGTGAGTTAATTTTCTTTTATTATTTTTAACCCTCATTGGCACTTCCCACAGAGCCACCAATGTTTATTATACTGGGGGGGGGGGGGGGGGGGGCCCGCACTGTGCCACCAATGTTTCTTATACTGGGGTGTTGGGGGGGGGGGGGGGGGGGCCGCCTGTGCCACCAACGTTTCTTATACAAATACAGGAGGCGGGTTGCCGGAATCAAATAAGCCGGCACCCGACCTTTGTGACAGGGGGCTGCGATCAGCTACAATAAACCCCTCAGGTACCGCACCTGAAGGGTTAAACTCAACTGCAGCTGATCGCAGCTCCTGTCACAAAGGTCGGGTGCCGGCTATTTGATTCCAGCACCCGCCTCCTGTATTTGTATGACAGGTCAGTTTTCTTCATTGGTGGCGCAGTGGCCACAGCCCCTCCCTCTCCTCCCGTCTCTTCTTATTGGCAGAGGCGGCGGCAGCAGCAGCACAGGGGGGGAGGGAGAGACTCCTCCTGCGCTGCTGGAGAACATCAGCTCCTGTGCCGCCGCTGTATTGAGCAGAGCTGCGGCGGGGGGCGGGTGTCTAGTCGCAAATGGCGACAAGACTAATAAGTCTTGTCGCCATTTGTAAATTCTAAGTCGCATTGGCGACCATTTTGGTTGCCATCTGGAGCCCTGCTCTAGGGCTGCAGCTATCAACTATTTTTGTAATCTAGTACAAAATCAAGTACTCTAATAACAAAAAACGAATTAAAAGAAAGATGTTTTTCTTTATAAATAACTCATCAGCCCCCCCCCCCCCCCCCGTGTCATCAGCTTCCTTCCCCTCAGTGCAATCAGCTTGCCCCCCCCCAGTGCAATCAGCTTGCCCCCCCCCCAGTGCCATCAGCTTGCCCCCCCCAGTGCCATCAGCTTGCCCCCCCCAGTGCCATCAGCTTGCCCCCCCCAGTGCCATCAGCTTGCCCCCCCCGTGCCATCAGCTTGCCCCCCCCCCAGTGCCATCAGCTTGCCCCCCCCCCAGTGCCATCAGCTTGCCCCCCCCCCCCCCCCCCAGTGCCATCAGCTTGCCCCCCCCCCCCCCCCCCCAGTGCTGCCATCTCCCACTCCTAGCCATGTCCCCAGCACCAGTAAAATAAAATACTTACCTCTTCTGTAGGGGCGCCGCTCCACAGCTTGTCCATCATCTTCATCGTCCTGACGTCACACAGCGCCAGGTCATAGTAAGCACTTAAGTGCACTATGTCCTGACTATGTGTCAGGAAATAGTGCAGCGTGGTGTGGGCCGACAGGTGACCACGGAGCGGTGAGTAATAGCAACCGCTTCACTCACGCTCCGTGGTCACTTGACACAAATGAATCCTCGATACAAAAAAATTTGCATTGAGGATTTGTGTGTGTTCAAATTACTCGATTCAATCAAGTTATCGCTTCAGCCCTAATTCACTCCTTTACCATGTATGATTGAAGCATCTGAACATTTTCCTACCTCCGAAGCTTCCATTGCGCTGCCTCGCAGGGCAAGGTCTGTTTGTGGTGAGCCAGTGATGTACCGGACTTCACATCAGTATGCTAGGTGGACAGTAGCACTCATAGGAGTAGCATATTAAAGAATTGCTATGCATTCAGGATCTCAGCTTGCAGACATTTATCGTATCTTTCCATGTTCAATTTTTAACCTAGGGAATGTTTGGAAGCCGTATCTGTACATACCCATGCTGGGAAACTAAAATAATTTCCAGGATGCCAATATTTTTTATATTTTTTTTCACTGGACCAAGAATGATGGCATTTTCTATACAATTTACATTTGACAGAACAAATGCTTTTGGTACAGAGAAATCAAGAGTTCTAAATAACTAAATATGTTAAGAGAACCTGTCACCATGCAATGTAAGCTACATGCAGCTTGTTATAGAGCAGGAGGAGCTGAGAGATTCAGTAGAACTTGTATTTCATTCATTTAAACTCCTGCTCATAGTGAATGGTGGAAGTAAGTAGCAAAATTATTATTTCAACTTTTACAAAACTGAGTCAGCTAGCCAAAGGGGTCCAGAGGGGTCCAACATAAGCAGGGGAACGCGGGGTTCTATATACAGTTAGAAGCAGATAAACCTCTTTTGAGGAATCTTTTTGAGATGCATACTCTCTTCTGGGAAGCATAGTTTTACTTAAGACACAAAATCATTAAAAGGAGTTTCCCAGACTCCCTAAGTGAAGACCTATTCACAGGTGCTGGGTGTTATAGCTCATCAATATCTGAGTGGTGGGGGTCTCCTAAGAATAAGTTACAATATTGGGAGCCTGGAAAAAAAACTTTAAGGATACTTTTTTTATTGTACTTGCTGAATTGAACTAACAAACATCATTGTCTGGATCTTTGGACCCAGAAAAGGCTGGAAAGGAAATACTATTCTCAGAGATAAAAATTTGCCACTCGTAAAAATAAATAAATAAATCAAATGTCATTCTATGTTTCCAACAATGATTACACATTTCTCTAGATGCCACTAAACCCTGGAGGAGACTACATGCAAACAATTCGCTATTTATCAGTAGCCGCTTCAAGACTGGGGTTCAATGTGTTTTCTTCATAGCAGAGTAATTACAGAGGATACATGCTGGAGCCATAGTCTTAATACTTCCTCACTTACTGAAGTCTCACTTGAAGGCTGACCTTTCAAATAGTTACATTTTTTTCTTTAGCCTAATTGACCTTGAAGGTGCTCTTTACAAAGCGAACTTAACAAAAGGTCTAAACAGGTCGAAGGTCTTTTAAGGACTTAAATAGTGTCTAGCAGTAGATTCCTTTCTACATTACAGTACTCTAATAAGAAAAAAAAATAAGTAAAAGAATGTTTTCCTTTATAAAAACTCATCAGCCCCCCATGCCATCATCAGCCCCCCCCTGCCATCAGTCCCCACCTTACTTGCTAGGGGCGTGGCACACACTCACAGCTCTTCCTTCATCTTCGTCACGTGATGCACTGGGACCTGACGTCACACAGAGTCAGGTCATAGAGTGCGCTTACATGCACTAAATCCAGACGATGTGTGTACGTCAGGAGGACAGTGGAGCGCGGTGCTGGTTGGGGGGAGACCACGGAGCGGCGAGTAATAGCAAGCGCTTCACTCATGCTCCGTGGTCACATGGTACACACAAATCCATGATGCAAAAAATTTGCATTAAGGATATTTTTGTGTCAAGTTACTTGATTGATTCGAGTAAGCTTACTTTCCCACTAGCAGCAGGACGGATCCGACCTGCCGCTATTTCGCCGTGCCGTCGCCCAGTCCCCATTGACTATAATGGGGACGGGGCGGCGCTCTGGCGCAGCACGGAAGTTCGCGGTTTTAGTCCGGCGGCCTTTCGCCGTGCACTGCCGTGCTGCGCCGGAGCTCCGCCCTCATCCCCATTATAGTCAACGGGGACGGAGCGGCGGTCTGGTGGCACGGTGAAATAGCGGCAGGACGGATCAGACAGGGTGAACAGCCTGTCAGATCCGTCCTGCCGCTAGTGTGAAAGTAGCCTAATCGTTTCAGCCCTATTTTCATGCAACCCTGCCTGTGGCAGGACTCCTTAGGAATATCGCTGCAGCATATCCTTCAGAAGGCCCAAGTCTGACACAGCAACCAAACAGCTCCCCTGCGGAGGAGCAGTTTGGCCCTGGGACCGTAATTAACCACAGCTTCTGAGGTATTAAATATCCATGACTGGACAATGCCTCTGGGCGTCTGCTGTGTAAGGCTAGCGCTACACGGCGACATGTGTTGCGCGACAAAAAGGGTACAACTACACTGCCACATTTGTTGTGCAACATTCATGTCGCACCAATGTCGCGTGACATTTTTGTACTGACAGTCAATGGTGTTGTGCTGCAACAGGCAGACTCTAATATCCCGGAAAATCCCTTTAAAAAGGGACCTGTCACCAGGAAATTGACTGTTAAACCAGGTCCAATGTCTTGTATGGCTAGCTCAGCTAAAGGTAATGATACTTTTCACTTAGGGATCTGATCTCAGAGAAAAATCACTTTTAATCCATATGCAATAAGCAGTTAAGTGCACTAAGGACGGACCCAAGCCAGTCTGTGCAACCTTACTCCTCCTGCTTCCTCAGCCTGCTCCACATATTCCTTCTTGAGTGGCAGGGCCAGGTGTCTGCATTGTGATCTCGCTTGGCCCTACCATACAAGAAGTAGGGTCCTGGCAGAGGAAACAAGGAGAAGAGTGGACAGAGCGACTTGGCCCCACCTTTAGTGCATTAACTGCTCATTTGCATATACACTCACCTAAAGAATTATTAGGAACACCATACTAATACGGTGTTGGACCCCCTTTTGCCTTCAGAACTGCCTTAATTCTACGTGGCATTGATTCAACAAGGTGCTGATAGCGTTCTTTAGGAATGTTAGCCCATATTGATAGGATAGCATCTTGCAGTTGATGGAGATTTGAGGGATGCACATCCAGGGCACGAAGCTCCCGTTCCACCACATCCCAAAGATGCTCTATTGGGTTGAGATCTGGTGACTGTGGGGGCCATTTTAGTACAGTGAACTCATTGTCATGTTCAAGAAACCAATTTGAAATGATTCGAGCTTTGTGACATGGTGCATTATCCTGCTGGAAGTAGCCATCAGAGGATGGATACATGTTCTCATTCTGTTTACGCCAAATTCGGACTCTACCATTTGAATGTCTCAACAGAAATCGAGACTTATCAGACCAGGCAACATTTTTCCAGTCTTCAACAGTCCAATTTTGGTGAGCTCGTGCAAATTGTAGCCTCTTTTTCCTATTTGTAGTGGAGATAAGTGGTACCCGGTGGGGTCTTCTGCTGTTGTAGCCCATCCGCCTCAAGGTTGTGCATGTTGTGGCTTCACAAATGCTTTGCTGCATACCTCGGTTGTAACGAGTGGTTATTTCAGTCAACGTTGCTCTTCTATCAGCTTGAATCAGTTGGCCCATTCTCCTCTGACCTCTAGCATCCACAAGGCATTTTTGCCCACAGGACTGCCGCATACTGGATGTTTTTCCCTTTTCACACCATTCTTTGAAAACCCTAGAAATGGTTGTGCGTGAAAATCCCAGTAACTGAGCAGATTGTGAAATACTCAGACCGGCCCGTCTGGCACCAACAACCATGCCACGCTTAAAATTGCTTAAATCACCTTTCTTTCCCATTCTGACATTCAGTTTGGAGTTCAGGAGATTGTCTTGACCAGGACCACCCCCCTAAATGCATTGAAGCAACTGCCATGTGATTGGTTGACTAGATAATTGCATTAATGAGAAATAGAACAGGTGTTTCCTGGTGATTGACTCCATTTAAAGTCAATACAAACCTAAAAGTTATCTGATGTGCCCAAATTCTCTATACTTGAAAGAGCTGGATGCTTTGTCTTTTCTCACTGCTTAGAATATTTTTAGCAAAGCTGCAGCTCTAATGGCCAACTGAGTACTGAGGGTCAGACTTCTCTCACCCCAAGAGATCAGCTGTCACCCTGTAGCAATGGCTGCAGGGTAAAGGTAGCATTATATCCCTCCAATGGGCACATCAGGCACATCAGGTCCACAGCCGCTCCTACAGACATCCGTTCTGGCACACAGAGGACAACACCTTTGCTAGCAGGTATGAAAATACAAGATACTATACAATAGAAAATACAGCAGGGAGCATGAATACAAATGGATGCAACAAAGTATCAGTTTTGCAGCCCGAATCCAGCATTGACTTTGCAAGGGCTTTCAGAATGAAAATGGAGATCTAACTGCTGTTACAGGCAACAAGGACAGCACTTGATAAAGCATTTTATGCACGAGCCTCATGGGTAACCCTGTCACCAAAATCTAGGACAATGTTTGCCTTTGACATTTTGTTAAGCAGATTTCTTTTCTTTTAAATTTTTTCCTCCCCTCCCCCATTTCCCCTCCCAATACAAATCAAGAAACATGTAACCTTTGGAAGGAAGTTCTCATCATATTTCTTTATCTAGGCAAATTGGCTGTCCTAAAGGCAAAAGGAAATACAGTGTGTAATTGTAATTGTGGAGACTGAATGGCTTATTTGTAGCATGTGAAACTAGTTTGTATTGGGAGGGGAAATGGGGGAGTGGAGGAAAAAATTGTAAAAGAAAATAAATCTGCTTCACAGAAAGTCAAAATGCATTCATTATCTTAGGCTACTTTCACACTAGCGTTTTAGTGTTAAACGCTTCAGTTTTGTCCCCATCCATTGTCAATGGGGACAAAACTGAACTGAACAGAACGGAATGCTCCAAAATGCATTTCGTTCCATGTAGTTGCGTTCCCATACCGGAGAGCAAACCACAACATGTTGTAGTTTGCTTTCCGTCCTGGGATCCGAAGCTAGAGGATCCGTTTTCTCTGACACAATAGAAAACGGATCTGTCCCCCATTGACTTTTAATGGTGTTCATGACGGATCCGTCTTGGCTATGTTAAAGATAATACAACCGGATCCGTTTATAACAGATGCAGACGGTTGTATTATCAGTAACGGAAGCGTTTTTGCTCAACCCTGCCGGATCCAGCAAAAACGCTAGTGTGAAAGTAGCCTTAGATTTTGGTGACAGGGATACCCATGAGGCTCGTGCATAAAATGCTTTATCAAGTGCTGTCCTTGTTGCCTGTAACAGCAGTTAGATCTCCATTTTCATTCTGAAAGCCCTTGCAAAGTCAATGCTGGATTCGGGCTGCAAAACTGATACTATGTTGCAGCCATTTGTATTCATGCTCCCTGCTGTATTTTCTATTGTATAGTATCTTGTATTTTCACACCTGCTAGCAAAGGTATTGTCCTTGTTGGCAGAAATGTCTAATTTATAGTGCTTAAAAGAAAGTACAAGGGCTCGACAAAGTGGCGGCCTGACAAATTTCTTCAAGAGAAGCAGAGGCGCCCTCAGCCCAAGACGCAGCCAATGCTCTGGTGGAGTGAGCCTTCAAATTAGGAGGAGAAATCCCTTCTTTCTCGTAAGCCAAGATAATACAAGACTTAATCCACCGAGCAATGGACGCCTTGCTAGCTGCCATCCCCCGATTAAGAACCAGATATTGAACCAACAACTGGTTTGACTTCCTCCCTTCCTGACGTCCAAGTTGTGGAATAACTTCTCTATATCCGAACCCGCCTGTAAACAAAAGGAAGGGAGAGAGATTTCTTGTTGACCGTGAAAGCTGGACACGACTTTAGGGAGGAATTCTGGGGCATGTCTCAAAACAATTCTATCATCAAAAACTGTTAGGTAAGAAGGCAAGATAGAAAAAGCCTAAATCTCCCCTACTCTCCTCCTATTGGCCAAAAAAAAAAAAAAAAAACTGTCTTTAGTGTCAACAATCTTAAGGGTATCTCCCTTTAATAGGTTCAAAGGGGGGATCCATCAACCTAGACAGAACCAGATTTATGTACCAAGGTGGAACAGAAGATCTAAGCTTTGGGCGTATCCTACATGCTCCCTTGAAAAAAATCTTCTGATAAGATCAAGGTTCGCCAATTTTGTCTCCATAAATACTCTTAATGCTGCCACTTGAAACTTTAGAGTACTCCCAGTCAGGGCCTGCTTGTAGGAAGTCTAGGATCGACCCAATGTTTGGAGACACGGAGGGATCCCATGCGCTGTTCACAAACCGCAAGAAGGTTTCCCAGGATCTCAGGTAAATTTTTTATGTTACCGGCTTCCAACTCTGCAACAGAGTGGAGATTACTGCATCAGAAAGGCCTTTACTTCTTAATCCTTTCAGCCACCAGGCAGTTAAGCGGGGCTGAGGAATTCTGGGATGAACTACCAGACCCTGCATTAAGAGATCCAGAAGGAGTGGAAGAGTCCAATAATCTTCTCCTGCTAAACTTTTTAGCACCGGGAACCAAGCCCTCCTGGGCCAAAATGGTGTTATTAGAATTATCTGAACTTTCTCCTCTATAACCTTTGTTAACACCTTGGGAGATAGAGGAAACGGAGGGAAGGCGTAAAGGAGCCCCCTGGGCCAAGGTATCGACAGAGCATCCACTTTCAGAGGCCGATCTTGTACCTTCCTGTTTTTTCTTGAGGCAAACAAGTCGATACTTGGAGGACCCCATTTGGCGCAGATCTGACTGAACACTATTGGATTCAGATTCCATTCTCCTCCTTTTAGTTGGTCTCTGCTCAAAAAGTCTGCCACAAGATTTTCCTTCCCTTTTACGTGGACAGCCGAAAGGGACAAGAGGTTCGCTTCGGCACAGACAAAGATCTTCTTCGCCATCAGGGAGAGAGAGAGACTTCTCGTCCCTCCCTGTTTGTTCAGTCAAGCTACCGTGGTGGTGTTGTCTGAAAGAATCCTTACATGTATCAACCGAACTGAGGGAGTGAAAGCTTTTAGGGCTTGCCAAACCGCACTTAGTTCCCGCATGTTGGAAGAAGCTCGTGGCAGCTCTGCTTTCCATAGCCCTTGCTTCATGGCCGTCCCCATAAGAGCTCCCCAACCTTGCTTGCTGGCATCAGTTGTAATTACTGTCTGATCTGCTTGTCGCCACTCCACTTCTCGGGATAGATTTTCCCGTTTTATCCACCAAGACAGAGAGATCTTCACCTTTGTTGAAATCTTCACTTTTTTGTTTAAAGAGGATTGCTTTTTATCCCATTCTCTCAACAGGAATGGCTGAAGTACCCTCGAGTGGGCTTGTGACCATTTTACTGATGGAATGGTGGAAGTCATAAGACCTAGTGCTGTCATGATCTCTCTGATTGAGGATACCATTAGCCATTGAAATTTACAGATTCTCTGGATTAAATCTTCTTGTTTCTTCTGGGCCTGCGGTAAACAGTGAGAAGGCCGCGGCGCTGCTGGAGCACCGCTGCCTTCTTAAACAGCTGATCGGCGGGGGTCCCGGGTGTCGGACCGCCGATCAGATGCTGATGATCTATCCAGAGGATAGATCATCAGTTTAAACAAAGTGCAGAACCCCTTTAAGGCAGGCTTGGGTCCTATACCAGGCCCCAGCCAGCCTTTACACACACACACATATCGGTACCCCACGATCGCATTTGCGGGGTGCTGATGGAAAACAGAGGGATTCCACTCCCTCTGTCACTGCTTACATGCAGCCGGGTGCCATTGCCCGCGGCATGTAAAAGGTTAAACAGCTTGGTTTGGCACTCCTGCCGGTCTGAGCTGTGACAGCCGAGCCCGTGCATCTTAGACCGGGCCGCCATGAAGAGGTGGCAGCCCAGCCTAAGGCGCTTTGGTGACCGCCATAAAAAGGTGTATTGGTGGTCACTAGTGTTGAGCAAGTGTTGGCTCCAATGAGCCAAAGTTAGTTATTCATTAAGTCGCATGTGACTTCGTTGAATAACTTTGGTAGTTGATTTTGAGTGGAAAAACACTAACATTTGAAACCGAACTCCGCTTCGGTTCCAACTAGTACCTTAGAACTGAAGCAGAGTTCGGTTTCAAGTGTTAAAGTGGTTTTCCACTTTAAAAATATACTACTGAAGTTATTCAACGAAGTCACTCGCGACTTTGTGAATAACTAACTTCAGCTCATCGAAGCCCTATACATTGTAATTCTCTACGGAGACGAATCTCTATACAGTATCATTCCAAAGTTTTGAATGAAGTAACTTCGGATGTAGCATCCGAAGCTCGCTTCGCTCAACACTAGTGGTGACTAACGGGTTAAAATTCCTCTGTGGAGGTGTCAGAGCTGCATTGTAAGCGGCCGACAATAAAAGTCACACCCCTCCACCTCTATTCAAGCTTGGTTTCTCCAACTTACTCTAAATAGCTTCTTTCACACCTCTTTTGAACCAGTCCTCCTCTGTGACTAAGATGCAATCCTAGCTGTCATTAAACAAGTGTCCTTTGTCCTTAAAGGGAACCTGTCACCAGTTTTATGGTGTCCTAACTAAGGGCAACATAAATAAGTGACTGATTCTCTTAGCAAAATGCTGGGTCCTGAATATTCATGAGCTCCTGACTCTTCCCGCCTACCTGCTGCTGATTGACAGTTATTTTCCATATGAATCAGCAGCAGGTGGGCAGGGGAGTGGCTATAGATCTGAATTAAATAAATGCTGGACTCACTGACATCCCGCTGGACTCAAATCAGCTCATTAGCATGCAGCATGTGGCATCTTTGTCTGTATATTATGAGGTAACCATCTGTCACACCAGTAAGTGAATACATCTAATGGTACTTTCACACTTGCGGCAGGACGGATCCGACAGGCTGTTCACCATGTCGGATCCGTCCTGCGGCTGTTTCGCCGTGCCCCCGGGCCGCCGCTCCGTCCCCATTGACTATAATGGGGATGGGGGCGGAGCTCCGGCGCAGCACGGCGGTGCACGGCTTAAAGCCGCCGGACTAAAATTACTGCATGTCAGGTTTTTTAGTCCGGCGGCTTTCTCCGTGCACCGCCGTGCTGCGCCGGAGCTCCGCCCCATCCCCATTATAGTCAATGGGGGCAAAGCGGGGGCACGGCGAAACAGCCGCAGGACGGATCCGACATGGTGAACAGCATGTCGGATCCGTCCTGCCGCAAGTGTGAAACTAGCCTAAGGCACTTTTTAGAAGTTAATGATTGTATAAAATTAGTTAGATTATAATCAAATATCCACATGACAGGTTCCCTTTAAGATGTAGTTACACAGCCGAGTCCTGACCACATGTATTGTCACTTCTGGGCAATTCTATGCCAATACACATAGAGCAATATTGCGTATGCAGTTCAGTGCAGTGAAAAATGACAAGAACTGCACACTGGGAAACAAAAGAGCATCTACACCAGCGCAAGGCCCAGCACAGATGCTCTTGGACACAAGCTGTCAGTTTTAAAATGGATAGAACACTGACCTATACAACTCAATGTGGCCATACTTTTACCCAATTTCTGAAAGGATTCTTGTCCTCAATCCGCAAACATACCATAGATCCAAGTCTTATCACTTTTGTGGATGAGAATAGACTTTTCCACTGATGGGGAAAAAAGTGCACAGAAACTATCAATTTTTTAGGGCTCCCTTTTTTGGCGCCTTTAGGGGCGAAAATTGGATAAAGCCATGCGGATGAACCTAAGGGTACGGCTACGTGTGGTATTAACACTGTATGCAGAAAATCCACCACATTTACAGTAGCAGTTGTGGAAAGCTTCCACAATGAAATCCACCCATAACTTGACATGTGGTGTGGGCCTGCATTGCAAAGGTTAAAATCTGTAGCAAATCTGCAGCATTTAAAGCACCAAAATCCAAACCACAATTTGGTGTGAATTTTGGCACTATGGATTTTGGCCAGATACACATTTTCTGCTGTGGAAAATGTGTGGTGGACCTGCTGGTGGCAAGAACAGATATCCTGGAGACCACCACTGCATTCATTTGTATGGGACTGCTGGAAATGGCACAGATTACTGTACTTGGCAGTCCCATACAAATGAAAAAGCGATGATGCATACGTGTACCAACTTTCCATACTCAATCGTCACTCCGGGAACTCTGTTTTTGTGGCTGCTTTTGTTCCAGCAGTTGGACCCCCAGCGATGAGACCCTCATGCCCAATCCTGTGTATAGGGGGCGAGTTGTGAGTGGAAAAACTCCTTTAAGGATTCTACGCGGTACCCAGTCCTTCTTGTTCACATCATTATGTACAGAACAGCAGCCAGAATAGGTAAGGATCAGCAACGCAGTAACAGCGCACAGTCAATAAGGTAAGTACACTGCTCAAAAAAATAAAGGGAACACAAAAATAACACATCCTAGATCTGAATTAATTAAATATTCTTCTGAAATACTTTGTTCTTTACATAGTTGAATGTGCTGACAACAAAATAACCCAAAAATAAAAAATGGAAATCAAATTTTTCAACCCATGGAGGTCTGGATTTGGAGTCACACTCAAAATTAAAGTGAAAAAACACACTACAGGCTGATCCAACTTTAATGTAATGTCCTTAAAACAAGTCAAAATGAGGCTCAATAGTGTGTGTGGCCTCCACGTGCCTGTATGACCTCTCTACAACGTCTGTGCATGCTCCTGATGAGGTGGCGGACGGTCTCCTGAGGGATCTCCTCCCAGACCTGGACTAAAGCATCTGCCAACTCCTGGACAGTCTGTGGTGCAACGTGACGTTGGTGGATAGAGCGAGACATGATGTCCAAGATGTGCTCAATTGGATTCAGGTCTGGGGAACGGGCGGGCCAGTCCATAGCATCAATGCCTTAGTCTTGCAGGAACTGCTGACACACTCCAGCCACATGAGGTCTAGCATTGTCTTGCATTAGGAGGAAGGGCCAAACGCACCAGCATATGGTCTCACAAGGGGTCTGAGGATCTCATCTCGGTACCTAATGGCAGTCAGGCTACCTCTGGCGAGCACATGGAGGGCTGTGCGGCCCTCCAAAGAAATGCCACCCCACACCATTACTGACCCAATGCCAAATCGGTCATGCTGGAGGATGTTGCAGGCAGCAGAACGTTCTCCACGGCGTCTCAAGACTCTGTCACGTCTGTCACATGTGCTCAGTGTGAACCTGCTTTCATCTGTGAAGAGCACAGGGCGCCAGTGGCGAATTTGCCAATCTTGGTGTTCTCTGGCAAATGCCAAACTTCCTGCACGGTGTTGGGCTGTAAGCACAACCCCCACCTGTGGATGTCGGGCCCTCATATCACCCTCATGGAGTCTGTTTCTGACCGTTTGAGCAGACACATGCACAATTGTGGCCTGCTGGAGGTCATTTTGCAGGGCTCTGGCAGTGCTCCTCCTGTTCCTCCTTGCACAAAGGCGGAGGTAGCGGTCCTGCTGCTGGGTTGTTGCCCTCCTACGGCCTCCTCCATGTCTCCTGATGTACTGGCCTGTCTCCTGGTAGCGCCTCCATGCTCTGGACACTACGCTGACAGACACAGCAAACCTTCTTGCCACAGCTCGCATTGATGTGCCATCCTGGATAAGCTGCACTACCTGAGCCACTTGTGTGGGTTGTAGACTCCGTCTCATGCTACCACTAGAGTGAAAGCACCGCACGCATTCAAAAGTGACCAAAACATCAGCCAGGAAGCATAGGAACTGAGAAATGGTCTGTGGTCACCACCTGCAGAACCACTCCTTTATTGGGGGAGTCTTGCTAATTGCCTATAATTTCCAGCTGTTGTCTATCCCATTTGCACAACAGCATGTGAAATTGATTGTCACTCAGTGTTGCTTCCTAAGGAGTTACATTGTGTTGTTTAAGTGTTCCCTTTATTTTTTTGAGCAGTGTATATTACTATGGTTTTGTTTTACAATTGCAACATAAAACCTTAGCAGTTTTGTTTTGCGTGAGCCTCAGTAGTTTTGCGTTACCCAATGTGTTTCTCAGGCTTTGGAACCTTCATGAAACCAGAATCAAAGCAGGAAACTATGGGGCTTAGCAAACTGGCAGCAATACAATACTTCCTAGCTAAATGACAGTCCCATGGCATGAGTCCCAAAACTGCACGACAAACACCTGGCTTTGCCAATGTTTACAGATGCGTAATAATTAAAATGAAGAAGGTCTTCCCTAGTTGCCCTTGATCCTTTCTCGTTATCGTATTGTTCATGGATGGAAAGACTACCAAACATATGGAAGATAAATGTAAATGACATGCAGCTGTTGAACGCCTCGCCAATGGGCATGTCACATAAAAGACGACGAGACAGCAACACATCACTATTGTTAACTGTATTATTAGAGCACTGCTTTTATCACAAGATCTCAAACGAAAGAACACCACGTTAAAAACTGCTAATGATATCAGGAACAACAACAAAACCAACTCAAAAATATGTATAAAGAGATGATAGGAAACATACAATGGCTGAAACAATCCAGACTGGCTCCATTAAGCGCCCTGTACAATATCCTAGCAAAGCCGAACAAGTGCCACCTACTGCATCTGTTGACTCCCAGGGGCTAAAAAGTGAGCTTTATCGGTTTCCCTGACCTCATGGTTCTGAATAGGGTTGCACCAGGTATCGAAGCCTCAATACTTTTTCAATACATGGATACCATAGTTTTATCAATTTAGACTTCCATGTGCCTCACATTATTAGTAAGTAACCCCATCACGCTAGTACCTCCTCACATAATGGGCAATCGATTAAAAAAAATATATATATTGCCCGGCAACATGGGGTTAATGTGTGGGTATTTTTGTGTGTGTATATATGTTGTTTTTTTTTGGGGGGGGATCTGGGTTTGCGTAGTATCGAAATGGTATCAAGATCTATCTCTGTACAGCATTAAAATGTACCTCCGGATGAGACTACGTTAGGCCTCTTTCACACTTGCGTTGTCCGGATCCGGCGTGTACTCCACTTGCCGGAATTACACGCCGGATCCGGAAAAACGCAAGTGTACTGAAAGCATTTGAAGACGGAACCGTCTTCCAAATGCGTTCAGTGTTACTATGGCACCCAGGACGCTATTAAAGTCCTGGTTGCCATAGTAGGAGCGGGGAGCGGGGGAGCAGTATACTTACAGTCCGTGCGGCTCCCGGGGCGCTCCAGAGTGACGTCAGAGCGCCCCATGCGCATGGATGACGTGATCCATGTGATCACATGATCCATGCGCTTGGGGCGCCCTGACGTCACTCTGGAGCGCCCGGGGAGCCGCACGAACGGTAAGTACACTGATCCCCCGCTCCCCGCTACACTTTACCATGGCTGCCAGGACTTTAGCGTCTTGGCAGCCATGGTAACCACTCTGAAAAAGCTAAATGTCGGCTCCGGCAATGCGCCGAAACGACGTTTAGCTTAAGGCCGGATCCGGATCAATGCCTTTCAATGGGCATTAATTCCGGATCCGGCCTTGCGGCAAGTGTTCCGGATTTTTGGCCGGAGCAAAAAGCGCAGCATGCTGCGGTATTTTCTCCGGCCAAAAAACGTTCCGTTCCGGAACTGAAGACATCCTGATGCATCCTGAACGGATTTCTCTCCATTCAGAATGCATTAGGATAATCCTGATCAGGATTCTTCCGGCATAGAGCCCCGACGACGGAACTCTATGCCGGAAGACAAGAACGCAAGTGTGAAAGAGCCCTTAGTCATACACGAAGCCTCTTGAGACTTCGTTGAATAACTTGAATAACTTCAGTATTTGATTTTTAAAGTGGAGACTTTAAAACTTGGATCCGAGGAAGCTTAAAAAAAAAAAAAAAAAAAAAAAAAAAAAACAACATGTCCATACAAGCGGCAGTGGATCATAATTAAACTAATGAGGACCGCACAGTTTAGTCAGTCTGCGTTGTTAATGGCCATGCAGTTTTGTGGATGTCACGTGACCATTAACAATACAGACCAACTAAACAGTGTAGTCCTAATTAATTTAGGGTCCGCTGTGGCTTCTACAGCAATGTGGTACTTAAATGTGGCACGGCCACATCACAACCGCGTTGTGTCGGCTATGAGAACAGAAAAATCAAAAAGTTATGGCTCCACAATGGCAAGGAGTAAAAAAACGAAAACACAAAATTGGAAAATCCCAGGGTCTTGAAAGGGTTAAATCACATTTTTATGTTAAACATTTTTTTATTTTTTTATTGTAGTGAGGTTTATACTTTTCCATGTCACCATCTATATTCACAATATGCACAGTATATAATCCTACAATTTTCACACGGGCCACTGTTCTGTACAGGTAACTTTCCAGTGGCTATTATTATCACCACAGGCAGAATTACATTGACAAGTAAAGTAACACCTCTCTATATAGATAACACAGGATCTACCATTCACAATAAGCGATATCACACCTTATTAGCTCCCTCTTGAAGTCACAGAGCATGCCTAGAAAAGTCAAAGTCTAGGGGGTCACCTCCTGTTCATTGTGTCTATGGCCCATGTAGCTGCTCTCAAAAGACAGGAAGGGTTAACATATTTTACGCCAAACAGCCAGTGTGAAATTTGCAGGATTATATAAATGTTTTTAAATATATATAGTGACATGGAAAAATTAAGAAGAAAAAAAAACTCTCCAAAAATTTTAATGGGTTTTCCAACACTTTTTAACTGATGAGCTATCCTCTGCATAGGTCATCAGTATCTGATCGCTGGAGGTCCACCATCTGGGATCCCCATCAATCAGCTGTTTGCGAAGGCACCAGCACTCCTGTGATCACCACAGCCTTCTCGTAGCTTACCAAACACAGTGCCGTACATTGTATAGCAGCTGTGCTTGGTATCGCGCTCACTTAAAAATGGGGTTGAGCTGCACCTAGGCCACGTTACAGATGAGCATGACATCATGGGACTAGGGTAAGCTAAAAGAAGACTGCAAAGCTGGTGCCTTCTCAAACAGCTGATCGGTGGGGGTCCCAAGTGTCAGACCCCCACCGATCAAATACTGACGTCTGAATGGAGCCTTACAGGGGGGTGATCAATGACAGGGGGGTGATCACCCCATATAGACTCCCTGATCACCCCCCTGTCATTGATCACCCCCCTGTCATTGATCACCCCCCTGTCATGCTCCATTCAGACGTCCGTATGTGTTTTGCGGATCCGATGATCCACAAAACACATACGGACCTCTGAATGGAGCCTTACAGGGGGGTGATAACCCCATGTAGACTCCCTGATCACCCCCCTGTCATTGATCACCCCCGTGTAAGGCTCCATTCAGACGTCCGTATGTGTTTTGCGGATCCGATCCATGGATCCGCAAAACACATACGGACCTCTGAATGGAGCCTTACAGGGGGTGATCAATGACAGGGGGGTGATCAGGGAGTCTATATGGGGTGATCACCCCCCTGTAAGGCTCCATTCAGAGGTCCGTATGTGTTTTGCGGATCCGATCCGTGGATCCGTAAAACACATACGGACGTCTGAATGGAGCCTTACAGGGGGGTGATCAGGGAGTCTATATGGGGTGATCACCCCCCTGTAAGGCTCCATTCAGAGGTCCGTATGTGTTTTGCGGATCCACAAAACACATACGGACGTCTGAATGGAGCCTTACAGGGGGGTGATAAATGACAGGGTGGTGATCACCCCATATAGACTTCCTGATCACCCCCCTGTAAGGCTCCATTCAGACATTTTTTTGGCACAAGTTAGCGGAAATTGATTTTTTTGTTTTTTCTTACAAAGTCTCATATTCCACTAACTTGTGACAAAAAATAAAATTTCACATGAACTCACCATACCCCTCACGGAATCCAAATGCGTACATTTTTTTAGACATTTATATTCCAGACTTCTTCTCACGCTTTAGGGCCCCTAAAATGCCAGGGCAGTATGAATACCCCACATGTGACCCCATTTCGGAAAGAAGACACCCCAAGGTATTCGCTGAGGGGCATATTGAGTCCATGAAAGATTGAACTCTTTGTCCCAAGTTAGCGGAAAGGGAGACTTTGTGAGAAAAATAAATAAATCAATTTCAGCTAACTTGTGCCAAATTTTATTTTTTTTCTATGAACTCGCCATGCCCCTCATAGAATACCTTGGGGTGTCTTCTTTCCAAAATGGGGTCACATGTGGGGTATTTATACTGCCCTGGCATTTTAGGGGCCCTAAAGCGTGAGAAGAAGTCTGGGATCCAAATGTCTAGAAATGCCCTCCTAAAAGGAATTTGGGCCCCTTTGCGCATCTAGGCTGCAAAAAAGTGTCACACATGTGGTATCGCCGTACTCAGGATAAGTTGGGGAATGTGTTTTGGGGTGTCATTTTACAAATACCCATGCTGGGTGAGATAAATATCTTGGTCAAATGCCAACTTTGTATAAAAAAAAAAATGGGAAAAGTTGTCTTTTGCCGAGATATTTCTCTCACCCAGCATGGGTATATGTAAAAAGACACCCCAAAACACATTGCCCTACGTCTTCTGAGTACGGCGATACCAGATGTGTGACACTTTTTTGCAGCCTAGGTGGGCAAAGGGGCCCACATTCCAAAGAGCACCTTTAGGATTTCACAGGGCATTTTTTACACATTTTGATTTCAAACCACTTCCCACACATTAGGGCCCCTAAAATGCCAGGGCAGTATAACTACCCCACAAGTGACCCCATTTTGGAAAGAAGACACCCCAAGGTATTTCGTGATGGGCATAGCGAGTTTATGGAAGTGTTTATTTTTTGTCACAAGTTAGTGGAATATGAGACTTTGTAAGGGGAAAAAAAAAAAAAAAACAATTTTCCGCTAACTTGTGACAAAAAATAAAAAGTTCTATGAACTCACTATGCCCATCAGCGAATACCTTAGGGTATCTACTTTCCGAAATGGGGTTATTTGTGGGGTTTTTCTACTGTCTTGGCATTGTAGAACCTCAGGAAACTCGACAGGTGCTCAGAAAATCAGAGCTGCTTCAAAAAAGCAGAAATTCACATTTTTGTACCATAGTTTGTAAACGCTATAACTTTTACCCAAACAATTATTTTTTTTACCCAAACTTTTTTTTATCAAAGACATGTAGAACAATAAATTTAGAGAAAAATTTATATATAGATGTCGTTTTTTTAAAAAAAAATTACAACTGAAAGTGAAAAATGTCATTTTTTTGCTAAAATTTCGTTAAATTTCGATTAATAACAAAAAAAGTAAAAATGTCAGCAGCAATGAAATACCACCAAATGAAAGCTCTATTAGTGAGAAGAAAAGGAGGTAAAATTCATTTGGGTGGTAAGTTGCATGACCGAGCAATAAACGGTGAAAGTAGTGTAGTGCAGAAGTGTAAAAAGTGGTCTGGTCATTAAGGGTGTTTAAGCTAGGGGGGCTGAGGTGGTTAACAAGTGGGAGAGAAATATGCAAACTGTTAGAATTCCTACACAGTTCAGCTGATTTGGATGTAAATACCCTCAAATTAAAGCTGACAGTCTGCAGTTAAAGCACATTTTGTTTGTTTCATTTCAAATCCATTGTGGTGGTGTATAGAGCCAAAAATGTTAGAATTGTGTTGATGTCCCAATATTTATGGACCTGACTGTCTCAAGGTGCAGCTTTCTCAGTCCAATAGTCGAGCAGCCTTTAGTCTAACAAATACAAGTCCCTTTGGGGGATTGTGGTCCAGCAGTCCTCCCGACTCTGGCCTTGTGACCCTTGTGCCGCATGCGTCACTGCGTCCCCCAAATTACAGGCAGTCACTTAGCCTCGTGGTCCCCCAGCCTAGCCCGGCTGAGACCACACACGCAGAGACTTAACAGGCCTCTGTTTCCGGCTAACACACTCCCCACAGTGAGACACACCCAAGATCCAGTAGAAGGATTAAATAGGATCCCTGGACATGATCATGCCTCAAGTCCCAGACTGGAACCTGGGGAACAGGCATCCACCCAACACATTGCCTGTTCCCAGTAAAAGCCCGGCCTGAACTAGCTGAACCAGCTACACTATCTACATGGTGACCCTTAACTATTTTAGTGGACACGTGAACTAGGGCTTTTACTCCACCAAGGCCGGGCTCCTTGGTGACACGCTCCCGGTGCACACAATACCCCTTTTATCCTGCTTCCCCGGGACTTTACTGCACACCTCAATGTTCACATTGCCACAATATATATACACATACATACTATCTTGTATAAACTTTTATATATATAAAAAAACAAAAAACATACATTTTATTTTTTGGAGGGGGGAAAACCCAGGGTGCCATTGTGGAGACTTCCAGGAAATACAATCACCGGTAAGTGTAATAACAGTTTCCCCTAGTCGTCTCCACGACGGCACCAATGAGCCATAACAGAGATGCAATAAAATTAGGGAGGGACCATTGCCTGGAGGAATTTACATCCAAAAGCTAGATCTTTTGCGACCTATAACGACGAGTAAAAGTGTGAACAGATTTCCAGGTAGCAGCCTTACAAATGCTTTCTAGAGAGGCTGAGGCTGTTTGAGGCAATGATGCAGATATGCCTCAAGTTGAATGGACTTTTACGGCTATAGGAGAAGGCTTACCCGAGACTCTGTAAGCATCTGCTATAGTTTGTCCAATCCATCTTGATATGGAACTTGATGTAGCTTTTTTTTACCTTTGTTAGGCCCAGAAAATTAAAGAAAAAGATTTCTATCCTTCCTCAATTCTTCTGTTTTTGGAGATGAAGAAGAACAGATCTTCTGACATCTAACTTATGAAACTTTTTCTCTTTTTCCTCTTTTTCATTACTGAGCTTATCACAAAAAGAGGGAATTGTTATGTTTTGGGATCTATAAAAAGATGACATTACCTTTGGGAGAAAAGAGGGTTCTAATTTGAAAACAAGTCTATCCTCGAAGGATTGGAAATATGGGGAGATAGTAGATAGTGCCTTAAGTCCACATACCCTTCTGGCAGAAGTGATGGCCACCAAAAATATAGTCTTCAAAGTTAAGAATCTTAAAGAAATTTTGTCAATGGGTTCAAAGGGGGGCCCCATTAAAGCATTCAGGACCAGATTTAGATTCCAAAGAGAACCAAATTATGAATGCTGGGACGTAAACGCTCTGCGGCTAAAAGAAATCTAGAAATAAATTTGTCTTCAGATACATTCACACGTCCGCAAAGTGGGTCTGCATCCGCGGAATGGCTGCGGATCCATTCATTTTCTGGATGCCATTTTACTTCTGGATCCGCACTTTCCTTCCGCAAAAAAAATAGAACATGTCCTATTCTTGTCCGCAATTGCAGACAAGAAAAGGCATTTTCTATGAGAGTGCCGGCAATGTGCGGTCCGCAAAATGCATTACACACATTGCCGGTGTCCGTGTTTTGCGGATCCGCAAAACACATATGGACGTGTGAATGGACCCTAAGCGTACTAGGTCTGAGCCCAAGATCCAGCCTCCTGAAAGAATTCTAGAATTGTAGGAACATTAAGAAAAATCAATATTTTTGCTTGTACACCAAGAAGAATTTTTTTTCCAAACTTTACTATAACTGTTTTTAGTGGCAACATTTCTACTCTGCAGCAATGGGTCCACCATTCTAGATGAGAATTCTCTGTTCTCTAGGTTGACCCGTTCAACATCCAGGCTCTTAGATCTAGATTTTTTAGACTTGGGTGTGGGACTGGACCCTGCATGACCAGATTGGGAATACGTGAAAGCTGGACGAGGGAAGTGTACTCATCTCCGCTAAAAGCAAAAACCATGCTCTTCTGGGCCAGAATGGAGCAACCAGTATAACTTGGGCAATCTCTCTCTTTATCTTTTGAAGCACCCTGGGCAGTATGTTTATCGGGGGATAGGCATAACAGAGGTTCAGAGTCCATTTGATGGAAATTGAGTCCACATAAGTCGGTATGGCCTCTGGATGCAGGGAGCAAAAACTTGCCAGTTTTCGATTGCTTCTTCTTGCAAAGAGATCTATGTATGGGTACCCCCAGGCTCTTGTGATTAAATCGAATGCTTGATTCACGAGGGTCCAATCCCAGACGATGATCCGATTTCAGCTTAGAAAGTCCGCCCAAACATTTTCTTGACCCCTGAGGTGAACCGCTGTCAGAGATAACAGATTTTTCTCTGTCCACTGGAGAATCTCTCCCGATATTGCCCCCTCGTACTTCCCTGATGTCGGAGAAGTACCACTGTAATCATGTTGTCCGAATAGATTTTCAAGTGGGATCCGGATATTATTTTCCCTGACGCCTTCATCGCTTCCCATACAGCCGCCAATTCTCTCTGGTTTGATGAAGCAGCTCTCATATTTCTGCTCCAAATTCCCTGAAAAGACAACTGACCCATGTGTGCTCCCCAACCTCTGCTGCTTGCATCCGTTGTCATTAATAGAGATGGTTCCTGTATCCATTTCATGCCCAATAAGAGGTTGTCTTTTCTCTGCCACCAATTAAGGGATCTCTTCACCTTTAAGGAGAGACTGAACATGTAATCCAGATGTAACGCATTTCCACTCCATACCTTTAAAATCTGATCCTGAAGTGTTCTGAAGTGATGTTGTGCCCATGGGACCGCCGGGATTCAGGAAGTCATATGTCCCAATATCTTCATGGCTTGTCTTATGGATACCTTTTTCCAACCTCTGAAGTATTTGAGCATTTGGATTAAGTTTTCTACCTTCTCTTGAGGGAGAAAGGTCTTTTGCCTCCCTGAATCTAGAATCATTCCGAGGAATTTTTTCGTCTTGGAGACAGAGAGATCAGATTTTTTCCAATTCATGATCCAAAATAGGTTTTGTAAGGTTGCTATGACAAATTTCAGTTGACTTTGAAAGTCGTGATTTTTGGATTCTATTATTTATAGATTGTCCAAATAGGCCAAAACTAGAACCCCCTTTGATCTGAAAAAGGTCACTACTTCCGCCATGATTTTTGTAAACAGTCTGGGGGCGGAAGATATCCCAAAGGGAAGGCAAGTGAACTGGCAGTGTGTTATACCTGCCCCTCCTGGGAAAGCAAATCTAAGAAATTTTCGATGGTCCAGATGAATCGGGATATGAAGATAAGTGTCCTTTAGGTCTATCGCGACCATTCTCGCATTTTTGGAAATCAGAGGAATTGCCATCTTGAATTTCCTGTATACAATAGATTTGTTTAGGGGTTTGAGATTTATAATTGTTCTGTGGGAACAGTTGGGTTTTTTCACTAGAAATAGTAATGCCCTAAGCGTCTTTCTATCTTTGGGACTGGTTCTATGGCACCTAATTCCCCCAGTTCTTCTACCCCTTTTTGCAGATTTTTTTTAAAACTGGACCTGGAGGAAAGGACATGAGACAACATTTTTTTAGGAGAAGAGGCCGAAAAACTCTATTCTGTATCCGTCTAGTACAGCGGTGGTCAACCTAGGGGTCGCGACCCCTTTGGGTGTCGATCGGCCCTTTCCGGGGGGTCGCCTGAGGCTTCCTATTGTGGGTCGCCCGCACAACGGCAGCGGCCCCTTATCCTCGCGCACAGGAAGTGATGTCCTATCACTGCCTGTGCTTGAAGGAGCCTGACGTCTGGACGGGTAAGTCGGGCCGCCTGTCTGCTGAGGTCTGAGTTTTTTCGTTAATGACACCGCCGCTGAGCACCACTGCCACCAATGATTTAATTGAGCCTGGCTGAGCCTGGCTAATTTTATTTTAATTATTTGGCTGAGCAAGGCTTAATTTATTTGGGGGGACATGAAGCACCACTGATTTATTTATTTGGGGGACCCTGAGCACTTCTGATTTATTTATTTGGGGGGGGGGGGCCTGAAGCACCGCTGATTTATTTATTTGGGGGACCCCGAGCACCATTGATTTATTTATTTGGGGGAAACCTGATGCACCACTGATTTATTTATTTGGGGGTACCCTGAGCACCGCTGATTTATTTATTTGGGGGACCCTGAGCACTTCTGATTTATTTATTTGGGGGACCCTGAGCACTTCTGATTTATTTATTTGGGGGGGGACTTGAAGCACCACTGATTTATTTATTTGAGGGGTACCCTGAGCACCACTGATTTTTTATTTTTTTGGGGGGAGGGGGGCGGGGGTACTGTGAGCACCACTGAGTTATTTATTTGAGGGGTACTGTGCGCACCACTGATTTATTTTTTAGGGGGTATTTGTTGTTTATTATTTATTTTAAAGTTATTTATTTGGTTTACAAATATTTTGTATTTATGCTAAAGTTCTGTGGTTATGAATGAATACTTGTGAATTTGAATTAACATTTGGTGTATTGGTGTCTGTGCGTGTTTTTGGTGGGTCATCAATAACAGTAGCAAAATTAGTTATGACGTAGCAAGGAAAAAAATGTAATGGTTGGGGGTCACCACAACATGAGGAACTGTATTAAGGGGTCACGGCTTTAGAAAGGTTGAGAACCACTGGTCTAGTAGAACCTAAATAACCCAACTGTTGTTGGTGATTAACCGCAATTGATGTATAAAGCCAGCTAGCCTTCCTCCCACTCTTCTGACGTCATTTAGAGGTTGAGGGGAGCTGTTTGGATTCAAAAAGTAAAGATCAATTTTTTCCCGTCTTTCTGTAACTCAATCTTCCAGATTTCTCTTTGTCTGACCTGTTTTGGCTAGGGTCTGTTTTTTATAGGGTCTACCATTGCGAAATTTATAATTTATTTTTAGATGTTACATCTCCTTTCCATGATCTCAGCCATAAAACTCTCCTAACTGAGTTAGCTAAAACTGAAGTTCTCGTTGCCATAGAAACAGCTTCAGCTGAGGAATCCGCAAAAAATCCGGCTGCCATTTTAAGAATTGGGATCGAAGATAGGATCTGATCTCTAGTAGTTTTTCTTTAATGTGGAATTCTAATTGATCTAACCAAATACAGAGTGCTCTAGCGACACAAGTTGCGGACACATTTGGACGGAACAATGAAGTAGCCATCTCCCACGTGTTCTTGATCAACCCTTCTGCTTTTTTATCCATAGGGTCCTTAAGTTGTGCTGCATCTTCAAAGGGTATAAAGGTATATTTATAAGCTTTTCTACCGAGAGATCTATCATAGGTACAGAATTCTAGTTTTCTATCTCTGATTCATTAAAAGGGAATTTTCTCTTGATGCCTCTGGGAAAAATGGATTTTTTTTCTGGGTATTCCTTATCTATTAGACTATGAATATTTGGATTGGAAAAACTCTTTTTTGTTTCTCGCCAAGACTCCGAACATAGTATCCTGAACTTATTTTGCCTTCTTGACTTGCTCAATCTCCATAGTGTTACATATGACTCTGATTAATGAATCTAAATCCTCAGAGGAAAAGAAAAACTTTTTGTCTTCCTCTTCAGAAGATAAATCTAGATGTTCACCTTCCTTTCTGTCTGAAAAAAACGCATCGGACGAATCTTGTGAATCAGAAGATGGAGGCTCTGTAGTCCTCTTCTTAGATTACTTCTTAGACAGTGATGCGGATAATCCAGACATAGCAGATTGTATTTCCTCCTAACCATAGATCTTAAATCATTCATCAAAACAGGTGATTCATCCTGCACAATCTTTGATGTACAAGAAGGACACATGTATCTGTAAAGAATAAATCAAGGCAACTGGACTTACTGTAGATTTCTTGAAAACGTTTCACTCGTTCTTCCAACAAGCTTTCTCAATTCTGAGTGACTGTACAAGAATTCTCTGGGAATAAATATGTAACTGAATCAACATCTGGTAATTATACCCAGCATGGGTATTGAGTTACATATTTACATATCAGTTACAGATGTTGATTCAGTTACATATTTATTCCCAGAGAATTCTTGTACAGTCACTCAGAATTGAGAAAGCTCATTGGAAGAAAGAGTGAAACGTTTTCAAGAAATCTACAGTAAGTCCAGTTGCCTTGATTTATTCTTTACAGATATACCATGACCTGGATAAATGAGAACCTTCACAGACAAGAAGGACACATGGGTTTTTTATATGCTGGATCCTGCTTTTAGTTGCAAATAGCACATTTGGTAGATATACATTTTTGTTTTAAAACAGCTTCTTTTTGTCCCTAAAAATGAGAAGATATAAGCTGTGATAAGAATCAGCATATAAGTAAGAAAAAGAAAACAGACCACAGATCTGTTTAACTCAAGGTCTGAAGAGATGCTGGGCCTGTATTAGCTGGATTGCAGTCCAAAGTTATCCAGGATTAGGATCTACAGCCTCCTCGGCTACTAACCACAGTAGCTTTAGCCATTTTATAAGGGCAGGCCATGTGGGACGCCGATACGCCAAAACCGGAAGCGACGCTGCTCTCGCCACTTTCGGCGGAACGCAGGAAGAGTATGGGCAAAACTGAGGGCAAATGCGCACAATTCTGGCCTCATCACTGGCCTGTTCATAGAATTCTGGCCTTGGCACCCAGGAATTAATCACTTGCGGCCTGCCGGAAGGCCGCATCGCCCGCACCGGAAGTGCCCATATCCAAGATGGTGCCGGACGCCCTGTGTCTTTCTCCAGCGTCCGCCAATACCATCTGCAGGGAGCAAAACGTCCGGCTTTACACACAGTGTATCAGCCCCAACAGCAACCATACTCCGGCCAGGAAGGTAGGGAGCTAAGGGCTTTGCCTTCCTGAGCTGCCATACTCCATAGGTATGTTCCATAGGCAGACAATTACTGCCTGCTCTCTCTACATGTCTTCTCCCGATAGGGACATGAAAAACACTAAGGAGTTAGGTAGTAGGGATCGACCGATTATCGGTTTTACCGATATCAGCCGATATTCAGGATTTTGAAAGTTATCGGTATCTATTTTGCCGATATGCAGATAACAAATTGGGAACAAGGATCGCGCTGCTGTCAGCACGATCCGTGTTCCCTCAACAGCACAGGGGAGAAGGAAGCAGCGTCTCCCTCCCCCCTGTGCCGCTGCCACCAATGAGAGGAGAGAGGAGAAGAGGAGGGAAGGGGCTTTGGCCACTGCGCCACCAATGATGTTGACTCACTCATTCATTCAACAGGAGGCGGGAGCTAGCTGCAGAATCACATAGCCGGCTCCCGACCTCTATGACAGGTAGCTGCGATCTGCGGTAGTTAACCCGACGGGTGCCGCACCTGAGGGGTTAACTGCCACGAATCGCAGCTACCGCTCATAGAGGCCGGGTGCGGCTATATGATTCTGCAGCCAGCACCTGCCTCATGTATATGAATTAATGGGTGAGTTATCTTCATTGGTGGCGCAGTGCGCCCCTCCCCAACCCCAGTATTAAAGACATTGGTGGCGCAGTGAGCCCCCCACCCAAGCCCCCCAGTATTAATCATTAGTGGCAATGGCCACAGGGTCCCCTCTGCCCTCCTCACTGGTGGTGCAGTGGCAGCTTCTGATTGGAGCCCCAGCAGTGTAATCCCGGGGCTCCGATCAGTTACCATGGCAGCCAGGATGCTACTGAAGTATAAATGAAAAAAAAATGAGTTACAAAAAAAAAAGCTACACGTTAACAATAAACATGTTCATTTTCAGCAGATTTGTGTAGGAATTTTTTGTTTTTTTCATAAATGAAAATGCACAGAATATCTGTATAAATTATCGGCCATCGGCCTAAAAGTTCACCGATTATCGGTATCTGCTCAAAAGAAAAATCAGTATCGGTTGATCCCTATTAGGTAGGGAGGGGCAATTTAATCTCTCTACGTGTTTTTCCTGTCCCTGAAAACAAGGACTACTATAAAAAATAAAATAAAAATGACATCATCTTAGGGTACGACCATACAGAGCGGTTGTGTCGTGGTCGCAACGAATACCGTGCGGCCATACAGGCTGCAGTGGACCACAATTAAACTAATGAAGACTGTGCTGTTTAGTCAGTCAGCCTGCATTGTTAATGGCAGTGCCGTATTGTGGGTGCCATGCAGCCATTAACAATGCAGACTAGCTAAACAGTGTAGTGCAATTAATTTAATTAGAGCCCGCTGTGGCTTGTATAGCCGCACGGTACTCAAACACAGCACGGCCACATCACAACAGTGCTCATACCTTAACATTAGGGTGCATTCACACAACTGTATTTTCAGTCCACATCAGATCCGTGTTTTTTGCAGATCACACTTGGACACACTCATTTCTATGGGGCTGCAAAAAATACAGTCAGCACATGGATGTCATCAGAGTGCTGTCTGCATTCTTGTGCCTTTACTATAGTTCAACACTAACATTTTTCCATGTCTTTAGCTGGTCATTTTGTTCCCCAGTGTACATGCCCCTATAACTGCTAACTTGTCAAATATAACCTGATGCAATAATCTTTTTTTTTCTGCTCCAAAATCTAACAGAATAGCGAAAGTGCTGTATCCCATAACTTCCTTAGTAGACACGATGGCTTGCTGGTCGATCGCACTAAAGATAACGCTTTTAACCGGCTGCAGATGTTTCCACTGATACAGTGAAAGGTGGCAAATGCAAAAATAAAAACCCAGCAGCGCAGTTCCACCTCAGCAGGCCATTTCAGGAGTACAAGCAAGGAACTATACTTATGCCAACGTTATAAACGGAAAATCAAACAGGCCTGTCAGAAGGGATAAGCTATCTATCAAGACTGGCAATAAAACCAGTGGAAAAGGGGGCACAAAACACCAATAGTAATAACAATAAATCTTGCAATATTTAGCTTTGGCTGAAACTGATAGTATGGTAGGCAAGACTGTATTACTTATACTGTTACATCAGACATGAGAGAAGGATATTCTATAAAGTAAAAAAAAAAGCAGGTTTTCATGGGTCTGTAGTATGTTATGTGTTCATTTCCCTAAAATATCAGTGGGATCATTCCAATATAAACCTGCAAGGCTGCAAAAAATTTCAAATTTATGAA
The DNA here is from genome assembly GCF_905171765.1 of Bufo bufo. NCBI lineage: Eukaryota > Metazoa > Chordata > Amphibia > Anura > Bufonidae > Bufo > Bufo bufo. The sequence continues at coordinate 465,145,549 of NC_053392.1, read as the reverse complement.
CATGGCATTACAGTGCTGCCTTTCTTTGCCCATACTGCCCAAATCTCCCATAAAAATGTAGTTCCGCACCCCCTTCCTGGGGTGTATGCTCTTTCAGTATGGGGAGAGAGAGAGACAAATGACCTGCAATTGAAAGTGTACGACGAAAAAATTGGCAGCCTGCAGGACAGCTTTATGTTTTAAGGACATAACAGAAAAGTCAGAGAAACCCAGCGTTTTCAGTGGGAGCAGCTGATCATCTTATGTATGTGGAGGCCTCTCAACTCTACCCAACAGATAATGTCAGGGGAAGGAAAGATCTTGCATGCTGAATACCCAATCTCTTTGTTCGCAGGTGAGATAAGCCAGCCACAGAAGTGTCTGGCAACATCTCACTCCTATTTCCCCTTGGAAAATACATGTATGTTTGGCCCAGCCCAGCATGCATGTTTATGTTGGGAGGAGTAGTTACTGGATGAACAAGTGTTCAGCAAACAGCCATTAAAGGTGCCCCATTTTCATAGCACCCACTAATAAAAATGGGGCACCAGTTCTAGTCAAGTGCCAGTGGAGGAGGAATAAAAGTATGCTGCTAAATAGGGAGTTCCAGATATACCTGAGCTCTGTACTCTGCTATCTTCTGAACTTCCATAGAGATGAATGGAGCGACTGCATGCATGCCTGACCTGCCGCTCCGTTCATTTCAGGGGGCTCCACGGGGTAGACGGTCCCTGTTTTTGTGATACGTGGGGGTTCCAGCAGTAGTACCCCCAACAATAATAGTCCTATCTACAGGAGAGGAGAAAACTTGATATAACAGAAATACCCCTTTAAACTGTGTTCGGAATTAACCTGAATTCCAGGTAAACACATTTCAGAGAAATGGTGCAGCTCAAGAAAAGTCTGATTATGGAGGATGTTAGTGTAAGATCTATAGCACAACAGCTTTATGGGTGACTGGTGTGTTTAAAGGGCTTCTGTCACCCCACTAAAGTCATTTTTTTTTTTTTTTGGGCTAGTTAAATTACTTATCCTGCGATATATGAAAATATAATGGTGTTACTTACTTTGATTCAGCAGTTTCTTCTAAAAACAAACTTTTATAATATGTAAATTAGGTCTCTACCAGCAAGTAGGGCGGCTACTTGCTGGTAGCAGCTGCAGAAAACAGCCCCCTCGTCGTGTTGATTGACAGGGCCAGCCGGGATCTCCTCCTCCAGCCAGCCCTGTCGGCATTTTAAAAATCGCGTGCCTGTGTTCATTCTGCGCAGGCGCTCTGAGATGAGGAGGCTCGCCTCCTCAGCACTCCCTCAGTGCGCCTGCGCCGATGACGTCTTCTATTTCGGTGATGTCATCGGCGCAGGCGCACTGAGGGAGTTCTGAGGAGGCGAGCCTCCTCATCTCAGAGCGCCAGAGGAGGAGATCGCGGCTGGCCCTGTCAATCAACACGACGAGGGGGCGGTTTTCTGCAGCTGCTACCAGCAAGTAGCCGCCCTACTTGCTGGTAGAGACCTAATTTACATTTTATAAAAGTTCGTTTTTAGAAGAAACTGTTGAATCAAAGTAAGTAACACCATTATATTTTCATATATCGCAGGATAAGTAATTTAACTAGCCCAAAAAAAAAATATGACTTTAGTGGGGTGACAGAAGCCCTATAAACTGTACTCCATGGTGGATGGGCAACTGCCCGAAATAAAAATAAAAATAGAGACAGGAAAAAAATAAAAAATAAAGTAAAATTATGCAATCCAATAGTACCTGGCAAACCATCCACTGTGTTCTTTATGTTGGACAGATTTTATTGGATGCTCTCACTAAGAAACACACAGCTGGACACAATATGGCAATCGTGAAGCACTGCTACACAAGATTTACAAACCACTTCTTACATTCTGGCCTACAGTGCACATTCAAAAGAAGTTTTATAAATTAGTTAATAGCTAAATAAATACTGTAGATGCCCACATACATGGCAATAATCAGTGGCATGGCGCAATAACCTTTCATGAAAACATTCACGTTTCCTAAAAGTTCAATAGTCAGGAGAATAATCTTATGAAAAAAACTAATGATCTGCCTACAGATGGACGGTGCTAAAACGACTTGTCAGTACAGGACAAAACAAGCACTTCTACGCTTTTGATGTCCTGCTGAAAAGAGATCTTTTCAACACATTTCATTATAGAAAGCCTTTCAACAATGGCCAAACTGAAATGAAACAAGCGGCGAGGTGCAACCGGTAAATAATGAAACAACAAGGCCACTGGAACCGCTGCATGTATCTCTGTGTGCACCAGGTGGTAAGATAGCAGCATCTAGTGAGGTACAAATGACTGTAGTCAGATAAAAGCAGGGTAAAATGTCTATGTGGAAAAAAATAATAATTGTATTGTCAGTTGCCTATCATTGTGGTGCACCTTTTGCAGTGATTTAAAATGTCTATGTGCCAGACGCGGGATGCCACATTCACCAGCTCCACCTGCTCAACAGTGCAAATCTATTCTGTTATTTTTGGAGAAATATATTTTTGCCGCCATCCCAATTGATTATAATGGACTTTTTCAGATGACTAAAGGTATCCTTTGGCTACAATTAGCTTCATATTCTTATCCTCTTATTAGTTATAATATTCTACCCAGTAAAATAAAGACAAAAAATATGGTGCTTTAGTTTTTATCCCAACCCTACTCATCCCAGTTGTGTTTACAAGTGGACATGTCAGAGAAGAAGCATCATCCATGTGACCGAGGCCGCACCTTAATTATTAACACACACTTAAATTGTCATTTGTGTTGGGGAAAGTGACAGGTGCTTAAAGGGGTTTCTCCACGACTCAAATATTCATGATCTATCCTACATCCAATCAGCTGTTGGAGGGGGCACCATTGCTCAGGTGAGCACTATGGCCTCTTCACAGCATACCAAGCACAGACATCGTGCCAGAATACTGGCTTAATTGCATAAATCTTAAAGGGGTTGTTCAGCCGTTAATATTGCTGACCTATTGTCAGGATAGGTCATCAATATTGAATTGCCGGGGTCCAATTCCCGGCAACCCCTGTCGATCAGCTGTTTGAAGAGGAGACGGCGGTCCATGCGACTGCCACTTCCTCTTCGTTACACGGCACTTCATCTCAGAAGTGCAGTGTAACAAAAAACTGTGCCACCACTCCACAGGAGACGTGACGTAGTGTAATGATACGAAGGTGGCACTGCCTCCGCGTCAAACCGCTGATCGGTGTCCGACCCCTGCCAGTCAGATATTGATGACCTATCCTGACAACAGAATAGAAAAATTGATGAACAATTGCGCTCAGGGATGTTATACTAGGGGGGTGGATGTATCAAACTGATAGGCGAGTGGTAATACATAAAAAATCCCAAATGGTCGGATTATTCAATATGTAGTAGTGCCGAATAGGGAGTACAAAAATCATAAAGGAACAATGGAAAATAAATTGATGAACTTCACTCGAGGGGTGGCATGCAGGATAAAGACACCTGATACCTTCCCCCACCTCGCGCAGAGTCCATTTTATAGATTGTAGTCCTTCCCTGGTCCCCAGATGAACTTCAAGACTTCCAATTTCAAGGAAAAGGGTGCTTTATAGGAATCTCAATGCGATTCGTTTTGACGGGTCATCAATATTCACAGATAGACAACCCCTTTAATTTAAGTGTCTTTTTCTTTTTATTGCATGCAATATTTTTATTATATTATTTACTGATCTTTAATATAATTTGTGACAGCATGAGTAAAAGTTTAATAGAATTAGTTCAGTTGATTGTAAGGCATAAATAATAGATAAGAATATTATTACTTACAGTTTCTAACTGATCCATAAGCTTTGACAGGAATTTACGACATTCTGGACTCTTGCTATCAATCTTCATTCCAGTTTGCATAGCGTATAACCGGCCTACAAAAATAAAGACAAAAATCCATCTGTTAATATGTTGCACTCACATTCTTTCTCTTGACCCTTCCTGCGGTCCAGAAACGCGTTTCTCAGTGCCACTCTTTCCCTCTTCTTCTCCCACATGACGGAGCAACTCGGCGCTCAGAGTAGCAGAAAGCATCAAATGAAGTTATGCCCAAGTTTACTAAACATACATGTCTGTTTGTGTGTATACGTTTTCGATCTCTGCCATGGATCCTCCTGTTAAATAGGTGTTGGATTTGCATATTGTAGTGTGAACATACCTTCAGGGTAAAACTTGAAAATGTATCCAAAACAGCCGATCACAGCTCCCATCCACTACTTGTGAGAAGAATACCGTTAGAATAAAATGTGTTTTTCATGTCCATTAGGAACCTCCATTCCAGATTCTGGTAATATACAGAACAAAATTCTGCTGCATGCAGTGGTATTTTCTCCGGTAAAACTATGGAGACCGTAACAGAAACGCAAAAGACCCCATTTTAGTCATTGGGGGAGATATATGAAGACTGGTGGATCCATCCACCAGTCTTGATTTCTATGCACTGGCGTGAGATGAGCCTAATTATTAAGAGGCAGAAGCCTCTTAACAAATCAGGCGCATCTCTGCCCTGCTGTGCGCCAGAAAGTGAAGTCTATGCCAGCTACAGGCTGACATAGACCTCAGCTATAACTTCCCCCACTCTCTGGCGAAAGTTATAGTAAATACGGCGGGAGGGGGGGGGGGGCGATTTAGCGCAGGGGAAAGGAGAGCATCGGAGCATGAACTGCTCCGATGCTCAAGTCAGGGGGGCTTCCTGGGTGAAAATGGAGGTATGTCTGGGTTCAGCTCTGAACCCGGACAACGCCTTTAAGGCTATGGACATCTTTGGGGCAAATGTTTTTTAATAAATGCATTTTACTAACTTTAGGCAAAAAATCATTATTTTCAATAGGTCTTTATTAAAAATGTTCAGCCGTTTTTGAGATACAAGTTTTTTTTAAAGCTAATTTCACACCAGCGTTTTTGCTGGATCAGTCATGGATCAGCAAAATCGCTTCCATCATAATAATACAACAATCTGCATCCGTTGTGAACGGATCTGGTTATATTAGCTCTAAAAAAAAGCCAAGACGGATCAGTCTCTAAAACCATTGTAAGTCAATGGGGGACGGATCACCACATCGCGGACAGAAAAACGCTGCTTGCATCGTTATTCTGTCTGCGATGGAAAAGCAGCCAAATGGAACGGAATGCATTCTGGTGCACTCCGTTTTATTCATTGACAATAAATGGGGACAAAACGAATCTTGAAGGATCTCAATAGCGGAATGGTAAAGCGCAGATGTGAAAGTAGCCTAACTTTGTTTGCAGAGTATCACTTTTCAGAACAAGCTAGCTGAGGGCTCATGTGAAGCCTTATCTCTGATCTCCTGACCGCATAAACACTCAACATAGTCTTATCAGTTTGAGAAGAGTTTAGCTACAATATGAAGTCAGAGATAAGGCTATCCATGAGCAGTCAGCTGACTGGACTCAGAAGTGATACTCTGTAAACAGACTGATTTTTAACCCTTGTATCTCAAAAACGGCTAAACATTTTTAATACAGACTGCTAAACATTTTTAATACAGACTAATTAAAAAGAATGTTTTTTTAGCCCAAAATGAGTAAACGTCAATAATAAAAAGAATTGGCCCGAAGGTGCCCATAGCCTTCAGGTTTACGTCAATGTTACCTCTAGGTGTTTAGGATGTGATATTTTCTATTGGGTGAGTCTTAACTCCTTATAGTAGATAGATCACTGTCATACTTATTTTGTATTAAAGGTTTCTTTGCGATAATATGCAGAGTTCTTCCAGTGCACAGAAATAATGTGTTCTGTGTATGTTTAACGTGCTCAGTACAAGTGACCTAACTGAAAAGTATACATATAAGAAATCACTGAAGCAGTTACATTAGGGGAAATGCATAATGTCATATCTGATCACAAAAACCAAACCAACCGTCAACATATTATAGGTGAAAGTGAACCAACTGTCAGGAAGCTGTGAGGAAGCGAAGCTTCATAAATAAGTCAAATTGAGGCAACATTAGTCATAACCTGGAAGGTAATGAACTAACAACAGTAACTGCAGGAAAACTGTTACTCTTCCTACTAGACCCACTACCTAAATAACCAAGCCAAAAGCCGCCACCATCCCTCATAGCTACTGGATAGGAAAAAGGAAATCCATCAATGGTCATTGTATAATCCGTACATTTCAAGCTGACATCACTATCACATATAAATGGAAGAACAGCACCAAACAACCATTAAAAATTTAAGCAATGCACATTTCCAGAGTCTCAAAGAGCAGGGTAACTGCTCAAAATAGGAGAAATAGGACAGAAGGCTATCTAATTTCTGTCAATTCATTCATAAACTTCAAGTAGGAATAACCAGAGGAATAGCACAACACAGAATCATAAGAAATGATGTTCCAGAATTGTTACTAGATGGGGATTGAAAGTACTGTAGTTACTAGGATAGACATGTCATGAGAGGTGACAGGTCCTCTTTAACCCCTTCAGCACCCTGCCATTTTTCACCTTAAGGACCAGGCCATTTTTTGCAAATCATGTGTCACTTTATGTGGTAATAACTTTAAAGCACTTTTACTTATCCAAGCTATTTTCAGACTGTTTTCTCATCACATATTGCACTTCACGACAGTGGTAAATTTGAGTCAAAATATTTCATTTTTATTTATAAAAAAAATACCAAATTTACAAAAAATTTGGAAAAATTAGCAATTTTCTAAATTTCTATTTCTCTGCTTTTAAAACAGATAGTGATACCTCCTAAAATAGTTATTACTTTACATTTCCCATATATCTACTTTATGTTTGGATCATTTTGTAAATGACATTTTCTTTTTTGGGTACATTAGAAGGCTTAGAATTTAGAAGCAAATCTTGAAATTTTTCTGAAAATTTCCAAAACCCACTTAAGGACCAGTTCAGGTCTGAAGTCACTTTGTGAGACTTACATAATAGAAACCACACATAAATGGCCTTATTTTAGAAACTACACCCCTCAAGGTATTCAAAACAGATTTTACTAACTTTTTTCAGGTAACCAAGCAAGGGTTAACAGCCAAACAAAACTCAATATTACCCTGATTCTGCTGTTTGCAGAAACACCCCATAGGTGGTCGTAAACTGCTGTACGGGCACACAGCAGGGCGCAGAAGAAAAAGAACACCATTTGGTCTTTGGAAGGCAGGTTGAGGATGCAATTAAAGCTTGTTCAGGTAATTCCTCCCCTGAATTGGATGGACTTCCGTATGAGTTTTATCGTAAATATAGGGAGGTTATTCTTCCGCATCTGTGGAGAACACTCTCTGATTCAATAAAGGAAGCAACCCTTCCAGAAACAATGACAGAGGCCGTAATTACAGTTATATTAAAGAAGGTTAAAGACCCTAATGATTTGGGGTCGTATAGACTTATTTCTCTTCTCAATACAGATGTCAAACTTCTGTCTAAAATTTTAGCTACGAGGCTACCTAGTGTTATGACATCAATTATACATCCAGATCAAAATGGATTTATGCCTAATAAAGGAACCCATTATAATCTACATCGTCTCTTTGCTAATTTACAGACATCTGGAGGGGCCTCACGATCCATTTTGTCTATAGATGCCTCTAAGGCCTTTGATAGAGTTGAGTGGGGTTTCCTTTGGAGAGTGCTTCATAAGATGGGCTTTGGCCCGAGGTTCAGTAATATGATTAAACTTCTTTATAGATCTCCGACTGCAAGAGTGAAGATAAATGGTCAACTTACAAGAAGTTTCTCTATGACCAGAGGCACTCGCCAGGGATGACCACTTACTCCTCTTTAATTTGACATCTATTTTGAACCTTTGGCCGCTAGAGTTAGACAAGACCCTAGTATTCTAGGGTTTGGGGTATTCGGAACGGAAGATCGAATCTCTTTATACGGCAGATGACATTTTATTTTATATCCAGACACATTTACTTTACCGAATATTATCCAAATGATAAATCATTTTGGTAAAGTTTCAGGTTGCGATGTAAACTAGGAAAAAACTACCCTCATGCCACTGGATAATAAGACTATTCCCTTAGATAAATTTGTATTCCCTAATGATGCTCCGTTGAACACTTTGAAAATTTCTGAGTCTTTTGAGTATTTAGGCATTACAATCTCTCCTAGGGTGGAAGATTTTATTCCACTTAATGTGATGCCATTGATAAATAAGTTAAGGCCGAAAATAATAACATGGCTTCGTTTATCTTTATCTAAGGCGGATAGAATATCTCTAGTCAAGATGGTGATTCTCCCCCAGCTACTCTATGTCTTTAGGAATTCTCTAGTTTGGATTGAGGATAGGTTTTTTAAACTAATAGAAAGAATTATTAATGACTTACTTTGGGGGAGAAAACGTGTAAGACTTAAATTAGAGCATTGGTATAAGCCGTTGGAGAGGGGAGGAGTTAATCCCCCTTGCTTCAAGGGCTATTTTTTAGCAATACAGTTTTGCTTTTTTCAGGAGTGGAAAGACAGCCCACTCTGTAAGCACTTGGTGAATAGATCTCCATATGATAATTATTTTACGCTATTGGAGTCTGATCAACTGAACAACTCCGATATGGAATTCAAATCAGCTAGGAATCTTTTTATGAAGGCATGGTATTCTATTAGACTTTGGTGTGGAGTGAAGGGTTCAATGGGATGTACTCCTTTGTGGCATAATAGGCATTTTCAATCTCTACTTGAACTAAGTAGAGATTCATATTGGCAAAAAGGTATTATTCTGTACATGGCACAGGTAGTAATTAATGGGGATATAGTACCTTTCACGGTATTGTCACAAAGAGAAAACTCACAGAAACTACTATGGTTTCGGTATTTGCAGTTAAGATTGGCACTTTTAAGCATAAAAAAAAAAGATAGGCTTAAAATACACATTTCTACACAATTTAACCACCTCAGCCCCTATAGCTTAAACACCCTTAATGACCAGGCCACTTTTTACACTTCTGACCTACCCTACTTTAACCGTTTATTGCTCGGTCATGCAACTTACCACCCAAATGAATTTTACCTCCTTTTCTTCTCACTAAGGCTCAGTTCACACCTGAGCGTTTTACAGCGCGTTCCTACGCGCTGTAAAACGCTCAACAAGGAGAAACCAATGCTTCCCTATGGGAATGGTTCTCACCTGGGCGTTTTACAGCGCGTACGATCGCGCTGTAAAACGACGGCGCTCAAACAAGTACATGAGCGTTTTTTCTTCGGGCGTTTGTCGCGCGTTCCCGTACATAGACTTTCGGGAACGCGCGACAATGTGTGTTTGCTTGTCTCTGTATGCGCGATTGTAAACGCCCGTACAATCGCGCATACAGAGCGCTCCTTTCAGAACGCTCCTGTGTGAACCCAGCCTAATAGAGCTTTCATTTGGTGGTATTTCATTGCTGCTGACATTTTTACTTTTTTTGTTATTAATCGAAATTTAACGATTTTTTTGCAAAAAAATGACATTTTTCACTTTCAGGTGTAAAATTTTGCAAAAAAAAACGACATCCATATATAAATTTTTCTCTAAATTTATTGTTCTACATGTCTTTGATAAAAAAAAAAATTTGGGTAAAAAAAAAAAAATGGTTTGGGTAAAAGTTATAGCGTTTACAAACTATGGTACAAAAATGAGAATTTCCGCTTTTTTCAAGCAGCTCTCACTTTCTGAGCACCTGTCATGTTTCCTGAGGTTCTACAATGCCCAGACAGTACAAACACCCCACAAATGACCCCATTTCGGAAAGTAGACACCCTAAGGTATTCGCTGATGGGCATAGTGACTTCATAGAACTTTTTATTTTTTGTCACAAGTTAGTGGAAAATGATGATTTTTTTTCTTTTTTTTTCTTACAAAGTCTCATATTCCACTAACTTGTGACAAAAAATAAAAACTTCTATGAACTCACTATGCCCATCAGCGAATACCTTGGGGTGTCTTCTTTCCAAAATGGGGTCACTTGTGGGGTAGTTATACTGCCCTGGCATTTTCCAGGGGCCCTAATGTGTGTTAAGTAGGTAAATGACCTGTGAAATCCTAAAGGTGCTCTTTGGAATGTGGGCCCCTTTGCCCACCTAGGCTGCAAAAAAGTGTCACATGTGGTATCGCAAAGGGGCCCACATTCCTTTTATGAGGGCATTTTTCTAAACATTTGGATCCCAGACTTCTTCTCACGCTTTAGGGGCCCTAATGCCAGGGCAGTATAAATACCCCACATGTGACCCCATTTTGGAAAGAAGACACCCCAAGGTATTCAATAAAGGGCATGGCGAGTTCATCGAATTATTTTTTTTTTGGCACAAGTTAGCGGAATTTTATTTTATTTTATTTTTTCTCACAAAGTCTCCCTTTCCGCTAACTTGGGACAAAAATTTCAATCTTTCATGCACTCAATATTCCCCTCACGGAATACCTTGGGGTGTCTTCTTTCCGAAATGGGGTCACATGTGGGGTATTTATACTGCCCTGGCATTCTAGGGGCCCTAAAGCGTGAGAAGAAGTCTGGAATATAAATGTCTAAAAATTTTTACGCATTTGGATTCCCTGAGGGGTATGGCGAGTTCATGTGAGATTTTATTTTTTGACACAAGTTAGTGGAATATGAGACTTTGTAAGAAAAAAAATAATAATTTCCGATAACTTAGGCCAAAAAAAATGTCTGAATGGAGCCTTACAGGGGGGTGATCAATGACAGGGGGGTAATCAATGACAGGGGGGTAATCAATGACAGGGGGGTGATCAGGGAGTCTATATGGGGTGATCACCCCCCTGTAAGGCTCCATTCAGATGTCCGTATGTGTTTTGCGGATCCGATCCATGTATCAGTGGATCCGTAAAAATCATACGGACATCTGAATGCAGCCTTACAGGGGGGTGATCAATGACAGGGGGGTGATCAATGACAGGGGGGTGATCAGGGAGTCTATATGGGGTGATCACCCCCCTGTCATTGATCACCCCCCTGTAAGGCTGCATTCAGATGTCCGTAGGCGTTTTGCGGATCTGATCCATGTATCAGTGGATCCGTAAAAATCATACGGACATCTGAATGCAGATCAATGACAGGGGGGTGATCAGGGAGTCTATATGGGGTGATCACCCCAGTCACTGATCACCCCCCTGTAAGGCTGCATTCAGATGTCCGTATGCGTTTTGCGGATCCGATCCATCTATCAGTGGATCCGTAAAAATCATACGGACGTCTGAATGGAGCTTTACAGGGGGGTGATCAATGTCATTGGGGTGATCAATGACAGGGGGGTGATCAGGGAGTCTATATGGGGTGATCAGGGGCTAATAAGGGGTTAATAAGTGACAGGGGGGGGTGTAGTGTAGTGTGGTGCTTGGTGCTACATATTGCTGAGCTACTTGTGTCCTCTGGTGGTCGATCCAAACAAAAGGGACCACCAGAGGACCAGGTAGCAGGTATATTAGACGCCGTTATCAAAACAGCGTCTAATATACCTGTTAGGGGTTAAAAAAATCACATCTCCAGCCTGCCAGCGAACGATCGCCGCTGGCAGGCTGGAGATCCACTCGCTTACATTCCGATCCTGTGAACGCGCGTGCCTGTGTGAACGCGCGTGCCTGTGTGCGCGCGTTCACAGGAAATCTCGCGTCTCGCGAGATGACGCATATATGCGTGACTCTGCGCAGCGCTGCCACCTCCGGAACGCGATCCTGCGGTCCGGAGGTGGTTAATGATTTGATAGGGAATTTGGGGCAAATGACTAAGATTTCCCAACTTTATAAACATTTAATTATAGCACGATTTGGAGATACCTTCTCTCCTGGACAGAGGGCCTGGCAAAATGAATGTTCAATGATATGCTCGGATGATTAGGGGTTTTTTTTTGTGGGAAAAAAGATGTTAAATATTGATGTTTTTATAAAATTGATTGTTAATATTTGAGCGTTAATAAAGAAAGTTAAAAAATAAATAAAAAAGATCTGCAGCACAAAAAAAACAACAAAAAAACAAAACACTTCTGGGGTCTGCTCCTATCTGCAATGCATTACAATACAACCTGTATTGTAATGCATTGGCTGTCAGCTTTCATGCTGACAGCCTGCCTGTCAGACCCAGGCTTCCGTAGAAGGCAAGCTCCGATGCAATCGGCAAGAGGGCAAGCTCTCCGCCATTGGATCCCCACCACTGCAGCGCACCCGTACCCTCAGCAAACCCTCTGCATGCCGTGGTCAGCTTTGACCGCGGCATACAAGAGTTTAATGTGTCGGCATCTGTTTTTTTACCGATGCTGGCGTATGCAGCAGGAGCCTGGCTGTCAGTGACTGCCGGGTCCGTGCCGCTGATCGGGCGGGCGCAACTGCTGCACCCACCCTATCAGCCAGCCGTATATGTACGCCGCTGGTCCTTAAGTCACGTCAGCTTTGACCGCGGCATACAAGAGTTTAATGTGTCGGCATCTGTGTTTTTACCGATGCTGGCGTATGCAGCAGGGGCCCGGCTGTCAGTGACTGCCGGGTCTGTGCCGCTGATCGGGCGGGCACAACTCCTGCACCCACCCGATCAGCCCGCTGGATATGTACAGCGAGGGTCCTTAAGGGGTTAAAGGCCATGTACACCTTTGGGGGCAATTTTTTTTTTAAATAGTGCATTGTACCCATAATGAGGTACAATGCAATGTGTTGGGGTGGGCTATGAGTTTGGGTGCACTTTCTTCACTGGAGAGGACGCTGTGAGCACATGGAGAAAGTGACCCGCAGCCTGACCGTCCAGAACTTCATGAAGTGAATGTGACTATTGGAAGACTTTTATGATGGGTGAGTGAGCACATTAAATAAATTTCTCATAATTAGACAGCACAATTTGTGATTGGTGCAATGTTATATATGTCCTGCTGGGATCTAAGAGAGCTTACATTTTTAGGGAGACTCCAGAAAAACCAAGGAGGGTTGGCAAATAGGCAATAGATTGTCCCAGATATATGGACAGCCATTTTGCCCCCATTAGATCTCATGTACACGACTGTATCCATTTTGAGGTCTGCAAATCGCAGATCCACAAAATATGGACATCTGTGTGCTATCCACATCTCCATGCTGCAAAAGATAGAGCATGTCCTGTTCTGGCGGATTCACTGAAGTCAATGGGTCCGCAAGAAAATGCGGATTGCACACGGACCGCATCCGTGATTTGCGTACCGCAACATGGATACAGTCGTGTGCTTGAGACTTTATATTGAAAGCCACAGTGCTCATAGATGTGAAGTACAGAGACGTTAAGTACACTATTCTGTGCAATAGTCCAATATACTGTGTATAGGACTGTCCTATAACTGACTCCTGTGCGTTAGTCCCAGACCGCCACCAAGCCACCCACTGCTCCCTGTCACAACCACCAGACATCCCTGTTCAATTCTTATTGCATTGTGTTTTGCACAGTCTACTGCTCTGATCTCTACGTGACAGATTTGGTGCTTCAAGAAAGGTAGGGATTCAGTCTTCTGAGAGATAAATTTAAAAAGGTTAAAATTTGCTATTTCTGCATTTTAGAGGAGACTGGTAATGGTTAAGATGTTGCTATTTCTGCAAGGAAACATTATTTAGGGCTCTTTCACACCTGCGTTCTTTTCTTCCGGCATAGAGTTCCGTCGTCGGGGCTCTATGCCGGAAGAATCCTGATCAGGATTATCCCAATGCATTCTGAATGGAGTGAAATCCGTTCAGGATGCATCAGGATGTCTTCAGTTCCGGAACGGAACGTTTTTTGGCCGGAGAAAATACCGCAGCATGCTGCGCTTTTTGCTCCGGCCAAAAATCCAGAACACTTGCCGCAATGCCGGATCCGGAATTAATGCCCATTGAAAGGCATTGATCCGGATCCGGCCTTAAGCTAAACGTCGTTTCGGCGCATTACCGGATCCGACGTTTAGCTTTTTCTGAATGGTTACCATGGCTGCCGGGACGCTAAAGTCCTGGCAGCCATGGTAAAGTGTAGTGGGGAGCAGCATACTTACCGTCCGTGCGGCTCCCGGGGCGCTCCAGAGTGACGTCAGGGCGCCCCACGCGCATGGATCATGTGATCGCATTGGACACGTCATCCATGCGCATGGGGCGCTCTGACGTCATTCTGGAGCGCCCCGGGAGCCGCACGGACTGTAATTATACCGCTCCCCCGCTCCCCGCTCCTACTATGGCAACCAGGACTTTAATAGCGTCCTGGGTGCCATAGTAACACTGAACGCATTTTGAAGACGGTTCCGTCTTCAAATGCTTTCAGTACACTTGCGTTTTTCCGGATCCGGAGTGTAATTCCGGCAAGTGGAGTTCATGTCGGATCCGGACAACGCAAGTGTGAAAGAGCCCTAAGGCCTACGTATTATATATATGAATTACAGCGAATTTAGTACTCCTCCTCGGCTAAAAATACTCCTCAAAAATGGTCAGAGAAGTATTTTTACTTTTCCGGAAAAAATGTAGCGCGACCTCTGTTTGCATGTATGACACTTGACAAATGACGCCAGTAATTTCCGGAGGGGACCACCGAAGTGGGGAGGGAAGGTTTAACAACGAGCAATGTACTGGCCTTTTGGGCATTCACAGGCTCCTAGACCTGAGCGCAACCGTACTCTCTTCAACCCCTGAATGGTTACGTTTTTATGTCATATAATTCCTGCTATTTGGCAAATGCCTTTAAAATCCTGGGCAGCCCATTTAGCATTAAAGCCTAGATTTAAAAAAATAAATAGGTTACTTTCTGATGACACATTCCCTTTAAATCATACTTGGAAAGGTTTTATTTGTTTCAGGCAGCAAAGCATGAGAAAACACACAATGAAATGCACTTCTTGTTTAGATATAGCATCAGACTGGAAGCGAAGCCTAGAAAGATGCCAGTTTGTGTCAGCAACCGGGGACATGACAGACAAATGCATTAATATGTTCCAGCAGCATAATCCAATAAAGATAGATAAGAATAAAAGCTCCAGTATTATTGCAGCAGAGCACATTGTCTGGAGTCTGCTAAAGTCTCTTCTATTCTGGAGAAGAAAGACTTGCATTAGACTCCGAGCCTGGCTGGTACGCTACAATGGAGTCAATGACATCCATTAGTAACAGGAGTTATGCTTCATACCGATTCACCTCCACGTTCAGAGTTTTTGAGGCCAAAGCAAGTAAAGGATCATGAACATGGGACATAAAGGAAAACCAGAGTCTGCTCATTTTTTGGAATCCACTCCTGGCTTTGGCTTCAAAGATTGCATCTGCATAAACCGGACCATGAAAACTAAGCCTAGTGGCACTGTCCCAAGTATCTGTAGCGGTGCACCACAGAGCATGCCTTCCATGGGCCGCCTTTGTCCTCTCTCAAGGTTATAAAAAACACTAAATCCATTGTAGTTTACAGCAAAACTACCATCTGAGCACAAGATGGCACCACCCAATGTATTTGTGACTAAATTCATACAATATACTCTGCAACACAAACAAAAGCCAGATGTAAGTCATTCTTCCTATATACATTTCCTGAGAATGACAAACTGCGGGGGAACCTTTTTCGTGGAGGAAATGATTATATCTTCACATTTCAGGTAAATTCATCAATCCTCAACATTGATATTTACCAACAGTCCTATTTAGCTTTGTTAGAAAGAGGCTGTCATGTGCCATAGGAAGTCTATTGTCTACTGTCTCTCTAGCCAAACTTAAAAGGGCTTTCCACCGATTCATATATTGATGTCCTATATTCAGGACAGGTCATCAATATCTGATTGGCAGGGGTGCAAGGTGTTGGACCACCACCAATCAGTTGTTTGAAGAGGCCACGGTGCACTAGTGAGCACAGCGGTGTCTT
Organism: Bufo bufo; assembly: GCF_905171765.1. Taxonomy (NCBI): domain Eukaryota; kingdom Metazoa; phylum Chordata; class Amphibia; order Anura; family Bufonidae; genus Bufo; species Bufo bufo. Next base: position 465,129,740 of record NC_053392.1, on the reverse strand, counting down.
CACCAGTCATATAACCTTGTGGAGGCTCAGTCCCATTTAAGTGAATAGGCCTGAGCTGCAATACCCGGCACAGCCACTATCCAATGTACAGCGCTGTGGGGAAGAATTATCAAGACGAGCGCTTTCTACACTGGTCCCGATATCCCCTGCGCCGTGTGCCTAATTAAGGGCCATTTCACATGAGCGAGTCCATTGCGGGAATCGCGGTCCGTGTGTGAGCATGATCCTCTGTTCTGGACTTTCAGGAGCGGACGGCATTATCATGATTTATAATGCTCTATGCCTCTACTTGACCTTATCATACTGACAGCTCTATGTCAGTATGATTCTGTAGAAATAAGGTCAAGCAGAGGCACACAGCATTATAAATCATGATAATGCCGTGCGCTCCTGCAAGTCCAGAGCAGAGGATCATGCTCACACACGGAGCGCGATTCCCGCAATGGACTCGCTCATGTGACACAGCCCTTATGATGAGGTGCAGGTCTCATTAGAAATTAGGTGCATCCTCTACAACAGCTCTGAGCTGCCTTAGATTTCTGCCTTTATTTGCATCAGACAACTGGTGCAAATGAAGATAAATTTGTCTCGGCTGTTGACCATGCCCATTTTAGAAAAGTGGTGAAAGCGGAGTAAAAAGAGACACTATTTTCAAAAAGTCACATTTAAAAAGTCACAAATGCACAGCTTTTTAAAGCCACCTTTATGACGCAACCTCTGTGTTTGAATAACTGTAAGACCCCCAACAATTAAATATTGATGACCTATCTGGAGCACTTTACAAAAGCAACTCAGTTAATAAAAGAGGCTGTCACGAAGACAACATCTGTAGAACATACGAATGTCACGAGCCCTCCATCAGCCAAAACAAACTGCTGCTCTGGTAGACACATCACCCAATACGTCACATCTTTGGCGATACTTTCGCCTGTATAGCCAGATGTAGCTCTACTTAGCAAACAGAGCTGATCGTCGGGGACTGGACAAGCTAGTCCTTCATATTAGATGATGACTGCTTTGCCTCTGTATCAAACAAGGTTGTTTCTAGGAGACATCCCTTATAATAGTTATATGTTTTATTCATGCCAATTCACTTTCATTATTAAAAGAATCCTGGAAATGAACTATGAAAGTAAAAAAAGACATATAGCCGTCCGCACCGTTTGTCAGTGTGTAGCATTTTCTGCCTTCATTATCCTACAAAGTGTCTAGTACAAACCCCCCTGAGAACACAGGGGTTAAAATCTTGCTGATCTGGTGGGCGGCTCTTACAGCCCGTCACAGGATAGTGAGGAGGGGGACAAGGATGAGATCCCCGGATACACATAGAATATTTCTTTATATATTTCGAAGTCTGAATTTCATATGTAAGACTATAATATATGAAACAAACAAGTAAATAAAGGAAATGGGAAGATGAAGATAGGAGGTGGTGTTTTTTGTGTGCATTTTTTCTTAAGGGGGTCGTCCCACAAAAAATATTCTACAGTTTTCAAACCCACACCTGGGTCTGAATTCTTTTTTAACTGCATGTAATAAAAAATTTAGCATAGCCACTGAGTTATTCAATAAAATGTATCTGAATAGCACCACCTGCTGTTTTTCTTTTTTTCTTATTTCTTTGACCTGCTCACTGAGGTGGTCGCACATGCTCAGTTTCATCCTTTAACTGTCTCCTGAGTGATAGGGAGAACTGAGACACGCCACCTGAACTGCAGCAGAAAAGACACACCCCTTGAGCTGTGATAGGGAGAGAGTTCCTACATTAGACACGCCCCCTGAACTGTAGCAGAAAAGACACTCCCCTTGAGCGGTCAGCATGATATAAATCTAGCAGAGCAATGAATGGGGAGATCTCTGGATCCATGTGAGGTTCAGGGCTGGTTCTAGCTTTGTTAGAAAGAGATTATGTTCTATCTGATGTCTGATTTTCATTTCTACATTAGTCATGGGATAACCCTTTTAAATATTGATGACCTAACCTCTGGATCAGTCATCAGTATCTGATCAGTGGTGGTCTGACACCCAGAACCCCTGCCAATTAGCTGCTTGAGAAGGCACCAACACTTGCAGTAGCATCGCAGCCTTCTCTTAGCTTTCCCTAGGCCAGTGACGACACTTTCATTGGTCACATGGCCCAGGAGCAGCTCAGCCCCATAGAAGTGAATGGGGCTGAGCTGCAATACCAAGCACAACCGCTATACAATGTACTGTGTTGTGCCCGGTCAGCAGGAAGAAGGCCGCACCCAGGAGCACAGGTGCCTTCTCAAACAACTGATTGGAGGGGGTCCCAGATATTGGACCCCCACTGGTCAGATACTAAGTCTCAGAAAACCGCTTTGGTTGGGTAAGTTGCTGTACATTTTCCGCTTACTGCAACAAATACAGCATGTGAACTTGGCCTAATTATAAAGATGCTATTTATTCTGTCACTAAACACGTTTTGTAAAGCTCAGCAACAAAGATGAATGTTTCACATACGCTCCTGGAAGGAATCTCACAATACTGCAAGCTGCCAAAGGAAATCACACCAAAGCAGCGTCTCAATCTCACAGCACGTCGCTTGGGGAAAATAAGATATTAACAACAGTACAGTCCAATCTGTATATCATTGCCATTTAATGTTCGGCCTCTGCAGGCTCTAAGTAGCACAGATAATTACGGAGCAGGCAGTCTGGATTGCAAGTTGGTGCAATTATTACAAAAATGCAATACTTATAGTCTGTAGGTTGTTATTAAGGGATTAGAGCTGGAAATGGGAGGCAGCTCAAGTCATAACCAGCACTAGAAAATCTGCCCAGCTTTCTTGGCCTCATTACCTGTCTTGTCAAGCCATGTGGCGGCTTCATTTCCTAGGAGAAATCTCTCCTTCATTAACTTGACATGAGTGGTCCAAGTAGGTTATCCTGATTCTTTACAACTTTATCACAGTAGATCAAGACAACTCTCAAAATCTATCTACAATATTCCTAGCCCTTACCACATCTACGTTACTCATACAGAAAACCTTACAAGAAAATGAATACATTTAAAGTCCTAACAGTTTAAGGGCTCATTCAGATGACTGTATGTGTTTTGCGGTCCAGAAAACACAGACACCGGCCACGTGCGTTGAGCATTTTGCAGCCAGCCCTATGATAGGAATGCCTATTCTTGTCCGCAATTACAGACAAGAATAGGACAAGTTCTACAGTTTGCGGAGTATGGATGTGTGCATGGTCCCATAGAAATGAATGGATCACTGCACGATCTGAAAAAATGTGGATAGGATGCAGAAGATAAACATGGTGGCGTGGAGGAGCCCAAATTCTGATGTCTCTCTTTTGTATCTACTCTTGAATTTGTCTAAAAAAAGTGCACCAAAAACGTGAAGATACGGCTGTAGAGAAAATTTGAGAATTATATCTCATCCACTTGCAGAGATGTTAGCAATGGTTTATTCAGTTGTGATGGGTATTTTTGCTTCTGTCAGCACATTTAATCTGTAAGAGGGTGTAAGGTACAATGTTAAAGGGGTTATCGAGAAATTTTATACTGATGGCCTTTCCTCAGTATAGGTCATCAATATTGGATCAGCGGCGGTCCAAGTCTCAGGACGCCTGCCAATCAGCCGTTCAAAGTGGCCGCAGCACTCTGTGAGCTTAGGTCTTTTAGGAGTTGCGGCAGGCTGTTCTGGTGGACGATCCAACACTGCACACAGTGGTATTTGTCCAGCCGAATCCCTGCATATTTGTCAGGTAGCGGCTGGATATACGCCAACCTTATAGTCCCCACTCATCATACACTGATGAGCTATCCAAAGGATAGGTCATCAATAAAAAAATATCTCGGGAAAACCCCTTTAACTTAGATGGGTAATAAGAGATGTGTGAGGTAGGAAACGCAGGCAGACACCAAGTGAAGAGGTTATAGAGAGGTACATATGATAGGTCTTATAGGGTATGTGAATGTGGCATACAGTAGTTAACTTAGGGCTCATGCACACAAACATATGTATGCTGCACACTGAGAAACATATGTATTTTGTCCGCAAAACATAGATCCGCAAATAATACAGATGGCGTCTGGATGACATCCGTACTGCATCTTTTTTTATTTTCGGATCCATTGTAACGATGCCCATCCTTGTCCGCAAAATGCCCAAGAATAGAACATGTTACGGAAAGGAATGCACATGGAGTCATTTTCGGTTTTTGCGGACCCATTGAAGTGAATGGTTCCGCATATGGGCCGCAAAAAAAATAAAAATGGAACAGACACTGAAAAAAATAAAAAATATGTACATGAGCCCTTACAGTGAAGAATGGAAACAAAGAAAGGGGGAATCCACACCATTGGTTGAATATCATGTGGTAAACAAACAAAGTCATGTACGTAAAAGTTTCATAGACAAGTCATGTCTCGTGAATTATCTGGAGTCCTGTGTGAGTCAAGGGTATCAGCAAGGGACCAAAGAAAAGTGGTACTGATTCATGTAATCATATGGAAATGATTTCCTGGTCTCATTGATCCCAAAACCAGTACCCTGCTTACAAATCAATAAAATGTGACAACGTCATCAGTATCTTAGGCTACTTTCACACTGGCGTTTCTGGGTCCACTTGAGAGATCCGTTTCAGGGCTCTCACAAGCGGCCCAAAACGGATCAGTTCAGCCCCAATGCATTCTGAATGGATAAGGATCCGTTCAGAATGCATCAATTCAGCTGTGTTTGGCCTCCGTTGCGTTTTTTAGACGGTCACTAAAATGCAGCTTGCAGCTGACTATGCGGAGCCTAATGGATCCGTCTAGACTTACAATGTAAGTCAATGGGGACGGATCCGTTTTCACTGACACAATATGGTGCACTTGAAAACCGATCCGTCCCCCATTGACTTTCAATGTAAGCCCAGACTGATCCGTTTTGACTTAGACTTTTTTTTTTATGAATAATGCAAACGGATCCGTTATTAACGGATACAAGCGTTTGCATTATTCGTGCGGATCCGTCTGTGCAGATACAAGACGGATCCGCACAAAACGCGAGTGTGAAAGTAGCCTTAAACGTTAAAGAGTTGTCTGAGATCACAATATTCATCACCTTTCTTAGGATAGCCATCAATATCAGATCGGTGGGGGTCCAACTCCCAGCATCGCTGCCAATCAAATGTTTGAATGAACTGCGGTACGCCAGCCCTGCAGCCTTTTCAATGTTTTCCTTGGCCTGTAGACCACTTAGTAGCTGCTGTTCTGTGTACTGTAGAGTAGATCCATTCAAGTGACTCCAATAAACTAGGATTTTAAGAACATGTCTACATTTTGACAAGCGACACACTGCCGTGATCAAGGTCTCTGCCTCAACTTTATCCAGACTACCTTTCAACAGTGTTAACTCTACCTGACCAAAAAGTTAAGCCTTGCACCAGATTGGGAGTCATTTAAAAAGACCGCTTTTTACACCAGTCTTTCTTTCTGCGATGCTAGAGGATTTGCGCCTCCTCGTAAATTAGGCACACCCACAGCACTTTGTGCGCCTGGAATGAAAAACGACTCCACTCCCTAGGGGTTTTAAATATGGCATGTGCTCGCAAGCGCAGTGGCCGCCATAGCAGCCGAGGCTCAGGGCCAATGTCTGCGACTAGCAATAATGCCACTTATATACATTAAACACGTACTTAAACGTTTGACCACAACATCTAAATGCCAAATAAAAAAGAGGAAGATCTCAATTCTGGGTTAGGACGAGCTCCCCCATGAGGTGATCTGGGGAGCCGTTCTCTCTCCCTGAAGAAACCCAGCATATCAGAGCTGCAGTTCCTATGGATGAACTACAGTCTCAGGCTACTTTCACACTCGCGTTTTGTGCGGATCCGTCATGGACGGATCCGTTCAGATATTACAACCGTCTGCATCCATTCAGAACGGATCCGTTTGTATTATCTTTAACATAACCAAGACTGATCCATCTTGAACACCATTGAAAGTCAATGGAGGACAGATTTGTTTTCTATGGTGCCAGATTGTGTCAGTGAAAACGGATCCGTCCCCATTGACTTACATTGTGCGGCAGGAGGGATCTGTTTGGCTCAGTTTCATCAGACGGACACCAAAGCGGAATGGTGATTGAACTGATGGAAACGGATGCCTTCTGAGCGGATCCTCTTCCATTCAGAATGCAAACTGATCCGTTTTGGACCTCTTGTGAGAGCCCTCAATGGATCTCACAAACAGAAAGACCAGACACCAGTGTGAAAGTAGCCTTAGCTGCAATAAATCAGAATGTTGCATACTGTAGCCTCCTACAGGGGGGCTAAAAAAAAAAGTAAAAAAAAAAAAAAAAAGTCTTAAAAATATATATATATAAAAAAATATATATTAAATTAGCCCCCCTTTCCTTAAAATCAAAATAATTAAAATAGAAAAAACATAATGATCATGGGCATTACCGCGTTCCAAAAGGACCGAACTATTAAAATATAAAAATATTTTCCCATCCGGCGAATAGCGCAACGTCAAAAAACATTAAAATGGTCAATTCAAGAAGAAAAACGATATTAATGTGGTACTGTTGTATTCCTACTGACCCAGAGAATGAAGGGCACAGGTCAGTTTTACATAGAGCATAGAGGAATTTTTGTCATGTTGATCACGTGTGTATACTAACTAGTGGCAGGGGGAGCACTAAATATACATACAGGGAGAAAGCAGAGCCCAGCAGGACAGACACAGGGAAGCTGCTCCGCAGACACATCTTCCTGCTCAGCTCCAAAGTAAAACTTACAGTAGTTCTTTATCATGTGGGAACCAGTCAGTATTTCAACAGGCAGAATGGAGGTCAGGACCTGCTTTCTGGAGATAGAGGAGACAGGACCTGCACCTATCCATCATCTATGCCATAAATGTGTGAGATGAGAATACAGCCCTGACTATATGAGCGCCAAACACATAAAATTTATAAAATATATGAATACTGTGAAAAATTAAACATTTCGCCTCTATGAAGCAGAGACGGGCAGTTATGGTTCAGCGGCTTTCACTTAGCTTGACATTCATACAGTATTATTTAGGGCATGTAGATACGCTAAGATGCAATGAGTGACTTAGGGTGGTAGAGAGCCAGCATACGGTATGTTGCTAGGCAACCGTACTTGTAAACTATATTATTTACACCCAGCTACAGTACATATTACAGACTACTGCAGGAATTGTGACAGTTTACAAGGAGTCCATCCCCAGTGACCTCCCTATCCAACTACAGTATTTCCACAGACACATAGCTGTGGTTCACCTGATTAAAAATCTGTCTTTCCTTTGTTGATCCGAGGCTCTGCCCCCGAGTTATGCTACTTTTTCTTAATATGTAAACTAGACCTTTGGTGCAATGAGGGCGTCACCGCTGATAGTGTTGCACCCATGCTCCACGTATTTCTGTGGTCAGCCCCTCCCTGGCTGTTTTTCCACTGCCTGGTCCTGTCAATCAAAGCAGCCCTGCCAGAACAGCCTGCCGAATCTCACCGACGCTAGTGTGAACCTAGCCTTACCTACTGCATGGCAAAAAGTATGACACACTGCTGATAGTCACATCACAGGTCAATTTCTGCTGTGAATTTTTGGAATTTGTAAATTCTCATCCAAATTGCTGATTCTGTAATAAGCTTTGGATTTTCCGCCCACAATTTCACAGCAGAAATTAGCAGCACATTCGCACGTGTAAACAAAAGGTGGCCATACGCAATACATTTTTGTCAGATGAACTCAATGATTTTGGCAAGACCGGTCAACTGTCTAATGTGTATGGGGGGTGTCTCAGGGAGATAAGCCACCACCTGAGGTATCTGGAAGTGGTTTACTCCCCCCTCTACATTCAGTGGACATGCATACCTCACTATGTCGGGGCAGATGGAATAGCTGTCCTTCAGCCAATAGCCATCCAAAGTCTATATTTATTCATTTAATGCACTTATATAGCGCTGACATATTCTGCAGCACTTCACAGACATTAGCCTCACCCTGTCCCCAATGGGGCTCAGTCTATCGGTATGTCTCTGGAGTCTATAGCCAGCTTTAGAAGAGTTCTCCATGGTTTTTAACAGAGATGCTCATGTAGCTGCTTACCTCATGTATATACCATGCTTCCTGGATGAAGTACTTCATGTTGCCATATCCAACCAAACCCATGATGCACTTCTTCCTCTACCACAGCTCCAGCACCGCCCCTAACAATGCCCAGCTAGTTTATAGCTCCTCCCACCCAGCTACATAGACCCCCCCACCATTACTGTCCTAGTTCCTGCTAGATCAGGCCCATGGACATAAGACCACAGGAAATAAGGGCTGCACGGACATGGTCATGTGACCACAGCCCAGAACAGAAGATAGGAGCAAAAAGGTAAAAGAAATACATTCCAAAATGACAGCTACCTGCATGAATGATTTTCTTAAAGGATGATAAAGGGGTTATCCCATGAACAATGTAAAGAATTCAAAGCCAGACATCATGTAGTACACGTCTCTTTCTAACAATCTTAGAACCAGCCTTGTACCTCACATGGATCCAGATATCTGCCCATTCTTTGCTCCAAATACTCTGCTACATTTATTTCAAGCTGGCAGCTTAGAGGCGTGTCCTTTCTCAGGGGTGTGTCCTCTTCTGCTGCTGGTGGCAGTTTAAAGGGGGTCTGTCACCACTATATGACCATATACAGCGCTTACATGGCTCTGTAGCACACCTATACATGAATGTAATGGCACCTTTATTATTTTCTTTAGACTTGAAGAAGCAGGAAAAACGACGTTTAATTCATATGCAAATGAGCACTCACAAAGTGCCTACGGGCAGCGTTCCCTGTATAGGAGCCCAGGCTGCTCTACCTTCTTTTTACTTTACTCCTCCCCAGCCTCTTTGCCTGCCCTCCAAATCCGTTGTGTCATCCCTAGGTCTGGCCGAGATTGCGCGCCTGCGCACTGCTTTGCCGGGCCGGCGCACTAGTTGAATGGATGCCGTGGCCACAATGGGCATCGCAGTGTGCATGCCCCAACCAGATGGAGCAGTGCGCAGGCACGAGATCTCAGCCAGACCTAGCAATGATCCAAGAGAATAGGAGGGCGGGCAAAGGAAGAGGCTGGGGAGGAGTGAAGTAAAAAGAAGGGAACGCCGCCCCTGGGCTCCTAAACAGGGAACGCCGCCCCTTGGCACTTACGAGTGCTCATTTGCATATGCATTAAACATATTTTTTCCAGTTTCTGCAAGTCTAAAGAAAATAAAGGTACCATTAGAATCATGTATAGGTGTGCTACATTGTAAGCGCTGTATATGGTCATATAGTGGTGACAGACTCCCTTTAAGGATGGAACTGAGCAAGTGCTTCCATCTCAGTCAGCTGGAAAAAGAATTTTGAAAAAGAGCAAACGGCAGGTGACGCTGTTAGACAGATTTCAGTGAATAACTCAGCGGCTACACTAAATTTTTCATTACATGCAATTACAAAAGTATTCAGATCGAGATGCTGGTTTGAAAAATATTTTTTGTGGGACAATCCTTTTAATGATGCAAGCCATAAAGAAAACCCTCTAAGGCCTCTTGCACACGAACGTATGTTCATTCTGTGTCCATTCCGTTTTTTTGGGGACCGTATACGGAACAGAGCCTCCTTAGCTCCAGCACAGAAATATTCCTCCCTCCGGACATGGAAAAAGGACCATCAAGCTACACGAGTTGGCGTCTCTCCTTCACAGTAGTGTCCTGTTGGATATCAAGGGATCGAAACCATAGTGAAGCTCCGACTTCCTCCGTATACTAAAGTAATTTATTAGACTTACAAACAAACACTTGTTTCAAAGCATATAAAATCACAAACTGCATGCACAGTACCGCCCGACACGGTGTAGCTTGATGGTCCTTTTTCCATGTCCGGAGGGAGGAATAGTTCTGTGCTGGAGCTAAGGAGGCTTGGTTACCAGTGAAAAGCAGCGCGGTCCTTCAATAAGTACTTTGGTTCAATTTGTGATTTTTTTCCCACATCACAGTAAGGACCTGCAGCGCAAAAACGCAGCCACGTACCTGAGTAGTTTATATCTTGATTCATATACGGAACCATTCATTTCAATGGGTCCGCAAAAAAAACAGAAGGTACATTAAGTTTTCGTATTTCCATTCCGCAATACAATAGAACATGTCCTAGTATTGTCCGCATTACATACAAGGATAGTACTGTTCTATGAAGTGCCAGCTGTTCTGTTCCGCAAAATACGGAATGCACACGGATGACATCCATATTTTTTGCGGATCTGTTTTTTGCAGTCCGCAAAATACATACGGTCAAATGCAAGAGGCCTAAGACTTGACTATCAAGTTCTCATTACAACTCAGCTTCTTAGACACCAGATAGTGTGATACAGAAAAAAAAGGATATTCTACCTGAACACAGATTATGAGTGGAGTAAGGGTTAATCCCACTCTTCCACAGCAATTACAATCTAAAATGGAGTACAGGAAGCAGAAAAAAAGCCTTTGCAAAGAATTCCAGCCCGCATACGCTGCTTGCTAAAAGTACAAGGACGTCATTATGTGCAAACAGTTTAATTGGGAGATTGGATCCTGTCCAGAGCTGCAGAAAAAACTTCAAGGTTCATTGGTGATTTTTCCATGACTGAATGTTTTTGATGGTAGACTTGCACTTTTTGTACAAAGTGTAAAGATATATTGCTGCCGAGACAGTCCTAAAGTAGCAACAAAACAAAAAAAATGTTCTAAAAAGAAACTATAACAACATTTTCTGAAGTCATTGCCCTAGTTACTGTAAGGAGCCCATTGTTGCCATCTGAAGGTCTCTCTCCTGCATGGATACCTGACATACAGACGCCTGTAAGGACTTGCAGCTCACCCAAACCCGATTCTACTAGGGATCAACCGATATAGATTTTTTTTAGAGCCGATACCGATAATCTGTGAACTTTCAGGCTGATAGCCGATAATTTATACCGATATTTTGTGAATTTTTTTTTTTTTTTTTAATTAAAAAAAATTACTACACAAATCTGCTGAAAATGAATATGTTTATTGTTAACGTGTAGGTTTTTTTTTTGTAAATCTTTCTTTTTCATTTATACTTAATAATTTGGTGTTTTTTTTTTACTAACTTTTAGCCCCCTTAGGGACTAGAACCCTTGTCCTATTCACCCTGACAGATCTCTATCAGGGTGAATAGGACCTCACACTGTCCCTGCTGCTCTGTACTTTGTGCACACAGAAGCAAGGGAGCTAACTATGGCAGCCAGGGCTTCAATAGCGTCCTGGCTGCCATGGTAACCAATCGGAGCCCCGGGCTTACACTGCTGGGGCTCCGATCAGAACTGCCACTGAGGAGGAGGGGAGAGGGGACCCTGTGGCCACTGCCACCAATGATTAATACTGAGGGCTTGGGTGGGGGGGGCGCACTGCGCCACCAATGTCTTTAATACTGGGGTTGGGGGGTGCACTGCGCCACCAATGATTAATACTGAGGGCTTGGGTGGGGGGGGGCGCACTGCGCCACCAATGTCTTTAATACTGGGGTTGGGGGGCGCACTGCGCCACCAATGATTAATACTGGGGTTGGGGAGAGAGGGGGCGCACTGCGCCACCAATGAAGATAACTCTCTCATTAATTCATATACAGGAGGTGGGAGCTAGCTGCAGAATCACAGCCGGCTCCCGACCTCTATGAGCGGTAGCGGCGATCCGCGGAAGTTAACCACTCCGGTGCGGCACCTGAGGGGTTAACTACCACAGATCGCTACTTGTCATAGAGGTCGGGAGCCGGCTATGTGATTCTGCAGCTAGCTCCCACCTCCTGTATATGAATTAATGAGAGTGTTATCTTCATTGGTGGCGCAGTGACCACAGCCCCTCCTCCTATTGGTGGCAGCAGCAGCACAGGGGTAGGGAGACACTGCTTCCTTCTCCCCTGTGCTGCGGAGGGAACACGGAGAGCGCTGTCAGCAGCGCGATCCTTGTTCCCCATACGTTATCGGTATATCAGCAAAATAGATGCAGATACCGATAACGTTCAAATCCTGAATATCGGCCGATAATATCAGTAAAACCGATAAAATCCGTTTTTGCAGAACCATCTATTGAAAATGTTATGCCCAGCCCAATTTTATCTATGTAATTACTGTATACTGTATATGCCATACGGAAAAACGGAACGGAAAAACGGAACGGAAACAAAAAACGGAACGGATCCGTGAAAAACGGACCGCAAAACACTGAAAAAGCCATACGGTCGTGTGCAGGAGGCCTTAATCAGCTTCTAAGACATGCCAGGGACCTGTTTGGTCCGAGTTAAAGTTACCCATAGAATATATTATACTCCGCACAAACTGTGTCACGGGTGCTTTACCGTCAGACGAATGCCCAGGTTCTGACTGGCGGATGGTGCCATGCTGCATATGTTCTAGGAGTGTAGAGTTCTGCAGACTTATTGGCGGGAAATGTGGTGAACATATTGACAAATTTTTTCGGATTGATTGATGACCTTCCCCCTCACTGTGGCTCTGTGCAGTTTACTTAAATTATTACTACTAATTCTGCTTGGATTAGAAGGGGTAACAACTCTCTAACAACTTTCACTTTATAAGCTCACCTATCTTTCTCAAGGCTGTTCTGATAAGATTTGGGGTCCTTGGTTAAATGTCCCTTTTTAAAATAAAAAAAATAATAAGAAGCTGGTATTACAATCTTTCTATGTGTAGTGCCAATATGTAAGAGACTATATACTCTTTATTGTTGTCATATGGATTCTTGCTCCTTTTTTGAATAAATGTTCCTTAAAAAAAATATATATATTTGTTGGATGTTGGTGGCAATCTGACAGCAGATTCCATGGCGGAAAATGGACACTTCTGAAAATCAGTTTAATTTAAATGGGATTGCCTTGGACGGAAGCACATGGATTTCTGCAAGCTCCATTCAGATGAATGGAATGGATTTTCAGTTGCAGAAAATTGCCTGCAATAAAATCCACACAAAAACAATACATGTGTTACTTGGTGCGGATTTGATGCGGTTTCGCCACAGATCTCACACTTGCATTGAAAAGGGTGAAATCCACAAAAATAAGCACACAAAGAAGTGACACGGTGCGGACAGCAGGATAATTTCCACACGGAACAATCAAGAAAAATGTACATGAGAAATGTCTGGTACTGTATTACATTGCGGTTTTTCTGCACCAGAATCCGCACGGAAAACCTATGCATAATCCACAATGTGTGCAGGTAGCCCAAGGGTACAGTACCAGCACAGCTGAGATCTTGCAAACCTCATACACATGCGGCCAGATTTATCATTAGCTTAAGTCAGAATAATGAGGTGAAAAAGTTGCTAATTTTTGCGCAATCGCTTAAACTGCGCCAAAATTTGCGACTTTCATTGGCTCTGCACTATACTCGCCATATACTGAAAGTGGGACATGATTGATAATGCTCTGTGCCTGTCTGTGACCTTTTTACTACAAAATGACAGTGAGATAAAGTTGTTACAGATCACAGAGGCACAGAGCATTATCAATCATGTTAATGTTCCGTGTTTCTGCTGTCCAGAGCGGGGCTCGGCTGTCTTTCCACACATGGATTCCACACATGGGTTAAAGTGGCGACTTCTGTGTACATGTACGGAGGAGGTCACCAAGGGGTTACATGTTAACTCGTAAAACCCCCTACAGTTTGCATCCAAGGCACAGCAGCACCATGTAGCCATACCATAAGGGTCAATTTTTTTTTGCCTGTCTTGTTATTTTTTTGTTTATTTTTTTTAAGTGAAAAATTGCCTCAGCTAGATGTAACAAGTCAGCCAATAACAAATTATAAAATGCCCTAAAAATTCTGCATTTTTGTAGTGACATTCAAAGGCATTTTGTTTTTTGTTTTTTGCCCCTGCTCTGGTATTTTTCAGGTGTTTTCCAATAGATTTCAATATAGGGGGGAAAAAACAAAAAAAAACTGTGGAAGCACCCTTTATGAATGGGTAAGGCCTCATGCACACGAACAATTTTTTTTTCCCCGTTTACGTTCCGTTTTTTGGGTTCCGTATACGGAACCATTCATTTCAATGGGTCCGCAAAAAAAACGGAATGTACTCTCTATGCCTTCCGTTTCCGTATTTCCGTTCAAAGATAGAACATGTCCTATTATTGTCCGCATAACGGACAAGGATAGTACTTTTCTATTAGGGGCCAGATGTTCCGTTCCGGAATGCACACGGACGTCATCCGTATTTTTTGTGGACCGCAAAACACTGAAAAAGCTATACGGTCGTGTGCAATAGGCCTAAGTGGCCTAAGTGATTCTTTGAGTTCCTTTAATATCTAAAAGAATCATTTAACTCATCAGGGCTAATGGTGTCCATAATTATTTTCTGAGTAGAGAGAAGGAATGGGACGCTTTGCAGTATAATACATAGGAGCCTCAGAGGTTTCGTATAATCTCCTAATCCTATGTGCAAACAGCACCTATACAGTCCACACGGCTGATGACACAATCACGGTCTTTACGGCAGAACAGATAGACTTTACAAGGCAGACAAAGCTGCTATTGCTACCTGAAATATGCAACGATTTCCCCTAGGTCTATAGAACGTGAGCGTACTAAACAGGATAATAACTTCTAGTCATCGGATACTTACAAAATCTAAAGCACAGTTGTTACAATTAACAAAGGAAACCACACTAAATGTATTATACAGCGTGTCCAATAAACCTACACATCTTCAACGGACCTACACAAATATAAATGTATGCAATACACGTGCACAACCGACAATTGGCACGTTCTCGAAATGGCAGTCAATAAAATGTCAATCACATAACTTTTTTTTTTTTTTTTTTAGTTCTGTTCATCAACTGCAGGGAATTCTGGCTTTAAACAAATATATACACGAATCAGTGAGCAGCATTTTGGCACGACAATTGGAGACTTTTTTCTAATTTTTTCATCACTCTCGCCACTTTTGAGTCTACTCCATAACTGGTTGATTTGATTTTCTGCCACATAACAGCCCAGAAGATTCTCTTAATAAATTTGGCGAGTCTTACTCCAGTGCATTTTTTTTTTTTACGAAGACTGGCATATAAAACGAGAGGGCCACCAATCAGATAGTGATGGTATATCCTAGGGATCGACCGATATTGATTTTTTTAGGGCCGATACCGATAATTTGTGAACTTTCAGGCCGATAGCCGATAATTTATACCGATATTCTGGGAATTTTCATTTTTGAGAAAAAAAAAAAAATCCTACACAAATCTGCTGAAAATGAATATGTTTATTGTTAATGTGTATTTTTTTATAAATCTTTTTCATTTATACTTAATATTTTTGTGGTTTTTTTTTTACTAACTTTTAGCCCCCCTTAGGGACTAGAACCCTTGTCCTATTCCCCCTGATAGATCTCTATCAGGGTGAATAGGAGCTCACACTGTCCCTGCTGCTCTGTGCTTTGTGCACACAGCAGCATGGAGCTTACCATGGCAGCCAGGGCTTCAATAGCGTCCTGGCTGCCATGGTAACCGATCGGAGCCCCAGGCTTACACAGCTGGGGCTCCGATCGGAGGAGGAGGGGACCCTGTGGCCACTGCCACCAATGAGTAATACTGGGTGGGGGGGGGGGGGGGCACTGCGCCAATGTTTTTACTTTTGGCCGGGATTGGGGTGGGGGGCGCACTGCGCCACCAATGATTAATACTGGGGGGCTTGGGGGGGCGCACTATGCCACCAATGAAGATAAGTCTCTCAATCATTCATATACAGGAGGCGGGAGCTGGCTGCAGAATCACATAGCCGGCTCCCGACCTCTATGAGCGGTAGCTGCGATCCGCGGCACCTGAGGAGTTAACTACCGCGGACCGCAGCTGCCGTTCATAGAGGTCGGGAGCCGGCTATGTGATTCTGCAGCCAGCTCCCGCCTCCTGTATATGAATGAATGAAAGGCTTATCTTCATTGGTGGCGCAGCGGCCACAGCCCCTCCCCTCCTCTTTTCTTCTCTTCTGTCATTGGCGGCAGCGGCAGCAGCAGCACAGGGGGAGGAGAACTGCTTCCTTCTCCCCTGTGCTGCGGAGGGAACACAGAGAGCGTTGAAAGCAGCGCGTTCTGTGTTCCCAATATGTTATCGGAATATCGGCAAAATAGATGCCGATAATGTTCAAAATCCTCAATATCGGCCAAACCGATAATCGGTCGATCCCTAGTATATCCTAGCAATATGCCAGTCTCTACAAAAAGACATGGATCGCACATCCACATGTCATGCATTGATCCATTGCTTCTCAGCATGATATAAAAATGAACGCAAGGCTCTATGTATATGTTTTAATCAAACTGTATAGTCCCACTCACCACGTTGGACAAGGTGGTCCCTTTTGAGTAGGTCCCTACTCTAATTTTGCTCAGTGCCACCAGGCAACCACCACTGCAACACGTCTTACCTGCAGGCAGCGAGACTCAACTGCCCAACAACATCCCTAATGTCAGGCTCAGCCTACTTTCAAATGTGCAGCACCAATTCTGGCAGCGAACAGCCTGCCGGAGTTCTCCGGATGCAGCTGGAATGCCCGCCAGCCCCATTACCTATAATAGGGTCAGGAAGAGATCTGGCCGCAATCCGGCAAAAATGCAGAGAATTGGCCGGATAGAAATAGTTAAATGCTGTGGTTTATGTCCGGCCAATTCCCGGCATTCTCTGCCGCAACTGGAGGCCGGATCACTCTGCCGCAGGTGTAAAAGTAGCCTGGGCCCCACCAAACCACAGGCACAGATTCACAGCAACAAAATGTACCATCCTTCCTAGCAATATGCCATCATGTAGAAATGAAGGGAAACCCCCTCTAATAAAACCAGTATCTCAAGAACCTGTAGGCATTTTACACACCGTTCTTAACCTATCCTCCACTGGTGTAATATGCATCAGAATTAATAAGCGGCGCACACCTCTTAAAAGGGTTGTGTCACCTCAGACATTGGTGGTATATCCTAGCAATATGTCACCAATGTCAGATACATATGGGTCCCACCTGTGACCTGCTCCTATCTAGAGAATGGGGCCCCCAAAGTAAAGGAGCGCACACCACGTATGAGCGGCGTGCTCTCCATTTCTATGGAACTTCCGAAAAAGGCTGAGAAACGAATGGAGAGCGCACCATGCAAGGGGGGGCACTGCTTCTTTCACCTCTATTGGACTGCCAGGAATAGCCGAGCGAGCGCTCAACTATTTTCGGACCTCCAATAGAAATGAACGCAGTACGCGGCTGCTCTGTTTGCGTTGGGGGTCCCGTTCGGAAGATAAGAGTGCATTTAGGCCCCTTTCACACAAGTGAGTTTTCCATCTGGATGTGATCTGTGTTGTGACCGGATAGCGTCCGGACTGAATCCTGACCCATTCATTGCAATTGATCTATGTACATGAGCATCGTTTTCATGCATCATCTCTGCGTTCAGCAACAATCCCTGAACAGGTCTGACAAATTCTGTATTGCTCGTGTGAAATAGGCCTAACTCGTCCACAGAGCTGGTATTCTAAAATGCTGTGGATATGCTGCCCGCAAATCAGCGGTGGTAAACCACATGGACGTACACAATGTGTAATATTACACAAAATATATTTTTTCATTACACAATTAATACGCTTTATTAGCCAAAAATGGCACGTTCAGTATACAAATGTATTAAATTGGGTTTTTATGGAGATGGTCTAGGTAAAGCAGGTTACAACAACCTAATATAAAACCTCTACCACAGCAATAGAAGGCGGATTGCTCGCTACAAAAGCACTTAGAATTCAGTAATGAACCTAATGCTTTCAAATAACCTATGACCCACATATTGCCCATTGATTATAGAGAACAGATATAGCACACAGCATTAATCATTCACAGTATTATCTGCCAAGCGATATCACTACAAGATAGGTTGTAATTCATCAAACTTCTTATTTAGAATGGCGGCCTTGTATTCATAGCAATGCCAAACAGATAAAACTAATTATAACATGGAAATCATTTTTCTTAGTTAGACTCTTTCACACACAGAAAGCATTTAAAAAAAATAATGAATGGCAAAGACAAAGGGTTAATTTACATAAGCGACTACCCAGAACAACGAACAATGACATTGTGATCAGAGGAGCACCAGAACATAACCATTAGTCTGAAGTGTTTTGTCTGGCACAATTACCACTAGTGATATTTATCTAGAATAGCTGTGTTCAGCTAGCGGCATGGATTATGTCGTGGCACTCTGCTGCCATCTAGTGTCCATTCATATTACTGCAAGATGATTCGATAAGCAAATCAGAAATGAGAGAAATAGTCAAAGTTCTTTTGTTAAAACAACCATTTTTCAAGGTGAGAACAGGAAACATATTCATTAATGTTAAAATCAATGGTGACATTATGACATGATTAGTCTACATTCACATGTGGCAGATACGCCGTGGATTAGCTATAGCAGTTTCTCATACAGCAAATTCAGTGTTGTACAGTACCAGTAAAGTGAATGAGATTTTAAAGGGGTTGTTCCATAACTGGTCTGTCTGATTCCCCTATTTGAATGGAGTGGTAGACAATCATGCCTGCTGCTCCATTTATCTCTATGAGGCTGCATTCAGATATCTCTGGCAGCCCTCAACAGAGCAACTACTCCATTCAACCGGGGGAACACAGGCCCCTGTTCTAGTAACAACCCCTTTAAGAACACAATCACACGCTGTGGAAAAGTCTTCAGTGTAACTTGACTTATGTTTCAGATTTCAAATCTGCACCAAATCAGTTTATGCTGCAGAGCTCTACTGTGGGCTTCATCATTTGCAATGCAGAGGGCTAGATCCACCGCCATTTCCGTGGCTAAATCCATGCGTTTTTGTTGCAGATCCGCATCCCTTTTCCATCACGTGTGGAGCCTTGGTAATAAATCATGCTGCCAAAATTGGTCATCAACTGCTTAGAAGTAAATTCATTATGCAAGCCAATGTCTGTCTGATATTCCTGTTAACACTCTGGAAAAATGACCACCGTAACAAAATTGTCAATATCTCAACCCCCTCAAACAGCCGATCTTGTACCCTCTAAGATGGGTAATGTGATCGCTTCACCAAAAAACGACATTAGGTCTGTCCATTCCGAAAGAAAATGAACTAAAAATGTTTGTATTTTTCCAATTAGATTCATTCCACTGAGGAAAGAAAAGCCTTAGGGCTGTTTCACACGAGCGGATGCCGTGCGTGGAATCCGCTGCGTGAAAGAGAGCCACGTCCCGTTCCGGACAGCAGACACACGCTCAGTGCCTCTCTGATGTTTTTACTACAAAATGAGAGTGACAATTTTATCTCACTATCATTTTGTAGTAAAAAGATCACAGAGAGGCACGGAGCATTATCAGTCATGTTACTGCTCCGTGTGTCTGCTGTCCGGAACGGGACGTGGCTCTCTTTACGCAGCGGATTACCCGCACGGCATCCCCTCGTGTGAAAGAGCCGTTACAGATCTCAATAATTAGACAGTAGAGACCAGTGGGAGAACAGGTAGGTGATAGAACAGAGCAGCTGGGATCTATGAGGGGAGTATTACTTCTTTTATTACTCTGAAGCATTCTAAGAGTTTAACCCCTTAGTGACCAGTCTGTTTTATGCCTTACTGACCAAGCGTTTTTCTTCCTTTTTTTTTTTTATCGTTGCGTTTCAAGAGCTATAACTTTTATTTTTCATACTATATAGCTTTATGAGGGCTTGTTTTTTGCGGGACAAGTTGTAGTTTTTAATGGTGTCTATAAGGGACTAACAGACAGCTTTTTGATTGCTTTTAAAATGCAATGCACTATCCCTATAGTGCATTGCATTTTAATAGCAATGCTATTCTGACATTGACCAGCAGGTCAAATTACTGAAGGCTGGTCTGGGGCCTACATCAGACCCCAGGCAGCCTTCAGAAACATCGGTAACCCGCGATCGCATTTGCAGGATGCCGATGGGAGAGAGGGAGTCCGCTCCGTCTGTCAGCACTTTACATGCAGCGGGCGCCATTGCCCGCTGCATGTAAAGTGTTAAACAGCCCAGATCGGCACACCTGCCGGCCCGGCCCCATTGACTTTCAATAGAGTTCATGACGGATCCTTCTTGGCAATGTTAAAGATAATACAAACGTATCCGTTCATAACAGATGCAGACGGTTGTATTATCAGTAACGGAAGCGTTCTTGCTGAACCCTGCCGGATCCATTAAAGACACATATTACTGGTGTATGTATAATTATATATTCTGCTTGTGAATAAAACAGTAGATTAGCTCTCTGAGCAGATCTCAGTGTGGTGAAGCTATAGTACAGGGTGGGCCATTTATATGGATACACCTTAATAAAATGGGAATGGTTGGTGATATTAACTTCCTGTTTGTGGCACATTAGTATATGTGAGGGGGGAAACTTTTCAAGATGGGTGGTGACCATGGCGGCCATTTTGAATCCAACTTTTGTTTTTTCAATAGGAAGAGGGTCATGTGACATCAAACTTATTGGGAATTTCACAAGAAAAACAATGGTGTGCTTGGTTTTAACGTAACTTTATTCTTTCATGAGTTATTTACAAGTTTTTGACCACTTATAAAATGTGTTCAATGTGCTGCCCATTGTGTTGGATTGTCAATGCAACCCTCTTCTCCCACTCTTCACGCACTGATAGCAACACCGCAGGAGAAATGCTAGCACAGGCCTCCAGTATCCGTAGTTTCAGGTTCTGCACATCTCGTATCTTCACAGCAAAGACAATTGCCTTCAGATGACCCCAAATATAAAAGTCTAAGGGGGTCAGATCGGGAGACCTTGGGGGCCATTCAACTGGCCCACGACGACCAATCCACTTTACAGGAAACTGTTCATCTAGGAATGCTCGGACCTGACACCCATAATGTGGTGGTGCACCATCTTGCTGGGAAAACTCAGGGAACGTGCCAGCTTCAGTGCATAAAGAGGGAAACACATCATCATGTAGCAATTTCGCATATCCAGTGGCCTTGAGGTGTCCATTGATGAAGAATGGCCCCACTATCTTTGTACCCCATATACCACACCATACCATCAATTTTTTTGTTCCAACAGTCTTGGAGGGATCTATCCAATGTGGGTTAGTGTCAGACCAATAGCGGTGGTTTTGTTTGTTAACTTCACCATTCACATAAAAGTTTGCCTCATCACTGAACAAAATCTTCTGCGTAAACTGAGGGTCCTGTTCCAATTTTTGTTTTGCCCATTCTACAAATTCGGTGCGCCGATCTGGGTCATCCTCGTTGAGATGCTGCAGTAGCTGGAGTTTGTAAGGGTGCCATTTGTGAGTAGCTAATATCCGAAGGGATGTTCGACTAATGCCACTCTCCAGTGACATGCGGCGAGTGCTACGCTGTGGGCTCTTGCTGAATGAAGCTAGGACAGCCACTGATGTTTCTTCATTAGAGACAGATTTCATGCGTCCACATTTTGGCAAATCCAACACTGAACCAGTTTCACGAAACTTAGCAAGCAGTTTGCTAACTGTATCATGGGAGATGGGTGGTGTGGCGAAACCAACCTCGCCACTGGGTTTTGGAGAGGACTGGCTGCTGGCCTCTTGCCCCTGGATTATGGGCCATATACTAACTTTTAAACCCCTGAACCTATTCAAGTGAATTTTGGATAGGTTTGTCCCCAAGTTATACTGTTTAAATTGATGTTAGTTATATGTATGGCCAATGTAAACTCACAAAGTTGTAACAATTTATAATAAGTGTAACTTGTCAGCTTGGGAGAAAAATGCTGGGTGTGTTTCTATTGTGCCATTGTCCCATTGTGTGTTTAAATGGTGATGTCTGTTCTGTTGTCCTCACATGTGTATTGGCGATCTCCCTTTGTCCTCAGAGATAATTGGATTGCTCCTCAGGTTGTCTCCGGGACAGAGAGGAGGAGACCATGATGCATTGTGGGGATATGTTGTATTTGTCCTATGTCACAGTCTTCATTCTGGTCCTCTGGGGGTGTGAACGATTGGTTGCTGTAGTTACATTGTATGTGTTGTAAATTACTGATTGGTTGTATTTCAAACCCCTGTGGGCAGTACTATGTTTGTGGTTTATGAATAAAAGAGGCTGTACGTGAAGTACAGTCAGACCACTGCTTGACCCTCAACACGGAGCCTTGTCTCGTTATTGGGGGGATTCACTGTATGCTGTTAGAGGACCGATTGCCAGAAGTGTAAGATCCCTGTTCGTCTGCTAGCAGCTATTCGTGAGGTTCCAGTTTGGAGTGCTATTTTGTATCCAGTTCGGGAGTTTGGTGTATCCTGCAGTAGCTGTGCCTGTCTCTCAGAAAGGGGCTTATCGCCTAAACGGATTTTAACCCCTTGTCTGCGGAAACGGTCCGTTACAGGTGGTCTCGTAGGGTGTCTTGCATTGAAATCTGCTGCAATGACCCAGTTACTGCGTTCACCAGACATCAACACAATTTCTATCTGCTCCTCACGTGTTAACCTCGGCGACATGTCAATGGCTGTAAACAAAGAGAAACTTGTAAATAACTCATGAAAGAATAAAGTTATGTTAAAACCAAGCACACCATTGTTTTTCGTGTGAAATTCCCAATAAGTTTGATGTGTCACATGACCCTCTTCCTATTGAGAAAACTAAAGTTGGATTCAAAATGGCCGACTTCAAAATGGCCGCCATGGTCACCACCCATCTTGAAAAGTTTCCCCCCTCACATATACTAATGTGCCACAAACAGGAAGTTAATATCACCAACCATTCCCATTTTATTAAGGTGTATCCATATAAATGGCCCACCCTGTACATAGAGTATATGATATGTAGATGCTAGGACACAGCTCTGCCCTCAGCATGTCTAGTCCTGTCAACCAAGGGGATGGGGAGTGTGCAGAGCACAGGGGGTGTTACATAGCAGTGCTCAAACCAGGCAGTTTGTCTGGTTTAATAAGGTAGATCCTTAGTAACAGAGCTGCTTTAAAGTGGTGACTTGAGCCGTACATGTATGGTGGAGGTCGCCAAGGGGTTAAAAGTGTTGCTGTATGGAGCTTTGTCAATGGATAGATCAGGCACCAGCAGCATTGCTGCGCTGCGTGTTGTGTTCACAAGGCGACTTGCGCTCATGAATGGCAGGGAAACGTCTAACGTATTGATATGCATCAGACTTTTTCAGGGAGTAAAAAGGCCTGAACAGGCGTCTACGACACTTGTACAGTCATCACTGAGATCTCTGCATACAGTTATGTCATAGGTCGTTAAGAGGGTCATTACAAATTAGATTGTGAGCACCACTGAGGACTGTGATGGTGAGGATGGGACTACACAGATGTCTGAGTAAGGTTCTCATTCATCCAGGTCATGGTATATCATTAGTAATAAGTCTGAGCAACTGTAGATTTTTTCTTGAAGACATTTTTCTAGTCATCCGACTGGCTTTCTCAATGGGAATGGCATTCTAATAGAGAAAGCCAGTTGAAAGACTAACAAAACATCTTCAAGAGAAAAAAATACAAGTCGAGTTGCTCTGACATTAATACTGAGGTACTACAAAGAGTTCCCGATGACAATGATGGAAATGTAATTTACTTGTGTGACACCACCTTAGGATGAGGTTTGTATTTTAAGTCAACAGAAACTGCACTTACATGTTATACCAGAAATCTGCTGACCTCATTCCCTTGTGACAACCTGTCACCATGATGTCACAATAATGGCATGCAGGACACTCCCTACTGAGAAACCATTGCCCTACTCATTCTGATAACATTTTTCTTTGTCACTAAACACCAAGCTTTACACTGGCCGTATCAAGACAAATAAGTGACACAGAAGGTTAAGTGACGAGTACCATTAAAAAGGGAAAACAGGATATCAATCGGAAGAGCTGCATAACATTATGGAGTATGGGTAACCTCCGGTACATCACTGCATATGGAAAAACATATATTTACCTCACTGTTCAGGTTGTTTTGTTCTGCAACTTTGTGGGTATGGCCTAACTAGGGTTAAGAGGAGGGGGCTGTGAAGCTGCTACTGGCCACCAATGAATATAATACTGAGGAAGGTAGGGGGCCTGTTTGCAACTGCTCACCAATGATTATAGTTAACCCCAAAATACAAATGGACAGCCGGCACCCGGTCTCAATGACAAGGATCCCGCCAAACCCCATCAATTAACCCCTCGCGTTGGGCACCTGAAGGGTTAATTGACGGGGTTCGGCTGTATCGTGTGCATTTCTATTTAGGGGTTAATTATATTCATTGGTGCACAGTGGCCAACAAGCCCGCCCCCCCCACCCTCCTCAGTATTATATTCATTGGTGGTGCAGTGGCCACAGGGCCCCCCACCCTAAGTATATTCATTGGTGGCAGTGGCAGCTTCCGATCGGAGCCCCAGCAGTGAAATCGTGGGGCTCCGATCAGTTACCACGGCAGCCAGGACGCTACTGAAGCCCTGGCTGTCATGGTAACCTCCCTGCTGCTGTGTGCACAAAGCACAGGGCAGCAGGGACAGTGTAAAATCCTATTCACGCTAATAGAGATCTATAAGGGTGAAAAGGACAAGGGTTCTAGCCCCCTAAGATGGCTAATAGTTATCAGTTTAAAAAGTTTTAAAAGAAAACCACCAAAATATTAACCACCAAAAGTTTAAATCACCTCCTATCCCAATTTTACATATAAAAATATATGAATAATAATTTTAAAAAAGTCTGAACTATTAAAATATTACAAAATTAAAAAAAATCTGATCTGAACATGGGAGTCATTCACATGGAGGTCTGATCTGATGGAGTTATGGAGGTTTGATTGGGGTCTTTCACAAGGAGGTCTGATTAACATAGAAACATAGAATGTGTCGGCAGATAAGAACCATTTGGCCCATCTAGTCTGCCCAATATACTGAATACTATAAATAGCCGCTGGCCCTATCTTATATGAAGGATGGCCTTATGCCTATCCCATGCATGCTTAACCCCTTAAGGACTTGGCCATTTTTTGCAAATCTAACCAGTGTCACTTTAAGTGCTGATAACTTTAAAACGCTTTGACTTATCCAGGCCATTCTGAGACAGTTTTTTCGTCACATATTGTACTTCATGACACTGGTAAAATAAAGTTAAAAAAAACAAATTTTTATTTATAAAATAAAAATAAAAATTTACCAAATATTTGTAAAAAATTTCAAATTTCCAAGTTTCAATTTCTCTACTTCTATAACACATTGTAATACCTCCAAAAATAGTTATTACTTTACATTCCCCATATGTCTACTTCATGTTTGGATCATTTTGGGAATGATATTTTATTTTTTGGGGATGTTACAAGGCTTAGAAGTTTAGAAGCAAATCTTGAAATTTTTCAAAAATTTTCAAAAAAACTATTTTTAGGGACCAGTTCAGGTCTGAAGTCACTTTGCGAGGCTTACATAACAGAAACCACCCCAAAATTACCCCATTCTAGAAGCTACACCCCTCAAGGTATTCAAAACTGATTTTACAAACTTTGTTAACCCTTTAGGTGTTCCACAAGAATTAATGGAAAATAGAGATACAATTTCAAAATGTTACTTTTTTGGCAGATTTTCCATTTTAATAATTTTTTTCCAGTTACAAAGCAAGGGTTAACAGCCAAACCAAACTCAATATTTATGGCCCTGATTCTGTAGTTTACAGAAACACCCCATATGTGGTCGTATACCACTGTACGGGCACACGGCAGGGCGCAGAAGGAAAGGAATGCCATACGGTTTTTGGAAGGCAGGTTTTGCTGGACTGTTTTTTTTGAAACCATGTCCCATTTGAAGCCCCCCTGATGCACCCCTAGAGTAGAAACTCCATAAAAGTGACCCCATCTAAGAAACTACACCCCTCAAGGTATTCAAAACTGATTTTACAAACGTCGTTTACCCTAGGGTGGCAGTATTATTAGTACTAGTTTAGGGTACATCTGATTTTTGGTTGCTCTATATTACACTTTTTGTGAGGCAAGGTAACAAGAAATAGCTGTTTTGGCACCGTTTTTATTTTTTGTTATTTACAACATTCATCTGACAGGTTAGATCATGTGATATTTTTATAGACCAGGTTTGTTACGGATGCTGCGATACCTAATATGTATACTTTTTTTTTTTATTTATGTAAGTTTTACACAATGATTTCATTTTTTAAGCAAAAAAAAATCATGTTTTAGTGTCTCCATATTCTGAGAGCCATAGTTTTTTTCAGTTTTTGGGCGATTATCTTAGGTAGGGTCTCATATTTTGGGGTGCATATGTCTTTTTGATTGCTTGCTATTACACTTTTTGTGATGTAAGAAGACAAAAAATGGTTTATTTAGCACAGTTTTTATTTTTATTTTTTTATGGTGTTCATCTCAGGGGTTAGGTCATGTGATATTTTTATAGAGCTGGTCGAAAAAAAATATACATATTAGGTAAGTTTTACACAATAACAGCTTTTTTTTTAAAAAAAAAATGATGTTTTAGTGTCTCCATATTCTGAGCCATAGTTTTTTTATTTTTTGGGCGATTGTCTCAGGTAGGGGCTCATTTTTTTGCGGGATGAGGTGACGGTTAGATTGGTACTATTTTGGTGGGCAAACGCCTTTTTGATCGCTTGCTGTTGTACTTTTTGTGATGTAAGGTGAAAAAAATGGTTTATTTAGCACAGTTTTTATGGGGTTAGGTCATGTGATATGTTTATAGAGCCGGTCGATACGGACACGGCGATACCTAATATGTATACTTTTTATTTTTTCCCAATAGTGCCAAAAAAAAACGTCATCTCATCCCACAAAAATCATACCTTACCCAAGGTAATCGCCCCAAAACTGAAAAAAATTATGGCGCTCAGACTATGGAAACACTAAAACATGATTTTTTTTTTGCTTCAAAAGAGAAATCATTGTGTAAAACTTACATAAATAAATAAAAAAGTATACATATTAGGTATCGCCGCATCCGTGACAACCTGGTCTATAAAAATATCACATGATCTAACCTGTCAGATGAATGTTGTAAATAACAAAAAATAAAAACGGTGCCCAAACAGCTATTTCTTGTTATCTTGCCTCACAAAAAGTGTAATATAGAGCAACCAAAAATCCTATGTACCCTAAACTAGAACCAACAATACTGCCACCCTATCCCGTAGTTTCTAAAATTGGGCCACTTTTTTGGAGTTTCTACTCTAGGGGTGCATCAGTGGGGTTTCAAATGGGACATGGTGTCAAAAAAAACTGTCCAGCAAAATCTGCCTTCTAAAAACCGTATGGCATTCCTTTCCTTCTGCGCCCTGCCGTGTGCCCGTACAGCAGTTTACGACCACATATGGGGTGTTTCTGTAAACTACAGAATCAGGGCCATAAATATTGAGTTTTGTTTGGCTGTTAACCCTTGCTTTGTTACTGGGAAAAATTGAAAATTTGCCAAAAAATTGAAATTCTGAAATTTCATCTCCATTTGCCAATAACTCTTGTGGAACACCTAAAGGGTTAACGACGTTTGTAAAATCAGTTTTGAATACCTTGAGGGGTGTAGTTTCTTAGATGGGGTCACTTTTATGGAGTTTCTACTCTAGGGGTGCATCAGGGGGGCTTCAAATGGGACAGGGTGTAAAAAAAAAACAGTCCAGCAAAATCTGCCTTCAAAAAAACCGTATAGCATTCCTTTCCTTCTGCGCCCTGCCGTGTGCCTGTACAGTAGTTTACGACCACATATGGGTGTTTCTGTAAGCTACAGAATCAGGGCCATAAATAGAGGTTTTTTTGGCTGTTAACCCTTGCTTTGTAAAAGTTAAAAAAAATATTAAAATGGAAAATCTGCCAAAAAAGTGAAATTTTGAAATTGTCTCTCTATTTTCCATTAATTCTTGTGGAACATCTAAAGGGTTAACAAAGTTTGTAAAATCAGTTTTAAATACCTTAAGGGGTGTAGTTTATAGAATGGGGTCATTTTTGGGTGGTTTCTATTATGTAAGCCTCACAAAGTGACTTCAGACCCGAACTGGTCCCTAAAAATTGGGTTTTTGTAAATTTCTGAAAAATTTTAAGATTTGCTTCTAAACTTCTAAGCCTAGTAACATCTAAGCCTATAACCTAAACATATGGCGAGGTCACTACTAATACACAGAATCCTAAAGTGACCTTATCAAATGCGCCTGTGGCTCTATAATCATATAAAACAGGTTTATATAACCTGTCACTCACGTCAAAATGTGTCCAAGGGGACGTCTCACGATGCAGGGTGCCCGGCTGCAGCCATCTCCTTTCGGTGCCCAGCGCCGCCTTCTGAATTTAAATCTCCGCCCTCCCTTCCATTAGAGCCGCCTACCTCAGTTCATCGTTCACTCCTGGCAGCGGCCTCGTTATGCGAAGTGCGCATGCGCCGGCCGGCGCACTTCACTAGAACCTGCCTTGGCCGCCCGATTACAGCCTGTAATCGGGCGGCCAAGGCAGGTTCTAGCGAAGTGACGCCATAGTCTGAGAGCGATAGTTTTTTATTTTCTGGGCGAATGTCTTAGGTAGGGTATAATTTTTGCGAGATGAGATGACGGTTTGATTGGTACTATTTTGGGGTGCATATGACTTTTTGATCGCTTGCTATTACACTTTTTGTGATGTATGGTAACAAAAAAATGGCTTTTTTGACACCGTTTTTATTTTTTATGGTGTTAACCTGAGAGGTTAGCTCATGTGATATTTTTTATTGAGCAGGTTCTTACGGATGTGGCGATACCCAATATGTATACTTTATTTACTTAAGTTTTACAGAATAACAGCATTTTTGAAACCCAAAAAATTATATTTTAGTGTCTCCATATTCTGAGAGCCATAGTTTATTTATTTTTTAGGGCGATTGTCTTGGGGCTTGTTCACAATGCACGGGCACCGACCATGGCCGAGCCGCATGGATATCGCAGACCCATTCACTTGGTCCACAATCCCTCCGTTCCGCAAAAAGATAGATCAAGTTCTATATTTTTGCGGTGCGGAGGCACGGAACGGAACCCCAGGATAGCACTCCATAGTGATTCCGTAGTGTTCAGTTCCGTGCTTCCGTTCCGCATCTCTGGATTTTCAGACCCATGAAGTGAATGGGTCCGCATCCATGATGCGGAATGCACACGGAACGGTGCCCGTGTATTGCGGGTCCGCAAAACGGCAACGGGCAGCACGCGTTCGTGTGAATGAGCCCTTAGGTAGGGGCTCATTTTTTGCGGGATGAGGTGACTGTTAGGCCCCTTTCACACGGGCGAGTTTTCCGCGCGGGTGCAATGCGTGAGGTGAACGCATTGCACCCGCACCGAATGCAGACCCATTCACTTCAATGGGGCTGTGCAGATGAGCGGTGATTTGCGTGAAAATCGCAGCATGTTCTATATTTTGCGTTTTTCATGCAACGTATGCCCCATAGAAATGAATGGGTCTGCGTAAAAATCGCAAGCAAGAGCAGATGCGGTGCCATTTTCACGCATGGTTGCTAGGAGATGATAGGGATGAGCAACCCGATTAAAGTCAGGCGCAGGTCCTGCTGAATGAGGATAGAAGGATCTTCTATCTTCATTCAGCAGGACCTGCGCTGACGTCACCGCACTCACCACGTGGTGAGCGCGTTTACGTCAAAGGTCCTTTTGCAGGCCCTGAAAGAAGAAGAAAGAAGACGATGCCGACTGCGCGAACAAGAGGATGAGGGGAGTAAAAAAAAACATTTTAACCCCTCAAGCCACGTTTTAGTAAGCATTCTGGGTTAAGAATGCTATTATTTTCCATTATAAACATGCTATAAGGGAAAATACACAGAAAAATCTACAGAACACCTAACACAAACCCGAACTTCAGTGAAGAAGTCCGGGCTCGGGTCTGGGTACCACATTCCATTTTTTATGACGCGCATGCAAAACGCATTGCACCCGCGCGATAAAAACTGAACAACGCAACGCAATCAAAACTGACTGAAATTGCGTGCGCACTCGTGCGGGTTTCCTGCAATGCATGCGCGACATATACGGAGCAAATCCGGGACGTCCGTGTAAAAGAGGCCTTAGATTGGTACTATTTTGGGGGGCATACGCCTTTTTGATCGCTTGGTGCTGCACTTTTTTTAAGCACAGTTTTTATTTTATTTTTTTGACGGTGTTCACCTGAGGGGTTAGGTCATGTGATATTTTTATAGAGCCAGTTATTACAGACGTGGCAATATCTAATATGTATACTTTCTTTTATTTAGTTAAGTTTTACATAATATCAGTTTTGAAACAAAAAAAAAATCATGCAAGTGTCTCATTAGTCTGAGAGTCAGTTTTATTTTTATTTTTTGGGTGATTCTCTTAGGTAAAGTATCATTTTTTGCGGGATGAGATGACGGTTGGATTGGCACTATTTTGGGGTGCATATGACTTTTTGATCGCTTGCTATCAGGGTGGATTTGATTTAAAACAAAATGATTTAAATCACTAGTCAGTAAGGCTTGATTTAAAATTATAGTTTTCTACATAAAGACTAATTCTTGCTGGTATAACTTATAATATACAAGAAGATGAAGATTTTTAGAATAACAACTTTTCATATTAGTTTGATTAGGTTGATTCTGCATTCATAGGTTTGTAGACGTAAGGATTAAGGTATTTTTCTCAACTCTGTTCATGTTATAACATTTTTGCTTTGAAGAAGAGGCAAATTCAGTTTTGAGAACTGCAAAAGTAAACCAAGCATCTGTAATAATATCTTGTAGGCAGAGAAACTGCCCAATAATCTTACAAAAACCTCTGGAAGAGCATGACATTGTGAATGGATTAAAGGAATTTATTTACCAAAAAAATTACACATATAGAAACATAGAATGTGTCGGCAGATAAGAACCATTTGGCCCATCTAGTCTGCCCAATATACTGAATACTATAAATAGCCCCTGGCCCTATCTTATATGAAGGATGGTCATGCCTATCCCATGCATGCTTAAACTCCTTCGCTGTATTTGCAGCTACCACTTCTGCAGGAAGGCTATTCCATGCATCCACTACTCTCTCAGTAAAGTAATACTTCCTGATATTACTTTTAAACCTTTGCCCCTCTAATTTAAAACTGTGTCCTCTTGTAGCAGTTTTTCTTCTTTTAAATATTCTCTCCTCTTTTACCTTGTTGATTCCCTTTATGTATTTAAAAGTTTCTATCATATCCCCTCTGTCTCGTCTTTCTTCCAAGCTATACATATTAAGGTCCTTTAATCTTTCCTGGTAAGTTTTATCCTGCAATCCATGTACCAGTTTAGTAGCTCTTCTCTGAACTCTCTCCAAAGAATCAATATCCTTCTGGAGATATGGTCTCCAGTACTGAGCACAATACTCCAAATGAGGTCTCACTAGTGCTCTGTAGAGCGGCATGAACACCTCCCTCTTTCTACTGGTAATGCCTCTCCCTATACACCCAAGCATTCTGCTAGCATTTCCTGCTGCTCTATGACATTGTCTGCCTACCTTTAAGGCCCCTTTCACACGGGCGAGTATTCCATGCGGATGCGATGCGCGAGTTGAACGCATTGCACCCGCACTGAATACCGACCCATTCATTTCTATGGGGCTGTTTATATGAGCGGTGATTTTCACGCATCACTTGTGCGTTGCGTGAAAATCGCAGCATGCTCTATATTCTGCGTTTTTCACGCAACGCAGGCCCCATAGAAGTGAATGGGGTTGCGTGAAAATCGCAAGCATCCGCAAGCAAGTGCGGATGCGCTGCAATTTTCACTCACGGTTGCTAGGAGACGATCGGGATGGAGACCCGATCATTATTATTTTCCCTTATAACATGGTTATAAGGGAAAATAATAGCATTCTGAATACAGAATGCATAGTAAAATAGCGCTGGAGGGGTTAAAAAAAATATATAATTATTTAACTCCCCTTAGTCCACTTGATCGCGATGCCCGGCATCTCCTTCCGTCTCCTTTAGGGAACAGGACCTGTGGTGAGCATTCATTATAGGTCAAGGACCTGTGGTGACGTCACTCCGGTCATCACATGATCCATCACATGATCTTTTACCATGGTGATGGATCATGTGATGACCGGAGTGACGTCACCACAGGTCCTTGACCTGTAATGAATGCTCACCACAGGTCCTGTTCAGTAAAGGAGACAAAAGGAGATGCCGGGCATCGCGATCAAGTGGACTAAGGTGAGTTAAATTATTATTTATTTATTTTTTAACCCCTCCAGCGATGTTTTACTAAGCATTCCTTATTCAGAATGCTATTATTTTCCCTTATAACTATGTTATAAGAGGAAATAATACAATCTACAGAACACCTAACCCAAGCCCGAACTTCTGTGAAGAAGTTCAGGTTTGGGTACCAAACATGCACGATTTTTCTCACGCGAGTGCAAAACGCATTACAATGTTTTGCACTCGCGCGGAAAAATCGCGGGTGTTCCCGTAACGCACCCGCACATTTTCCCGCAATGCCCGTATGAAAGAGGCCTAAGTCTTCTGAAAAAATGACCCCTAAATCCCTTTTCTCAGATACTGAGGTTAGGACTGTATCACTGATTTTATATTCTGCTCTTGGGTTATTACGCCCCAGGTGCATTATCTTGCACTTATCAACATTACATTTTAGTTGCCAGATTTGTGACCATTCCTCTAGTTTTCCTAAATCCTTTTCCATTTGGTGTATCCCTCCAGGAACATCAACCCTGTTACAAATCTTTGTGTCATCAGCAAAAAGACACACCTTACCATTGAGGCCTTCTGCAATTTCGCTGATAAAGATATTAAACAATATGGGTCCCAGAACAGATCCCTGAGGTACCCCACTGGTAACAAGACCATGGTCTGAATATACTCCATTGACTACAACCCTCTGTTGCCTGTCCCTCAGCCACTGCCTAATCCATTCAACAATATGGGAGTCCACATACAGCCTTATTTTACATAATTAAAAAACGAATCTTTATTTCATGATGGAATAACCTTTGGATGGTAATATATTTTGCTCAAAAAGCATTTTATATTAAAAAAAATCCAATTTAAATCAATGCTTGCTATTACACTTTTTGTGTTGTAAGGTGCCAAAAATGGCTTTTTTGTGGCACCGTTTTTTTTTTTGTTTTTTTTTACGGCGTTCATGTGATATTTTTTATAGAGCTGGTTGTTACAGTCGCGGCAATACATAATATATAATTTTTTTATTTATTTCACTTTAACACAATAATAGCATTTTTGAAACAAAAAATGACGTTTTAATATCCCCATGTGCTGAGAGCTATATTTTTTTAGCGATTTTCTTATGTAGGGGCTCATTTTTTGCGGAATGAGGTGACTGTTTTATTGGTACCATTTTGTGGGACATACGCCTTTTTGATCACTTGGTGTTGCACTTGTGATGTAAGGTGACAAAAATGGCTTTTTTGTTTTACACAGTTTTTATTTTTTATGGCGTTTATCGGACAGGGTGGATCATGTGATATATTTATAGAGGCGGCCATCACGGACGCGGCAATACCAAATATGTCTATTTTATTTATTTTTTCCTATTTTTTTTAATGACTTAATTGGGGAATTTTTTTTATTACATGTGAAACCTTTTCTTTTTTTTTCTCCATAAAACAATTTTTTATTTTTTTATTTTACACTTTGTGTCCCCCATAAGGTCATACAAGACCTCTGGGGGACATTTGACTTAATTTTATTTATTTTTTTACTATTAATTAGGAATACTATTAATACTATTAATACTACTATTAATACTATTAATAAGGAATTCGGTCAGCTGTTTGCTATTGTGCGTTTGCTAATGAGCCTAGCTCACTAAGGTGTTACATTTGTTGCTGGGGGAGGAGTTTGGGAAGGAGTGTGTGTATATATAGAGACAGACTCATTAGCTGGCCTAATTCATTAGCTGCAAGTACTACATTAAGTACTAGTAAAGAGATATTGCAGGAGATAGTCAGGAGGTAGGCTGGAAGGTGGAAACAATACAAAAAAAAAAAAGGTAAGATTTGTTTGATTTAAAGTTACAAATATATATATATATATATATATATATATTATATATACAGTGGGGGAAATAATTATTTAACCCCTCACTGATTTTGTAAGTTTGTCCAATGACAAAGAAATGAAAAGTCTCAGAACAGTATCATTTCAATGGTAGGTTTATTGTAACAGTGGCAGATAGCACATCAAAAGGAAAATCAAAAAAATAACTTTAAATAAAAGATAGCAACTGATTTGCATTTCATTGAGTGAAATAAGTATTTGAACCCCTACCAACCATTAAGAGTTCTGGCTCCCACAGAGTGGTTAGACACTTCTACTCAATTAGTCACCCTCATTAAGGACACCTGTCTTAACTAGTCACCTGTATAAAAGACACCTGTCCACAGAATCAATCAATCAAGCAGACTCCAAACTCTCCAACATGGGAAAGACCAAAGAGCTGTCCAAGGATGTCAGAGACAAAATTGTAGACCTGCACAAGGCTGGAATGGGCTACAAAACCATTAGCAAGAAGCTGGGAGAGAAGGTGACAACTGTTGGTGCGATTGTTCGAAAATGGAAGGAGCACAAAATGACCATCAATCGACCTCGCTCTGGGGCTCCACGCAAGATCTCACCTCGTGGGGTGTCAATGGTTCTGAGAAAGGTGAAAAAGCATCCTAGAACTACACGGGAGGAGTTAGTTAATGACCTCAAATTAGCAGGGACCACAGTCACCAAGAAAACCATTGGAAACACATTACACCGCAATGGATTAAAATCCTGCAGGGCTCGCAAGGTCCCCCTGCTCAGGAAGGCACATGTGCAGGCCCGTCTGAAGTTTGCCAATGAACACCTGAATGATTCAGAGAGTGACTGGGAGAAGGTGCTGTGGTCTGATGAGACCAAAATAGAGCTCTTTGGCATTAACTCAACTCGCTGTGTTTGGAGGAAGAAAAATGCTGCCTATGACCCCCAAAACACCGTCCCCACCGTCAAGCATGGGGGTGGAAACATTTTGCTTTGGGGGTGTTTTTCTGCTAAGGGCACAGGACAACTTATTCGCATAAACGGGAAAATGGACGGAGCCATGGATCGTGAAATCCTGAGCGACAACCTCCTTCCCTCTGCCAGGAAACTGAAAATGGGTCGTGGATGGGTGTTCCAGCACGACAATGACCCAAAACATACAGCAAAGGCAACAAAGGAGTGGCTCAAGAAGAAGCACATTAAGGTCATGGAGTGGCCTAGTCAGTCTCCGGACCTTAATCCAATCGAAAACCTATGGAGGGAGCTCAAGCTCAGAGTTGCACAGAGACAGCCTCGAAACCTTAGGGATTTAGAGATGATCTGCAAAGAGGAGTGGACCAACATTCCTCCTAAAATGTGCGCAAACTTGGTCATCAATTACAAGAAACGTTTGACCTCTGTGCTTGCAAACAAGGGTTTTTCCACCAAGTATTAAGTCTTTTTTTGTTAGAGGGTTCAAATACTTATTTCACTCAATGAAATGCAAATCAGTTGCTATCTTTTATTTAAAGTTATTTTTTCGATTTTCCTTTTGATGTGCTATCTGCCACTGTTACGATAAACCTACCATTGAAATGATACTGTTCTGAGACTTTTCATTTCTTTGTCATTGGACAAACTTACAAAATCAGTGAGGGGTCAAATAATTATTTCCCCCACTGTATATATATTTTTTTTTTTCTCCTCTTTAAAATGGCAGACTTGGTTCAGTGCAGGAATTGTTGTGCATTTATTTCATGTTCCACTCTTTGGAGATTCGGATGCTGTCAGATCTGTAGACAGTTCTCCTTACTGCAGCAGGAAATTGCATTTTTGAAAGCTGAAATATTTAAATTATCTGTTAAACAAACTCCAGCTAGGACTGCTGCAATGCCACTGCCACAGAGGACCCCCAGAAATGGCAGATGGGTTAATGTAGGTTCTGGAAGTCTTAGAGTGGTGGATAGAAGACATGTCCCACAGTCGGTGGTTCTCCATAATTCATTTGCAGCACTCTCAGAATGTAAGGACAACATGGATATGGACTCAAGCACAGAGGGTGAGAAACCATCGACTCCTATGTCTAATGTATGCAACAAAAAAGATAAAGTGAAGTCTCAAAGGAAGCAGCTGTTGCTGGGTGATTCAATCATAAGAAGTGTGGAGCTTAAAGAAAATGGTTTTGTGAGATGTCTCCCTGGGGCTACTGCTAGAAGAGATAGAAGACGTATTATTAATATTGTTAAGCAAGAAAAGCAGGAAGGGGACGTGGATGTTCTTGTCCATCTAGGGACGAATGACCTGGCTTGCAATGAAGTGTCAGAGGTGAAAAAATCTTTTATCACACTTGGTAATGACGTACAGGATTTTGCATCCACCATTTCATTTTCTGAAGTTCTGCCTGTGCATAATGTTCAGAATGATAGGCAGAGGCACATAAAGGAGTTCAACATATGGCTTGGTAAATGGTGTCAAGAGCAAGGATTTGGCTTTGTTTCTCATGATAGCTCTACTTGGAATAGAAAGGAACTGTACAAAAAAGATGGTTTGCATCTTTCTCTCAAAGGAACAAATGTACTTAGTGAACAACTCCAAGAATTTGCGAAAGAGTATTTAAACTAGGAAGGGGGGGCAAAAGAGTGAAAATAAAAGAGTCCAATTGCCCCCCGAAACAATGCCAGAACAGGTCAGAAGCACAGAGGTTAAGAAATGATAAGCTCAGAGTCCTGTCTACAAATGCTCGCAGTTTAGGTAAAAAAATCAATGAACTTGGGTCAATAATGGCATCTGAGAATGTAGATTTAGTGGCTGTTACGGAGACATGGTTTAATGAAAGAAATGACTGGGACATAACCATACCAGGGTACTCTTTATACAGAAGAGACAGAGAAGGCAAGAAAGGAGGAGGAGTGGCCCTGTATGTGAAAGATAGCATTAAATCTAACCTAATACAAGTTGGTGAGGCCAACATAGAGTCAGTTTGGGTTACGTTGCAGTTTGCTAACCATGCAGTAACTCGTGTAGGTGTGATATATAGACCACCTGGTCAAGTTAAAGAACTAGATGATCTACTAGTTGAAGAAATAGCTAAAATGACAATGAAAGGAGAAGTTATCATTATGGGAGATTTCAATCTTCCAGATATAAACTGGAAAACCAAAATAGCAAGTTCTACCAGGAGTACAGATATTCTAAATTCCCTACTGGGGTTATCTCTACAACAAGTGGTTGAGGAGCCAACCCGGAGGGAGGCCATTTTGGATTTGGTATTCACAAACGGGGATTCGGTATATGATGTCATTGTAGGCGAAACCTTGGGATCTAGTGATCACCAGTCAGTGTGGTTTAATATAAGAACTGTGAAAGAGTCCCACCACACAAAAACAAAAGTTTTAGATTTTAGAAAAACAGACTTTTCAAAAATGAAATTAGTCATAAATGAGTCCTTATCAGACTGGAACGGATTACATGGAGTCCAGGAGAAATTGGACTACTTAAAAGGTGCATTATTGAAGGCAACAGAAAATTGCATTAGACTTGTCAGTAAAAACAAAAAAAGGAGGAGACCACTGTGGTACTCAGCAGAAGTGGCCCAAATCATTAAAAATAAAAAGCTAGCATTTTGTAATTATAAAAAAACCCAGAGCAATGAAGATAAGGAAATCTACAAGATTAGGCAGAGAGAGGCCAAGCAAGTTATAAGAACTTCTAAAGCGCAGGCAGAAGAAAAACTAGCTCAGTCTATGAAAAAAGGGGATAAGACATTCTTCAGATAAAAGAAAAAAGGAAATTAAAACAAGGAATAACTAAATTAAAAACAAAGGACGGAAGGTATGTAGAAGAGAATAAAGGGCTAGCCGACTGCCTTAATGAATACTTCTGTTCAGTTTTTACAAAAGAAAAAGGAGAAGGACCTTCACTAGAAAGAATGACTAATAAATCGTTTGATGCATGTATCTTTACAGAGGAAGATGTTCTAAGTTTGCTGTCTAAGGTGAAGACAGATAAGTCACAGGGGCCTGATGAGATACACCCAAAATTATTAAAAGAGCTTAGTGGTGAGCTGGCAAAACCGTTAACAGATTTATTTAACCAATCATTAGTAACAGGAGTCGTCCCAGAAGATTGGAAATTGGCAAATGTCGTGCCCATTCACAAGAAAGGTAGTAGGGAGGAATCGAGCAACTATAGACCAGTGAGTCTGACATCAATAGTAGGCAAATTAATGGAAACCCTATTAAAGGATAGGATTGTGGAACATCTAAAATCCCATGGATTGCAAGATGAAAAACAACATGGGTTTACTTCAGGGAGATCATGTCAAACAAATCTTATAGATTTTTTTGACTGGGTGAATAAAATAATAGACGGTGGAGGTGCAGTAGACATCGCATATCTAGATTTTAGTAAGGCTTTTGACACTGTCCCACATAGAAGACTTATCAATAAACTGCAGTCATTGAGCATGGACTCCCATATTGTTGAGTGGATTAGGCAGTGGCTGAGTGACAGACAACAGAGGGTGGTAGTCAATGGAGAACATTCAAAACAAGGTCATGTTACCAGTGGGGTTCCACAGGGATCTGTACTGGGACCGATTTTGTTTAATATCTTCATAAGTGATATTGCAAAAGGCCTCGCTGGTAAGGTTTGTC
Organism: Bufo bufo; assembly: GCF_905171765.1. Taxonomy (NCBI): domain Eukaryota; kingdom Metazoa; phylum Chordata; class Amphibia; order Anura; family Bufonidae; genus Bufo; species Bufo bufo. Next base: position 465,091,090 of record NC_053392.1, on the reverse strand, counting down.
TTTTTGCTGATGACACAAAGATATGTAACAGGGTTAATGTTCCTGGAGGGAAACGCCAAATGGAAAAGGATTTAGGAAAACTAGAAGAATGGTCCGAACTCTGGAAACTGAAATTTAATGTGGATAAGTGCAAGATAATGCACCTGGGGCGTAAAAACCCAAGGGCAGAATATAGAATATTTGACACAGTCCTGACCTCAGTATCTGAGGAAAGGGATTTAGGAGTAATTATTTCAGAAGACTTAAAGGTGGGAAGACAATGTAATAGAGCAGCACGAAATGCCAGCAGAATGCTTGGATGTATAGGGAGAGGTATAAGCAGTAGAAAGAGTGAAGTGCTTATGCCGCTGTACAGAACACTGGTGAGACCTCACTTGGATTATTGTGCGCAGTACTGGAGGCCATATCTCCAGAAGGATATAGATACTCTAGAGAGAGTTCAGAGAAGAGCTACTAAACTAGTACATGGATTGCAGGATAAAACTTACCAGGAAAGGTTAAAGGACCTTAATATGTATAGCTTGGAAGAAAGAAGAGACAGAGGGGATATGATAGAAACTTTTAAATACATAAAGGGAATCAACTCGGTAAAGGAAGAGAGCATATTTAAAAGAAGAAAAACTACCACAAGAGGACACAGTTTTAAATTAGAGGGGCAAAGGTTTAAAAGTAATATAAGGAAGTATTACTTTACTGAGAGAGTAGTGGATGCATGGAATAGCCTTCCTGCAGAAGTGGTAGCTGCAAATACAGTGAAGGGGTTTAAGCATGCATGGGATAGGCATAAGGCCATCCTTCATATAAGATAGGGCCGGGGGCTATCCATAGTATTCAGTATTTTGGGCCAAATGGTTCTTATCTGCCGACACATTCTATGTTTCTATGTAATTTCTCCTGTAACTGGGGCTGACAAAGTAGCCCTGACCCGACAGCTCCTGCACTCTCCCGACTCCCCAGCGGACACATGTCCACCGGGCCGGGACAGGATCCTGATTTGTATACACAGCGCTCGGTGAGCGCTATGTATGCAGCGATCTAGAAGGCAGGGACACCTGGGAACTGTCCCTGCCTCCTCACTGGGTTGCCCTGCTGTCACTGACATCGGGCAATCCGCTCTGCAGCTGCACGATTAGCGTGCAGCTGCGATCTCTGAATGGATGTTACAGAACGTCCATTCCGAGTTAAACATCCACCCATAGGACGTTTATATCCTATGGGCGGATGTGAAGTGGTTAAACCATAACAGTATGTTTATAGATGGAAAATAGATGTTACTTGCACAATTTATATACTGGATGAGCCACCCAAAGACTTCAAAGGACTGAAGGGCATTTTGGATTTTGGGAGCCAATTTTTCTATTGCTGGTTCTATGGCACCATATTGCCAGAACTGATGTTGTACAGTGCCAAAACATTAGAAACGCCTTCAAAGTGACTTTTTTATGTTGACCCCCTAAGGTATTTATCTTGGGGAATTTTTTTAGATAAAAATACAAATATTTTACTCACAAAAAACCCTCGCTATACTTAAATATGTTAAAACTAATACCTAAATCTTTACAATTTTTATGAAAGCAAAAAGGAAAAAAAGTGTGCACACAAAATCTTCTATAATATTGCTAAAATAAATATATTTTTATTTCATTTTTTATATGAACGACAAAAGAGGAAGTATGTGTGTATACATTGCTATATTATTGCTTAAGCTAGAAACTAGAGATGAGCGAATTTCATGTTATGAAATTCGTTCATGCTTCATTGGGTGGTAAAAGCAGAATTGCGTTATGGATTCTGTTACCATGGACCATAACGCAATTCTATGATGAAATGCATAACTGAATGCCTTTAGAGGCATTCCGGTATTCATTCCGTCATAATAGAAGTCTATGGCCTGCATAACGGATCCGTCCCGTTTCTGTTATGCAGGAGAGGACTCCCCTGCATAACGTAAACGGGACGGAATCAGTTTGAAAATATGAAATTCGCTCTTCTCTGCTAGTAACTATAGCAATAACTTTTTTTTAATTATTATTATTTTATTACTTTTTATTTTACCAATTTGAATCAATGTAATACCTTGTTATAGCAAAGTCACACAGGCAGACCACTTTGGCTGGTCTCCAGAATACTTACTGCGACCACAGCTGACTTATAAGGCCCCTTCACACGGCGAGTATTCCGCGCGGATGCGATGCGTGAGGTGAACGCATTGCACCCGCACTGAATACCGACACATTCATTTCTATGGGGCTGTTCACATGAGCGCTGATTTTCACGCATCACTTGTGCGTTGCGTGAAAATCGCAGCATGCTCCTCTTTGTGCGTTTTTCACGTAACACAGGCCCCATAGAAATGAATGGGGTTGCGTGAAAATCGCAAGCGTCCGCAAGCAAGTGCGGATGCGGTGCGATTTTCACGCACGGTTGCTAGGAGACGATCGGGATGAAGACCCGATGATTATTATTTTCCCTTATAACATGGTTATAAGGGAAAATAATAGCATTCTGAATACAGAATGCATAGTAAAATAGCGCTGGAGGGGTTAAAAAAAATAAAAAATAAATGTAACTCACCTTAGTCCACTTGATCGCGCTGCCCGGCTTCTCGTCTGTCTCCTTTGTTGAACAGGACCTGTGGTGAGCATTCATTACAGGAACAGGACCTGTGGTGACGTCACTCCGGTCATCACATGATCTTTTGCCATGGTGATGGATCACTAAAAATAAACCTTTAACCCAACTGTGTCTCCAGCACTATACCGGCTATTAAACCAGAACTCTGAAGGAAACCTGATGGATCATAAATTCACTGGGGGTCCATAAAAAGGTGTTGTCCGGGTTCAGAGCTGAACCCACACATATCCCCATTTTCACCCATGGAGCATTTCATGCTCCGATGCTTTCCTTTGCCCTGCGCTGAATCGAACAGGGCAAAGGCTTTTTCTGGAGATCCTGTGACATACCATCATGGTAAAAGCAAGGCAGAGGCTTCCACCTAGCAGTGAGCCTGGTGACATCACTGGCACAGATGGGTGGGCTTTAGCAATGCCCTAGCCTAGCAGTGTAATAATATAAAAAAAAAAAAAAACATTTCCCTGCGCAATCCAGCGCAGGGCAAGGAAAAACATTGGGGCATGAAATGCTTTAATGCTCATATCAGGGAGGCTGCCTGGGTGAAAATGGGGATACATCAGGGTTCAGCGATGAACCCGGACATATCCCCATTTTTACCCTGGCAGCCTCCCTTTAAAAGATGGATTCCCCATAGCTGTCATGGCTCTGTTAATAATGGACATGTCATAAATTATGTGCATCCTTCATCAGGGATAAAAAATAAATTTAAAAAATTAAGACTATAAATAAATGACCCTCTCTGTGTTTAGTGATATAAAGAAGAAAAACTGTGGGATTTAAAAAAATAGAAGTGGGGAAAATCATTCCATTGATGGGACTAAGCCTTTTCTGATCATTTGAACAGCTAATTTTGGGCATGGCATTTCCACTAGTTGGAAGTGCTCAGCCCCAGTGTTTTTTGGGGTTGATGTTATGGGTGGTACGTTAAAAGTAAAACAAGGCACCTATAAACTATCAGCTTGTGGGATCCAAAACCTTATGGCTTCACCAAGGGCAGATCATCCGATATAATAAAAGCGCAGTGTGAGTGCGCTGTGTCTGCGTGTGTGTCACCAGTTTTGCACTGAACATGCGCGGTGGGGCAACCAATCAGTACACAGCGCCCCACACACGGCCGCACCGCCTACAGCATCGCGCCAATCAGGACAGGCACTGCCACTGACACTGACACACTGCTGCAGGCGCTGACATTCTGTTTCAAATAACTCTTTAACCCCTTCCATGCCGCGGTCCTTAGGGACCGCTGTCTGGAAGGGGATAACCATCGGGCCACTGCTCTGCCCTTGCAGCGGCACGATGCTTGAAGGGTTAATGCGCCCCATCCCCACACACACACACACACAACACCCCCGCCCACCCTCCCCTTTCAAGGTGGCAGAGCACGCAGAACCCCTCCCTTTCAGGATGGCAGAGCGACAGCGGGGAAGAGTGTTAGCTGTAATGTACAGCTAACACTCTGCTTGAAACAGCCGACACCGATGTCAGCCGTTTAACCCCTTCCATGCCGTGGTCCTTAGGAACCGCTGTATGGAGGGGCTAACAATCGGGCCGCTGTTCTGCTGTGGCAGCGGCCGATGCTTGAAGGGTAAACTGAGGGAGGGAGCTCCCTCCCTCAACCATCCAGCCGCTGTGCTCCTCAAGACCAGGAATCCCTCCTTCTCCACTGTGCCGGCTCAGAAGAACATGGTGCGTGCCGAGAGCGGTGCATGCCATGTTCTACCGCGATATGGCAATATAAACGAAATCTCTATCGTTGGCCAAATTTATATTGTCTATATTGCCCACCCCTACACTGCAGTACACTATATAGTGTACTGAGGTGTATTGTAAGCCATCAGACCCACTGGATCTTCAAGAACCAAGTGGGTCTGGGTCCAAGGAAAAAAATAATTGAAAAATAAAAAACACTAAACATGTTTGGTATCACCGCGTCCGTAAGGACCTGATCTATAAAAGGATCATGTTACTTTTACCGCATGGTGAACGCCATAAAAAAAAAAAAAAAAACACTATGATGGAATTGCAATTTTCCTACCGCACTATCCAAAAAAATGGTGTAAAAAGTGTGTAAAAAGTATGTATCCAAAATTAGCACCAATCAAACCGTGACTCCATCCCACAAAAAATGAGCCCCTAAGTCAATCGTAAAAATAAAAAAAATAAAAAAAATATGGCTTTCAGAATTTTTTTTTCAAACATGATTTTATTGTAGGGTTGCAACTAACGATTATTTGAATAATCGATTAGTTGTCGATAATTTCATCAATGAATCGGGAAAAACACCAAAATGACAAAAAAAGGGGTTTATATAATCTTACTTGAAAAATGATGTTCAAAGGCCATATTAAAACAAATTGTGGACGGCACTGTTATGGAGGGGATCTGTGGACGGCACTGTTATGGAGGGGATCTGTGGACGGCACTGTTATGGAGGGGATCTGTGGACGGCACTGTTATGGAGGGGATCTGTGGACGGCACTGTTATGGAGGGGATCTGTGGACGGCACTGTTATGGAGGGGATCTGTGGACGGCACTGTTATGGAGGGGATCTGTGGACGGCACTGTTATGGAGGGGATCTGTGGACGGCACTGTTATGGAGGGGATCTGTGGTCGGCACTGTTATGGAGGGGATCTGTGGACGGCACTGTTATGGAGGGGATCTGTGGACGGCACTGTTATGGAGGGGATCTGTGGACGGCACTGTTATGGAGGGGATCTGTGGACGGCACTGTTATGGAGGGGATCTGTGGACGGCACTGTTATGGAGGGGATCTGTGGACGGCACTGTTATGGAGGGGATCTGTGGACGGCACTGTTATGGAGGGGATCTGTGAACGGCACTGTTATGGAGGCGATCTGTGGACGGCACTGTTATGGAGGCGATCTGTGGACGGCACTGTTATGGAGGCGATCTGTGGACGGCACTGTTATGGAGGGGATCTGTGGACGGCACTGTTATGGAGGGGATCTGTGGACGGCACTGTTATGGAGGGGATCTGTGGACGGCACTGTTATGGAGGGGATCTGTGGACGGCACTGTTATGGAGGGGATCTGTGGACGGCACTGTTATGGAGGGGATCTGTGGACGGCACTGTTATGGAGGGGATCTGTGGACGGCACGGTTATGGAGGGGATCTGTGGACGGCACGGTTATGGAGGGGATCTGTGGACGGCACTGTTATGGAGGGGTTCTGTGGATGGCACTGTTATGGAGGGGTTCTGTGGATGGCACTGTTATGGGGGATCTGTAGATGGCACTGTTATGGGGGATCTGTAGATGGCACTGTTATGGGAGGGAGATCTGTGCACTGTTATGGGGAGAGGGATCTGTGGTCTGTGGATGGCACTGTTATGGGGAGGGGGATCTGTGGATGACACTATATAGCATCTTATGCTATACGTGTCATCCACAGATCTCCCCCATAGCAGTGTCATCCACAGATCCCCTCCATAACAGTGCCATATACAGATCCCCCTCCCAATAACAGCCCTGGCCCCGCCGCTCACAGCAGTATTCCTTAACCGGCAGTAACTTTTACTTTAAATCACCGCATATTCTTTTACATTACAATGAAGCTCCAGTAACAGGCAGAGCGGGAGGCGGCGTAACGTCACTTACTCATGTGACGCGCCTGCTCCGCCTACTTTATGAATGAAGTAGGCGGAGCAGGCGCGTCACGTGAGTAAGTGACGTCACGCCGCCGCCCGTTCTGCCTGTTACTGGAGATTTATTGTAAGGTAATAAAGATGCGGTGATCTAAAATTAAAGGACCCACAGGCATAGCGCCTGACCGCCCGCATAGCAACGAATCGGCCGATTTTTCGATAACGGGATTCGTTCACAACCAATCCCGTTATCAAATATTATCGATAACGTCGATTAATCGGTGCAGCCCTATTTTATTGAATAAAATAAAGTAAAAAAAAATGCACATATTAGGTATCGTCATGTCTGTAACGACCTGCTCTATAAAAATAGCATGTGATCCAACCCATCTGGTGAACACCATAAAAAAAAATAATAATAATTGCCAAAAAAATCCATTTTTTATCACCTTACATCACAAAAAGTGTAATACCAAGCAATCAAAAAGTCATATTTGCCCTATAATGGTACCGATCAAACCATCATCTCATCCTGCAAATAATGAGATCCTACCGAAAACAATCGCCCCAAAAATAAAAAATAAATGTGGCTTTCAGAAAATGAAAACACAAAAACATGATTTTTATTTTTTTAATGCTTTTATTGTGTAAAATAAAATTTAAAAAAAATGCACATTCTAGGCAATGTTGTGTCCGTAACAACTTGTTCTATAAAAATAGTATGTGATCCAACCCATATGGTGAACGCCATAAAAATAAAAAATATAAAAAATGTGACAAAAAGCAATTTTTTATCACCTTACATCACAAAACGTGTAATACCAAGCGATCAAAAATTCTTATGTGCCCCAAAATGGTACCAATCAAACCATCTCTTCCAGCAAAAAATGAGACCCTACCAAAGACAATCGCCTAAAAAATAAAAAAAAACATGGCTTTCAGAAAATGGAAACATGATTTAAAAAATAAATAAAATTATTGTGCGACTAAGGCCTCATGCACACGACCGTATTTTTTTGCGGTCCGCAAAACGGGGTTCCGTTTTCCCGTGATCCGTGACCGTTTTTTCGTCCGTGGGTCTTCCTTGATTTTTGGAGGATCCACGGACATGAAAAAAATGTCGTTTTGGTGTCCGCCTGGCCGTGCGGAGCCAAACGGATCCGTCCTGAATTACAATGCAAGTCAATGGGGACGGATCCGTTTGACGTTGACACAATATGGTGCCATTTCAAACGGATCCGTCCCCCATTGACTTTCAATGTAAAGTCTGGAGTCCCTTTTATACCATCAGATCAGAGTTTTCTCCAATCCGATGGTATATTTTAACTTGAAGCGTCCCCATCACCATGGGAACGCCTCTATGTTAGAATATACTGTCGGATATGAGTGAGATCGTGAAACCTCATTTCCGACAGTATATTCTAACACAGAGGCGTTCCCAAGGTGATGGGGACGCTTCTAGTTAGAATATACTACAAACTGTGTACATGACTGCCCCCTGCTGCCTAGCAGCATAATATCATTGGTGGCCAGTGCGGGCCCCCCCCCCCCCTCCTCCCTCTATTGTAATGATTCGTTGGTGGCACAGTGTGCCCCCCCCTTCCTCCCTCTATTGTAATAAATCGTTGGTGGCACAGTGTGCGCCCCCCCCCCCCTTCCTCCCTCTATTGTAATAATTCGTTGGTGGCACAGTGTGCGCCCCCCATTGGCCCCCCCTCCCTCTATAGCATTAACAACATTGGTGGCCAGTGTGCGGCCTCCCATCTTTCCCCCCCCCCCCCCCCCGATCATTGGTGGCAGCGGGTTACTAGCAATAGTACAATAGTAAAAGATTCATACTTTACCTGGGAGCTTGGGAGCTGCGATGTTCGTGTCCGGCCGGGAGCTCCTCCTACTAGTAAGTGACAGTTCATTTAGCAATGCGCCGCACAGACCTGTCACTTACCAGTAGGTGGAGCTCCCGGCCGGACACGAACATCGCAGCAGCAGCCTGGAGCAGGTAAGTATGAATCTTCTACTATTGTACTATTGCTAAGTAACCATGGCAACCAGGAGTGTAGTAGCGTCCCGGTTGCCATGGTTACCGATCGGAGCCCCAGCGATTAAACTGGGACTCCGATCGGAACTCCGCTGCCACCAATGATGGGGGGGGGGGGGGAGAGATGGGAGGCCGCACACTGGCCACCAATGTTGTTAATGCTATAGAGGGAGGGGGGGCCGATGGGGGGGGCGCACTGTGCCACCAACGAATTATTACAATAGCGGGAGGGAGGGGGGGGGCGCACACTGTGCCACCAACGAATTATTACAATAGAGGGAGGGGGGGGGGCCGCACTGGCCACCAATGATATTCAAACTGGGGAGGGGGGGGGAGGGTCTGCCCCCTGCTGCCTGGCAGCCCTGATCTCTTACAGGGGGCCGTGATCAGCACAATTAACCCCTTCAGGTGCCGCACCTGAAGGGGTTAATTGTGCTGATCACGGCCCCCTGTAAGAGATCGGGTGCTGCCAGGCAGCAGGGGGCAGTCTTGTACACAGTTTGTAGTGTATTCTAACTAGAAGCGTCCCCATCACCATGGGAACGCTTCTGTGTTAGAATATACTGTCGGTTCTGAGTTTTCACGAAGTGAAAACTCAGCTTTGAAAAAGCTTTTATGCAGACGGATCTTCGGATCCGTCTGGATAAAAACTAACCTACGGCCACGGATCACAGACACGGATGCCAATCTTGTGTGCATCCGTGTTCTTTCACGGACCCATTGACTTGAATGGGTCCGTGAACCGTTGGCCGTGAAAAAAATAGGACAGGTCATATTTTTTTCACGGCCAGGAAACACGGCTCACGGATGCGGCTGCCAAACGGTGCATTTTCCGTTTTTTCCACGGACCCATTGAAAGTCAATGGGTCCGCGAAAAAAAACGGAAAACGGCACAACGGCCACGGATGCACACAACGGTCGTGTGCATGAGGCCTTAGGCTACTTTCACACTAGCGTTCGGAGCGGATCCGTCTGATGTTTCATCAGACGGATCCGCTCCGATAATGCAGACGTTCGCATCCGTTCAGAACGGATCCGTCTGCATTAAAACTTAGAAAATTTTCTAAGTATGAAAGTAGCCTGAGCGGATCCGTTCAGACTTTACATTGTAAGTCAATGGGGAACGGATCCGCTTGAAGATTGAGCCATATGGTGTCATCTTCAAGCGGATCCGTCCCCATTGACTTCCATTATAAGTCTGGACGGATCGCTGCCGGAGCGCTGGCAGGCGGATGCATTCTCAGTGGATCCGCCTCCACTGAGAATGCATTGGGGCCAGACGGATGCGTTCGGGCCGCTCGTGAGCCCCTTCAAACGGAGCGCACGAGCGGACACCCGAGCGCTTATTAGGTATCATTACAACCTGCTCTATAAAAAAAAAAGAAATCTAATTAATTATCTACTCTGCCAGGTGAACATTGTAAGTGCCAGAACAGCCATTTTTTTGGTCTCATAAAAAATGCTACCTCTAGCCAAAAGATTTCTATACTGCAGGAATAACCCTAATAATAACACGCCCCCCGCACCGCTCACACCAGCGCGCAGACCAATGAGGACACAGCGCTCCACATGCCGCCTGCACACCGGCAAGCAGGTCTGAGCGCCACCATTTCTGTTCGTCAGTCCCAGCACTATCAGACATATAGAGAGGAGCCCCTGTCAGCAGCCTGACCTAACAGTCACTACCAGAAGTCTCAGCACCAGCAGTCAGTGCCAGTCGTACAGCCACATCCACCAGTCACAGTGGCAGCCACCAGTCAGGGCCAGCCATCTCAACCACCAGCCACAGCCACCAGTCAGTCAGTGCCAGCAGTCTCAGCCACCAGTCAGTCAGTGCCAGCAGTCTCAGCCGCAGCCAGCAGTCTCAGCCATAGCCACCAGTCAGTGCCAGCAGTCTCAGCCATCTGCCGCAGCTGGCACTCAGTGCCAGCAGTCTCAGCCACAAACCACAGCTAGCAATCTCAGTCACAGCCACTAGTCTTGGCCACCAGTCAGTGTGGTCAAGTTCTCTTGCCATTTAATATAGACTGTTTCTACTAATGTTTATGCACTACAGTTCTAGCGCCCGTTATTGTAACAGGCTTAATGTCTAGTGTCATACTAATCTTATTGATTTCTTTGACTATGTCCCAAAAGTGTTTGATGAGGGTAGTGCCATAGGTACTGCCTACCTGGATTTCATCAAAGCCTTTGAAACAGTGCCACATAGTGAGCTGAATGACAGTGGGCTGATAAATAGACATCAGAGTGTTGTTAATGGTGTGCATTCTGAGAGATATGTTACAAGTGGTGTACCTCATGGGAATGTCCCAAGTCCCATACTTTCTCATATTTTTGTAAATGACAAAGAAGAAGGTTTGGTAGGCAAAGTATCAATAAGGTTAACATTCTTGGAGTGACTAGTAACATGGGAAAAGATTTAGCTTCTCTGGACAAATGGTCCAAACAACGGAAACTGGAGTTCAATGTTTCTAAATGTAAAATAAGTACACTTGGGGAGAAGAACTGCAAAAATGGTAGAGGGTCTGAAGCATAAAAAGCTATCAGGAGAGACAAAGAGCCTCTGTCAGCAAGATTAACCCTAATAAACCAGGTAAATCATACTAATTAAAATTATACCTTTCTTTTATCTGTAAGTTAAACAGCTGCAGAGATATCTGCATTTTATTCATATGCAAATACCATGAGAATAGTGGTTTTCTTTACTAAGGGCTCGTTCACACGACCGTTGCCCCTCTGTTGCAGTATTGCGGCCCGCATTTGCAATCCGCAATACACAGGCACCGTTCCGTGTGTATTCTGCATCACGGATGCGGACCCATTAATTTCAATGGGTCCGCAAATCCAGAGAGAGGCGGAACGGAACACTACGGAGGTCTTCCGTGGGGTTCTGTTACGTACTTCCGTTCCGCAAAAAGATAGAACTTGCTCTATCTTTTTGCAAAACGGACGAATGCAGACCCATTCAAGTTGAATGGGTCTGGATTCATCCCGGCGGCCGTACAGAGGTTGTCCGTGCATTGGGGACCGCAAATTGCAGTCCCCAATGCACGGAACGACCCACCTACGGCCGTGTGAATGAGCCCTTAGATATACATATTACTGGTCTATATATGCCTATGAACAAACAAGCAATATGCATTAGCTTTCTAAGCATAGAAAACCATTATTTTCAACACTGTATAACATGGAGGTAGGTGTTCTGCCTTCCATACAGAAGGTCTCAGGTTTAGGCTACATTCACACGAATGTATTGTTTCCATGTCCGTTCCGTTTTAGTTTTTTTCGGATAGGATGCAAACCCATTCATTTCAACGGGTCCGCAAAAAATGCAGACAGCACACCGTGTGCTATCTGCATCCCCATGTCCACACAGCTCTAGGATGACTTTTACTTCTTTCCTGATACTCATACTGTACATATACATAACATTCCCCATATCTAGTTCAAGATCTGTTTCTCAGTGTAAGGGTGCATTCACACGACCATATAAATGCATCCGCATCAGTTCCGCAATTTTGCGGAACGGGTGCGGACCCATTCATTTCAAGGGGGCCGCAAAAGTTGCGGACAATAATAGGCACTCTATATAGCGCCGGTCATGTGCGGTCTGCAAAATGTGGAACGCACACGGCCGGTATCCGTGTTTTGCGGATCCGCAATTTGCGGACCACAAAACACTTACGGTCGTGTAAATGCACCCTAAAGGCAAAGTTTAAAACCACAGCTGAGTGTCACAAATATATGAAGTATCATTTTATCTGCTGCTTCTGCCCTTATGCTTGATGACTAGCCCTGTCAATGAAGGAGAGGGAGAGTGCGCAGAGAGCAGGGGGGTTACAACCGCAGATATGTTAGCATGATCAACCTTACCAGGAAATAAGGGTTGGTCAAACTGACCTGCCTGGGAAAACATGTCTGTCCCAAGATAAATCAGAAATAATATAAGGGCAGACTAGATGGACCCGTTAGTTTTTTTCTGTTGTCAATCTGCTATGTTTTAATCTTCGGTTTCTTTCTCCAGTGCTGTTCTCTGCAGCACTAATAGACTAAATGCACACCATCAGGATTACGTGCGGATTTGAGTGCGGAAAATCTGCACCATAGGTCATGCACATTGTATTCTATGAGAATTTTCATGTACACAATGCAGATTATTTCCATGCGCTTTTGACCTGTGGTGCAGATTTTAAATTCCGCAGCATGTCAATTTATTTTATATTTTATGACCGGATTTTCTCTTTTCACTTAGTAAAATCCGCATGTGGAAAAACAGCACCAATTGGGGCGGATTGTCCGCACTGATTTCACTGCGAACACCTGCGGATTTCAGTGTGGATTCTCTGCACATAAATCCTGAATGTGTGCATATACCCATATGGTTCTGCTGCGGCATTGGTGACGTACGTGGATACAGCACATGACCACTGCAGCCAATCACTGTCCACAGCAGTCTATCACTGAAAACGGCGATTGGCAGCAGCAGTCACACGCCCCATCCCAGCGCACCACTGTACACATCATCGACCCCTTTCATCAGAACTAGCCCCATGCATAAGACTGTATTTTTTTCTTTGTAAGACACACCTTTTTTCCTCCAAAAGTAGGATGAAAATGCCCATGCGTTTTAAAAAGCGAATACTAGTGAGCGCTTCCTTTATGGAAGCGCTCACTAGTATGAATTAGGTGCCGGGAGCGGGGAAGAAGCGCTGCAAGTGTCTGGACGTTGTGTGTACACTATGACCTGACACTGCATGCAGTCAGGTAACAGTGAAGCGCAGGCCGGAGAATAAAGGGAAGCGCGACGCCGGACCCGAAGTGGAGCCGAGGCGCACGAGAGACAAGAGACGTTTTTTTATTTTAGTCTAATGGGGGTCTGAAAGAAAAGAGCTGATCTGAGGTCTGATGGGGGTCTGACATGGAGGGCCGATGGGGTACTGACATGGAGGGCTGATATGGGGGTCTGATGTGATTCCTGATATTTATGGGGGTCTGATGTGAGGATCTGATATGAGGTCTTCTTTTTCTCGTCTAAAATATGGGGTGCGTCTTATCATCGGGTGAGTCTTATAAAGTGAAAAATATGGTAGTTTGCTGAGCAGCCTTTGCTGGAGATCCGGACGGTTTTCTTGTGGAAAGCACCTTGTAGCTTAAAAGAGTCTTCTATAACCATCATTTTCGGATCGCTTTATTCTATGTCAACCACAGAGTGAGCGTAACGTGCTGCTCCCTATACTTCGGCAGCTTTACCTGCACACAGACTACTTAGTAGTGGTTGTTCAGTGCATTACAACTTTGTCCCATTCACAAGAATGTTAAGAGGCTACATTAGCATGGACCGCTGCTGCTACGTAGTGTCATGATCCCTTCCGTGACAGAGGTTAGAAGATCTGAGAGACATGCATCACGTGAGGTTATCTGACAGCCTCGCGGTTTTCACTTTGCATTGTTGTTGTTGGTATGACCACACCTCTTGTTTCAGGTGTAGCTTGTGGTCATTACTGTTCCTCTATTTAGTCTGGACTCGCACTTTTTACCATGCGGTTGATATTATCTACATGGAGTTGGAAGAGCTGGTGTGTTGTCCTCTTCTGAGTTCCTGTTCATCCATTTTCTATTGAAGATAAGTGTTCTCCCCTTTGTATTTTGTTTTCCTCTTTTGCGCATTGTTTCCTAGGCCTCAGGGAGACGCTGGTTCATTCATTTGGGAAGGAACCAGTGGTCTCAGACCCTGTCACTACGCCTAGGAATTTTCAGGGTTTCTAGGTCCTAGGTATACGGTGTATGAATATTCCCACCATCAGGGTCTATTCATACTGACAGGGCTAGGTTTAGGGTTTCCTAGGTGGTGACCTTTTCCTTTCCTAGTTTCGGGTCATTTTCCTTCTGTTCTCATTCTGGTGTTCCTCCCCTCCCCCTTCATTGTGACACGTAGATGGCGTGCATGTAAACAACTTGAAGTAAAACAAAAGGGTTTTCCGAACCTTATCTGATCGTGGGGGTTCGACAACCGGAACTCCCGCCGATCAGCTGTTTGAGCTCGCCAGAGCTCGTAGTAGTCTTCTCTTAGCTCAACAAGCACAGCACCATACATAGTATATCAACTGTGCTTGGTATCGCAGCTCAGCCCCATTCACTTCAATGGGGCTAAGCTGCGCCTAGGCTAAGCTGCGAGTACTGGTGCCTCCTCAAAAGCTGATTGGTGGGGATCCCGGGTGTTGGACCCCCACCGATCAGACACTGATCTATCCAAAGGACAGCTCATCAGTATAAAAGTCTCGGAAAAAACCTTTAAAAGGGGTTGTCTGAGTTATTTCTTTTATATTTGTATGTTTCTAACTAGGCAAATGTAAGGACTTTACAATTCAATAACTATCTCCAGTTGCTCCTTTCTCGGATTTCACTGAAGGTCACATGACCTGTGATGTCAGCTTCTCTCCCTGCTCTGATGTTTTGTGCACAAGCCTGAGAGAACAGATCTGTGTCTGTACATGAGATGTCACTGTGCTGGCCACGTCCCCTTGCACTGCCGGCTGCTGCTTATTGCTCTCTACCTGGATTCTTAAGGAAAAACATTAACCCCTTCAGCTGCACAGACTCAGGGCTGAAGGCTTTACTGAGTAGCTGCAGGCAGTGAGGAGACAAATACTGGGCACAGGAGCTGACAGAGGAGTTCTTCAGAGCATTGCACAAGAACAGGTAGGGGGAAGATCCTGTGTGTATCAGCAGTGTCATTGTACAGCTGGGATTTGTAGTCCTACAAATACAACATGCTCCTGAGTCTCCCAGCAGGCAGACTTGCATTCACTCCCTTTTTTTGCCTAAAACTTGCTTAGCTTAGTTATATATTGCTTCCCATCAGATTTACAGTGCTATATTTTTTTTTCATAACTCGGATAACCCCTTTAAGGGGCTGTAGTGCTTGCACAGGCCACTTCTATGGGTATCAAGAAATCCACATGCAAAGACATATTAAACCTTAAAAGGGGTTGTCTGGGAATTAAGAAAATATAAATACTTAAATATTACTTTATTATAAATACACTGCTCAAAAAAATAAAGGGAACGCAAAAATAACACATCCTAGATCTGAATTAATTAAATATTCTTCTGAAATACTTTGTTCTTTACATAGTTGAATGTGCTGACAACAAAATCACACAAAAATAAAAAAAATGGAAATCAAATTTTTCAACCCATGGAGGTCTGGATTCACCCTCAAAATGAAAGTGGAAAAACACACTACAGGCTGATCCAACTTTGATGTAATGTCCTTAAAACAAGTCAAAATGAGGCTCAGTAGTGTGTGTGGCCTCCACGTGCCTGTATGACCTCCCTACAACGCCTGTGCATGCTCCTGATGAGGTGGCGGACGGTCTCCTGAGGGATCTCCTCCCAGACCTGGACTAAAGCATCTGCCAACTCCTGGACAGTCTGTGGTGCAACGTGACGTTGATGGATAGAGCGAGACATGATGTCCCAGATGTGCTCAATTGGATTCAGGTCTGGGGAACGCGCGGGCCAGTCCATAGCATCAATGCCTTCGTCTTGCAGGAACTGCTGACACACTCCAGCCACATGAGGTCTAGCATTGTCTTGCATTAGGAGGAACCCAGGGCCAACCGCACCAGCATATGGTCTCACAAGGGGTCCGAGGATCTCATCTCAGTACCTAATGGCAGTCAGGCTACCTCTGGCGAGCACATGGAGGGCTGTGCGGCCCTCCAAAGAAATGCCACCCCACACCATTACTGACCCAATGCCAAACCGGTCATGCTGGAGGATGTTGCAGGCAGCAGAACGTTCTCCACGGCGTCTCAAGACTCTGTCACGTCTGTCACATGTGCTCAGTGTGAACCTGCTTTCATCTGTGAAGAGCACAGGGCGCCAGTGGCGAATTTGCCAATATTGGTGTTCTCTGGAAAATGCCAAACGTCCTGCACGGTGTTGGGCTGTAAGCACAACCCCCACCTGTGGACGTCGGGCCCTCATATCACCCTCATGGAGTCTGTTTCTGACCGTTTGAGCAGACACATGCACATTTGTGGCCTGCTGGAGGTCAATTTGCAGGGCTCTGGCAGTGCTCCTCCTGTTCCTCCTTGCACAAAGGCGGAGGTAGCGGTCCTGCTGCTGGGTTGTTGCCCTCCTACGGCCTCCTCCACGTCTCCTGATGTACTGGCCTGTCTCATGGTAGCGCCTCCATGCTCTGGACACTACGCTGACAGACACAGCAAACCTTCTTGCCACAGCTCGCATTGATGTGCCATCCTGGATAAGCTGCACTACCTGAGCCACTTGTGTGGGTTGTAGACTGCGTCTCATGCTACCACTAGAGTGAAAACACAGCCAGCATTCAAAAGTGACCAAAACATCAGCCAGGAAGCATAGGAACTGAGAAGTGATCTGTGGTCACCACCTGCAGAACCACTCCTTTATTGGGGGTGTCTTGCTAATTGCCTATAATTTCCACCTGTTGTCTATCCCATTTGCACAACAGCATGTGAAATTGATTGTCACTCAGTGTTGCTTCCTAAGTGGACAGTTTGATTTCACAGAAGTGTGATTGACTTGGAGTTACATTGTGTTGTTTAAGTGTTCCCTTTATTTTTTTGAGCAGTGTATATTCCTAAATACTTTTCATTACTTATAATGGCTCGTTTTGTCTAGGGAGCAATGATTAGTAGAAATAAAATGGCCGCCATCCTATTAGTACACACAGAACCTGTCCTAATCACACAGGAGGACAAGTTACTTCAGGACACTGAGGTAAAGAGCTGCCTCATCCTCCTCTCCTACTTGTCAGGGATTATGATCCTGAATACAGATGATAGGATCTTCAGCTGAATCTCTGTAGGAATGGAGTTCATGAGGAGACATAAATTACAGAACGGACTGGCAGGACAGACTGTGGTAATGTGGGGTTGTGGTAATGGAGACTGCATACAAGAGCTGCTGCTCATTATCCACATCCCCACCTCCTCTCTGTACTTCATGTCTCCTCATGATCTTTACCTCAATGTTGTGAAGTAACTTGTCCTCCTGTGTGATTGGGACAGGTTTTGTGTGTACTAATAGGACAGCAGCCATTTTGTTTCTCCTAATGATTGCTCCCCAGACAAAACGAGCCATTATAACCAGGGTGGATAAAAATCAATGATTTTTATTTATTTTTCTAAATACAAAAATCAGATTTTAATTTATTTAAATCAGATTTTTATTATTTAAAATCAGGTTTTTATTATATAAAATGCTTTTTGAGGAAAATTTATTACCATCCAAAGGTTATTACATCATGAAATAAAGATTCGTTTTTTTATTATGTAGAATAAGGCTGTGTATGTGGACTCCCATATTGTTGAATGGATTAGGCAGTGGCTGAGGGACAGACAACAGAGGGTTGTAGTCAATGGAGTATATTCAGACCATGGTCTTGTTACTAGTGGGGTACCTCAGGGATCTGTTCTGGGACCCATATTGTTTAATATCTTTATCAGCAAAATTGCAGAAGGCCTCGATGGTAAGGTGTGTCTTTTTGCTGATGACACAAAGATTTGTAACAGGGTTGATGTTCCCGGAGGGATACACCAAATGGAAAAGGATTTAGGAAAACTAGAGGAATGGTCAAAAATCTGGCAACTAAAATTTAATGTTGATAAGTGCAAAATAATGCACCTGGGGCGTAAAAATTCAAGAGCAGAATATAAAATCAGTGATACAGTCCTAACCTCAGTATCTGAGGAAAGGGATTTAGGGGTCATTATTTCAGAAGACTTAAAGGTAGGCAGACAATGTCATAGAGCAGCAGGAAATGCTAGCAGCATGCTTGGGTGTATAGGGAGAGGCATTACCAGTAGAAAGAGGGAGGTGCTCATGCCGCTCTACAGCGCACTAGTGAGACCTCATTTGGAGTATTGTGCTCAGTACTGGAGACCATATCTCCAGAAGGATATTGATACTTTGGAGAGAGTTCTGAGAAGAGCTACTAAACTAGTACATGGATTGCAGGATAAAACTTACCAGGAAATATTAAAGGACCTTAACATGTATAGCTTGGAAGAAAGACGAGACAGAGGGGATATGATAGAAACTTTTAAATACATAAAGGGAATCAACAAGGTAAAAGAGGAGAGAATATTTAAAAGAAGAAAAACTGCTACAAGAGGACATAGTTTTAAATTAGAGGGGCAAAGGTTTAAAAGTAATATTAGGAAGTATTACTTTACTGAGAGAGTAGTGGATGCATGGAATAGTCTTCCTGCAGAAGTGGTAGCTACAAATACAGTGAAGGAGTTTAAGCATGCATGGGATAGGCATAAGACCATCCTTCATATAAGATAGGGCCAGGGGCTATTTATAGTATTCAGTATATTGGGCAGACTAGATGGGCCAAATGGTTCTTATCTGCCGACACATTCTATGTTTCTATATGTGTATTTTTTTTGGTAAATAAATTCCATTAATCCATTCACAATGTCATGCTCTTCCAGAGGTTTTTGTAAGATTATTGGGCAGTTTCTCTGCCTACAGGATATTATCACAGATGCTTGGTTTACTTTTGCAGTTCTCAAAACTGAATTTGACTCAGCAGAGATCACATGCCTCTTCTTCACAGCAAAAATGTTATAACATGAACAGAGTTGAGAAAAATACCTTAATACTAACTTCTACAAACCTATGAATGCAGAATCAACCTAATAAAACTAATATGAAAAGTTGTTATTCTAAAAATCTTCATCTTCTTGCATATTATAAGTTATTCCAGCAAGAATTAGTCTTTATGTAGAAAACTATGAATTAAATCAAGCCTTACTGATTATAACTAAATAAAGTTAGTTGGGAATATATTTATAATAAAGTAATATTTAAGTATTTTCAGTAATTTTATTTTCAATTTGCAATTTATTTGCATCATGAAGGGAGGCTTGAAAGGGTTTCATAAAAGCACAAATCAAAAAACAATACTGATCTTATACATCAGTCATTAAGTTGAAGCACGTTTTATCAGCTTCTCCTCTCACACTCAGGAAAAATGGCACACGTAGGGACTTTCATCATGATACTTAAAATTACATTTCCCAGCATGCAGCATAGCAAACTTCTCCCCCCATTTGTTTTTTATGGGCTGATTTGCTATCAAATCGGGCACATGCGCAGTATGTGTTCAATTCATCATAATGACTGTAGCTACATACAGGCACATGTGGAACAACACATGGTTGGCTGAACTCATGCTCTACGCATGCATTACATGATCCAGCCCGTACGTACGGAGAGTGAATTTCAGATAAGAAGTATGTATGGCTTTCCACCATGAACAGCGTGAAAACTGAATTACATAGGCCTCTTTCACACAGGCGTCCCAGATTTGCTCCGGATGCGTCGCGTGTGCATTGCTGGAAAAAAGTGCGGGAAGGCACGCAATTGCAGTCAGTTTTGACTGCGATTGTGTTCCGATGTTCAGTTTTTTTTCGCACGAGTGCAATGCGTTTTGCATGCGCGCAAGAAAAAACTGAATGTGGTACCCAGACCCAAACCCAGACTTCTTCACTGAAGTTCGGGTTTGGGTTAGGTGTTCTATTCATTTTATTATTTTCCCTTATAATATGGTTATAAAGGAAAAATAATAGCATTCTTAATACAGAATGCTTACTAAAATGTTGCTTGAGGGGTTAAAAAAAATAATAATTAACTCACCACATCCACTTGTACGCGCTGCCGGCATTGTCTTCTTTCTTCTTCTTTCAGGACCTGCAAAAGGACCTTTGATGACGCAATCACACTCACCACGTGGAAATCTTCATTCAGCAGGAGCTGCTCTGACGTCACCGCGCTCACCACATGGTGAGTGCAATTGCGTCATCAAAGGTCCCTTTGCAGGTCCTGAAAGAAGAAAGAAAGACGACGATGCCGGCAGCGCGAACAAGTGGATGGGGTGAGTTAATTTAATTTAATTTATTTTTTTAACCCCTCAAGCAACATTTTAGTAAGCATTTTGTATTAAGAATGCTATTATTTTCCTTTATAACCAAGTTATAAGGGAAAATAATACAGTAAATTGACTTATCAATTTACTAACATTATCTCCTAGCAACCATGCATGAAAATTTTCACACATCGCCAAGGCTCCAGATGGCGACCAAAACGGTCGCCAATGCGCCTTAAAATTTGCAGATGGCGACAAGACTTTTTAGTCTTGTGGCCATTTGCGACTGGACCGCCGTGCTGCTGCGCAGCCTAGTATCAGTTAAAGAACATGGCACATGCCATGTTCTCTTCACTAGCACAGTGGAGAAGGAGGGAGTCCCTCCCTCCCCACTGTGACGCGGCCGCCACTGCCACCAATGGGGAGATAGCAGGGAGGAGGAGGGGAGGAGCTGTGGCCACTGCGCCACCAATGAATGTAAAACATATTAATACAAGTATGGCAGCGGTATCACAGACCAGACCTCAATAACAGGGCATGCGATACGCGGCAATTAACCCCTCAGGTGCCACATCTGAGGGGTTAATTGCCGCGGATTGCATGCCCTGTTATTGAGGCCGGGTGCGGGATCTGTGATACTGCTGCCGACACTTGTATAAATGAGTTTCATGGGTCCAAAAAATATGAACAGGCTACATAGAGCGGCGCCCAGGGATCTAAGTGCACTTACTATTATTCCTGGACGCCGCGCCGTTCGCCTGCTGTGGCCCCCGGTATTTTCAACATTCAGAGCAAGGAGGAGGAGACGCCAGTGTCTCTCCTTCTCCCTGACAGCAGCGCTTTCCAATCGCAGCTCAGAGCCAGGGAGGTTTTTTTTCTCCCTGGCTCTGAGCTCTCCTCTGCGATTGGACAGCGCTGCTGTCAGGGAGAAGGAGAGACACTGGAGTCTCCTCCTCCTTGCTCTGAATGTTGAAAATACCAGGGGCGACAGCGGGCGAACGGAGCGGCGCCCAGGAATAATAGTAAGTGCACTTAGATCCCTGGGCCCCGCTCTATGTAGCCCACTACTTAGTTCATATTCTTTGGACCAACGAAAAGTCCTCTTTAATTACATTATCATTGGTGGCGCAGTGCGCCCCCCTAGTATTAGTATCATTGGTGGGGTGGTGCAGTGCGGCCACAGGGTCCCCTCCCCTCCATTGGTGGCAGTGGCAGATTACACTGTGGGGGCTCCGATCGGTTACCATGGCAGCTAGGATGCTACTGAAGTCCTGACTGCCATGGTAATCTCCCTGCTGCTGAGTGTACTATGCACAGGGCAGCAGGAAGAGTGTGATGTCCTATTCACCCTGGTAGAGCTTTATCGGGGTGAATAGGACAAGGGATGAAAAGATTCAGGTTATAGCCCCTAAGGGGGGAAATGGCTATTAAATAAAAAGTTTAAAAAAAACACCAAAATACTAAAAGTTTTTAGGCCTCTTTCACACTTGCGTTGTCCGGATCCGGCGTGTACTCCACTTGCCGGAGGTGCCCGCCGGATCCGGAAAAACGCAAGTGTACTGAAAGCATTTGAAGACGTCTTCAAAATGCTTTCAGTGTTACTATGGCAGCCAGGACGCTATTAAAGTCCTGGTTGCCATAGTAGGAGCGGGGAGCGGGGGAGCGGTATACTTACAGTCCGCGCGGCTCCCGGGGCGCTCCAGAATGACGTCAGAGCGCCCCATGCGCATGGATGACGTGCCATGCGATCACGTGATCCATGCGCTTGGGGCGCCCTGACGTCACTCTGGAGCGCCCCGGGAGCCGCACGGACGGTAAGTATGCTGCTCCCCGCTACACTTTACCATGGCTGCCAGGACTTTAGCGTCCTTGCAGCCATGGTAACCATTCAGAAAAAGTTAAACGTCGGATCCGGCAATGCGCCGAAACGACGTTTAGCTTAAGGCCGGATCAATGCCTTTCAATGGGCATTAATTCCGGATCCGGCCTTGCGGCAAGTCTTCAGGATTTTTGGCCGGAGCAAAAAGCGCAGCATGCTGCGGTATTTTCTCCGGCCAAAAAACGTTCCGTTCCGGAACTGAAGACATCCTGATGCATCCTGAACGGATTTCACTCCATTCAGAATGCATTAGGATAAAACTGATCAGGATTCTTCTGGCATAGAGCCCCGACAACGGAACTCTATGCCGGAAGAAAAGAACGCAGGTGTGAAAGAGCCCTACATTGCCCCCTTTCCCAATTTTACATATAAAATTTACAAACAATAAAAAATAAACATATTATTACACATCCGAAAAAGTGTGAGCTATTAAAATAATAAAAAATATTTCCGCTCTGGTGAAGGCCATAACAGAAAAAAAAAAAAAAAAAACGCGCAATTCGCCATTTTTAGTCACCTTGTCCCCCAAAAGATGTCACTGGATGTGAGAGGTATGTGGTGCTGTATTCTCTTATATGTAGTGCTGGCTCACTACTGTGACCTGAGTCTCATCTTCTACGTCAAGTCCTTTTTTAAAGGGTTTCTGTCACCCCATTAAACCGTTTTTTGTTTTTTCTTTACTAATAATCCCTATAGTGCGATCTCATGATACATAAGCAAATTAATCATTTTGGTTCAGTAGAATTTGCTAAATATGCTAATTACCTTGCTACCAGCAAGTAGGGCGGCTACTTGCTGGTAGCAGCCGCATCCTCCGATGGTAATGACATCGCTGGATGCTCGAATCAGGTAAGTATGTACATAATAAGCATGCTGCCACAAAAACCACCAACGAAATGGGAATAAATAATTTTATAAAAATGACAGTTATTAACACTATACCACCAACGATTATTAATAATAAATCTCTTCCGGGTGTACTTGATGACGTCATCGACGCAGGCGCATTGAGGATGGAGCGGTAGAGAGAGCGGCCGCCTCTCAGTGCGCCTGCGCCGATTGAAGACAGGTACAGCGCAGGTGCGAGATTTCAAATTCTAACAGCGCCAGCAGAGAACGATTCCCTTCCCTGGCCCTGTCAATCAGCATGCCGAGGGGGCGTCATTACCATCGGAGGATGCGGCTGCTACCATCCGTGACAAGATGGTCAGTGGTTCATCCATGAAGATGTCTGTGAAGAATCCGTGTTTGGTCTTTGTGTCCGTTTTTTGCCCTCCGTGTTTCATCCGTATCCCATGAACACTGCTTAGCGGAAAATTAGTGTTTCTAGGAGATGCTCTGAAAAATCGGTTAAAACCACGAACCAAACTCAGATAGGATCCTTGCTGTGTCCACGATTTTCACTGACTATAATGTACCACCATTGACCCACGGTCTACTGAACAATCACTGATGTGTTAATGCACATATTAAAGACAATGGGGGTCATTTATTAACTGCTTAATGCAGAAAGCCGTACATGTACGGCTTATGCGCAAGGGCTTGTATGGAGCGGGCTGCTGCGATGAGAAATTAGCCATTTGTCCTCCAAAAAAATTGAATGACAGTGATCAAAAAGTTATAAGTACCCCATATATGGTACCAATAATGACTACAGTTCGTCCTACAAAAAGCAAGGCCACATACAGCTCTCTAGACATAAATATAAAAAAAAGTTATAACAAAAAATGGCAATGCAAAGAACAAAATAAAAACTGTACAAATTTGGTATTGCCATAATCGTATTGACTCACAGAATGAGGGTGTCATGTAATGCTGTGGTATCAAAACCCAAACAACCTCGGCGGAATATTTTTATTTATTTTTTTCAATTTTCCCCCTACAAATAATTTTTTCCTGTTTTCCAATACAAAACATGGTAAAATAAATGGTGCCATTAAAAAATGCAACTTGTCCTGCAAAAAATAAGCTTTCATATGGCTATGTGATTGGAAAATTAAAAAAGTTATGGGTATTGGAATGTGGGTACGAAAAAGGGTTCCTTAGCCAGGTGGATCAAAACAACGATATCTGAAGCCTATGGCGTATTACAACAAGTTCTCCCTAAAATAATTAAAGCTCATTCAACACGTACCATTTCCACTTCTTGGGCAGAGAGAGCTGATGCATCGATCGAGAAAATTACAAAGCAGGAACATGGTCTAGCCCCCATTCATTCATTAAACATTACAGGGTTGACATCAATTCTAGTCAGGGCCTAGCATTCGGCAGGAAGCTTCTGCAAAGCTATTGTCCCACCCTAAATTACTTTTCTGGTATATCTCATGGTAATGCCGTCGTGGAGGATGAAAGGGAAAAATGAATTACTTACGTTAATTTCCTTTTCATGAATCCTCCATGTGTATTTGCGTTTGAATGATAAAAAGACTCTCTAGGCTGTCGGTCCAGAAAGACACTGAGGATGGCTGGAGGAGGGTCAAATTTATTCTTCCTGTCCCTACCTGGTTGGAGGCAGAACCTTTCTCATGGTTTATCCTATCTGAGTTTGGTTCGTGGTTTTAACCGATTTTTCAGAGCATCTCCTAGAAACACTAATTTTCCGCTAAGCAGTGTTCATGGGATACGGATGAAACACGGAGGGCAAAAAACGGACACAAAGACCAAACACGGATTCTTCACAGACATCTTCATGGATGAACCACTGACCATCTTGTCACTTGCTGGTAGCAGCCGCATCCTCCGATGGTAATGACGCCCCCTCGGCATGCTGATTGACAGGGCCAGGGAAGGGAATCGTTCTCTGCTGGCGCTGTTAGAATTTGAAATCTCGCGCCTGCGCCGTACCTGTCTTCAATCGGCGCAGGCGCACCTATCTTTTTGCGGAACGGGCGGATCCATTAAAGTGAATGGGTCCGCGATCTGCTGCGGCTGCCCCACGGTCGGTGTTCGCAGCACGGCCACGGGGCGCACACGTTCGCGTGCAGGAGGCCTAATGCTGTAAGTTCAGGTCAGATGTGCTCGGGAAACGTGGCTGTCGCATGAAGTACGTTTCCGCGCTCCTCTGACCCACATTCACAGCATCATTATGATTCACAGCAGATACAAGGCTACGTTCACAACTTTGACGAATTTTTCATTTTTCTGTTCCGGTAAAAGAACACAAAATGAAAAAAAACTGAAGTGGTGGGTCGTATATTGGATTTTTCTGGAACCATCACACATATATGAACCTAGCTCCAAAGTAGCATCTGATAACAGCTATGGAAGTGACTGCCCTGATCCTATGTGACTTGTACAGGACCTGGAAGTACCACACGGGCTACATTACACTGGACAGGTACTCACAGTAATAAGCCACCACCGGGTCCCGCTTGTCATGCTCCTGAGCTGTCCTCAGGTGATGCTGCAGGGACTTGAACTGGGGAGGTATCGGGTTCAGCTGAGCGGCCATTTCTCTGCACCTATAGGCACTGGGCAGCTGACAGGAGGAAGACACTCAGTGAGCACACAGCTGTGCTTCCGCTTCCGCCCATGTGGGAGGGCGCTGGGTGACGGCGCGGGCGGGAAGGCGGGCGGTATCTGCAGCTGACAGAAGTTTCTCTCAGATGAGGGAAACCATAGGATAGGAATAACTCGTTCCTGTCTGTCAGCAGCCTCCGGGCTCAGTATAGTGGGACAGCATAATTGTTTCCTTGTACGATGTGGCAGGTTTACAGCTTCTGGTTTTGTGATACTTTATCGCAAAGCAAATGGCAGAAAGCTGTGTGACGCCCCCGTCGCTTTTTACCTCAGGAACTACTGTACAATGTCCCTTTGTCTCTGTTCACATCACAGCGGTGTCGGCCGGTGAAATTTCCCGCCTGTGCTAGATACAACCCTCCTTCCCCTCCACAAATGTGACGGTGCCATACAGTTACATAGGTTACCCACAGAATCGGGCATCCTAATCTTATTCTGTGGGAGGAAATGGGTGCCTGTCACTGGTGGCTTTTTTCAGTTAATGGAGCTGTATTTTTGGGGGGAGTGGTGCAGTATTTTGTTGGGACAATTTGGGGGTGCCATCCATACGTTATTTCAATCATTATGTAATTGCCTTTTTTATTGTAAACCAAGGAAGCTAAGGCTAATTTCATAGGAGCGCGTTTTCCGTCCGGGTGTGATGCGTGTTTTGAAAGGATAGCATGCGGACTGAATCCTGACCTATTCATTTCGCTGGGTCTAAGCATGGGCGTCATTTTTCTCGAATCAACTCTGCATTCAGGAAAAATCGCAGCATGTTCTATATTGTGCGTTTATCACGCAGCCCTGACTCCTTAGAAGTGAATGGGGCTTACGTGAAAAACAGAAGCTGTCCGGATGCGATGCGTTTTTCACTGATAGTTACTAGGAGATAATTGTCTAGTCTTTCTTCACTCGCATCAAAAACTGATTGCATCCGCATGGGAAAAGTGAAACACTGAACACAGTCACAGACAAAACTGGTTGCTCCTGCTTGCTAAGGCCTCATGCACACGACCTTGTGCCTTCCACAATTTGCGGAACGGGCGGCCCATTGTAGGCATGCCTATTCTTGTCTGCAAAACGGACAAGAATAGGACATGCTATATATTTTTTGCGGGGCCTTGGAACGGAGCAACGGATGCGGACAGCACACAGAGTGCTGTCCGCATCTTTTGCGGCCCCATTGAAGTGAATGGGTCTGCACCCGAGCCGCAAAAACTGCAGCTCGGATGCGGACCCGAAAAACGGTCGTGTGCATGAGGCCTAAGCCATCAATTTTTCCCTGAACGGATACTGCACAATCAGTACTCACTTGTGTGAAAGATGCCTAAAAGGGAAAAATTCTGGCACTGGGATTTTATTAATTTTTTACAGCTTTCACTACATGTCAACAACACAGGTCTACACGACAACGACATTTGTTGCGCGACAGGGTACAACTACACTGCTACATTTTTCGCGTGACAATTTTTATAATGATAGTCTATGTTTTTCTAAAACAGTCGCAGAAGAATCCATCCCGAATGGATTTTTTGTGACTGTCGCAGTGCAACACCATAGACTACCATTATAAAAATTGTCGCGCGACATTGGTACGACAAAATGTTGTAGTTTAGACCTAGCCTTAGTTTTTCGCTCCATGCCTACCCAGAGCCATAACTATTAGATTTTTCCATTCATATAGCCGTAGGAGTGCTTGTTTTTTGTGGGACACATTGTACTTTCTAATGCCACCATTTAATATTGCATAGGTTATAGTGGGAAATCCCAAATGGGGTGGAATTGGGAAAAAAAAAAATCAATTCTGCTCCAGTTTTACAGGTCTTTTTTAATGGTGTTCATTATTCGGTAAAACCAACTTGTGCTCTTCATTCTCCAGGTCACTACAAATCCAGCTATACCACATATGTATAGTTTTTCTTGTGTTTTTAATAGGGATCGACCGATTATCGGTTTTACCGATATTATCGGCCGATATTCAGGATTTTGGAGTCCATTTTCTCCTGTAACCCCTTGAAAAAAATCTGAGTCTAAAAGGGTACTTTCACACTTGCGGCAGAGGATTCAGGCAGGCAGTTCCGTCGTCGGCAATTCGGACACAAACGACTGCATTTGTTAGACTGATCCGGATGCCGATCCGTCTGACAAATGCATTGCAATACCGGATCCGTCTTTCCGGTTGTCATCTGGAAAAACAGATCCAGTATTTATCTTTTTCAAATTTTTAAAGGTCTGTGAATGCGCAGACCGCAAAACCTGATCCATTTTTCCAGAAACTTTGAGTCGGATCCGGCATTAATGCATTTCAATAGAAAATAATGCCGGATCCGGCAAGTGCTCAGTATTTTTGGCCGGAGAGAAAACTGCAGCATGCTGCTGTATTTTCCCTGGCCAAAAAAACGTAAGAGGGACTGAACTGATGAATACTGAATGGAATGCTCTCCATTCAGAATGCATTAGGATAAAACTAATCAGTTTTTTTCCAGTATTGAGCCCCTGTGATGTAACTCAATACCGAAAACAAAAACACTAGTGTGGAAGTACCCTAATGCGTCATTTTCTTCTAAAATCGCTTTTAAAGATGAGCGAATCGAAGTGGAATTCGATCCGAATTTCAGGAAAAATTCAATTCGCTCCGATTTTCCTCACGCTTCATGGCTGCTGCACGTGTGAGAACATGGAGCAAGGAACTCTGGGAAGGCGGGATCTCCCATAATGCCATTCATGCTGCCAATTAGCAGCCAGCCCTCTTATGTCACAGCCCTATAAATAGCCTCAGCCATCTTGGATTCTGCTATTTTCCAGTGTACTTAGTGCAGTGAGAGACGTCAGCAGGCGCTAGGGACAGTGCTAGAAAACAATTGTGCTAAAAAAAACGACTTACAAGTTCAGGGAAAGATTATTCAAGGTGTTCGGAAAGGATAGGGAGGAATTATTTCACAGCATTTATGTTGAACAGGGTTCAATAGGGGAGGTTACAGCCTGGGTAATAGAAACAATCCTATTACACCTTGCTGCACTGACTGGGGACCCAAATTGCCATTATACAGCTCTAGTTCCAGCAAACTGTTCTTGTTATTGGGTTGCAAGTGCTGTTTGATGCAGCCATTAACAAAGTTTATTACAAGGAAATATTTCTACGTCTTATTTGCCCTTATGCGGTGCAGTTATATGTTCTAAAGCATTTTTTAGCTTGTATTAGTGGGAAAAAAGGGCTTATTAGCCGTTGTGTGGTGAAGTGCGAAAATTACAGCCCTTTTTGTCTTGTATTAGGCTACTTTCACACTGCCGTTTCTGGGTCCGCCTGTGAGATCCGTTTCAAACGGATCAGTTTAGCCCCAATGCATTCTGAATGGATGCGGATCTATTCAGAATGCATCAGTTTGGCTCCGTTCTGCCTCCATTCCGCTCTGGAGGCGGACACCAAAACGCTGCTTGCAGCGTTTTAGTGTCCGCCTGGCGGTGCGGAGCCAAACGGATCCGTCCTGACTCACAATGGAAGTCAATGGGGACGGATCCGTTTACATTGACACAATATTGGTGCAATTGTAAACGGATCCGTCCGTAGTGTATGCAGACGGATCCGTACTGAACGGATACCATTGTTTGCATTTATAGGTGCGGATCCGTCTGTGCAGATACCAGACGGATCCGCACCTAACGCAGGTGTGAAAGTAGCCTTAGTGCCAAAAGAAAAATGTATTTGCCGTTCAGCGGTACAGTTACAGTCCGGTCCATAAATATTGGGACATTGACGCAATTCTAACATTTTTGGCTCTATACACCACCACAGTGGATTTGAAAAGAATCGTTAATTTCTAACGATAATTTGTTTTCCCTTAGTCCTAACAGTGGCACAAATGGGGTATTCTGCCCCTGTGGACTGGTTAGGACAGGTGGAAGTTTAATGAACAAATAAAAAAACACCGGCATGCACACGCCCTCCCTGCCCCCAATAAAGAGGGGTGTGACCCTCCAAAGGATGTGTAATTACAAGTAGATAAACATAATCATAATAACATAGGGGGGGAAATTTGTGTGCCACTGTTAGGACTAAGGGAAAACAAATTATCGTTAGAAATTAACGATTCCCTTACGTCCTAACCAGTGGCACAAATGGGGATTTAGCAAGTAGAAACCCCCATGGGAGGGTCCTCATGCCTGGCGGAAGATAACACTGTCCGGCCAAATGAGTAATAACTATGTATTCTGGTATCCACTCTATAGTGTGAGATAAAAGTGGAGTGAGAACTCCAAGAAGCTGACTTACAGATCACATCCAATGGGATCGAGCTTCTCTCTGCAAAAGAAGTGGCCACTGCTCGAGTAGAGTGGGCCCTTACAAATTCAGGGGGCTCCGAGCCCTGAGACATATAAGACTCCCGAATTGCCTCTTTAATCCAACGACTGATGGAGGGTTTAGAGGCTTTCCTCCCCTTATGGGTACCGGAAAAAAGGATAAGGAGGTTTTCATCCTTCCTAAATACCTTGGAGCGTTCCAGGTAAATCCTAAGACATCTCGCAATATCGGGGTATGGAGCCCTCTTTCCTCAGAGGAGGGGGTGGAGCCAAAGTTGGTAGGGAGATCACCTGATTGATATTGTCAAAGGAAGGAACCTTTGGGATGAAGGTAGGTAGAAATTTTAGAAGTACCCGATCCTGTAGGAACTTTGTATATGGCTCAAAGGCAGAAAAAGCCTGGAGTTCCCCAACTCGCTTTGCAGAGGTAACAGCTAACAAGAAGGTGATCTTCCAGGTCAGGAACCTGAATCCCGCCTCCTCTAGGGGCTCAAAGGGGGGAGATGATAACTCCCTGAGCACGACCGACAAATCCCAGGCCGGGATAGGTCTGATTACTGTAGGCTTTAATCTTGAGGCTCCCTTCAGGAATCTCTTGATAAGGGGGTCTTGAGAAATAGCTCTGTTTAGACAAGCAGAGATAGCTGAAATCTGCACTTTAAGGGTAGCTGGTGATAGCCCCCTGTCCAGACCGTCCTGAAGAAATTGGAGGATCATCGGGATGGAAGCTTCAGCGGATCATTGCTGATGTCTTGTACACCAGGATGAAAAGATCTTCCAGATTCTGGAGTAGGCCTTATTGGTAGCTTCTGATCTGGAGTGCTCCAGGGTTCTCAAGACAGACCCCGATAGCCCTTCTATCCCTGGAAGGGACTGATCAACCTCCAGGCCGTCAGGTTGAACATTTGAAGATTTGAGGAGACCTGGGTGCCCCCCGACACCAGTACTCTCTCTGGGGGAAGCCTCAGAAATTGACCCCGACTCATCTGTAAGAGTTGGGTAAACCAAGCTCTTTTCGGCCAGTATGGGATAATGGCGATAACTGACGCTTGGTCCTACCTGATCTTCATCAAGACCCTTGGTATCAAGGAAATTGGAGGGAAGATGTAGGCCAGCCTGAACCTCCATGGGATTGACAGTGCATCTATTGCCACCGGGTTGTCCTCCCTGTAAAGGGAGCAATACTTCTCCACCTTGGTGTTGAACCTCGTTGCCATGAGATCGATCTCTGGCATGCCCCACCTGAGCGTTATCTCCTTGAAGACCTCTGGATGGAGTGACCATTCTCCGGTTGGAAGACCTCGGCTCAGACGATCCGCAATCACATTGTGAACTCCGCGAATGTGAACAGCTGATAAGTGGGTGAGGTTCAGTTCTGCCCAATCCAAAATCACACCTATCTCTCTCAGGAGACTTTGTGACCTCGTGCCTCCCTGCTTGTTGATATACAGTACAGCGGTCATGCTGTCTGACTGTACCTTTACTGCCTTCCCTCGAATGATGGGAGCAAAATGAAGAAGAGCTAGTCTGATTGCTCTGATCTCCAGGAGATTCGATGACAATAACCTCTCCTGAGGTGTCCAAGTTCCCTGGACTGTCTTGTCCTGAAGATGCGCACCCCAGCCTACCAGGGATGCGTCTGAAGTAAGTATGATCCAAGAGGGTTGGATCAGGGACTTGCCGTCCATGAGGTGGGACCACCACCTCAGAGAGGATCGGACTTTGTAAGGCAGGGAGAGCACGGAATTGAGTCCCACCGGACTGTGATTCCACTTGGCTAATACTTCCGACTGGAGCGGACGTAAGTGCCATAATGCCCAAGGTACCGCCTCTGCGGTTGAAGACATTAGTCCCAACATCCTCATCCACGTTCGAATCGTTACCTGTTTTGGTACAGAGAGAGAACGGGCTGTTTGTTGCACGGATTGCCTTCTTTCGGGAGTGAGATGAATTGTCATCCTGATTGAATCCACCATGAACCCCAGGAACCTTACCGAGGTGGCTGGTTGAAGTTGGGATTTGTCCCAATTGATTATCCATCCTAACTGATGTAGGAATGTAACAGCCTGTTGGATGTGTTGGGACAGGATCGCTTGGGAAGGAGCTCTGAGGAGCCAGTCGTCCAGGTATGGAACTATGCTCAGGCCCTGAAGCCTTAGAGCGGCCACCACAGAGACCACTACTTTGGTGAAAGTGTGTGGGGCTGAAGAAATCCCAAATGGGAGGGCCACAAACTGATAATGTTTTAGGACCCCCCCGATGTTTACCGCGATCCTTAAGAATCTTCTGGACCCAGGATGGATGGGAATATGGAGATAAGCATCCTTGAGGTCTAAGGTTGCCAAGAAGTCTCCCGGCATAAGAAGATTGGTCACTGACTGGATAGTTTCCATACGGAACTTCTTTTGTTTTATGAAACGGTTGAAGAACCTCAGATCTATAATCATCCTCCAACCTCCGGTATTCTTGGGTACCAGGAAAACTGGGGAGTAGATACCTGTTCCCCTCTCTTGGAGAGGAACCTCTTCTAAGGCCCCCTTCTGGAAGTATTCTAGCACGTAGGTTTCTAGAATCTTCTGTTTGTTGCTGGGAAGAAGCCTTGTCTGAACAAACTTGTCCAGAGGCAAACTGCTCAAGTCTACAAGGTAGCCATGCGAAATTACACGCAGGACCCAACTGTCCTGGATATGATCCTGCCAACAAGGTAGAAAGTGATGTAGGCGGCCGCCTACGGGAATGTGGGGAGAAGGGAGCCCGAGATCTCCAGTCAGACCGGCTAAATACCAAGAGCCTCGAGGAGGCCCGCAATCAGAGCGCCGAGGACTTCTTGGGGGGTCTAGAACCCCGAGAGGATCTTCCTCCTCTACGGGAACCCCAATTCCTCTGGGGTCTGGGTTGCGGTTCCGCTCTGGAACTATACCCCCTGCCCCGACCACGAAAGGACTGCTGGGGAAGGGACTTGCCCTTCTTGTCCGACAGCCCCTCCATTATGTGGTCAAGCTCTGCACCAAACAGTTTGCCGGGTTCATATGCCATGGCACAGAGGTTATGTTTTGAGGCCGTATCGGCCTTCCAAGGTTTCAACCACAGCGGACGCCTGCCCGCGGTTGAAAGGGCCATGGTCTTGGATGCCAACTTCAGTTGTTGTGGAGCTGCGTCACACAAGAAGTCAATGGCTAGGCTGGCCGTCTTACATGAGGCCAGAATGTCGTCCCTAGAAACCCCTTGGTCCAGGTCAGACTGGATTTGCGAAAATCTAGATCTTAGAAAATTCGCCACTTCGGACGAGGAAATTGCGGCGGAAGCGGAGGCCGAGGAGTAAGTGCGCCTAAGGGCGCAGTCCGCCTTCCGGTCCATCGGGTCCAGCAAACTTGACCCGTCGTCTGAAGGGATCAGGGTCCTTCTGGATAATTTTGCTATGGCCATGTCCACTTTAGGGACAGGCCCCCAGGATGATACCTGATCCTCTTTAACCGGGAACACCGCCTTGAACCTTTTGGTCAACACTGGACCTTTCTCTGGCTTTCTCCACTCTGTTTTCATCAGAGATAGGAGAGAATCATCCGCTTTAAAGGCCCTAGGCCCCCTAGAGGCAGAGGATGAGGCTTCCCCCGGATCAACGTCCTGGTCCCCCGACCGGACGGATTTTAGTAGTCGCTGGGCCTTCTCCAGCGGGAAAAAATATGCAAAACCATCCTCCTCATCCGAGGAGGAAGAGGCTGAACCCTCTCTCGCCTCCTGAGCCCCCGAGACCTCCATAGCACGATGGGGGGAGGAGGGACGATGACGCTTGGAGACCAGGGCACTCTTCAATTCCTGTATGGAGGCGTTGACCTGGGACATGTTGGACTCCATGTACCCCTTCACCCAATCTACCACGTCGTGGACAGATGGCTCCAGCGGGGGGAGGGTCTTGGCCCTGCAGGATGGGCACCGGGAGAAGTCGTAAGAGTCCTCCAGGACAATCTGACAGTCATGGCACTGCAGGTGGCGCCTTTTGCCCGCGGACTTCCTGCTGGGCTCTCGCTCACCGTCACCGGTAGACGACATGGCTGAAAATTAAGAAGAGACATGAATTTAGCAAAATTTAAGAAGACAAGGCTTAATGGCAAGCTTTAGGATCTTTACCCAGAAGATCCTAGCAAGCTCAATATAATCAGCACAAAGAAGATTTTCAGCACAGAGGTAACAACACTCTAGCACCAAACCACACTCAAGGTTAACAGCAAGCTGCGCTCCAGGAGACTGAACCTGGAGCTTCATCCAGTTTAAATAGGGTTGTTGGCGCCAAAAGAGAAAGCCCCGCCCACAAGGGGGCGGGGTAAACCTCTGAGTTTGTATCTTTAAACTAAAAGAACAAACTAAAAAGAAAAAACTTTACATTGAGGACCCAAAGAGGGCCCTGAAAACATCTAAAGGCCCCCCACGGCCTTATAATACGAAAATACACCTCCGGCCGACGATCCGAACGGCCGGAGCGAAAACCCGGAAGTGACGTCACCTGACGTCACTTCCGCAAGATGGCGGCGCCCAGCAAGACATGTGGGACGCAGCCACCGCCGCTCCAGCACTCCAGCACGGAAGAAAAGGTAAGCCCCACAGTAGCAGGGCTCTCTGCAAGGGAGGCAAACAGCGGCATAACCGGAGGAGCCCCTCCGCAACAACGGAGGAGCGGAGCAGTTCCCAAGGGAACAAGTAAAACCTTAAGAAATTCAAAATAGAATAAAAAGGGGGGAAAAAACCAACACTCTCTCCACCGCAGGGATGGAGGAGTGCACCACCCGTCCCGTCCTGTCCGCAGGACAGAAAAAAACACATCCTTTGGAGGGTCACACCCCTCTTTATTGGGGGCAGGGAGGGCGTGTGCATGCCGGTGTTTTTTTATTTGTTCATTAAACTTCCACCTGTCCTAACCAGTCCACAGGGGCAGAATACCCCATTTGTGCCACTGGTTAGGACGTAAGGGAAATGAACAAGATGTGCCTTAACTGCAGACTGTCAGCTTAAATTTGAGGGTATTTACATCCAAATCAGGTGAACGTGTAGGAATTACAACAGTTTGCATATGTGCCTCCCACTTGTTAAGGAACCAAAAGTAATGGGACAGAATAATAATCATAAATCAAACTTTCACTCTTTAATACTTGGTTGCAAATCTTTTGCAGTCAATTACAGCCTGAAGTCTGGAACGCATAGACATCACCAGACGCTGGGTTTTATCCCTGGTGATGCTCTGCCAGGTTTCTACTGCAACTGTCTTCAGTTCCTGCTTGTTCTTGGGGCATTTTCCCTTCAGTTTTGTCTTCAGCAAGTGAAATGCATGCTCAATCGGATTCAGGTCCGGTGATTGACTTGGCCATTGCATAACATTCCACTTTCCCTTAAAAAGGTCTTTGGTTGCTTTTGCAGTATGCTTTGGGTCAATGTCCATCTGCACTGTGAAGCGCCGTCCAATGAGTTCTGAAGCATTTGGCTGAATATGAGCAGATAATATTGCCCGAAACACTTCAGAAATCATCCTGCTGCTTTTGTCAGAAGTCACAACATCAATAAATACAAGAGAACCAGTTCCATTGGCAGCCATACATGCCCACACCATGACACTACCACCCCCATGCTTCACTGATGAGGTGTTTTGAGCATCATGAGCAGTTCCTTTCCTTTTTCATACTGTTCTCTTCCCATCACTGGTACAAGTTGATCTTGGTCTCATCTGTCCATAGGATGTTGTTCCAAAACTGTGAAGGCTTTTTTAGATGTCGTTTAGACTGTTGATCCATCGCAGCAGGGACCATACATCCTGGGCCAGAGGTTTAAAACTGTTTAAATGGGTCTTGCAAACATTTAAGCTTATCATGTCAATTAATTTGAAGACCATTGGCCGAGATACCCAACTTTCTGCCTGGCCCTCGGTGGTGGGCTTAGTTACCCCACAGCAGGCTTCATTTTCCTCCCAGAAGCTCAATCTTCCTTCCTGGGGCTTCATCTCCACCCCAGGAAGTTCACCTGTAATGACAGTAAAATCTGTCATTCTGCACAATCCACCTTTCCCCATCCCCATGCCACATTTACATCAGCCAGTTGTTCTCACCCAGGTGCTTTTGCTCTACAGGCACATCAGATATACCAAGTGGACTGACATGCAGGCTTTCTCCGACTGCACCCAATCATTCCAAAGAGAATCAGGATCTTTTTCATCAGCCTCTCAGCGTATTCGACTGGCCAGGTGTAGCACTCATTATCCTATTATTCATTTATGCCTTTAATAAGGCCTGAGGGCATTATTATACATATTACATCCCAATTCTGTAGACATACTCACCAACTTCCGATTGCTAGTCATCTTTTAAATGCCCAATTGATAAGGGCCTGTCTAGGGACGTGTTCATATTAGAGGCTTTTGTAGACCCACAAAAACCCACACATGTTTGAATTTGTAAAGGCAAGAAGAGTTTCCTGTGAAGAGTTTGTATTTGAAAAGAAATGTGAACACATCATGATCAGATTGAGCAACCGCGGGTATAATGTCCATCATTTAAGTGGTGCCAAAGAAAGGGCTGCTGCTTGAAGAACCCGTGTACACAACAAGAAGATCATCTAAAGATAGATGTGCCTCTACATGTGACAAATTTACCATTAGTACACATTTCAGCCATATCTGTAAGGATATTGTGGCAATCATCTGCAAATCCATACTTGTCCGGTGTAAGGATGCTGACCTACGTTTCATTTTACAAAAGAAAGTTACGTTTATATAAAAAAGCGGTTACAGAGGGAAACATTTTTTTCCCCCCACAGCATTTAAAGGGGTTGTCTCACAGAAAATATTCTACAGTTTTCGAACCAGAACCTGGGTCTGAATACTTTTGTATTTATATGTAATTAAAAATTTTGCATAGCCACAGAGTTATTCAATAAAATTTATCTGTGTAGCGCCACCTGCTGTTTTTTTTTCTTTTTCTTATTTCTTTGACCTGCTCACTGAGATGGCCACACATGCTCAGTTTCATCCTTCAACTGGCTACTGAGCTGTGATAGGCAGAGCATGCACATGCCCCCTTAGCTGCAGCAGAAAAGAAACTCCCTTTGAGCTGCCAGCTTGATATAAATCTAGCAGAGCATTGAATGGGGAGATTTCTGGATCCATGTGAGGTACAGGGCTGGTTCTAGCTTTGTTAGAAAGATGTTGTCATGTACTATATGATGTGTGATTTAGATTTTTTACATTAGTCATGGGATAACGCCTTTAAGCATAAAACAGGATCAGTGTCTACCTGCTTCCACCTCAGAGGATCACACAAATGTGTTTACAGTCACTCCAATAACTGTAGAATGGTAGAACATGTCCTATTCTTGTCCGTTTTGTGGACAAGGATTGGACATTTCTACAGAAGTTAAAAAAAATTAATGGTGTCATGCACTCGGCTGGGATCAGTCTTTTGCGGATCCGCCATTTACAGACAATAAAACACGTACGACCGTGTACATGAGACCTAATATGTATATTTACTCATATTCCTATGTAGTCCTACAGCCTGTCCACCTCATGCTGTGAGTAGAGACTTTATCTCTAGATCTCCATACATTTCCTTGGGATTGAGTGATTTGCTTGTGTGAAGATTAGTGCTTATCTTATTAAACAATACCACAAGGGCCCAGTTGACCCAACATCTGGTATTAGCATAATTGAATTGGATGAAACAATAGATGTTCCTATCACCACAAAACAGCGGGACACTTTTATTTGAGCTCCTTATCAGATAGAGAAATAAACATAAGACACGGTTATCCATTTCAAAATCATTTATTAAAACAAAATCCCTGCAGAGAACAATTGTGATCCAGAAGAAGACAAAAACCTAGACACATTTGGGCAGTTTGTGTCACAGGGAACAAAATCCTTCTTGACCCTGAGAAAAGGCCATCGGTCGGAAGACCCTGGATCAGAGCCATTAATAATTCCACCTGGTTGGGGTCTACTTACCTGTATATCTCACTTACCTATTGTGAAGGATGGAAATATATTGAAATGTGCCCATCTGACCTCCATGTTGGATGTGCACACGGAGACGAAGACTGTTGTGATCTCTGTTGACTCTTGGTTTCTCCATCTGGGACGCTGGTCTGGGGCTTGTATCCTGAAAGCCTCTTGCCTTAACTATCAGCCTGGCGTCCACCGGCATGCCACACAGATAGGAAGACTGTTCTAACTGTCTCAGTGTGGTTGTTGATTGAACCTGCTTTTTTGCTGCATCATAAATTTTGGAGATGCTATGACTGCTGTGTGTTTAATCCATAAAGTCGAGTTCTTATAGAAGCACAGAAAAGCATAGTAAATATGTGGTTGGAAACCAACTGTTTCAGATTGATAGACAAAACCTGCCCTGCGGGGTGAAATATCTGCCCATTAACGGCATATCCATATAGAAAATGTCACATCTGAAAAGAGCGGAGCTCGCCTACTTGGCTATTTTCTTAAGCCCCACTAAAGTGAAAGGAGAGAGCAGCACAATGTCGGCCACTTCCCCCTTTCCTGGCCGTGTGTGACAGGGTCCCATTTTTGAGAGATCAGCAGGTGTCAGAGGTAGGAACCTAGACACTGTAACCTGGGAATGTGCCATAAATTTCCAGATAGAACAAGCCCTTTAATAACAGAGGACACAGCACCCTCTAAGCAGATGCTGGAATGTCACCTTCATTATGTTGTAGGGCTGGTAGGACATACGCACTTACACTACCAGTTCTGGCTGCTATGGCATGGCCACATAGGGAAGATTGCCCAACATGGAAATTTTACTGCAGATTTTGCTGACATTCCACAGTGGATTTCGGTGAGGATTTACCAAAGATCTAACTCTACGCATTGCAAACTGTGAAATATACAGTGGAAATCTGTAGTATAAATTAAACCAACCAGCTTCCATCTTTTGGACAGCTCCTTTGGAAAATGAAATGAGGAATCTGGTTGGTTGCTATGGGCAACTAAGCCAGTTCTACTTTACACCAGTTTGATAAATGACCCCCTTAATTCTTCTCTGTACCAATCATGATTCCTATTCGTTTTGAATGTGTACTCTTTGTGGAAGCTTCCATGCTGATTTTTTTTTAGATGAGGTATTGGTCATTTCAAAGACAATGTATAAGAAACTGGTTATACTAAAATCTTGATAATGTGATGGTTTGGTAGATCGCTACTTATTGGGACCAAAAGAAAAGTCCACTGGAATCTGTGTAAATTCAGATGTAGCAAATGGACTTGAGGGCATGGAGGTGCATATTACACCGCAAATCTGTCATTACACTCCCTAACTTACTATTGTTAGGGCAGCTTTTAAATGCCATAGTGATTAGGGGCCTTTCTAGTGACAAGTACATTGTAGAGTCTCCAGTCAGTCAAGAAAGGGTTAATACTTGGGACCACTGTGGCTGACTTCATAGTTAAAGTGCTTTAGGTAGGTATCAATAATAAGCCCCTGTAGTAACTATGGCAATTGTGCTGCTGATGTCATAGATGCATAAGTCTATGACATAAAGTACCCACAGATGAAGGTTCCATAACAGAAGGACAAATGGCCATTTGCAGAGCCATGCTTGATGTGTCTAGAGACCTGGAGCTTCACCATCTGTAGGGGGAGGAAGGGGACGCCCGCCTAGCCAGCCAGATCAGCCCAATCCACCTAGCCAGTCAGATCAGCCCTATCCGCCTTGCCAGCCAGATCATGCAAATTAGCCCTAGCCATCAATGGGTCGACAGATGCTGCAGCCAGATCTCTCTCACATCCAGCGCCAGCTGCTAAAAATGTACGTGTAAGGCCAGGAGTGGTCGAATTTGGCTATCTCCATAAGAGGCTGGCACAGAGTGTTTAATATTGTGTAACTGCTTACTAATCTGTTTCTTTAACTCTTTAACATGTATGACTATTTGATGTCCTTTCTGTCATATCTTTAATGAATTTCTATCATGAAGTGAGAAAATTACAGACTTTTTGGGGTGTGTTTTAATTTCCTTTTTGTTTATTTTTGATCTAACAGGATGTCAGACAGAGAAGTGCCAGGTCCTGCACAGGGGAGTGGCAGAGCACTAAAGGTTTCTGGCGCAGGCACAGGTTGCAGCAGAGTAAGGGGGCGTGGCAGCAGGAGTCGCAGCGAGAGGCCTGAGCTCCCAATGTCATCTGGCGGTCGTGTCTTGACCAGCAACCCAGCGATTCTTGAATGGTTGACTCAGTCATCCACTTCGTCCCAAGTGACATCAGACACCCCCAGGCAAGAGTCGATGGGTTTGTCAGACACAACCCTTAGTTGGTATGGCCCGGGAGCATGCCCTGTGCCCTCCCCTATCCTCAACCTGCCTCTGTCCTTTTCTGTTCCCTCAGCCAGAGAAGTATTATATGCTGTGGACTCAGCCTCACTATACAGCGAGGACAAGCTACTAGAGGACAGTCAGCAGCTACTGGCAGGAAAAGATTTGGAGGAGATATCCGCCGCTTCCTCCGCTAGGCTGGCAAGTAGTGATGAGGAGAGTCGTGTGGGAGCTGGTGTTGCAAGCGGTGAGGCTCCTGACCCAGAGACCGTTGAGGAGGACATTAGTAACGTGCAGACAGTACTCGATGATGATGTAGCTGATCGCACTTGGGAGCCGTGTTAATTGGGGGCTTCATCATCATCGGGGGAAGAGGTTGGCAGCTTACCCGTGAGGCAGCGGCGGAGCCAGCAAGCCGCCGGAGGTGGTGAACATCTCCATATGTAGACTCTGTGGGCAGAAGGTGAAGCGTGGCCAGGGTGCCATGTTGGCACCATATCCTTGCGTCACCATAAAGTGGCCTAGGAGAACCGTGGCTTCGATGTGGTAATCCAGCCTGCCGCAGCAACCGCTGCATCACCCAATGGCACGCACACAATTTCAGGCAGTCAAGGCTCCACCACCTGAGCCAAAGGGAGCTGTCTGTCCTTCCCATCATATGATGCTCCTCCTTATCAGTCATTCCATCAGCTGTCGATCACCGAAGCGATTGCCAAGAGCCAACAGTATGCGTGCACTCATCCAACGTCGCAGAAGCTGAATGTGCTCCTGTCCAAGTTGTTGGTGCTGAAGTCTCTCCCTTTCTGTCACGAGGGTATCGAGAACCACGCCTGACTCCGTTATACCCGGGGTCAGGAAGTCACAGCAGTTGGCTGCACGCTCTATTTAAGATAGGGCTGTTTTTCTTATGGTAGCTTTCTGGGTTTGCTTTGCAAACCCTTTTGGCTCACTCAGGGATCCGTAGCTCCTTCTCCTCAGCTGTTCCTTGTCCAGCACTTCCAGACCTCCTTATATTCCTCTCTCACACTTCTCTGGTTGCCAGAGATAGAGATTCCTGCCTGGACATCTATTCTGACCTTCTGGAGCTGTGTTGCTGCGTTCGCTGGTAGTTGGTCCAGAACGCTACCCTCCGGATCCCTGTTGGACCTTTTTGGTTTACTGTGGTCGCCCACCTGGGTGTATGCGTTTGTCTGTTTTGTCTGTCCTCTCCCTGGTGTTTCCCTCTTAGTGATAGTGGTGTGGACTAGCGATCCCACCGGCCTGTTCACTATCTAGGGCTCATATTAGGGAAAGCCAGGGTTTAGGCACGTGATCGCCGCACGGGTGAGGAACCCGTCTAGGGACGTCAGGGCAGTCAGGTGCCAGCCGCAAGGTGAGTTAGGGGTCACCACCTTTCCCTCTCCCTTGGGCAGGGCTTTCCCTGTTTTCCTCCCTGTGCGTGACGTCGGTCATTACACTTTCCAAGTGGTGGACTCTGCACCTTTCATAGAACTGATGGCTTGTGGAGAGTCCCAAGCCAACATTTCTTTGCCAAAAAGGTAATAGCAGATGCGGTAGCGGACCTACATCTGAAGGGAATTTTAGTTGTGCCTTATTTAGACGACTTCCTTATTGCCGCAGAATCAGAGGATCTACTTCTGCAACACATAGAATTGGTAAAGCGGAGTCTAACAGATCTAGGATGGTTGATAAATACGGAAAAGTCAGATCTCCGTCTAGAAAATAAAACGTTTTTTTTAGGGATGTTGCTGGACTCGAAACTCATGAAGACCTTTCTTCCACAAGAAAAGATCAGTCAGGAGTTAACCCTGTTCCGCAGCAAGTACAAAGTAACAATCCGACTGATAATGAAAATCCTGGGTCTGATGTCCTCAACTATCCCAGCAGTAAAGTGGTCCCAAGCTCACTCTCGGACCCTCCAGTCATTCATGCTCAGAACATAGAACAAGAGGGTAGACTCACTGGAAATAAAAGTGAGAGTTCCCCAATACGTAAAAAAGATTACTTGAGCTGGTGGCTGGTCAGGAAAAATTTAAGCAGGGGCGTTCCTTGGCAGCAGACAGATGTTGTTACAATAACTTCAGACGCCAGCAGAAGCGGCTGTGGAACCTTTTCAGATCAGTCCATAGTACAATGTACCTGGCAGAAACAGTTAAGCCTAGCTTCTTCCAACCTAAGGGAGTTAACCGCAGTTTGGGAAGCATTAAAAGCCCTTCAGAACTCAGGGGAAAGGAGATAAAAATATTTTCGGACAATACCACAACCGTAGCTTATTTGAACAAACAAGGGGGCACAAAAAGTCCAGCCCTATCAAAAATCTCAAAAGAAATATTCCAGTGGGCCGACAGAAATGTACTGTCAGTCTCAGCTGTTCACATAAGGGGAAAGAACAACGAGGTCGCGGATTTTCTTAGCAGAGATGTTTTGAAGGAGGGCGAGTGGTGCCTGAACCGGAAAATATTTCTTCAGATATCAAAGAAGTGGTTTCTTCCAGAAATAGATCTATTTGCTACGTGACTAAACAGACAGAAAAGTTCGGTTCTCTATCCCACACAGACCACCCTTTCATAGTCGACGCTCTCTCCCAGCCATTTCCTCCCTGTGCGTGACGTCGGTCATTACACTTTCCAAGTGGTGGACTCTGCACCTTTCATAGAACTGATGGCTTGTGGAGAGTCCCAAGCCAACATTTCTTTGCCAAAAAGGTAATAGCAGATGCGGTAGCGGACCTACATCTGAAGGGAATTTTAGTTGTGCCTTATTTAGACGACTTCCTTATTGCCGCAGAATCAGAGGATCTACTTCTGCAACACATAGAATTGGTAAAGCGGAGTCTAACAGATCTAGGATGGTTGATAAATACGGAAAAGTCAGATCTCCGTCTAGAAAATAAAACGTTTTTTTTAGGGATGTTGCTGGACTCGAAACTCATGAAGACCTTTCTTCCACAAGAAAAGATCAGTCAGGAGTTAACCCTGTTCCGCAGCAAGTACAAAGTAACAATCCGACTGATAATGAAAATCCTGGGTCTGATGTCCTCAACTATCCCAGCAGTAAAGTGGTCCCAAGCTCACTCTCGGACCCTCCAGTCATTCATGCTCAGAACATAGAACAAGAGGGTAGACTCACTGGAAATGAAAGTGAGAGTTCCCCAATACGTAAAAAAGATTACTTAAGCTGGTGGCTGGTCAGGAAAAATTTAAGCAGGGGCGTTCCTTGGCAGCAGACAGATGTTGTTACAATAACTTCAG
Source organism: Bufo bufo (assembly GCF_905171765.1). Classification (NCBI taxonomy): domain Eukaryota; kingdom Metazoa; phylum Chordata; class Amphibia; order Anura; family Bufonidae; genus Bufo; species Bufo bufo. The sequence continues at coordinate 465,047,656 of NC_053392.1, read as the reverse complement.
ACGCCAGCAGAAGCGGCTGTGGAACCTTTTCAGATCAGTCCATAGTACAATGTACCTGGCAGAAACAGTTAAGCCTAGCTTCTTCCAACCTAAGGGAGTTAACCGCAGTTTGGGAAGCATTAAAAGCCCTTCAGAACTCAGGGGAAAGGAGATAAAAATATTTTCGGACAATACCACAACCGTAGCTTATTTGAACAAACAAGGGGGCACAAAAAGTCCAGCCCTATCAAAAATCTCAAAAGAAATATTCCAGTGGGCCGACAGAAATGTACTGTCAGTCTCAGCTGTTCACATAAGGGGAAAGAACAACGAGGTCGCGGATTTTCTTAGCAGAGATGTTTTGAAGGAGGGCGAGTGGTGCCTGAACCGGAAAATATTTCTTCAGATATCAAAGAAGTGGTTTCTTCCAGAAATAGATCTATTTGCTACGTGACTAAACAGACAGAAAAGTTCGGTTCTCTATCCCACACAGACCACCCTTTCATAGTTGACGCTCTCTCCCAGCCATGGCCGGACGAGAGCTTGTATGCCTTTCCTCCATTTGCGCTAATCCCCAAGGTTCTACAGAAAGTGTTGCTGGGAAACCACAGGTTGCTTCTAATTGCATCTTATTGGCCCAGGAGATCATGGTTCCCACTACTACTGAAAATGTCAGTAGGGGACTTTTATCTACTACCGGATGTTCCGCATCTCCTTCATCAGGGCCCAGTTTGGCATCCCAGAGCAACTCGACTTCGGCTGGCAGCGTGGAACCTGAACGCGAATTATTAAGAAAAAAAGGCCTCTCCGATGCGGTAATTTCCACGATTCTCTATAGCCGCAAAAGTGTGACATCAAAGATCTATAACAGAATCTGGCAGTTATTCTTAAAATTTACAGATGGTGATATCAGGGGCCCCTTTATGATCGCTTAAGTTCTAGAGTTTCTCCAGTCGGGTTTACAAAAAGGTCTTAGAGTTAGCACAATAAAAGTCCAGATATCTGCTCTTAGTGCGTTTCTGGACAATAAACTGGCAGAAACGGACCTCATCAAAAGATTTGTGAAAGGGGCCAGGAGAAAACAACCCATGGTTAGACCCACTGTTCCCCCTTGGGACTTAAACCTGGTACTATCTGCCTTAACAGATAGTCCCTTTGAGCCCTTACATGAGATAATTGTTGACTTTCAAAACAGTTTTTCTGACAATGTGGTCTCTAAGTTCCATTGTCTACAGGAAGTGTCTCTTCCCATCTGGCAGTCAGGAACAGAGACGTTTTCATAACCTAGATGTGAGACGAGCAGTACTGACCTATCTTAAAGCCACGGAGGACTTCAGGAAGACAGACAGACTGTTTGTTAAATTTTCAGGCCCGAACAGGGGGAACGCAGCAAGCAAAACATCTATTAGCCGATGGATCAGATCTGCGATCTTACAGTGTTATGACTGTAAAAGCCCATTCAACTCGGTCGGTAGCAGCATCTTGGGCTGAATCAACGGATGTTCCTTTGAAACAGATTTGCCAGGCAGCCACCTGGTCTTCACCTTCCACTTTTTTTAGGGCATTATCAGTTGAATGTGTTAAGGAATAGACAGTTATCCTTTGCTCGCAGAGTGTTATCTGCGGTAGTCCCCCTCTAATTTAGAGCTTCTCTGTTATTACTCCTGTTGCGTGCCGCTGTGGGGGCATTTGGAAAGATTTCAATTACTTACCGGTAATTGGTTTTTCCTCTAGCCCCCACAGCAGCACAGGGAATTTCCCCCCCATCATTTTTCTATATTGAATTTTTTCTTTGTCGGAAAATATCCTTGTTCATGTTTTGTTAAAATTTGATAATATATTAATATGTTGCATCCTTTCCAGAGTTTCTCGGTTATTTACTGGTGCAGGTAAGGGGAGGGGACTATTTAAAGATCTCCACGTTGTTTCCTGTGCCTGGGGAGGCGGGGTATCCTCCTGTTGCGTGCCACTGTGGGGGCTAGAGAAAAAAACAATTACCGGTAAGTAATTGAAATCTCTGCGACAACTCAAAATCAGAACCATGGTGACCGATAACGGGAAGACCATGGTGTCGGCGCTGCGTCAAGGAGGGCTGAGCCATGCACCCTGCAAGCCACACGTGTTCAATCTGGTTGTTAAGCAGTTCCTGAAGTCTTCCACCCATCTGCAAGACATCCTAAAAATGGCCAGGAAACTTTGCATGCACTTCAGCCACTCGTACACCGCAAAGCACACCCTTCTTGAGTGGCAGAACGGCACCCTCAACATAGGCTGATATGCAACGTTTCCACCTATTGGAATTCCACCCTCCATATGATGAACTAATTATACGAACAGAGAAGGGCCATGAACGATTCCTTGATTATCCAAGCAAATAGAAGTACTCCTCTGTTTAACTTTGATGTCAGCCAGTGGCAGCTCATGTGTGACATCTGCCGTTTGCTCAGGCCCTTTGAGGAGGCCACGTTATTTGTCAGTCGCCAGGATTACAGGATGAACAATGTCATTCCACTGCTTTATGTCCTGGAACAGATGCTGGTAAATCTGGCTGGTCAGGAGACGTGGTGCCTAGATCTCATGGCCACATAAGCCCTGTGGGGGCTGAACAGGATGTGGACATTGGAGCACAAGCAATGTGTAGCGAAATGGGTGGTTTTTACACACAGGTGACAAGAGAAGAGGAGCTACAGGGCTATGAGAAAGACGAGGCAGAGGACCCAGACACACCGGGGCAGTATGCAGTGGAGATGGAGATAGGAAGTCCCTCCGAGTCACTTGCACAAATGGCTCGATGGATGCTTGCTTGCGTAGTAACAGCCTGCCACTTTGTGGTCTCCTGATGGTGTTGCTGCCACCTCCCCACTGTCATTGTGCCACTCTGTGGCCTCCTGATGCTGCCGCCACCTCCACACTGTCATTGTGACACTCTGTGGCCTCCTGATGCTGCCGCCACCTCCAGACTCTGTCATTGGGCCACTCTGTGGTCTCCTCATGCTGCTTCCACCTCACCACTATGTCATAGGGCCACTTTGTGGACTTCTCATGCTGTTCCCACCCTCCCCCTTATGACTGGGCCACTATTTTGCCTTTCGGCCTAGCTGACATCATTTATTTGACCCTTCTGATCCGTCAAAAGAAAGGAAAAATGAGACGCACAACGGATCCTGTCTGTGTAGCAGCTGTAAGGCCTGTATGATCCCATCAGAATTGGCTTGTGATTTGGTAGCCAGAAGCAGCAGTGGGTACAAAACACAGAAGACATGAAAATATTCTATTCACGTGTCATCTCTGTTTTGGATCGACTCCTGTTATTATTATTTATTTTTGGCATTAGCAATACTGATGGATTACTGGCCAAATGCTGACCGAGTGAAGGCGGATGCTCAACAGACATTATCCATTTTTTGGGAGTTATTATTCTGACGGATCAGAGGAAGGGCAAAATAATCAGTGACGTCAACACAAACTTACTGCTGATACTCTCTCCACTCTGTCGGGGGGCTTTACTTGTATAAGCGTTTAATAGAATAGGTTCTGTAGACATCTATGTGGAATCAGCTGACGACGGTGTAAAAGGAGTGCGCTTCTTCTCGGCGCCAACATCGACCTGTAAGTCTGAGTTCATACTTGAGTTATTTGGTCAGTTTTGGCCCCATGACTGCCCAAATAAGTGAAGTGTGCAGTGATTCTAAGAGCTACACCTGTTAACTGCATGTCATACTGACTCTCATTATTATTTCACTACCAGAGTAGACTCCCTATGTGTGTTACTGCAAGGCACAGTGTTCCACACCACTATGAAGGCTCTCTGCAGCCAGGATATAGCCATTTTTTTACGCGATTCGCCGCAAATAAATTCGTATTGGCAAACCAGCCGAATAGAATTTTTGAAAAATTCGCTCATCTCTAATTGGCAGAACTAAACGTACATTAAAAAAGAGAATATCAGAACACATTAACCACCTCCGGACCGCTGTACGCACAGACGCGTCCTGGAGGTGGTTGATTCATTCCTCCTGGACGCGCCGGCGCGTCCTCTCGCGAGACGCGAGATTTCCTGTGAACGCGCGCACACAGGCGCGCGCGCTCACAGGAACGGAAGGTAAGAGAGTTGATCTCCAGCCTGCCAGCGGCGATCGTTCGCTGGCAGGCTGGAGATGTGTTTTTTTTAACCCCTAACAGGTATATTAGACGCTGTTTTGATAACAGCGTCTAATATACCTGCTACCTGGTCCTCTGGTGGTCCCCTTTGTTTGGATCGACCACCAGAGGACACAGGTAGCTCAGTAAAGTAGCACCAAGCACCACTACACTACACTACACCCCCCCCCCCCCCGTCACTTATTAACCCCTTATTAGCCCCTGATCACCCCATATAGACTCCCTGATCACCCCCCTGTCATTGATTACCCCCCTGTCATTGATTACCCCCCTGTAAAGCTCCATTCAGACGTCCGCATGATTTTTACGGATCCACTGATAGATGGATCGGATCCGCAAAACGCATCCGTACGTCTGAATGAAGCCTTACAGGGGCGTGATCATTGACTGTGGTGATCACCCCATATAGACTCCCTGATCACCCCCCTGTCATTGATTACCCCCCTGTCATTGATCACCCCCCTGTAACGCTCCATTCAGACGTCCGCATGATTTTTACGGATCCACTGATAGATGGATCGGATCCGCAAAACGCATCCGGACGTCTGAATGAAGCCTTACAGGGGCATGATCAATGACTGTGGTGATCACCCCATATAGACTCCCTGATCACCCCCCTGTAAAGCTCCATTCAGATGTCCGCATGATTTTTACGGATGCACTGATAGATGGATCGGATCCGCAAAACGCATCCGGACGTCTGAATGAAGCCTTACAGGGGCATGATCAATGACTGTGGTGATCACCCCATATAGACTCCCTGATCACCCCCCTGTCATTGATTACACCCCTGTCATTGATCACCCCCCTGTAAAGCTCCATTCAGATGTCCGCATGATTTTTACGGATGCACTGATAGATGGATCGGATCCGCAAAACGCATACGGACGTCTGAATGAAGCCTTACAGGGGCATGATCAATGACTGTGGTTATCACCCCATATAGACTCCCTGATCACCACCCTGTCATTGATTACACCCCTGTCATTGATCAACCCCCTGTAAAGCTCCATTCAGACGTCCGCATGATTTTTACGAATGCACTGATAGATGGATCGGATCCGCAAAACGCATCCGGACGTCTGAATGAAGCCTTACAGGGGCGTGATCAATGACTGTGGTTATCACCCCATATAGACTCCCTGATCACCCCCCTGTCATTGATTACCCCCCTGTAAAGCTCCATTCAGACGTCCGCATGATTTTTACGGATCCACTGATAGATGGATCGGATCCGCAAAACGCATCCGGACGTCTGAATGAAGCCTTACAGGGGCATGATCAATGACTGTGGTGATCACCCCATATAGACTCCCTGATCACCCCCCTGTCATTGATTACCCCCCTGTAGAGCTCCATTCAGATGTCCGCATGATTTTTACGGATGCACTGATAGATGGATCGGATCCGCAAAACGCATCCGGACGTCTGAATGAAGCCTTACAGGGGCATGATCAATGACTGTGGTGATCACCCCATATAGACTCCCTGATCACCCCCCTGTCATTGATTACCCCCCTGTCATTGATTACCCCCCTGTAAAGCTCCATTCAGACGTCCGCATGATTTTTACGGATCCACTGATAGATGGATCGGATCCGCAAAACGCATCCGGACGTCTGAATGAAGCCTTACAGGGGCATGATCAATGACTGTGGTGATCACCCCATATAGACTCCCTGATCACCCCCCTGTCATTGATTACCCCCCTGTAAAGCTCCATTCAGACGTCCGCATGATTTTTACGGATCCACTGATAGATGGATCGGATCCGCAAAACGCATCCGGACGTCTGAATGAAGCCTTACACGGGCGTGATCAATGACTGTGGTTATCACCCCATATAGACTCCCTGATCACCCCCCTGTCATTGATTACCCCCCTGTCATTGATCACCCCCCTGTCATTGATCACACCCCTGTCATTGATCACCCCCCCTGTCATTGATCACCCCTCTGTAAGGCTCCATTCAGACATTTTTTTGGCCCAAGTTAGCGGAATTATTTTATTTTTTTCTTACAAAGTCTCATATTCCACTAACTTGTGTCAAAAAATAAAATCTCACATGAACTCACCATACCCCTCACGGAATCCAAATGCGTAAAATTTTTTAGACATTTATATTCCAGACTTCTTCTCACGCTTTAGGGCCCCTAGAATGCCAGGGCAGTATAAATACCCCACATGTGACCCCATTTTGGAAAGAAGACACCCCCAGGTATTCCGTGAGGGGCATATTGAGTCCATGAAAGATTGAAATTTTTGTCCCAAGTTAGCGGAACGGGAGACTTTGTGAGAAAAAAATTCAAAATATCAATTTCCGCTAACTTGTGCCAAAAAAAAAAAAATTCTATGAACTCGCCATGCCCCTCATTGAATACCTTGGGGTGTCTTCTTTCCAAAATGGGGTCACATGTGGGGTATTTATACTGCCCTGGCATTCTAGGGGCCCCAAAGCGTGAGAAGAAGTCTGGTATCCAAATGTCTAAAAATGCCCTCCTAAAAGGAATTTGGGCACCTTTGCGCATCTAGGCTGCAAAAAAGTGTCACACATCTGGTATCGCCGTACTCAGGAGAAGTTGGGGAATGTGTTTTGGGGTGTTATTTTACATATACCCATGCTGGGTGAGAGAAATATCTTGGTCAAATGCCAACTTTGTATAAAAAAATGGGAAAAGTTGTCTTTTGTCAAGATATTTCTCTCACCCAGCAAGGGTATATGTAAAATGACACCCCAAAACACATTCCCCAACTTCTCCTGAATACGGCGATACCACATGTGTGACACTTTTTTGCAGCCTAGGTGGGCAAAGGGGCCCATATTCCAAAGAGCACCTTTAGGATTTCACAGGTCATTTACCTACTTACCACACATTAGGGCCCCTGGAAAATGCCAGGGCAGTATAACTACCCCACAAGTGACCCCATTTTGGAAAGAAGACACCCCAAGGTATTCCGTGAGGGGCATGGCAAGTTCCTAGAATTTTTTATTTTTTGTCACAAGTTAGTGGAAAATGCTGCTTTTTTTTTTTTTTTTTTTCATACAAAGTCTCATATTCCACTAACTTGTGACAAAAAATAAAAACTTCCATGAACTCACTATGCCCATCAGCGAATACCTTGGGGTCTCTTCTTTCCAAAATGGGGTCACTTGTGGGGTAGTTATACTGCCCTGGCATTCTAGGGGCCCAAATGTGTGGTAAGGAGTTTGAAATCAAATTCTGTAAAAAATGACCTGTGAAATCCGAAAGGTGCTCTTTGGAATATGGGCCCCTTTGCCCACCTAGGCTGCAAAAAAGTGTCACACATCTGGTATCTCCGTACTCAGGAGAAGTTGGGGAATGTGTTTTGGGGTGTCATTTTACATATACCCATGCTGGGTGAGAGAAATATCTTGGCAAAAGACAACTTTTCCCATTTTTTTATACAAAGTTGGCATTTGACCAAGATATTTCTCTCACCCAGCATGGGTATATATAAAATGACACCCCAAAACACATTCCCCACCTTCTCCTGAGTACGGAGATACCAGATGTGTGACACTTTTTTGCAGCCTAGGTGGGCAAAGGGGCCCATATTCCAAAGAGCACCTTTCGGATTTCACAGGTCATTTTTTAGAGAATTTGATTTCAAACTCCTTACCACACATTTGGGCCCCTAGAATGCCAGGGCAGTATAACTACCCCACAAGTGACCCCATTTTGGAAAGAAGAGACCCCAAGGTATTCGCTGATGGGCATAGTGAGTTCATGGAAGTTTTTATTTTTTGTCACAAGTTAGTGGAATATGAGACTTTGTATGAAAAAAAAAAAAAAAAAATCATCATTTTCCACTAACTTGTGACAAAAAATAAAAAATTCTAGGAACTTGCCATGCCCCTCACGGAATACCTTGGGGTGTCTTCTTTCCAAAATAGGGTCACTTGTGGGGTAGTTATACTGCCCTGGCATTCTAGGGGCCCAAATGTGTGGTAAGGAGTTTGAAATCAAATTCTGTAAAAAATGACCTGTGAAATCCAAAAGGTGCTCTTTGAAATATGGGCCCCTTTGCCCACCTAGGCTGCAAAAAAGTGTCACACATCTGGTATCTCCGTACTCAGGAGAAGTTGGGGAATGTGTTTTTGGGTGTCATTTTAAATATACCCATGCTGGGTGAGAGAAATATCTTGGCAAAAGACAACTTTTCCCATTTTTTTATACAAAGTTGGCATTTGACCAAAATATTTCTCTCACCCAGCATGGGTATATATAAAATGACACCCCAAAACACATTCCCCACCTTCTCCTGAGTACGGAGATACCAGATGTGTGACACTTTTTTGCAGCCTAGGTGGGCAAAGGGGCCCATATTCCAAAGAGCACCTTTCGGATTTCACAGGTCATTTTTTACAGAATTTGATTTCAAACTCCTTACCACACATTTTGGCCCCTAGAATGCCAGGGCAGTATAACCACCCCACAAGTGACCCCATTTTGGAAAGAAGAGACCCCAAGGTATTTCGTGATGGGCATAGTGAGTTCATAGAAGTTTTTATTTTTTGTCACAAGTTAGTGGAATATGAGACTTTGTAAGAAAATAAAAAAAAAATAAAAATCATCATTTTCCACTAACTTGTGACAAAAAATAAAAAGTTCTATGAACTCACTATGCCCATCAGCGAATACCTTAGGGTGTGTACTTTCCGAAATGGGGTCATTTGTGGGGTGTTTGTACTGTCTGGCCATTGTAGAACCTCAGGAAACATGACAGGTGCTCAGAAAGTCAGAGCTGCTTCAAAAAGCGGAAATTCACATTTTTGTACCATAGTTTGTAAACGCTATAACTTTTACCCAAACCATTTTTTTTTTACCCAAACATTTTTTTTTTATCAAAGACATGTAGAACAATAAATTTAGAGCAAAATTTATATATGGATGTCGTTTTTTTTGCAAAATTTTACAACTGAAAGTGAAAAATGACATTTTTTTTCAAAAAAATCGTTAAATTTCGATTAATAACAAAAAAAGTAAAAATGTCAGCAGCAATGAAATACCACCAAATGAAAGCTCTATTAGTGAGAAGAAAAGGAGGTAAAATTCATTTGGGTGGTAAGTTGCATGACCGAGCAATAAACGGTGAAAATAGTGTAGGTCAGAAGTGTAAAAAGTGGCCTGGTCTTTCAGGGTGTTTAAGCACTGGGGGCTGAGGTGGTTAATAACATCAAAAATTGTCTAGAACAACATTCGCTATCAAAACACTATAAAGAGTTCCACAACAAGGATCCATCGACAGGTACCTTAATAACTTTAGAAAAAGTGAGGAAACAATGGAGGGGAGGAGATCATATAGCATCCATGTCAAGGAGAGAATCTAGGAGAATTTTAGAGTTTGATACTTTAATTCCAAATGGTCTCAATGCAGAAATGGAACTCTTTGGATTCTTGTAGAACTGGGATGGGTGCCCTTAATAGACGCAACATCGTGGTCTGGCTGTTTACCAGCACCTCGATCTCGCCTCCGTGGGGGGCCACCATCCCCAATCTTCTTTCGCCTCATGAGGTACACCTCTGTTATAACAGATTACACCTATAACATGAAATAAAAAGTGGAAAAGAGATATACAGTCAGGTCCATAAATATTGGGACATGGACACAATTCTAAATTTTTTGGCTCTATACACCACCACAATGGATTTGAAATGGAACGAACAAGATGTGCTTTACCTGCAGACTGTCAGCTTTAATTTGAGGGTATTTACATCCAAATCAGGTGAATGGTGTAGGAATTACAACAGTTTGCATATGTGCCTCCCACTTGTTAAGGGACCAAAAGTAATGGGACACAATAATAATCATAAATAAAACTTTCACTTTTTAATACTTGGCTGCGAATCCTTCGCAGTCAATTACAGCCTGAAGTCTGGAACGCATAGACATCACCAGACGCTGGGTTTCATCCCTGGTGATGCTCTGCCAGGCCTCTACTGCAACTGTCTTCAGTTCCTGCTTGTTCTTGGGACATTTTCCCTTCAGTTTTGTCTTCAGCAAGTGAAATGCATGCTCAATTGGATTCAGGTCCAGTGATTGACTTGGCCATTGCAGAACATTCCACTTCTTTCCCTTAAAATACTCTTTGGTTGCTTTTGCAGTATGCTTTGGGTCATTGTCCATCTGCACTGTGAAGCGCCGTTCAATGAGTTCTGAAGCATTTGGCTGAATATGAGCAGATAATATTGCCCGAAACACTTCAGAATTCATCCTGCTGCTTTTGTCAGCAGTCACATCATCAATAAATACAAGAGAACCAGTTCCATTGGCAGCCATACATGCCCACGCCATGACACTACCACCACCATGCTTCACTGATGAGGTGGTATGCTTAGGATCGTGAGCAGTTCCTTTCCTTCTCCACACTCTTCTCATCACTCTGGTACAAGTTGATCTTGGTCTCATCTGTCCATAGGATGTTGTTCCAGAACTGTGAAGGCTTTTTTAGATGTCGTTTGGTAAACTCTAATCTGACCTTCCTGTTTTTGAGGCTCACCAATGGCTTCCATCTTGTGGTGAACCCTCTGTATTCACTCTGGTGAAGTCTTCTCTTGATTGTTGACTTTGACACATATACACCTACCTCCTGGAGAGTGTTCTTGATCTGGCCAACTGTTGTGATGGGTGTTTTCTTTAGCAGGGAAATAATTTTTATGTCATCCACCACAGTTGTTTTCCGTGGTCTTCCGGGTCTTTTGGTGTTGCTGAGCTCACCGATGCGTTCCTTCTTTTTAAGAATGTTCCAGACAGTTGTTTTGGCCACGCCAAATTTTTTTGCCATCTCTCTGATGGGTTTGTTGTGTTTTTTCAGCCTAATGATGGCTTGCTTCATTGATAGTGACAGCTCTTTGGATCTCATCTTGAGAGTTGACAGCAACAGATTCCAAATGCAAATAGCACGCTTGAAATGAACTCTGGACCTTTTATCTGCTCATTGTAATTGGGATAATGAGGGAATAACACACACCTGGTCATGGAACAACTGAGAAGCCGATTGTCCCATTACTTTTGGTCCCTTAACAAGTGGGAGGCACATATGCAAACTGTTGTAATTTCTGCACCGTTCACCTGATTTGGATGTAAATACCCTCAAATTAAAGCTGACAGTCTGCAGATAAAGCACATCTTGTTTGTTTTATTTCAAATCCATTGTGGTGGTGTATAGAGCAAAAAATTTTAGAATTGTGTCGATGTCCCAATATTTATGGACCTGACTGTAGAAGAAGGGAGAAATATAAAACAAATAGAAAGGAGAAGTATATAAAAGCAAAAGGATGAGGTCGTAAGAGCTCCCAACAGAGATTTCTTACAATATATAAGAATAATAAGTATATCATACAATTATCAATTTCTACAGCAAGTAGTGGTCTACTATACAGTACAGACCAAAAGTTTGGACACACCTTCTCATTCAAAGAGTTTTCTTTATTTTTATGACTATGAAGGCATCAAAACTCTGAATTAGCACATGTTGAATTATATACATAACAAACAAGTGTGAAACAACTGAAAATATGTCATATTCTAGGTTCTTCAAAGTAGCCACCTTTTGCTTTGATTACGGCTTTGCACACTCTTGATGAGCTTCAAGAGGTAGTCCCCTGAAATGGTTTTCACTTCACAGGTGTGCCCTGTCAGGTTTAATAAGTGGGATTTCTTGCCTTATAAATGGGGTTGGGACCATCAGTTGCGTTGAGGAGAAGTCAGGTGGATACACAGCTGATAGTCCTACTGAATAGACTGTTAGAATTTGTATTATGGCAAGAAAAAAGCAGCTAAGTAAAGAAAAACGAGTGGCCATCATTACTTTAAGAAATGAAGGTCAGTCAGTCAGCCGAAAAATTGGGAAAACTTTGAAAGTAAGGGCTGTTTGACCATGAAGGAGAGTGATAGGGTGCTGCGCCAGATGACCTGACCTCCACAGTCACCGGACCTGAACCCAATCGAGATGGTTTGGGGTGAGCTGGACCGCAGAGTGAAGGCAAAAGGGCCAACAAGTGCTAAGCATCTCTGGGAACTCCTTCAAGACTGTTGGAAGACCATTTCAGGGGACTACCTCTTGAAGCTCATCAAGAGAATGCCAAGAGTGTGCAAAGCAGTAATCAAAGCAAAAGGTGGCTACTTTGAAGAACCTAGAATATGACATATTTTCAGCTGTTTCACACTTGTTCGTTATGTATATAATTTAACATGTGTTAATTCATAGTTTTGATGCCTTCAGTCATGAAAATAAAGAAAACTCTTTGAATGAGAAGGTGTGTCCAAACTTTTGGTCTGTACTGTATGTCCATGGAGACTAGAAAAGACAAATTATCCAATTTTTATAGAAAACGCACATGCGTTTTTTTTTTATATACATTGTATAGATGGAAGCTACAAGTCTACTCACTAAAAAGAAAAGTAAATCAAAATGATTAATATACAAGCCAAACTAGTTGAATTATCGAACTGTGATAAGAATGAATAGATCGACAATATTTGAAGGAGAAAAGCTACATTCTTATTCCCTTTTTTATTTATTATTTTTTATTGTTATGTTCATTTTTTGAGAAGCATATTTTTGAAGAAACAAAAGTGTGGAAAAGACTCAAGTATAATACATAACAAGACTATATAGAAAACACAAATGCGATTTTAATTGATTTATTATGAGTAGTGTTGAGCGAACCCAAATTGTAAAGTTCGGATCCATACCGAACTTTACGATTATTGATACCTGAACCCGAACTTTGCCAGAAAAGTTCGAATTCGGTGTTCGGGCATTTAATAAAGCTTGCTGAAAGGCTGCAGGGCAGCCAATCAACAAGCTTTTAAGTTGTGTGCCCTTAGAAGCCATCACAGCCATGCCTACTAATGGCATGGCTGTGATTGGCCGGTGCATCATGTGACCCAGCCTCTATATAAGCTGAATCACGTGTAGCACCGCCCATCAGCTCTCAGTAGTGAAGAGACAGAAAGCAGGAAGCTGAAGTGAGGGACAGTGTTAGTGCAAATTTTTATGGGTGCAATACACCATCTTTGCACCCCTGACACAGAAAGCTAATCATCAATCTGGCTGTTAATTCTGTGGGTGACCTACAGCAATTTTTTTGTGGGTGCAATACATCATCTTTGCACCCCTAACACAGAGAGCTACTCATAAATCTGGCAGTTAATTGTGTGGGTGACCTACAGCTTTTTTTTTTTTTTGTGGGTGCAATGCAACATTATACTTTGTACCCCTGACACACAAATATAATATAGTTAATCCGTCTGCTAGTTAGGTGCACGTCATATACCCATTTATTGCGTTAAGTACACCTGCACTGCATACGCGACAGGGAAATTGATATACAGTCAGGACCATAAATATTGGGACATGGACACAATTACATAGTAATATAGTACATAAGGTCGAAAAAAGACATTTGTCCATCCAGTTCGGCCTGTCATCCTGCAAGTTGATCCAGAGGAAGGCAAAAAAACCTGTGTGAGGTAGAAGCCAATTTTCCTCACTTTAGGGGAATAAAAAATTCCTTCCCGACTCAAATCAGGCAATCAGAATAACTCCCTGGATCAACGACCCCTCTCTAGTAGCTATATCCTGTAATATTATTATACTCCAGAAATACATCCAGGCCCCTCTTGAATTCCTTTATTGTACTCACCATCACCACCTCCTCAGGCAGAGAGTTCCATAGTCTCACTGCTCTTACCGTAAAGAATCCTTTTCTATGTTTGTGTACAAACCTTCTTTCCTCCAGACGCAGAGGATGTCCCCTAGTCATAGTCACAGTCCTGGGTATAAATAGATGATTGGATAGATCTCTGTACTGACCCCTGATATATTTATACATAGTAATTAGATCTCCCCTCAGGCGTCTTTTTTCTAACGTGAATAACCCTAATTTTGATAATCTTTCAGGGTACTGTAGTTGCCCCATTCCAGTTATTACTTTAGTTGCCCTCCTCTGGACCCTCTCCAGCTCTGCTATGTCTGCCTTGTTCACTGGAGCCCAGAACTGTACACAGTAATCCATGTGTGGTCTGACTAATGATTTGTAAAGTAGTAGGAATATGTTCTCATCACGGGCATCTATGCCCCTTTTGATGCAACCCATTATCTTATTGGCCTTGGCAGCAGCTGCCTGACACTGTTTTTTGCAGCTTAGTTTGCTGTTTATTAAAATTCCTAGATCCTTTTCCATGTCAGTGTTACCGAGTGTTTCACCATTTAGTATGTACGGGTGACTTGCATTATTCCTTCCCATGTGCATAACTTTACATTTGTCAGTGTTAAACCTCATCTGCCACTTATCTGCCCAAGCCTGCAATCTATCCAGATCCCTCTGTAGTAGTATACTGTCCTCTTCAGTGTTAATTACTTTACACAGTTTAGTGTCATCTGCGAAAATTGATATTTTACTATGCAAGCCTTCTACGAGATCATTAATAAATATATTGAAGAGAATAGGGCCCAATACTGACCCCTGAGGTACTCCACTAGTGACAGTGACCTAATCTGAGTATGTACCGTTAATAACCACCCTCTGTTTTCTATCATTGAGCCAGTTACTTACCCACTTACAGACGTTTTCTCCCAGTCCGAGCATTTTCATTTTATATACTAACCTTTTATGTGGTACAGTGTCAAATGCTTTGGAGAAGTCCAGATACACGACATCCATTGATTCGCCGCTGTCAAGTCTAGAATTTACCTCCTCATAGAAACTGATTAAATTAGTTTGACATGACCGATCCCTCACGAAGCCATGCTGATATGGCGTTATTTGCTTTTTTTCCGTTAAGATGCTCTAACATAGCATCTCTCAGAAAACCTTCAAACAGTTTACCCACAACAGATGTTAAACTTACCGGCCTATAGTTTCCAGGCTCTGTTTTTGGACCCTTTTTGAATATTGCCACCACATTTGCCATGCGCCAATCCTGTGGAACATTCCCTGTCAGTATAGAATCTGAAAATATCAGAAATAAGGGTCTGGCTATGACATTACTTAATTCCCTTAGGATACGGGGGTGTATGCCATCCGGTCCTGGCGATTTGTCTATTTTAATCTTTTTAAGTCGCTGTTGTACTTCTTCCTGGTTCAGACAGGACACGTTTAATGGGGAATTTATTTCAACATTCAGCATTTCATCTGACAGTTAATTTTCCTCAGAGAAAAAAAATATTTAACAGCTTTGCTTTCTCCTCGTCACTCTCTGCGACTCCCCCCTCATTACTCTTTAACCACTTGCCATCTGGGCCATTTGCCCCCTTCCTGACCAGGCCTAATTTTGCAAAACTGACATATCTCACTTTATGTGGTAATAACTTTGGAACGCCTTTACTTATCCAAGTCATTCAGAGATTGTTTTCTCGTGACACATTGTACTTCATGATAGTCATAAATTTGAGTCAAAATATTTCACCTTTATTTATGAAAAAATCCCAAATTTACCAAGAATTTTGAAAAATTCGCAATTTTCTAAATTTCAATTTCTCTGCTTTTAAAACAGAAAGTGATACCTCATAAAATATTTATTACTTAACATTCCCCATATGTCTACTTTATGTTGGCATCATTTTGGAAATGTCATTTTATTTTTTTAGGACGTTAGAAGGCTTAGAAGTTTAGAAGCAATTCTTCAAATTTTTAAGAAAATTGCCAAAACCCACTTTTTAAGGACCAGTTCAGGTCTGAAGTCACTTTGTGGGGCCTACATAGTGGATTCCCCACATAAATGACCCCATTGTAGAAACTACACCCCTCAAGTTACTTAAAACCGATTTTACAAATTTTGTTAACCCTTTAGGCGTTCCACAAGAATTAATGGAAAATAGAGATACAATTTCAAAATTGGGGGGATACAGAGGACACAGAGGATAGCTTGTCTTTGCCTCTGGGCTGCCTGGCACACATGAGCGACTACATGCTGCAGTGCCTGCGCAACGACTGCTGAGTTGCCCACATTCTAACCAGTGCTGATTACTGGGTGGTCACCCTGCTGGATCCCCGCTACAAGGACAACGTGCTGTCCTTAATTCCGTCACTGGAGCGTGATCGGAAGATGCACGAGTACAAGCGCACACTGGTAGATACGCTGCTGATGGCATTCCCACCTGACACTGGGGGCTCAGTGGAAGCACAAGGCAGAGGAGGAGGAGGAAGAAGTCGCCAACGCAACTGGGGCACCGCCAGACCCTCAGAAGAGAGGGTTAGCATGGCCGAAATGTGGAAAAGCTTTGTCAGCACGCCACAACAACCAGCACCACCAGCTGATATGAAACATCTTAGCAGGAGGCATTTCAGCAGCATGGTGGAGCAGTATGTGTGCACACGCACACACCTACTGACTGATAGGTCTGCCCCATTCAACTTCTGGATCTCCAAATTGGGCACATGGCCTGAGCTTGCCCTTTACACCTTGGAGGTGCTGGCCTGCCCTGAGGCCAGTGTATTGTCCGAACGTGTGTTCAGCACGGCGGATGGGATCACAGACAAGCGCAGTTACCGGTCCACAGCCAATGTAGATAAGCTCACGTTTATTAAAATGAACCAGGCATGGATCCCACAGGACTTGTCGGTACTTGGTGCTGAATAGACAACCGGTCGCTGAATAGAGTATACCGGTCGCACCCAGCCATTGTTATACTCCAGGGCCCTTTCTCTGTTTTCTTTTTTATATTTCCTAATGTTTTGGGGCCTTACGAAATTTATTAAAAAACTATAAAAATAGTGTTGACTACCTCCTCCACCACTGCTTCCACGTCCACCGCCTCCTCAACCTCCTACTTCACTTTGACCTCCGTCTCCTAGTTCAAGATCATTATTTTTAACTTTTTTTAAAATTCTATGTTATTTTAATTCATTTCCCTATCCACATTTGTTTGCAGGGCAATTGTCCTGCCCTTACCCCTATTTTACTTCCTTTTGCAGCCCTCTAGCCCTTTCTATGACTTTTTTAGAGCCATTTTAGTGCCCCAAAGTTCGGGTCACCATTGACTTTAATGGGGTTCGGGGTCAAGTTTGGGTCCCGAACTTTGCCGCAAAGTTCGGGCAAACCCGAACTTCCAGGTGTTCGCTCAACCCTAATTATGAGTAATGTTTTTTATAGATTGCGACTATATGATTGTTAATGTGAATATCCATTCCACTTTTTAGTAGAATCCAAGAGATGAACCCGTCCCACCCATGTTTTTTGGGTATAAATAGTACCATTATAAGGATTACTAGTAGGAGCCACTGAAGAAGGAGCTTGTCGCTCCGAAACGCGTTTGGTACTACAGTAATCCTGAGAGACCCCTGACAGAACCGTTATCTGATATTGGATACAATAAGTGTAACCTTTGAACTCTTCTAAAGATCCGTGGCATATCAAGCAAAGTGCGCTGCATCAGTGATCAAGCTACGACACGGGGAGTCAGGAGGTTTGTTCCTAGAGTGCAATACCGCTCAAGTAAAAGACCTAATCTGGAGAAATCAACAATGTGGTAACATTTTATCTTTTATAACAAAGACCGGTATACAATACACAAAGTGCAGCGGCAGTAATATATTAAGCTGCTAACTATACTACCATCTACACTGAATAAGGAAGATAATGTGTATATAATAATATGAATTATGAATACTGATCAGTTATATCCGGTTCAAGTGAGCTACTAACATTAACTATTATGCACATTGATTTATGAAAGAAATCAGACTTTCTTTTTTTCTACTAACAATCATGTACATTGATTCCTTTTTGTTTATAATCATGTGCATTGATCTATGAATGAAATCGGATTAGTTATATTATCGCCTGTATTTTGAAGATTATAACTGTCTATTTGGAGTATGGACTAATATCTTGATCAATCAATTTTTATTATACATAATCATGATCACTAATTATGAAAAATGGACATTGTTGTGTGGCACTTGCAATCATTGAACATCGATTTTTTTTCCTTCACATAAAGGACATTTTTTATTTTATGTTTATATGCTTACTGGATGAAATAGATAAAAACAGGAGTACATATAACCTTCATTTCATTGTGTTCATCTGATAGGGTGTGTTCTTGTCGTTCTTGGCTATACAATCATACACCTGCAGCAATCTGCTGAGCTAGACAAGAAAACATACTACTATCTTGGCGTAGTGTCAATAGTTTTTAACTACATTTTTATCTTTTAGTTATTTTTTATGTTTGGGGATTTTTATATGTTCATATGTATTTGGATATAATACAGTAAATACCAGTTGTGTTCCAAATTATTCAACCCCCAATGCTGTAAAGGGTTTTAGGGAATTTAGTGTACATTTGTAATTGTGTTCAGAATGAAATCTTACAAGGAATTTTTAAAGAACCAAATGCAACTAAAATGACATCAATTGTTTTTGTAATACAGTATTAAATGTTTTTTTTGTGATTTCTTCATTGACACAATTATTCAACCCCTTAAAGACTACCACTCTTAAGAACAGAGGTTCATTCAAGTGTTTTCGATCAGGTATTGAAAACACCTGTGGATGTCAAGGAGCAGCAATCAAGCATAATTAGCACCAATTAGGCAGATTTAAAAGGACTGTGATACTCCGCTCCTTCTAGACATTTACTGGTGTGTTTACAAACATGGTGAAGTCAAGAGAATGGTCCAGGAAGACAAGAGAAGAGGTGATTTCTCTTCAGAGGAAGGGCAATGGCAGTAGTAAGAGGGTATATGTTTCGTCAAACTAAAAGTGACAGGTACCACGCCCCTTTTATACAGATAACCCCGCCCCTTTTATATTGATTGATATTGTTTGATATAAAATTTATAGTGTTTGATATAAAGTTTATATCGCTTGATATTAATTTTATATCGCTTGATATTGCTTGATATATAGAGTATTCGTCCATTAAGGGCTTACCACTTCGGCCAGCTTCTTACTAGAGGGCAACATCCTTCAAGACATTCTTCTCAGATTACTGTTAGGGCTAAAACAGGATGTTGAGCTGACAGCTTACTACAGATGGTGAAATCTAATGGCCGGAAGTTACAAATTAAAAAAATAAATTTGATGTTAAATTTATATTGAGTCTTACTACATTTGTATTCGGCCATTAAGTGCTTATCACGTCTTCAAGATTCTTACTACAGAGGGCAACATCCTCCTTATCTACCTATCTATCCTTATATCTATCAATTATCTATTTATCTTTCTATCTACCTATCTATAGTCTATCTTTCCATCTATCTGTTATCTATCTATCCATTTATCTATCTATCAATCCATTTTTATCCAGACAACTGTCTATCTATCTATCCATCTATCTATCTGTTATCTATCCAACTATCTATCTATCCAGCTATCTGTTATCTATCTATGTATCTATACATCCAGATACCCCATCTATCTAAATTATATCTACCCTTCTATCTATTATCTATCTATCAATTATCTATCTATCTATCTCTCTATCTACCTATCTATAGTCTATCTAGCCATCTACCGGTTTTCTATCTATCTATCAATTTATCTACAGCTCTATCCTTCTATCTATCAACTATCTATCTATCTATCTTTCTATCTATCTACCTATCTATAGTCTATCTATCCATCTACCTGTTTTCTATCTATCAATTATCTATCTATCTACTTATCTGTAGTCTAGCTTTCCAGCTATCTATATTTATAGTGCTTGATATTGTTATATTGCTTGATATTAAATTTATATTGCTTGATATAAAATTTATATACTGTTGTGCACTGTCACAGATGTCCTAAGACATATCATACACAACCAACCCCCAACACTCTGTGTCAATACACACCTTAGTATTTCTCTGTGCCAACCATCCCCACCACTCTGTGGCAATACACACCGCAATGTTGCAAAGTTGTATTCATTTAAAATGTTTACACAATACAAAATTTCAAAAATGTTGTACAATATGTTGTAAAAATGTCAAAATGATCAATTTATCCGTATAGCTAGCTATCACAATCTAACGTTTCAATAGATAAATATTTTATCTATTTATCTATCAATCTATCTAACAATTTATCCATTTATCTATTTATCTTTCTATCTATTTCTAACCATCTAGCTACTATAACATGGCTATCTATCAAACATCTATCTATTTACATTTCTATCTATCAAACATCTATTTATCTTTCTATCTATCTAACTGGCTGTCTTTCTATCTTTCTTTTTATCTATTATTTATCTTTGTATCTATCCATTTTATCTAACAATTTATCCATTTATCTATCTTTCTATCAATCTTTCTATCTATCAATCTATCTAACAATTTATCAATTATTTATCTAATTATCTACCAATCTGTTTTATCTATTTATCTAGCTGCTAATATCTATCTAACGTCCAATCTTTCTATCTATTTTCCTATCAATTTATCCGTTTATCTAACAATGTATCCATTTATCTGTCTTTCTATCAATTTTTGTATCTATCCAGCTATCTAACAATTTATCCATTTATCTATCTATGATCAATTTATCCGTATATCTGTGCCAATATAGACAGACAAACACCACCACTCTGTCAATACACATAGCAATGTTGCAAAGTTGTATTCATTTGAAATGTATACACAATTCAAAATTTCAAAGTGTTGTACAATATGCTGTAAAAATGTCAAAATTATCAATTTATCCATATAGCTATCTATCTTTCTATCCTTCTATCAATCTATTTATCTTTCTATCAAACATCTATTTATCTTTCTATCTAACCGTCTATCTTGCCACGATCTTTCTAGCTATCACATATCAATTTATCTATCAATTTATCTATCTATTCATCTATTTGCCTATTTATCTAATAATTTATCTAGACATCTATCTATCTATATATCTATCTATCTATCTATCTATCTTGCCATTATCTTTTCATCTATAACATATCTATTTATCTATCTATCAATTTATCAATCAACAACCTATCTATCTATACAACTATTTATCTAGCTTCCAACAGCTATCAATTTATCTATCTATCCATTTATGCATATATCTATGTATACGTATATCTATTTATAAAGCTTCTAATATCTTTCTAACAACATATCTTTCTATCTAGCGATCTATCTATAACACGGCTATCTATCAAACATCTATTTATCTTTCTATCTAACTGTCTAGCTTTCCACTATCTTTCTATCTATCACATATCTATTTATCTAACAATTTATCTATCAACAATCTATCTAAATATCTGCCAATTTATTTATCTAGCTTCTAATATCTATCTAACAGCCTATCTTTCTATCTATCTTTCTATCAATCTATCTATATATCGATAACAATGTAACACTGCGCGTCAACCTCTAGCGGTAAATATTTAACACAGCTTATCTCCACCCTCCTATCTATATATCGACCTATCTATTTTAGCTGTCTTTCTATCTATCTTTCTATTATCTAGCTTTCCATTATCTTTCTATCACATATCTATTTATCTATCTATCAATTTATCTATCCATTTTATCTTTATATCCATCATGCCATTAAGCTGTCTATATATCTACCTATTTTTCCACTTTCTATCTATCCATAGATAGGGTTTTACGGGACGCCGATCCAGGTGATTTCATACAATTGCGTTTAGACAGCGGAGAAACGTTTGATTCGATTTTTTCTAATAGATATTCTAGAGATGGATTTAGAGCCGAAACATTTTTTGGACAATATCGCTAGCGCTTTACAGAGTAACGCGGAGTGCATAGCCGGTAATACACTTAAGCTAGTTGTCATCATTGTCAGGTGTCGCCGTAGTGGGGCCAGAAGACGTTTGGGCGGTGTCGCGTATAGTCGGATTATTGATCGTAAAAAACAACATTTATACGATTTTAATAATTACGATAATAACGTCTGTCTGGCCGCTAGTGTTTACGCTATTTTGGAGGGTGCTGCTTTGAGCGACGTCGCCTTGTTAGAGAAAGCTCAACAACTGCATAGACACTTACAAATACCCGAGGGGTATTTGAAGCGTCGTAGCGGCCGGCATTGTGAGCTATAAACGTGTAACCCGAAAACTTACCGTCGGCAAAAAAATCGCACAAAGTCAAGCGTACAGGATTTTCCGCTAAAATGCCAGGAGTTGGGGCCGTATAGTGTGGTTGCGTAAATGAAATTGGGTATATGCCCCTCGGGTATTTGTAAGTCTCTATGCAGTTGTCGAGCTTTCTCTAACAAGGCGACGTCGCTCAAAGAAGCACCCTCCAAAATAGCGTAAACACTAGCGGCCAGACAGACGTTATTATCGTAATTATTAAAATCGTATAAATGTTTTTTACGATCAATAATACGACTATAGGCGACACCGCCCAAACGCCTTCAGGACCCACCACGGCGACACCTGACAATGATGACAACTAGTTTAAGTGTATTTCCAGCTATGCTCTCCACGTTACTCTGTAATGCGTTAGCGATATTGTCCAAAAATGTTTCGACTCTAAAACCATCTCTAGAATACCTATTAGAAAAAAAATCGAATCAAACGTTTCGCCGCCGTCTCAACGCAATTGTATGAAATCACCCGGCTCGACGGCCCGTAAAATCCTATCTAACAATGTCTGTATAGCAGCGTGTATTGCCTCAAGAGCGTCAACAAATGAGCGAAGGGCTTCGAGGTTAGCGAATCTGAAGTGTTCCGTGTACATGGTACTATTAAAATTCGCTAAGTCACGCTGTTGATGATATACACGTTCTAGATAAACGGATCTAACGTTTTGTGGTTTTGGGGGATCGTCTGTAATAGCCGTGTTACAGGGCAAGTCGCCATTTTGTGGGCCGCCGGACTGAATACGCGCTGATTGCGTATTTGAATGCCTGTTAGTGTGCAAACTGTTTGGACGGCTGGGCCCCGCTTGCGCTGTCTGCGATTGCTGATGTGTTTGTCCAGCATTCAGACGAGCCGCCGCACCAGTCTTGTTACGACATTCCTGTCTTTTTTTGCTATCTATTTTGTTCGGACGCGTCGGCGGCGTATTGTTACACCGGCGACGCCTTTTTTCTCTAGCTATTTTAGAACGTTTAACTGAAAAACAGATTTTTATAGCCTGTTTTAACTTTCAAATCCTAGCACTTACAGTTGTTTTTGAGCTTTTAAAAGGGCGTCCACCAGTCATCACTAGTCATTCGCTGCCTAGCAGCTCTTTTTCAAGAGCGTCAAGATGCGTAATCAGTCGTATGCATTTGTCACGCCTAGCGTGTATTTGGCCCTCAGTATTTTTGTTGGGGCTGTTAAACGCTAGAGACGTAGAGTCTTTAACGTAACATTTTAAATGCAACGCTACGCGTGCCATTTTGTCATTACATTTCGCGATATCCCGCAATGTGTCGTACTATCGGTGTAAACTGTTCCTGCTGCTGTTTTGTGGTTGCTCGCCATCTCTCTTTAATGCCTCTTGCTTTCTTTTCTTTTGGCTGAAATTTAAAGACAAACATTAAGATATAAGTATTAAGAATTTCAAGCTCGCTAATTAAAACAACCCCACCACCAGCGAAATATAGATAGGTACTTGATCCATAGATATGTAGCTAGAAATATAGATAGATAAATAGCTAAATTGATCAAATTTAGATAGTTGTGGGGGTATTTGGATGCCTAGAGACATAGATAGATAGATAGATAGATAGATAGATATGAGATAGATAGATAATTTGATAGAATTTAGATAGTTGGGATATTTGGATGTATGGAGACATAGATAGATAAATGGATAGATATAGATAGCTAGATAGATAGATAGATAGATAGATGGATATATGTCATTATGACTTATTAAAAATTTAAAGACCAGCAGCAAGATGTATGTGTTAAGAACTTGAAGCGGGCCTAATTAAAACAGAGCACCGTGTAATATTAACTTACGGGCATCAGGGCAGCGGATAGTCGGCAATGCGGGATTTTCCGTCAGCCAACTGTCACGGGCGTTGGTGCCCAACTCTGGTGGTTCTGTGAATGAAACAGTTCTGTTGACACTTGCGCCACTACCAGGCATCTGAAAAACTTTAAATTACAAGGTTTGATTAGACACCATTGTTTATACACGCTTAAAAGTTATACACATTGTTGTTTGAGCTGCTGTAGAGGAAGCATTACCTGTTGCGCTAGATTTCTTTGACACCGCTTTGGAGATACCGGCCGTGGCAATTTTTCTTTTCAGCGCTGCATTTTAACAAAAAGTATTAGACTTATAGACATTGTTTAAAATATGTTACAACAACAATGCGTTTTTTGGGACTGACGCTCTTTGCCCCGCTTGCTACGCTTTTGTAGGGCCTCATCGGAGTGTGTCGCGACGTCATCAATTGTATACACTTTTCTTTCCATCGCTGCATTTTAAAAAAGTGTATTAGAAATATCCATAATGTTTAAAACAGCCAACATCAAAGAAGCCGATCAAGCCTTACGTGTTCTGTCTAGCCTTGTCGTCTGTTTCATTTCAGGGCTCCCTGGGGTTGTGAGATCGATAACTTGTGACGGATCGTTCTCCTTTAGCGTGTCAGAATTGTTTTTGCTCGTGACTTCAATGTTTGAATGTTCTGTATTTTCAGTCTCAACGTCTCTGTTCACAATTCTTAAAATGTCGCGGATTTGTGTGTCTGTAATAAACGGTCATGAAATATAACGAGCTCTAAAACTATATACGTAATAAAAGCATAAGATGGTTATACTTACCGGCCAGGCAAGGAGACATCGGATTGTAATCGGGTTCGCTTGAAATATCAGTATGAGCTAGCGCCATACGGGCGAATCGTCTGAAAACATTTGCCCCCCACCGCCGCTAATGTACGAATCATAGAAATCATCGCCAGCGATAAGCATCTGCGCATCGGGTATACTGTCATCTCCCCATAAATTTTGGTAAGAATCCATCTAAACAAAATGTATATTGTTAGTTAAAATATAGCAACATTTGTCGGCTGTAAAAGAAAAAGACCTTTACTTAGTGACGCATTACGCCCCTATAAATAATCACAGTTACATAGATACAGATAACATAATTCATATTCAATAAATAGTGAAAGATTTAAAAGCACAACAGCCAAATGGTGCTTACCTTTTGATGTGTTTAATGCCTTAGGGACCTATGCCTGTATGTGCATGCGTATCTCTGTGCTAACCATGCCCAGAATGTAATATAAGAAGACTCCTGTATTCCACTTGAAATTTAGTGCAAAGCTTTTATTTAGTGCGGTTCCAGTCAAAACGTTTTCGGCTGTGAAGCCTTCTTCAGTGCAACTGGAGAGGCATACAAAGTGTCACAAATCAATATACAATAATCATACAATGATTACAATAGATATGGGATCAATTGTGTAGTACATAAATTGTCACAAATAGGTGCGTAGATAACAGGTGTTATATCGAATATATTATATATACAAGGAGAGGACGTGTCGATATGGCACGTGAGGAGAGCGTTAAGCCGTCATCTGGGGATCCAGCAGGATCTTCATCGGAGTGGTTTGTGGTCAGCAGGTGGTTCGAGGTGGTACTGGTGGTGCTACATCGGTTTTAGTCAATAGGTGGCAGTAGGTGGAGTTAAAGAACACAATTGCAGAGTGGGACAGAGAAAATGCTAAACACTGTTATATGGACCGCACAATAGGAATCAAGATTAGCGTGGTATATGTTAACAGAGCTTATTAAACGTACATTGTAGAACACAGGTTAACATAACGACGGGGGGACCAGACAATCTAGTTCGCTGTGGAGTCAGCTCAGGTAGAGCTTACACAGTATTAAGGTAGACCAGGTATGCATTTCAGAACACATTCAGAAAGAGGGGCAATTAACTCAATATAAATTCCATATGGCGGTGTAGTTTAGCAATCGCTATATGCCATAGTGAGTTGTTAGATCTTACCCGGATTGTGTCCGCAATAGGTCCAAGGGAAGCTTTGGATAGGGCAATTCCTCGGTGGTCAGCAGGAACGCTGCTGTCTGTATGGGCTCTGTGTCCCTTTCTGGCGTGCGGTCCGGGAGGCTAAGGCCTTTAATCCGGAATGCCATACCGCCGGTGGTGTCTCCGTTCCCCTTTTGTGGGGTCCGGCCGCGCGGCGTGGTTAGAGGGGGCGGGTCTGGGCTGACGTGCTTCCGGGTAAAACAAAGATGGCGTCCGGAGCTTAACAGATGCCATTGCGCATGCGCGCGCTGTGTCCGTGCGGCTGTTGGAGAGGTCTGCTATAGCCAGCCGCTGCGTGCAAAAGCGCATGCGCCGGGATACGATGCTGCTGTCTGTTGGTAGCTGGGATAGCGGGGAAGCGCTGGGACTATGTACTATCGTGGTAGAGTTGGTATAAGGTCATATTTACCTGTGGGGGTCCATAAGGGGGGTATCTATCATAGTTACCTCTAGTTGGTGAGCCAATGGAATCGTTTACCTGTGGATGTTATATTTACCTATGGATGTCCATCAGAGGAATATCTGCTATAATTACCTCTAGGAGATAACCAGTTGAAAAAGGATATGATCTATTCCGTTTTCAAATACGCATTTAGATGAAGGTCAATATCTGCTCTAAAATAAGAATAGAGGTATTGTTAGAGCTAAATATTACAAGCAAAGGTCAATGTCTGCGATGTATTTCTATATTCCCTGTGTTTCATGGGGTAGTTCATGCAATTTGTTCGCACTTAAGTACATGCCGTGTGTTGTGTATAATGGATGCTCATTGTTTTGTACTTGGTTGCCCATTGGCTATGTTGATGCCGCTGCTATGGGTTCAGGTAATTGTACTGTAGGGATTATATAAAGCTTCCTATGTCATAGTCCCGATTTAAACCCTTGGGTTCGAGTGTTTGCAGGCGGTGTATCCACATGGCTTCCCTGTTCATGAGGAGGCGTGATAAGTCTCCGCCCCTTCTGGGGACTATTACTTGTTCCACTACCTGGAACCGTAGTTGGGCGATAGTGTGGCGTTTGGCTGCGAAGTGTGCGGGAATGGGCAGGTGGTTGTTTTCACATCTGATGTTGGACTTGTGCTGGCATATTCTGTCCCTAATGGTCTGTGTTGTTTCACCCACGTATGTCAGGCCACAGGGGCATTTGATGGTGTAAACTACATTGGTTGAGTCGCATGTAAAGAAACCCCGTATAGGGATCCCTTGTCCCGTGAGGGGGTGGAAGATTTTGTCCCCCTTAGTGACATGTGAGCATTGCGTGCAGTGTAGGCAGGGGAAAGTGCCCTTGCGTTGTGTTTGCAATAGTAGTTGTCTTGGGACCCTGATATTGGAGCCCACGTCTGCCCTCACGAGCATGTCCTTTAGATTTTTGGGGCGTCTGTTGCATGGTAGGAACGGGATTGAAAATGCCTCAATGTGAGGGTACGCCTGGTGTAGGAGGTGCCAGTGTTTTCGTAAGATGTGTTGAATCTTGTGGGCAAAGGGGTGAAATGTGTGCACGAAGGGTACCCTTTGGGCCTGGTTCTCCCTGACTTTTTGGCTCGGTTGTAGGCACTCTTTTATTACAGTGTTGGGATAGCCCCTGTTTAGGAAACCTGTGGACATTTCGTCCAGCCTCTTTTCCTTAGTTGCCGTGTTGTCAACTATTCGGGAAATTCTTTGAAACTGCGATCGTGGGAGGGATTTCTTCATAC
Organism: Bufo bufo; assembly: GCF_905171765.1. NCBI lineage: Eukaryota > Metazoa > Chordata > Amphibia > Anura > Bufonidae > Bufo > Bufo bufo. The sequence continues at coordinate 465,019,897 of NC_053392.1, read as the reverse complement.
TGGTGGAGTGGAAGCTGGAGTAGTGTAACAAACTATTACGGTCGGTTGGTTTAGTATAGAGGTCAGTATGGAGAAGGCCGTTGGGATCCTTAGAGACTATGGTGTCCAGAAAGTTAACTGATGTGCTGCTGTGGTGTAGAGTGAACTGCAGTTCAGGCCAGATAGAGTTTAGGTAGGTGAGGAAGTTTTGTAGTGCCTCTGTCGTGCTGTTCCATATACAGAAGACATCGTCTATATACCTTTTCCAAATCACTACATGCTGTTGGAATTCTGTGTTTGTATAAATATAGTCCTCCTCTAGCGTGGCCATGTAGCAATTGGCGTATGGTGGTGCCATGTGTGCCCCCATTGCGGTACCTTGTTTTTGAATGAAGAAAGTGTCTTCAAACAGGAAGTAATTTTGGGTAAGCACAATTTGGAGGAGGTCCATGCACAGTGAGGAGATTTCTGGTTTAGTGCCCGTTGATTCAAGTACCCTCTTAGTGGCAGCTAGACCCTTGCTGTGTGTAATCGATGTGTAAAGGCTTACCACATCAAGGGTAGCCAAAATAGAGTCTGGTTGAATCTGTTTGATGTCCCTTATGAGATGTAGGAATGTGGATGTATCAAGAAGGAAGGACTTGGTGGTTTTGACCTTGGGTGTAAGGACCTTTTCCAGGAATTCAGAGAGGGGAGATAGGATGGAGTCAGACTCTATTTTGGCTACCCTTGATGTGGTAAGCCTTTACACATCGATTACACACAGCAAGGGTCTAGCTGCCACTAAGAGGGTACTTGAATCAACGGGCACTAAACCAGAAATCTCCTCACTGTGCATGGACCTCCTCCAAATTGTGCTTACCCAAAATTACTTCCTGTTTGAAGACACTTTCTTCATTCAAAAACAAGGTACCGCAATGGGGGCACACATGGCACCACCATACGCCAATTGCTACATGGCCACGCTAGAGGAGGACTATATTTATACAAACACAGAATTCCAACAGCATGTAGTGATTTGGAAAAGGTATATAGACGATGTCTTCTGTATATGGAACAGCACGACAGAGGCACTACAAAACTTCCTCACCTACCTAAACTCTATCTGGCCTGAACTGCAGTTCACTCTACACCACAGCAGCACATCAGTTAACTTTCTGGACACCATAGTCTCTAAGGATCCCAACGGCCTTCTCCATACTGACCTCTATACTAAACCAACCGACCGTAATAGTTTGTTACACTACTCCAGCTTCCACCCCACCAGTATGAAGAAATCCCTCCCACGATCGCAGTTTCAAAGAATTTCCCGAATAGTTGACAACACGGCAACTAAGGAAAAGAGGCTGGACGAAATGTCCACAGGTTTCCTAAACAGGGGCTATCCCAACACTGTAATAAAAGAGTGCCTACAACCGAGCCAAAAAGTCAGGGAGAACCAGGCCCAAAGGGTACCCTTCGTGCACACATTTCACCCCTTTGCCCACAAGATTCAACACATCTTACGAAAACACTGGCACCTCCTACACCAGGCGTACCCTCACATTGAGGCATTTTCAATCCCGTTCCTACCATGCAACAGACGCCCCAAAAATCTAAAGGACATGCTCGTGAGGGCAGACGTGGGCTCCAATATCAGGGTCCCAAGACAACTACTATTGCAAACACAACGCAAGGGCACTTTCCCCTGCCTACACTGCACGCAATGCTCACATGTCACTAAGGGGGACAAAATCTTCCACCCCCTCACGGGACAAGGGATCCCTATACGGGGTTTCTTTACATGCGACTCCACCAATGTAGTTTACACCATCAAATGCCCCTGTGGCCTGACATACGTGGGTGAAACAACACAGACCATTAGGGACAGAATATGCCAGCACAAGTCCAACATCAGATGTGAAAACAACCACCTGCCCATTCCCGCACACTTCGCAGCCAAACGCCACACTATCGCCCAACTACGGTTCCAGGTAGTGGAACAAGTAATAGTCCCCAGAAGGGGCGGAGACTTATCACGCCTCCTCATGAACAGGGAAGCCATGTGGATACACCGCCTGCAAACACTCGAACCCAAGGGTTTAAATCGGGACTATGACATAGGAAGCTTTATATAATCCCTACAGTACAATTACCTGAACCCATAGCAGCGGCATCAACATAGCCAATGGGCAACCAAGTACAAAACAATGAGCATCCATTATACACAACACACGGCATGTACTTAAGTGCGAACAAATTGCATGAACTACCCCATGAAACACAGGGAATATAGAAATACATTGCAGACATTGACCTTTGCTTGTAATATTTAGCTCTAACAATACCTCTATTCTTATTTTAGAGCAGATATTGACCTTCATCTAAATGCGTATTTGAAAACGGAATAGATCATATCCTTTTTCAACTGGTTATCTCCTAGAGGTAATTATAGCAGATATTCCTCTGATGGACATCCATAGGTAAATATAACATCCACAGGTAAACGATTCCATTGGCTCACCAACTAGAGGTAACTATGATAGATACCCCCCTTATGGACCCCCACAGGTAAATATGACCTTATACCAACTCTACCACGATAGTACATAGTCCCAGTGCTTCCCCGCTATCCCAGCTACCAACAGACAGCAGCATCGTATCCCGGCGCATGCGCTTTTGCACGCAGCGGCTGGCTATAGCAGACCTCTCCAACAGCCGCACGGACACAGCGCGCGCATGCGCAATGGCATCTGTTAAGCTCCGGACGCCATCTTTGTTTTACCCGGAAGCACGTCAGCCCAGACCCGCCCCTCTAACCACGCCGCGCGGCCGGACCCCACAAAAGGGGAACGGAGACACCACCGGCGGTATGGCATTCCGGATTACAGGCCTTAGCCTCCCGGACCGCACGCCAGAAAGGGACACAGAGCCCATCCAGACAGCAGCGTTCCTGCTGACCACCGAGGAATTGCCCTATCCAAAGCTTCCCTTGGACCTATTGCGGACACAATCCGGGTAAGATCTAACAACTCACTATGGCATATAGCGATTGCTAAACTACACCGCCATATGGAATTTATATTGAGTTAATTGCCCCTCTTTCTGAATGTGTTCTGAAATGCATACCTGGTCTACCTTAATACTGTGTAAGCTCTACCTGAGCTGACTCCACAGCGAACTAGATTGTCTGGTCCCCCCGTCGTTATGTTAACCTGTGTTCTACAATGTACGTTTAATAAGCTCTGTTAACATATACCACGCTAATCTTGATTCCTATTGTGCGGTCCATATAACAGTGTTTAGCATTTTCTCTGTCCCACTCTGCAATTGTGTTCTTTAACTCCACCTACTGCCACCTATTGACTAAAACCGATGTAGCACCACCAGTACCACCTCGAACCACCTGCTGACCACAAACCACTCCGATGAAGATCCTGCTGGATCCCCAGATGACGGCTTAACGCTCTCCTCACGTGCCATATCGACACGTCCTCTCCTTGTATATATAATATATTCGATATAACACCTGTTATCTACGCACCTATTTGTGACAATTTATGTACTACACAATTGATCCCATATCTATTGTAATCATTGTATGATTATTGTATATTGATTTGTGACACTTTGTATGCCTCTCCAGTTGCACTGAAGAAGGCTTCACAGCCGAAAACGTTTTGACTGGAACCGCACTAAATAAAAGCTTTGCACTAAATTTCAAGTGGAATACAGGAGTCTTCTTATATTGCATATATCTGGTTTGGGAACCATCTCCTGACACCCACGCCATACAATTGGAGAACCATCCAACCTTTTATCATCATGCCCAGAATGTGTCATGTTTATATAGGCTGGGGTCCTGTTGTAAACCACAAAATGTTGCAACTATTAGCACATTCATTAGTTGCTGTTTCACAAATAGTTAGATTATGTTTTATAAGAATTTATATGTTTATTATAGGCCTTTTTATGCCCAAATCTTAATTTTATATCAAAAACTTATCAACTGTTATAAATGGGCATAGCCAAAAAGATTTTTTAACAAAATGAAACTTATCAATCTGTATAATTTGATATAACTGCATATCAAAGAGGTTGGCTTTTATATCAAAAACCTTGTGTTTACACATTAAGTAGTTGCTGTCTTTCAAAAAGTTAGATTATGTTTTATAAGAATTTATATGTTTATTATAGGCCTTTTTATGTCCAAATCTTAATTTTATATAAAAAAATGTATCAAAGTGTTAGAAATGGGCATATCCAAAAAGATTTTTATCAAATGAAACTTAACAACCTGTATAATTTGATATAAATTCATATCAAAGTGGTTGGCTTTTATATCAAAAAAACCTTGTGCTTTCGTATTCATTTGGAAACTGCCTGACATTAGATTATGACATTATATTTCACCATTGTTGCCATCTGTAGTAAGAATCTGGAAGACGTGATAAGCCCTTAATGGCCAAATACAAATGTAGTAAGAATCAATATAAATTTAACAGCAAATTTATTTATTTTTAATTTGTAACTGCCGGACATTAGAGTTCACCATCTGTAGTAGGCTGTCCTGCGTCTCTCAGAAAGTTCAACTTCCTGTTTTACCCCCTAACAGTAATCTGAGAAGAATGTCTTGGAGGATGTCGCCATCTGTAGTAAGAAGCTGTCAGAAGTGGTAAGACCTTAATGGACGAATACTATATATATCAAGCGATATAAAATTAATATCAAGCGATATAAACTTTATATCAAGCAATATCAAGCGATATAAAATTAATATCAAGCGATATAAACTTTATATCAAACACTATAAATTTTATATCAAACAATATCAATCAATATAAAAGGGGCGGGGTTATCTGTATAAAAGGGGGCGTGGTACCTGTCACTTTTAGTTTGACGAAACATATACCCTCTTACTACTAATGGCTATAAGAAGATTGCAAAGATGTTAAACATACCAAGAGACAACATAGGAAGCATCATTCGCAAATTCAAGGCAAAGGGCACTGTTGAAACGCTACCTGGTCGTGGCAGAAAGAAGATGCTGACTTCGACTGCTGTGCGCTACCTGTAGCGCAAAGTGGAGAAAAGTCCCCGTGTGACTGCTGAGGAACTAAAAAAAGATTTGTCAGATGTGGGTACTGAAGTTTCAGCTCAGACAATAAGGCGCACACTGCGTAATGAAGGCCTCCATGCCAGAACTCCCAGGCGCACCCCCTTGCTGTCTCCAAAGAATAAGAAGAGTCGACTGCAGTATGCCAAAAGTCATGTGGACAAACCACAAGAGTTTTGGGATAGTGTTCTGTGGACTGAGGAAACAAAATTAGAACTGTTTGGGCCCATGGATCAACGCTATGTTTGGAGGAGGAAGAACAAGGCCTATGAAGAAAAGAACATGCCTACTGTGAAGCATGTCGGGGGGGTCAATCATGCTTTGGGGCTGTTTTGCTTCTACAGGTACAGGGAAGCTTCAGCGTGTGCAAGGTACCATAAATTCTCTTCAGTACCAGGAGATATTGGATGAAAATGTGATGCAGTCTGTCACAAACCTGAGGCTTGGGAGACGTTGGACCTTTCAACAGGACAATGATCCCAAGCATACCTCCAAGTCCACTAGAGCATGGTTGCAGATTAAAGGCTGTAACATTTTGAAGTGGCCATCGCAGTCACCAGACTTAAATCCGCTGTATGGAAAAGGTTAACAGCTCAGGGAGCTTCCTCCCTCTCCCATCGGGGGGCTGCTGTGCCTTTGAAGCCCCCCGATGGAGAGGGAGAGAGCCCCCCGACAGCCCCGTCCTTACCCTTCCCCGTCTGCGCAGTTCTGGCCACTACTGAGCAGACGGGGAAGGTTCCCATGGCAACAGGACGCCTTTTCAGGCATCCTGCTGTCCATGGTGCTGAACAGATCTGTGCTAAAGGCATAGATCTGTTCAGACAAAGTGTAAAATACAGTACAAAACACTATATAGTGTACTGTACTGTATTATACAGACAACAGACTAACTGGATCTTCAAGAACCAAGTGGGTCTGGGTCAAAAAAATAATGTAAAAAAAAGTGAAAAAAGTTAAGATAAAAAAAAACACCACATTTATCACTGAATAAAAATAAAAAAAATATAAAATACACTACACATATTAGGTATCGCCACGTCCGTAACGACCTGATCTATAAAACGGTCATGTTACTTTACCCGAACGGTGAACGCCATAAAAATAATAAAAAGCTATGATGAAATTGAAATTTTGCCCACCTTACTTCCCAAAAAAGGTAATAAAAGTGATCAAAAAAGTCGCATGTACGCCAAAATTGTAACAATCAAACCGTCATCTCATCCCGCAAAAATCATACCCTACCCAAGATAATCGCCCAAATACTGAAAAAACTATGGCTCTTAGACTATGGAAACACTAAAACATGATTTTTTTTGTTTCAAAAATGAAATCAGTGTAAAACTTACATAAATAAAAAAAAAGTATACATATTAGGTATCGCCGCGTCCGTATCGACTGGCTCTATAAAAATATCACATGACCTAACCCCTCAGATGACCACCGTAAAAAAATAAAAATAAAAACGGTGTAAAAAAAGACATTTTTTGTCATCTTACGTCACAAAAAGTGTAATAGCAAGCAATCAAAAAGTCATATGCACCCCAAAATAGTGCCAATCAAACTGTTATCTCATCCCGCAAAAAATGAGACCCTACTTAAGATAATCGCCCAAAAACTGAAAAAACTATGGCTCTTAGACTATGGAGACACTAAAAAAAATTTTTGTTTTAAAAATGAAATCATTGTGTAAAACTTATATAAATAAAAAAATTGTATACATATTAGTTATCGCCACGTCCGTGACAACCTGCTCTATAAAATTACCACATGATCTAACCTGTCAGATTAATGTTGTAAATAACAAAAAAAGAAAACAGTGCCAAAAAAGCTATTTCTTGTTACATTGCCGCACAAAAAGTGTAATATAGAGCAACCAAAAATCATATGTACCCTAAACTAGTACCAACAAAACTGCCACCCTATCCCATAGTTTCTAAAATGGGGTCACTTTTTTGGAGTTTCTACTCTAGGGGTGCATCAGGGGGGCTTCAAATGGGACATGGTGTAAAAAAAAAAAAAACACAGTCCAGCAAAACCTGCCTTCCAAAAACCGTATGGCATTCCTTTCCTTCTGCGCCCTGCCGTGTGGCCGTACAGTAGTTTACGGCCACATATGGGGTGTTTCTGTAAACTACAGAATCAGGGCCATAAATAATGAGTTTTGTTTGGCTGTTAACCCTTGCTTTGTAACTGGAAAAAAAAAATTAAAATGGAAAATCTGCGAAAAAAGTGAAATTTTGAAATTGTATCTGTATTTGAAATCTTGTGCAACACCTAAAGGGTTAACAAAGTTTGTAAAATCAGTTTTGAATACCTTGAGGGGTGTAGTTTCTTAGATAGGGTCACTTTTATGGAGTTTCTACTCTAGGAGTGCATTAGGGGGCTTCAAATGGGACATGGTGTAAATAAACCAGTCCATAAAAATCAGCCTTCCAAAAACCAAACGGCGCACCTTTCACTCTACGCCCCGCTGTGTGGCCGTACAGTAGTTTACCTTAGGAAAAAAGGTAAAGTGCGCTGTAATACACTGCTCAAAAAAATAAAGGGAACACAAAAATAACACATCCTAGATCTGAATTAATTAAATATTCTTCTGAAATACTTTGTTCTTTACATAGTTGAATGTGCTGACAACAAAATCACAGAAAAATAAAAAATGGAAATCAAATTTTTTAACCCATGGAGGTCTGGATTTGGAGTCACACTCAAAATTAAAGTGGAAAAACACACTACAGGCTGATCCAACTTTGATGTAATGTCCTTAAAACAAGTCAAAATGAGGCTCAGTAGTGTGTGTGGCCTCCACGTGCCTGTATGACCTCCCTACAACGCCTGTGCATGCTCCTGATGAGGTGGCGACGGTCTCCTGAGGGATCTCCTCCCAGACCTTGACTAAAGCATCTGCCAACTCCTGGACAGTCTGTGGTGCAACGTGACGTTGGTGGATAGAGCGAGACATGATATTCCAGATGTGCTCAATTGGATTCAGGTCTGAGGAACGGCCGGGCCAGTCAATAGCATCAATGCCTTCGTCTTGCAGGAACTGCTGACACACTCCAGCCACATGAGGTCTAGCATTGTCTTGCATTAGGAGGAACCCAGGGCCAACCGCACCAGCATATGGTCTCACAAGGGGTCTGAGGATCTCATCTCGGTACCTAATGGCAGTCCGGCTACCTCTGGCGAGCACATGGCGGGCTGTGCGGCCCTCCAAAGAAATGCCACCCCACACCATTACTGACCCAATGCCAAACCGGTCATGCTGGAGGATGTTGCAGGCAGCAGAACGTTCTCCACGGCGTCTCCAGACTCTGTCACATCTGTCACGTGCTCAGTGTGAACCTGCTTTCATCTGTGAAGAGCACAGGGCGCCAGTGGCGAATTTGCTAATCTTGGTGTTCTCTGGCAAATGCCAAACGTCCTGCATGGTGTTGGGCTGTAAGCTCAACCCCCACCTGTGGACGTCGGGCCCTCATATCACCCTCATGGAGTCTGTTTCTGACAGTTTGAGCAGACACATGCACATTTGTGGCCTGCTGGAGGTCATTTTGCAGGGCTCTGGCACTGCTCCTCCTGTTCCTCCTTGTACAAAGGCGGAGGTAGCGGTCCTGCTCCTGGGTTGTTGCCCTCCTACGGCCTCCTCCACATCTCCTGATGTACTGGCCTGTCTCCTGGTAGCGCCTCCATGCTCTGGACACTACGCTGACAGACACAGCAAACCTTCTTGCCACAGCTCGCATTGATGTGCCATCCTGGATAAGCTGCACTACCTGAGCCACTTGTGTGGGTTGTAGACTCTGTCTCATGCTACCACTAGAGTGAAAGCACCGCCAGCATTCAAAAGTGACCAAAACATCAGCCAGGAAGCATAGGAACTGAGAAGTGGTCTGTGGTTACCACCTGCAGAACCACTCCTTTATTGGGGGTGTCTTGCTAATTGCCTATAATTTCCACCTGTTGTCTATTCCATTTGCACAACAGCATGTGAAATTGATTGTCACTCAGTGTTGCTTCCTAAGTGGACAGTTTGATTTCACAGAAGTGTGATTGACTTGGAGTTACATTGTGTTCTTTAAGTGTTCCCTTTATTTTTTTGAGCAGTGTATATCACCGTCTGCATCTTCTTGAACCGCTGGCACATTCACAGTTAATCTGTTATTTATACTTTGAATTACTGTGCCTCGGTATTAAAGTGAGGTGTAATGTATCACCGCATCTTGTTGAACCGGTGACACATTCGCAGTTAATCTTTTCATTTATACATACAATGATGATGACACAATGATGTAGACGGTGGTAAATTACTGTAATACTGACGGCACAGTACCTAAAGAATAGATTTAAATATGAATGTGGGTGCACTAGAAGGTAAATAACATGCACTTTACCTGCAGCAGGGGCGTTGCTAGGGTCTCAAAAGATCCAGGGCCCATGCCCCAATGAATATGGCACAACAGTCAACCTCCCCCCGCATGCATTTTACTGTATTTGCTATACAGCAACACATACCTCTCACATCCAGTGCCTCCCAGGTGACATCTCCTACGATGTAGATCTTCTCTGTCATCATCTTCCCCGTTCGGTCCGGAATTCTTTCAGCCACCCTTGTCTCTGCTGAGTTTGACACAACGACATCTTAGCTTTCTCACTTTTCTATCATCATCCCCCAACCTCAAGTTTCAACAGTGTTATCCCACTGCTCGCTGTGTTCCCCAATTCCCCCAAATACTATCCTGAAAAAAAAAATGAGTGCCATACAAATAGTCCCACTGATAGTAATAGTGCTCATCAAAGTCCTGCCAATAGTAATTCCCTTCTAGAATGCCTTCATTAGTAATACTGCCCCCTACAGTGCCCCAAACAGTGATAATGCTCCCTAAGAGTGCCTCCATTAGTAGAAGAGCCCTCCAGTATTAGTAATGCACTCACAGGGCCTCCAGTAGAAATAAGGCCCTCCTATTGTTCCCCCAGTGGTAATAAAGCTCTCTACAGACCCCTCAGTGATAATAAGGCCCCCATAGTGCTCTTAATAGAAATAAGGCAGATCTATAAGTCACTTATATAGAGCCCCCAGTAGAAATAAGAACACCTAATGTCCCCTGTATTTAAAATGCCCCTACAGTGCCCCCAGTATTTATATAGCCCCCTATTGTTCTAATGCTCACCCTGAAGTGCCCCCAGTATTTATAATGCCCACCGCAGTGCCCCTGTAGTTATATTTCTCCCTTTAGTGTCATCAGAAAGTATAATTCCCCAGCCCCTTCACCATACAGTCCCTTGTAAAAAACACTATTTCCCTCCACCATAGTCCCATGTAAATAACATCACACCATCTCTCCAGCTCCTTCCAATATACAGTACCATGTAAATAACATCCCTCTTTATCTACAGCACGCTCCAAAATACAGTCCCATCTAAATAACATCACTTCCGCCCCTCCAATATACAGTCCCTTGTAAATAACATCACCCCCTCCCTAGCCACCTTCAACATACAATCCCATGTAAATAACATCACTCCCTCCCACAACCACCATCAACACACAGTCCCATGTAAATAATATCACCCCCTCCCACAGCCACCTCCAATATGCCATCCCATGTAAATAACATAACCCCTCAACATTCAGTCCCATGTAAATAACATCACTCCACCCCACTCCAACATACAGTCCCATGTAAATAACATCCTTCCATTCAGCCCTATCATACAGCCCCAGTCAAATAACTACAACTCCCAGCATTGCTCTGCCTCTCACACTGACAATCTATCCCTCCACTTAACTCTGACACACACTTCACTACAACTTCTTCCCCAGCTGAGCTCCATCCTCTCCTGCACTGGTCATATGATGGTGACATCGCAGGTCCTCAACCACTGCCTTCAGCACTGTTCACATGGACTGTGATGTCATCTCAGGTCCTTCAGCTCTTTCAGTGCATTAGATTCAATTGTATTGCTGTCCTGTAGAGGGCAATACAGTTGTATCTGTCTGGCAGGCAGTACATTCAGGGCCTGGGACAAAACATCCGAAGCCCAGGGCCCCAAATGTTTTAACCTAGCAATGCCCCTGCCCTGCAGTTTGAGTTCCTAGCCTTCACACTGAAATTGGGCAACCAAGTGGGATGAATATGATTAGGCAGAGGGGCCTATGTATACCAGATTTATTGCGATTTGTGACAAATTTATTCTCACGAATCATATTTGTTGACGAAGTTCGGTGAATCGTCTGAATCAAATTTTTCAAAACTTCGCTCATCTCTAATGACTATAAAATTTTGCATGACCTTGAGTTTGTGTGATTTTGGGAGCACACACCTTTGTTGATGTATACACTTGTGGTATTTATGCACTCTCACACTTTGATATATTATTTTTTCTTAGTTTTTGTGTGGAAACCACTACTTAGATGTAAGTTTTAGAATGCATCAAAACAAACGTTCTACTGGCAGGTCAACATAGTATCATTTGGATGATTGTATTGCAGCATTTATATAATGATCACCATATTGCTGGGTCATTTATATAATATTCAAAAAAGTGTGCATAATCTGCACATATGAAATAATACGGAGTATGTGAACAGCATTCTATATTAATCACATTCTGGGTACCAATGATTTGAATGCACATAGCACGATTACAGTCTGAGATCTATCATATGGGTTTCACATATAAAATAATGCAAAGTGTCTAACCAGGATTCTATAGCAAAATAATGCAATATGAGATCCAATATACAGTATGAATTTAATTTATAAAATAACACAAAGTGTCTGAACAGGACTCAATACTAATCAGTAGTTTGAATGCTTATATTATATTATGAATGTGCATGAATAGGACTATATGTTTGTGGTAATGAATTATTTATTAGTAATTTATGGCAATGGAATATCATAAATATAATAAAATATTTTTATTACATCACATATTTTATACTCCTCGTCGCAAGGACCCTGTGCCATTATTTGGACCAGGATTTATTATCCTCTATTATTTCTGTGGGGATTTAAATTAATTTGATATGATTTATTGTTTATGTTTTGTATAATTTTGTATGAATATATACATTATTAAATTAAGGGATTTGGGGGATTTTAATTTAAGTTTTATTTGTATATATCAAACATGTGAAATGTGCCCTTGCTACTAGGGGATCAAACAGTCCAGACACCCCCGATAGCAAGCATATTAAACCAGGTTAAAAATCCACTGGCCTCAAACTGAAGGAAGAGATGAATCTTCTGGAGACAGGCATAAGGAACACTTTCTATTGTGGCAATCGATATTGTCAGCACACGTTGTGCTTGGACGTTCTCTTCATTTACCCTTGAACTGCAGGACTAGCCATCTGAAAAAGCACAGTGGCAAATAAGATCCCAACCAATAGGAAGTGAAAGAGAGAAAAGGAGGGAGGTAGGAAGGAGCCCGGCCAGTACCTCACTTTCCTGAGGGTTCCACTGTAGAGCGCCACGACTCAGGGTAGTAAAGCAAAAATTTAAAGCTGTGATTTTGCAATTATTGCTGATCTCATGTACGCGCACAACCATCAGTTTCAGACTGGGGATCCTGCACATGAGCAAAAACCATTGGACATGTGCAGAAAAATAAAATACCAGTGTAACAGAATTCTGGAGTGAATAGTAGATACAGCATATTGCATATGTCAGAATTAGTGCAAGCGCTGAATTACTTCCAATAGGTGCACCGAGCTGGAGTGTGTTCACTTTCCTTACCCAGGCAACTGGGGGATAGGTACTACCTGTATACTGCTACACAATAAATGTAATTTACCCCAAGCACCACTTCAGTTTAATTGAAAGTCAGAAATAGATGATCCCGAGGAAATAACACTTTCAGGAATGAGATGCATCAAGTATAACCAGTAAGCCAAACACCCAGAAAAACTCCCGGTATACAGCAACTAAGATATCCATGCAGAGAACAGCCTTAGGGACAGGAAGAACTCCTTGTATAGAGAGGACTGGGATAACAGGGCCTCGACTGGCCATACATTAGAAGAGAGAAAATATTCCTTCTTTTTTGTTTTGTTTGGTATGTATGGTCTCATGGTAATTGCTTTGGGTAGGTTTAAATTTGTGGCACAAATTATGGTAGTCTGTTCTGACAGAGAAACAGACTACCGGAGTTTACAGTATGCAACATCGCTGGATACTGCCACACATCTCCAGGCACTGCCACATCCCCATTGATTTTAACTAAATTCAACAGGGTTCCAGCAGCTTTCCAATGCATGCTGGGAGTTTGACCCTCTGCCAATCTAATATTGATCATGTATTCTGAGAATAGGTTATCATTATTAAAATACAGACAACCTCTTTTAAGGAATTGTAAAGTTCCAATAGGTCAGCATCACTTACTTCCCAAATAAGGAAGGTGTTGTCTATGTATCACCACAACCTCAATTTATTTGTGTAATATATATACAAAAGTTTGGGCACCACTGGTCAAAATGACTGTTTCTGTGAACAGTTAAAGTTGAGGAGGAAATGATCTCCAAAAGGCTTAAAGTTAAAGATACATACCCTTTGTGTTTTAAGCAAAAACTATTTTTATGTTTTAAATTTGAAAAAGGACCCAAAGCCAAACTTTGGGCACCCTATATAGTTAGTACCTAGTAGCACCCTCTTTCACAAGTATCACAACTTGTAAATGCTTTTTGTAGCCAGCCAAGAGTCTTTCGATTCTTGCTTGAGGGATTTTCATCCATTCTTCCTTGCAAGAGTCTTGAGTGAGATTTCTGGGCAGTCTTGTATACAATGCTCTATTTCCAAAATGCATCAGGCTTGTTTAGATATTCTTTTGCAAATTTCTGACGTTGAATTTTGTGGTAAGGATTTAAGAGGGGGTTCTTCTGATGTACATTAGAACAATGTATAACAACTACAGAGTCAGCTAAATCTCCCTGAAGGTCTTTTGCAGTCAAGTGGGGGTTCTGATTTGCCCTCCTAGCAATCCTACGTGCAGCTGTTTCTGAAATGTTTCTTGTTCTGCTAGACCTTCTCTTGACCTCCACTGTTCTTGTTAACTGCCTTTTCTTAATTACATTTCAAACTGAGGAAATGGCAACCTGAAATTGCTATGCTATCTTCTTATAGCTTTTTCCTGCTTTGTGGGCCTCAACGGTTTTCATTTTCAAAGTGTTAAGCGGCTGCTTAGAAAAACCCATGGTTGCTGTTTTTTTGGGACAAAGTTAGAGGAGTCTCAGTATTTATAAAGCTTTGTAATTTGCATTATCTGGCCTGAATTAATAAAAAAAAATGAAATATTATGTCATAATAAAAACATACATAAGCCTCTTTATACACTGCTCAAAAAAATAAAGGGAACACTTAAACAACACAATGTAACTCCAAGTCAATCACACTTCTGTGAAATCAAACTGTCCACTTAGGAAGCAACACTGAGTGACAATCAATTTCACATGCTGTTGTGCAAATGGGATAGACAACAGGTGGAAATTATAGGCAATTAGCATGACACCCCCAATAAACGAGTGGTTCTGCAGGTGGTGACCACAGACCACTTCTCAGTTCCTATGCTTCCTGGCTGATGTTTTGGTCACTTTTGAATGCTGGCGGTGCCAGAGGGAGTCTGACTGCCATTAGGTACCGAGATGAGATCCTCATACCCCTTGTGAGACCATATGCTGGTGCGGTTGGCCCTGGGTTCCTCCTAATGCAAGACAATGCTAGACCTCATGTGGCTGGAGTGTGTGGCAGTTCCTGCAAAACGAAGGCATTGATGCTATGGACTGGCCCGCCCCTTCCCCAGACCTGAATCCAATTGAGCACATCTGGGACATCATGTCTCGCTCTATCCACCAACGTCACGTTGCACCACAGACTGTCCAGGAGTTGGCAGATGCTTTAGTCCAGGTCTGGGAAGAGATCCCTCAGGAGACCGTCCGCCACCTCATCAGGAGCATGCACAGGCGTTGTAGGGAAGTCATACAGGCACGTGGAGGCCACACACACTACTGAGCCTCATTTTGACTTGTTTTAAGGACATTACATCAAAGTTGGATCAGCCTGTAGTGTGTTTTTCCACTTTAATTTTGAGTGTGACTCCAAATCCAGACCTCCATGGGTTGAAAAATCTGATTTCCATTTTTAAATTTTTGTGTGATTTTGTTGTCAGCACATTTAACGATGTAAAGAACAAAGTATTTCAGAAGAATATTTAATTAATTCAGATCTAGGATGTGTTATTTTTGTGTTCCCTTTATTTTTTTGAGCAGTGTATATCCAAAGAAGCTCATGGAGTTATAATTGTGGGACACTAAAATGGCCGCCATCAAGTCATTGAGTCAGAAACCTGTGCTAGAATGCCCATTACACATAAAAACATAAGGCCAAAAAAAGACATTTGTCCATCCAGTTCGGCCTGTTATCCTGCAAGTTGATCCCGAGGAAGGTAAAAAAAAAAACTGTGAGGTAGAAGTCAATTTTTGCCACTTTAGGGGAATAAAAAATTCCTTCCCGACTCCAATCAGGCAATCAGACTAACTCCCTGGATCAAGGACACCTCTCTAGTAGCTATAGCCTGTAATATTATTATGCTCCAGAAATACATCCAGGCCCCTCTTGAATTTATTTATTGTACTAACCATCACCACCTCCTCAGGCAGAGAGTTCCATAGTCTCACTGCTCTTACCGTAAAGAATCCTTTTCTATGTTTGTGTACAAGCCTTCTTTCCTCCAGACGCAGAGGATGTCCCCTCGTCACAGTCACAGTCCTGGGGAAAAATAGATGATGGGATAGATCTCTGTACTGACCCCTGATATATTTATACATATTAATTAGATCTCCCCTCAGTCGTCTTTTTTCTAAAGTGAATAACCCTAATTTTGATAATCTTTCAGGGTACTGGAGTTGCCCCATTCCAGTTATTACTTTAGTTGCCCTCCTCTGGACCCTCTCCAGCTCTGCTATGTCTGCCTTGTTTACAGGAGCCCAGAACTGTACACAGTACTCCATGTGTGGTCTGACTAGCGATTTGTAAAGTGGTAGGACTATGTTCTTATCACGGGCATCTATGCCCCTTTTGATGCAACCTATTATCTTATTGGCCTTGGCAGCAGCTGCCTGACACTGGTTTTGCAGCTTAGGCTACTTTCACACCTGCGTTCAGGTGTCCGCTCGTGAGCTCCGTTTGAAGGGGCTCACGAGCGGTCCTGAACGCAGCCTTCCGGCCCCAATGCATTCTCAGTGGAGGCGGATCCACTGAGAATGCATCCGCCTGCCAGCGCTCAGCCTCCGCTCCGCTCAGTGAGCGGACACCTGAACGCTGCTTGCAGCGTTCGGGTGTCCGCCTGGCCGTGCGGAGGCGAGCGGATCCGTCCAGACTTATAATGGAAGTCAATGGGGACGGATCCGCTTGAAGATGACACCATATGGCTCAATCTTCAAGCGGATCCGTTCCCCATTGACTTTCAATGTAAAGTCTGAACGGATCCGCTCAGGCTACTTTCAGACTTAGAAAATTTTCTAAGTTATAATGCAGACGGATCCGTTCTGAACGGATGCAAACGTCTGCATTATCGGAGCGGATCCGTCTGATGAAACATCAGACAGATCCGCTCCGAACGCTAGTGTGAAAGTAGCCTTAGTTTGCTGTTTATTTAAATTCCTAGATCCTTTTCCATGTCAGTGTTACCGAGTGTTTTACCATTTAGTATGTACGGGTGACTTGCATTATTCCTTCCCATGTGCATAACTTTACATTTGTCAGTGTTAAATCTCATCTGCCACTTATATGCCTAAGCCTCCAATCTATCCAGATCCCTCTGTAGTAGTATACTGTCTTCTTCAGTGTTAATTACTTTACACAGTTTAGTGTCATCTGCGAAAATTGATACTTTACTATGCAAGCCTTCTACAAAATCATTAATAAATATATTGAAGACAATAGGGCCCAATACTGACCCCTGAGGTACCCCACTAGTGATAGTGACCCAATCTGAGTGTGTACCGTTAATAACCACCCTCTGTTTTCTATCATTGAGCCAGTTACTTACCCACATACAGAAGTTTTCTCCCAGTCCGAGCATTCTCATTTTATATACTAACCTTTTATGTGGTACAGTGTCAAATGCTTCGGAGAAGTCCAGATATACGACATCCATTGATTCGCCGCCGTCAAGTCTAGAACTTACCTCCTCATAGAAACTGAACTAAATTAGTTTGGCATGAACGATCCCTCACAAAGCCATGCTGATATGGCGTTATTTGCTTATTTCCGTTGAGATGCTCTAAGATAGCATCTCTCAGAAAACCTTCAAACAGTTTACTCACAACAGATGTTAAACTTACCGGCCTATAGTTTCCAGGCTCTGTTTTTGGACCCTTTTTGAATATTGGCACCACATTTGCCATGCGCCAATCCTGTGGGACATTCACTGTCAGTATAGAGTCCGCAAATATCAGAAATAAGGGTCTGACTATGACATTACTTAATTCCCTTAGGATACGGGGGTGTACGCCATCCGGTCCTGGCGATTTGTCTATTTTAATCTTTTTAAGTCGCTAATGTAATTCTTCCTGGGTCAGACAGGACACTTTTAATGGGGAATTTGTTTTTACATTCTGCATGTCATCTGACAGTTTATTTTCCTCAGTGAATACATTGGAGAAAAAAATATTTAACAGCTTTGCTTTCTCCTCGTCGCTCTCTGCGACTCCCCCCTCATTACTCTTTAAAGGGTTTCTACCACCTCGTTTTGTCATATTTAGCTGTCAGACGCTGCTCTACCAAACAATGCTATTATAATAGCTTTTTGTGCAGCCGTTTGCCTAAAAAACGAACTTTTATTGATATGCTAATGAGCCTCTAGGTGCTATGCGGGCGTCTTTTCAGCACCTAGAGGCTCGGTCTACTCACCCAAAATGCCGCCCAGCGCGTCCCTCCAGCCCGCCCATCTCCTCTGGAATGCGATCCTCCCTCTGAGCCAGCGGACTAATTCTTGCGCTTGCGCCGTTCGCGTCTGTATTCGGCGCAGGCGCAGTGAATGTCTGACCGCTCCCTGCACAGACATCTCCACTGCGCCACCTAGAGGCACATTAGCATATCAATAAAAGTTCGTTTTTTAGGCAAACGGCTGCACAAAAAGCTATTATAATAGCATTGTTTGGTAGAGCAGACACTAGCGGATCGCTAGTGTCTGACAGCTAAATATGACAAAACGAGGTGGTAGAAACCCTTTAAAGGGCCGACACCTTCAGATTTATACTTATTACCATTTATATAATTGAAGAACATTTTAGGGTTAGTTTTACTCTCTTTGGCAATTATTCTCTCGGTCTCTAGTTTGGCCGCTTTTATTTGTTTTTTACATGTTCTATTTTTTTCCATGCTACACTCCTGTTTTAGTGATTTATATGCTTTCTTTTTGTTATTTATTGCTTTCTTTACAGTTCTATTTATCCACATTGGTTACTTTTTGTTCCTTAACCTTTTATTCCCATACGGTATGTACCTCTAACAATGAGATTTTAGGATGCTTTTAAAGATATCCCATTTTGTGGCTGTATTTTTATTTTTCAGGACTTTATCCCAGTTAGTTAGGCCTATGGCCTCTCTTAGTTGGCTAAATTTAGCTTTTTTGAAGTTTGGTATTTTTGTTCCTCCCTGTAGAAACGCTCTTTTGAATGATAATTGGAAGGTTATTACTTTATGGTCACTATTTCCCAGGTGTCCCCCAACCTGCACATCTTTTGTTCTGTCAGGCCTATTGGTTAATACTAAGTCCAGTATGCCTGTCCCTCTAGTCGGGTCCTGAACCAGTTGGGAAAGGTAATTGTCTTTGGTTATTGCCAAGAACCTGTTTCCTTTATGAGATATACAAGTTTCAGTTTCCCAGTCTATATTTGGGTAGTTGAAGTCCCCCATAATAACCACCTCATTATGATTTGCCGCCTCGTCTATCTCGTTTAGTAGTAGATTTTCTGCGGACTCTGGTATATTAGGTGGTTTATAGTAAACTCCTATTAGTAATTTATTGTTGTTTTTAGCTCCATGTATCTCTACCCACAGTGACTCCACATGTTCATGTCCCTCACTTATATAATCCCGGAGTGTGGGCTTTAGACAGGACTTTACATAAAGGCAAACCCCTCCCCCTCTCCGGTTTTGATGATCCTTTCTAAACAGACTGTAACCTTGTACATTAACTGCCCAGTCATAGCTATCATCCAGCCATGTCTCAGTTATTCCCACTATGTCATAGTCCTCCTCACACATCACTAATTCCAGCTCCCCAGTTTTATTAGTCAGGCTTCTGGCATTAGTATACATACATTTGAGCGGTTTATGTATATTCTTTACCCTACACCTTTCCTTCTGAACTGTTCTAGTCCCTCCTTCCATTCCTCCCACAGTCCCACTACCTTGCCCCCTGTCTCTATATGCACTATCTTCCCCTCCTATAGTGTAATTTCCCTCCCCCCCCAGTCCCTAGTTTAAACAGTCCTCCAACCTTCTAGCCATCTTTCTCCCCAGCACAGCTGCCCCTTCCCCATTGAGGTGCAGCCCGTCCCTACGATAGAGCTTGTAGCCGATAGAGAAGTCGGCCCAGTTCTCCAGGAACCCAAACCCCTCCTTCCTACACCAGTTCTTGAGCCACTTGTTAATCTCCCTAATCTCCCACTGCCTTTCTTGTGTGGCTCGTGGTACAGGCAGTATTTCGGAAAATACTACCTTTAAGGTCCTTGCCCTAAGCTTTTGACCTAAATCCCTGAAATCATTTTTAAGGACTCTCCACCTACCTCTAACTTTGTCATTGGTTCCGATATGGACCATGACCGCTGGATCTTCTCCAGCCCCTCCCAGTAATCTGTCAACCCGATCCGCGATGTGTCAAACTCTAGCGCCAGGAAGACAGCACACTGTTCGGCGATCACGGTCTTGGTGACAGATTTCCCTATCTGTTCCCCTAATAATGGAGTCTCCCACTACCAGCACCTGGCTGGCCTGCACTGCTCTCCTGGTTCCCTCCTTACTGGAGCTGACATTCCCCTGACTGGCAATGGAAGTGTCCGGCTGCAGCAGTGCCGTCCCTGGACTGACATCCCCCTCATCTGCCAAACATGCAAACTTGTTGGGGTGTGTCAGATCAGGGCTAGCCTCCCTGGCACTCTTCCCTCTACCCCACTTTCTAACTGTTACCCAGCTAGCTACCTCACTTTCCTCAGCCTCCTCTCTGTCACCCTCCCCCTCATCTACCCCAAAGAGTGCTTGCTCGGTGAGAAGCAAACTCTTTTGCAAATTGTCAATGCCTCTCAGTGTTGCAACTTGCCCGTTTAGAGACTCGATTTGCGATTCCAGACGGGTTATTTGCTGACATCTTGAACAAAGATATACACCCTCGAATGGCTGTTCCAGGGCTGCATACATCATGCAAGATGTGCACTGGACTGCGTTGTCAATTGTGCAACACATACTAAATGGGGATTACAACAGTAAAAAAGTAAAACAGTATATACGATTTAGAATTAGACCCTGTCTGCTGTAGTTGAAGGACTACCTAGAATTAAGCCAACAACACACAAGAAAATTATATCCAACCTTAGTTTCCAACTCCTTTTCTTAAACTCCTTTTTTTTAACTCCACTTAATAATAAGCCCACTTAGTAGAGCAAACCTCAGCAGGAAGAGCAAGCTCAGGGAGTTTAGTGGTTTAATTTATAGCACCTGGTTGCCCAGGCCACTCCCCTTAGTCAAGCAGAGAAAAAATGGGTTTAAATGGCAACACCCAGCAGAGAAAAAAAAAGTTTTAAATGGCAGTTCTAAAATGCAAAAACTTAACTTCCAAGGATCTCTGCTTCAAACCACACTCAGTCACCTGCAATCACTCCCACAGGAGGGTGGCAGGGAGAACGGTTCAGCAGGTTCGACATATCTCTTCAGTAATGGTTAATAATAGCAGAGATCTTATAGGGACCAATAAATCTTGAGCCCTACTTTCAACTTAATGTTTCTTGTGGACAGCCACACAGAATCACCCACTCTCAGGTCCGGACCACTCATGCGTCTCTTGTCAGCCATACGGTTATACTTCTTGCCCATATTTTTTAGCTCATTTAGAATTTTCTGCCAAATAGATGACAAAGAAGAGGAAAATCGGCGACTTATCAGTGGACTCCTGCCTACGGTTATTTATGGCGAACTCGGCTAAAGACAAAAAAGAAGACCACTCCTCCTGATTCTCTGAGACAAAACATCTCAGATAAATCTCCAGATTCTGGTTAGTGTGCTCAGTCTGTCCGTTCGACTGAGGGTGAAAGGCTGAAGAGAAGGACAATTGTACCCCCAAGCAAGAGCAGAACGCCTTCCAGAATCTGGAAACAAACTAAGTCCCTCTATCAGACACCACATCAGAGGGAATACCATAAAGTGTGACATTTTACTGAAGCGATCAACAACCACCAGAATCACAGTTTTTCCTAAAGAATTCTGCAAATCTGTGATAAAGTCAATGGACAAATGAGTCCAAGGTCTGGACGGGATGAACAACGGAAGTAGAGATCCTGAAGGCCGAGTATGTGTCACCTTAGCATGTGCACAAGTACTAAAGGCTGACACATAGCTCTCCACACATTTACGCAACCCCGGCCACCAGAATCTACGAGAGATGAGATAGACCGTGGATCTGCTCCCAGGGTGTCCAGTGATGTTCCTCGAATACCTTGTGCCGTAATTCCGAAGGAACAAACAACTTTCCTGGAGGACAAGCATCCGGTGCATCTCCCTGGGCCAGGAAAGCTACGCAACAAGGCATCCGCCTTGATGTTCTTAATCACAGGGTGATAAGTGACAATGAAATTAATTCTGGTAAAAAACAACGACCATCTGGCCTGCCTTGGGTTTAGATGTTTAGCCGACTCCAGGTAAGCCAGATTTTTGTGATCAGTAATTACCGTAATAGGATGCAACACTCCTTCCAACCAATGCCGCCATTCCTCAAAAGCCAACTTAATGGCCAGCAATTCTCTATTGCCTACGTCATAATTTCTTTCAGCAGCCGAGATTTTCTTATGGCGCCATTTACTAGGTGAAGGACCTTGCAACAAGACTGCACCAACCCCTACCTCGGATGTGTCAACTTCCACAATGAATGGCTGTGACACATCCGGCTGCACCAGTATAGGAGCAGAAGCAAAACACTTCTTTACCGCTGAAAAGGCATGTAAGGCCTCATCAGACCAGACTGAGAAATCCGCACCTTTCTTAGTCATAGACAAAAAAATCCACAGAAAAAACTAAGATAAAAACATCCTGCACGATATGATGTACAAATGTGCGGATGTCCCTGGCCATATTATTGAAGAAAAACACAGAAATAAGATAATAATGCACTTAGTAAAGTAGATGCAAACATTATACATGGACAAAGTCCTCACTCTGATATAATAATATCTGAGACACTTAGTCAATATATTTTGAGGCGGGCTTAGATGTGTTTTGATCAAAATATATTGACTAAGTGTCTCAGATATTATTATATCAGAGTGAGGACTTTGTCCATGTATAATGTTTGCATCTAATTTACTAAGTGCATTATTATCTTATGTCTGTGGTTTTCTTAGTCATATCTGTTAATGGTTTAACAACAATCGAGTAATTTAAAATAAATTTACATTAGTAGTATTTGGGGAACCCCAAAAATTGCATGAGCGCTTTCGGATTTTCGGGTCGATCCTAGTCCAACACTGCACAGACTTTTTCCGGATCCATTCGAAAACCCGAAGATGAGAGTACGTAACCCAGTAATTGCACTTCCAGAACTGCAAATACACACTTCTCCATCTTAGCATACAATTTATTCTCTCTTAGGATTTGTAACACTTGTCTCACATGATCCTGATTAGTTTCCATGTCTGGAGAATAAATTAGTATATCATCCAGATACAGCATAACAAACCTGCCCACCAGATGATGAAAGATGTCATTAATGAAATGCTGAAAAACCGCAGGAGCATCGGTCAACCCAAAAGGCATGACCAAATTTTCAAAATTAACTTCCGTGGTATTAAAGTCCGTCTTCCATTCGTCCCCCTTGTTGATCCTTATCAGATTATATGCCCCCCTCAAATCCAACTTCGAGAACACCTTGGCACCGACAATCTGATTGAACAAATCCGGGATCAAAGGAAGGGGATAAGGATCACGGACAGTAATGTGATTAAGCTCACAGAATTTTAAACATGGCCTAAGAGTTACGTCCTTTTCCTTAACAAAGAAGAATGCTGCAGCCTCTGGGGATTTGGATGGTCTAATATGACCGTTGGCCAAACTCTCAGTGATATATTCTCGCATGACGGCTCTTTTGGGTTCGGAAAGATTATACAACCGAGACTTGGGCAACTTAGCTCCGGGAATAACATTGATGGGGCTATCATACTCCCGATGTGGAGGTGGCTCCTGGTCTCCACTTTCAGAGAATACATCACCCGTACATACTAAATGGTAAAACACTCGGTAACACTGACATGGAAAAGGATCTAGGAATCTTAATAAACAGCAAACTAAGCTGCAAAAACCAGTGTCAGGCAGCTGCTGCCAAGGCCAATAAGATAATGGGTTGTATCAAAAGGGGCATAGATGCCCGTGATAAGAACATAGTCCTACCACTTTACAAATCGCTAGTCAGACCACACATGGAGTACTGTGTACAGTTCTGGGCTCCTGTGAACAAGGCAGACATAGCAGAGCTGGAGAGGGTCCAGAGGAGGGCAACTAAAAAATAACTGGAATGGGGCAACTCCAGTACCCTGAAAGATTATCAAAATTAGGGTTATTCACTTTAGAAAAAAGACGACTGAGGGGAAATCTAATTACTATGTATAAATATATCAGGGGTCAGTACAGAGATCTATCCCATCATCTATTTATCCCCAGGACTGTGACAAGGGGACATCCTCTGCATTTGGAGTAAAGGATTCTTTACGGTAAGAGCAGTGAGACTATGGAACTCTCTGCCTGAGGAGGTGGTGATGGTGAGTACAATAAAGGAATTCAAGAGGGGCCTGGATGTATTTCTGGAGCTTAATAATATTACAGGCTATGGCTACTAGAGAGGGGTCGTTGATCCAGGGAGTTATTCTGATTGCCTGATTGGAGTCGGGAAGGAATTTTTTATTCCCCTAAAGTGGGGAAAATTGGCTTCTACCTCACAGTTTTTTTTTTTGCATTCCTTTGGATCAACTTGCAGGATGACAGGCCGAACTGGATGGACAAATGTCTTTTTTCGGCCTTATGTACTATGTTACTATGTTACATTGGAAAAATCAAAAATAAACAAAGGTATAACTTTAGTAGTTACAACAGAAAGCGATGTGCTAAGACAGTTGTCTATGCAATAATCACTCCAATCAAGAATCTGTCTCGCTTGCCAATCAATAGTAGGATTATGTTTGCTTAACCATGGTAAACCTAGCACCAAGGGAGCAGGCAGACCCTCCAGCACAAAACACGAAATAGATTCTTGAAGAAAATCACCCATAATTAAATGAATGTCCTGCACCTTTGTGATAGACATTTTTGTGTGAGAGGAGCGGAATTGCAAACACTAAAATATTTTTGTCCAATGCATTTGTTGTAAACCCATGCATACGAACAAACTGACCATCAGCTAGGTTAACCCCTGCCCCACTGTCAATAAATACTTCAATTACCTTAGTTTTGGACTCTAGTGCCACCTTGGCAGGCAGGAGGAATCGGGTACTACCGGCAAAAGACAAAAGTAAATTCTCAGATTCCCCACCCACACCACCAAGAGTGAGATAAGGACTAAACACATTTATTTTTCTTTTTTACCTTGACGTTTAACATAAGGACATACGTTAACAAAATGCCCCCCTTTTTCACAGAAAAAGCAGAGTTTCATCTTAAGCCTAAAGTTCATATTACCAGATCCAGGGGTAGCTCCCCCCAGCTGCATTGGCTCATCACTGTAACAATGGCAGTTGGCAGCCACAAGCGTGCAGCGCATCCTGCTATGTACCTCAGTCGAACTGCACACAAGGCTCCTCCTCTCCACTGCAGGCTCCGGACCTGCTTTCCTGCACTGTCGCAGGCAGCGACAGCTTCAGTTGCACCTTGTAGGAGCCGCATGCATCCTGTTTCTTTAAGGGTTCGTGTACACCCCTGATTCCGCCCTCTCTCCAATCCCGCCCAGGCGCCACCTTTATAAGGGTGCTTCCCCCTTCCTGTGATGCCTGAGCAATATTGTAGTTTTCTACAGTGAAGGTTCCAGCTTGTTGTTCCTGTGTTGTTATCCTGCTTCCGACCTCAGCCTGTATCCTGACCTCGTCTCTGCCTGATCCTCCTGTACCTCGCTGCTCTAGAGTGTATCATTCAGATTGTCGACCACGCCTCTGAGCTATTCAGCTCTGCTCTTCTAACAGCTCCAGCTCTGCTTAATCACTAACTCAGCTCTACTTCATCTGACTCTGCTGCTGCGCTTCTTCCATCCAGTGACAGCTCGCTCCACCTGCCTGTATCCCCAGTGCTTGCATCGGGGCGTTCTGGCCCGCTCGGCCAGCTGCCACTTAGCCGGGACCATTCTTGCGGTAGCGACCTGGTGTCTCCCCTGCAGCTAAAACCAGATTACGCATCCTGGAGCGGGATAAAGGGTGAAGACCAGGGGAACACTTAGATTCCACTCCCAAGTTTGGCCCAAAGCCAAACTGGTAAGTGGCGCAGCAGGTCCACACCCGTTGGAGCGTTACAATCACCAGATGTGCTCAAGTGTCTCTTTACCCAAAGTGTCGGAAGAGGCTGCCACCTTATATGATAGTACATCCTGAGTGTGAGGAGCCTTAGATCTCTCCCTCAAGCGTCTATCAATACGTACAGCAAGGGACATAGCCGCCTCCAATGACTCAGGGTATTCGTGAAACGCCAATCCGTCCTTCAGGTTCTCGGATAGCCCTTGACAGAATTGACTACAGAGAGCAGGATCATTCCACTCCGTATCCGTAGCCCATCTCTTAAATTCAGAGAAATTGGTCTCCACAGAACGCCCTTGTTACGGCACCCAGAGTAGGTAAAGGGGTTAACGCCGCCAAAGCTGTTCTTTTTCCTGACTATGGACTCAGCTTCCGAACACTCCTAGGCGCCGAACAGGAATCATACGAATTATCCCTCCCCCCCCCAAGTACGAGACGAACCTCTGTATTAATGGTCAAGCAGGAACTGTTTAATGGGTTACATGTTAGCCTGCAGGTCTTCCAACAAATGTACACAAACCCCCCCTCTGCCTGTGACATAATTAACAAAAACAATCTGCTCTGCCTGTGATATAATTAACAAACACAAAGAGCTAAATTAATCACTCACAGGCAGAAAACACACACCTTTCCCAAAACACAGAAAACCCCCAAAACCCCACATATCCCCATAAACTACACATCCCTGGATAGCTCTGATCTGGGCGAACAACCAGCAACCACTGAACAAATGGACAAATCCGGTTTTATATAGTAATCCAAAGGCAGAGAGGTATGCCACAGCCCTCCCTGCTGTAAGCCACGCAACTTGGTCTCGGCCAGGGAGATCCGATCTGGGTCATCATAGATAAGACCTAGGGCTCTGGAATACTCATCTACCGACCGGATGGACTGTGATCCGGTCGACAACGAAAAAGCCCAAGACTGAGCGTCACCTTTTAGCAAAGAAATGTTTATACCCACTTTTTAACTCTCGTCCGCAGAAGAGCGTGGACGCAGTTTAAAATTAGTGATGAGCGTCAGGGGTCATATTCGAATATTTCGCGAATATTTTGTAGAATATTCGTCGAATATTCGCGAATTCGAATATTCGTTATATTCGACTTTTTTTAACTAAAAAATCAGCTAGGTAATGATCGCGTAATATGCAAATATTAAGCGATCAATACAGACGTGGGTCAAAAACGAATATATAGCACTATAGAATATAGTGCTATATATTTGTTTTTAGAATATTCGTCTTTTTTTTTATCTGAACACATAATTCCTCCCTGAGTTCAGTGTTCACTTCAGATGGAAAAAATGACGAATATTCTAAAATAGGAATATATAGCACGATATTGAATATAGTGCTATATATTCGTTTTTAGAATATTCTTCATTTGTTTACATCTGAAGTCATGATTTCTCCCTGCTTAAGTTGTTTGTGGGCCATTGACTTATTGGTCCACAAGCAAGAAGAATTAAGAATATTCAATATAACAAATACAGTCAGGTCCATAAATATTGGGACATCAACATAATTCTAACATTTTTGGCTCTATACACCACCACAATGGATTTGAAATGAAACAAACAAGGTGTGCTTTAACTTCAGACTGTCAGCTTTAATTTGAGGCTATTTACATCCAAATCAGGTGAACGATGTAGGAATTACAACAGTTTGCATATGTGCCTCCCACTTGTTAAGGGACCAAAAGTAATGGGACAGAATAATAATCATAAATCAAAGTTTCACGTTTTAATACTTGGTTGCAAATCCTTTGCAGTCAATTACAGCCTGAAGTCTGGAACGCATAGACATCACCAGACGCTGGGTTTCATCCCTGGTAATGCTCTGCCAGACCTCTACTGCAACTGTCTTCAGTTCCTGCTTGTTCTTGGGGCATTTTCCCTTCAGTTTTGTCTTCAGCAAGTGAAATGCATGCTCAATCGGATTCCTGTCAGGTGATTGACTTGGCCATTGCATAACATTCCACTTCTTTCCCTTAAAAAACTCTTTGGTTGCTTTTGCAGTATGCTTTGGGTCATTGTCCATCTGCACTGTGAAGCGTCATCCAATGAGTTCTGAAGCATTTGGCTGAATATGAGCAGATAATATTGCCCGAAACACTTCAGAATTCATCCTGCTGCTTTTGTCAGCAGTCACATCATCAAAAAATACAAGAGAATCAGTTCCATTGGCAGCCATACATGCCCACGCCATGACATTACTACCACCATGCTTCACTGATGAGGTGGTATGCTTAGGATCATGAGCAGTTCCTTTCCTTCTCCATACTCTTCTCTTCCCATCACTCTGGTACAAGTTGATCTTGGTCTCATTTGTCCATAGGATGTTGTTCCAGAACTGTGAAGGCTTTTTTAGATGTTGTTTGGCAAACTCTAATCTGGCCTTCCTGTTTTTGAGGCTCACCAATGGTTTACATCTTGTAATGAACCCTCTGTATTCACTCTGGTGAAGTCTTCTCTTGGTTGTTGACTTTGACACACATACACCTACCTCCAGGAGAGTGTTCTTGATCTGGCCAACTGTTGTGAAGGGTGTTTTCTTCACCAGGGAAAGAATTCTTCGGTCATCCACCACAGTTGTTTTCCGTGGTCTTCCGGGTCTTTTGGTGTTGCTGAGCTCACCGGTGCATTCCTTCTTTATAAGAATGTTCCAAACAGATGTTTTGGCCACGCCTAATGTTTTTGCTATGTCTCTGATGGGTTTGTTTTGTTTTTTCAGCCTAATCATGGCTTGCTTCACTGATAGTGACAGCTCTTTGGATCTCATCTTAAGAGTTGACAGCAACAGATTCCAAATGCAAATAGCACACTTGAAATGGACTCTGGACCTTTTATCTGCTCATTGTAATTGGGCTAATGAGGGAATAACACACACCTGGCCATGGAACAGCTGAGAAGCCAATTGTCCCATTACTTTTGGCCCCGTAACAAGTAGGAGGCACATATGCAAACTGTTGTAATTCCTACACCGTTCACCTGATTTGGATATAAATACCCTGAAATTAAAGCTGACAGTCTGCAGTTAAAGCACATCTTGTTCCTTTCATTTCAAATCCATTGTGGTGGTGTATAGAGCCAAATATCTTAGAATTGTGTCGATGTCCCAATATTTATGGACCTGACTGTATATATAGTAGCACTATATTCTAAATATTTACGAATTCTCGAGGTGGCGATATTCGAGATAAAAATTTGCTTTTCGAATATTCGTGCTCAACACTATTTAAAATATAATTTGCACGACTCCCTGAACCGACTAAAATTGTCACTTCCCCCGGAAAATCTGTCCGGAAGAGCCACTTTGATTTCACGGCAGACTTGGTTCCCACTGTTAGAACCAGCCGCCTGTGGTCTCTGGATCTGTAAGACGGTCGTGCGGAGGTCAGCTACCTCCAGAGAAAGTCCCTGGAGTTGTCCGACCAGTGCAGAAATAGGATCCATTGCGGCACTGATGCAAACAAAATGGCGGTTTTTATGGGCGGTTGGTAATGTCACAAATAATTGGGAGGGGAGGGACACCAGAAAGACATCCGACGGGAGAAAACAAAGAACTAGGCCTCAAGGCTAGGGAGAGGGGAAAGGTCGCCTCCTAGGAAACCCCTAGAACTGGCCCTGACTCCTGTCAGTATGTATAGACCCTCTAGGTGGGAAAATCCATACGCCCTATCCTAAACCCTAAAAGCCCTGAGATGCCCTAGAGGTAGTGATAAGGATTGAGACTACTGGCTCCTTCCCAGATGAACGAACCAGCGTCTCCCTGAGGCCTAGTAACAACAAGCACAAGGGAACAACCAAATACAAAGAGCAGTACAACTTATAGTAAATGGATGAGCAGGAACACAAGTAAGGTCCACACACCAACTCTTCCAAATCCAAGCAGAGAATATCAACCGCATGGTATGAAGTGTGAAGCCAAACTAAATAGGGAAGCAGTAATGACTGCCAGCTGCACCTGATGAGAGGTGTGGTCATTACTTAAAAACCACACTGAGAATCAAGAGACTGTCAGTTAACCTCACGTGTAGTCAGTCTCTCTGATCTTCTAACCTCTGTCACAGAAGGTACCGTGACACTGGGCCCCGGACTACAAGCACTGAATCTCTGGTGATAGCTTTATTTTTCTCTACACTGGCAGCTTCTTTCAGTTATTGAGCCTGCAGTGCGGCTTCAAATG
This sequence comes from Bufo bufo, assembly GCF_905171765.1. Lineage (NCBI taxonomy): Eukaryota > Metazoa > Chordata > Amphibia > Anura > Bufonidae > Bufo > Bufo bufo. The sequence continues at coordinate 464,989,882 of NC_053392.1, read as the reverse complement.
ATATCAGCCAGGTGCACATTAAGCCTGTAAGAAGCGGCTCCATTGTGCCCCCAGCTTATGTGCAGTGAGACCGGCCAGCAGCCCCGCTCTGGTGGCTCAGTATCAGAGCAGGAAGCAGGGCTTGTGCTTAGCCCTGCCCATTACTCAGGCCTAGCATTAAAGGACCAGACCCAGCCCTGCAGGAGAATTACTTCACACAGGACAAACAGACTCCAGAGCTACTGCGACCTGTCCTGCTCCAGCTGTCCAGGTCACCAGTATTAAAGTGTGACTGGCCTTATGAAAATGGCCACTGCCAGCCCAGCAGCAGCCACTACCAATGTGGATCCATTCTGATCATTCAGACCTATTGAACCCATTGCATTTGTTCTTATTATTCAAGACGCTTCCTTCTGTAGCAATGCACGATGCCTGTCTCCTCCACATTTAAATGCGCATACCACTTCTATACCTGCGCATGTGAGTGTATCTTGTGTTCACTAAACCTCACATATAAGCACTAGTGCTTATATGTGAGTGCTCGAGTAGCACCCAAGCACAATGGAAGTCAATGGGAGAACCCGAGCATTAAACCAGGCACCCCCTGCTCTGAGGAGGGGGAGGGTGTCTGGTTCATAGGAAAAAGTCAGAAACTGATGGAAACACCACTGAAATAGTTCAGGAACAGCATGGGGAAGATGTCTGGATGCATCTTGGACTCCCAGGTCGCTGCTGGGAATGATGTTGTTCGAGTAGTACGCCACTTTTACAGACTGACAATAATACGCACCAAACCGAAGATAAAATCGATTTTAGAGGAAAAATTGTTAGGAAACATTCTTTCCTGTATATTCACTTGTATATAAAGTGCAAGTGCTGCCAAAAATTACAAGGAAGAGGCACTCCGATACAACCTGTATATCACATAAAGTAGGGGCCTCATTCACATTGTGGTACAATTGTTCAGGTAGTGAGACTCCTACACTTATAAAGCCTATGCACTAAGGGAAAGGGCTGCCAAAAATTACAAGGAACCGGCACTCCAATACACCCTTTATTACACATAAAGGAGGTCATAATACACACCCTTGAAAAATTATGATAGATGGCTTGCTGGTGACCCTCTAAAACATTAGGGGCCAGGGTCTGCTGCTGATCTGAGCGTCTAAAATATTAGGGGCGAGGTCCTGGTGCCGAGCTGACCATCTAAATAATTTTGTGGGCGAGGGCCTGCTGCCGAGCTGACCATCTAAAACATTATGGTTGAGGGCCTGCTGCAGAGCTGACATCTAAAAAATTTTGTGGGCGAGGGCCTACTGCCTAGCTGACCATCTAAAAAAATTTGTGGGCGAGGGCCTGCTGCCGGGCTGACCATCTAAAACATTATGGATGAGGGCCTGCTGCCGAGCTGACCATCTAAAAAATTTTGTGTGTGAGGGCCTGCTGCCGAGCTGACCATCTATAAAATTTTGTGGGCAAGCGCCTGCTGCCGAGCTGACCATCAAAAAAATTTTGTGGGCGAGGGCCTGCTGCCGAGCTGACCATCTAAAAAATGTTGTGGGCGAGAGCCTGCTGCCGAGCTGACCATCTAAAAAAATTTGCGGGCGAGGGCCTGCTGCCGAGCTGACCATCTAAAAATTTAGGGTTGAGGGTCTTCTGCTGAGCTGACCCTCTAAAACATTATGTTTGAGGGTCTGCTGGTGACCCTCAAAAACAATATAGGTGATGGCCTCCTGGTGACCCTCTAAAACATTATAGGTGAGGGCCCACTGCTGACCCGACCCTCTAAAATATTAGGAGCTAGGGCAGCCTAATAAGCATGTTGATATGATGGAGGAGGAGGAGGACGAGAAAAGGGAGATTGAACCATATACCCTTTTTAGTGGTGGAAGGAGTTCATGGTAATACAGTGTATTCAATATGCACTAAGGGAAAGGGCTACCAAAAATTACAAGGAACCGGCACTCCAATACACCCTTTATTACACATAAAGGAGGGCATAATACACACCCTTGAAAAATTATGATAGATGGCTTGCTGGTGACTCTCAAAAACATTAGGTGCAAGGGCCTGCTGGTGACCCTCTAAAACATTAGGGGCGAGGGTCTGCTGCTGATCTGACCATCTGAAACATTAGGGGCGAGGGCCTGCTGTCGAGCTGACCATCTAAAAAAAATTGTGGGCGAGGGCCTGCTGCCGAGCTGACCATCTAAAACATTATGGGCGAGGGCCTGCTACCGAGCTGACCATCTAAAAAAATTTTTGGGTGCGAGGGCCTGCTGCTGAGCTGCTGTTGACCCTCTAAAACATTATGGCGAGGGTCTGCTGCTGATCTGACCGTCTAAAACATTAGGGGCGAGGGTCTGCTGCCGAGCTGACCATCTAAATAATTTTGTGGGCGAGGGCCTGCTTCCGAGCTGACCATCTAAAACATTATGGGCGAGGGCCTGCTACCGAGCTGACCATCTAAACAATTTTGTGGGCTAGGGCCTGCTGCTGAGCTGACCATCTAAAAAAAATTGTGGGTGAGGGCCTGCTGCCAAGCTGACCATCTAAACTATTTTGTGGACGAGGGCCTGCTGCCGAGCTGACCATATAAAACATTATGGTTGAGGGCCTGCTGCCGAGCTGACCATTTAAAAAAAATTGTGGGCGAGGGCCTGCTGCCGAGCTAACCATCTAAAAAATGTTGTGGGCAAGCGCCTGCTGCCGAGCTGACCATCTAAAAAAATTTGTGGGCGAGGGCCTGCTGCCGAGCCGACCATCAAAAAAATGTTCTGGGCGAGGGCCTGCTGCCGAGCTGACCATCTAAAAAAAATTGTGAGCAAGGGCCTGCTGCCGAGCTGACCATCTAAAAATTTAGGGTTAAGGGTCTGCTGGTGACCCTCAAAAACAATATAGGTGAGGGCCTGCTGGTGACCCTCTAAAACATTAGGGGCGAGGGTCTGCTGCTGATCCGACCGTCTAAAACATTAGGGGCGAGGGCCTGCTGCCGAGCTGACCATCGAAATAATTTTGTGGGCGAGGGCCTGCTGCCGAGCTGACCATATAAAACATTATGGTTGAGGGCCTGCTGCCAAGCTGACCATCTAAAAAAAATTGTGGGCAAGGGCCTGCTGCCGAGCTGACCATCTAAAAAATTTTGTGGGCAAGCGCCTGCTGCCGAGCTGACCATTTAAAAAATTTTGTGGGCGAGGGCCTGCTGCCGAGCCGACCATCTAAAAAATGTTGTGGACGAGGGCCTGCTGCCGAGCTGACCATATAAAACATTATGGTTGAGGGCCTGCTGCCAAGCTGACCATCTAAAAAATTTTGTGGGCAAGCGCCTGCTGCCGAGCTGACCATCTAAAAAATTCTGTGGGTGAGGGCCTGCTGCCGAGCTGACATCTAAAAAATGTTGTGGGCGAGGGCCTGCTGCCGAGCTGACCATCTAAAAAAAATTGTGGGCAAGGGCCTGCTGCCAAGCTGACCATCTAAAAATTTGGGGTTGAGGGTCTTCTGCTGAGCTGACCCTCTAAAACATTATGGTTGAGGGTCTGCTGGTGACCCTCAAAAACAATATAAGTAAGGCCCGCTGGTGACCCTCTAAAACATTATCGGTGAGGGCCCACTGCTGAGCTGACCCTCTAAAATATTAGGAGCTAGGGCAGCCTAATAAGCATGTTGATATGATGGAAGAGGACGAGAAAAGGGAGATTGAACTATATACCCTTTTTAGTGGTGGAAGGAGTTCATGGTAATACAGTCTATTCAATACACCATAAAAGCCACTACGTCCGTAGTGTATTGCGGATCCGCAATACACCCGGCCGGCAACCCCCATAGAACTGCCTATTCTTGTCCGCAATTGCGGACAAGAATAGGACATGTTCTATTTTTTTGAGGAGCCGCGACCCGGAAGCTTGGGGCCGAATCCCGGAAATTCGGGGCCGCGCTCCGAAAAATGCGGATGCGGAGAGCACATAATGTGCTCTCCGCATCTCTTCTGGCCCCATAGAGAATGAATGGGTCCGCAGCCATTCCCGATATTGATGAACGGATGATGACCCATTTGCGGACATGTGAATGGACCCTTAGAGTGCCTTTATGTTCAGCCGCTTTCCTCTGGTGGAGTAGAGAAGTCAGGGGCCATCCAGGCTTGTTCATTTTAATAAGAGTCAACCGGTCAGCACTTTCAGTTGACAGGTCAGACATCAATGCCCACTCGTCGCTTGTGAAGAGCGGAAGCTGACTTGAAAGGTTGCAGCTGTTATTTCCACTATTGCCCTCTGCTGCTCACAAAGCCTGGCCAACATGTGAAACGTTGAGTTCCAGCGTGTGCTCACGTCATACAACAGTCGGTGAGCTGGCAATTGCAAGCGCTGCTGCAGCGTTGTTAGACCAGCGGAAGCTGTCGATGACTTGCTGAAATGTGTACACACGCGGCGCACCTTCACCAGTAGCTCAGGCAAATTGGGGTAGGTTTTCAGAAACCACTGAACGACTAGATTGAACACGTGGGCTATGCAAGGTATGTGTGTGAGCTTGCCGAACTCCAAAGCCGCCACCAAGTTACGGCCATTATCAGACACAACCATGCCTAGTTGTAGGTTAAGTGGCGAGAGCCACAGCTCAGTCTTATCCCCTGCCACAGCTCTACGGTGGTGTGATGTTTGTCACCTAAGCAGATCATTTTAAGCTTGGCCTGTTACCGCTTCCCCACTGCAGTGCTACACTGTTTCCAGGTACTGACTGATGGCTGACTGGTGCTGCAAGATGATAATTCAAAGGTGGAAGTGGAGGAGGAGGCGGAGAAGGGGGGGTTGCAGCCACTAACGTAGGTGACGGCGGAAACCCTGATGGAAGTAGGGCCTGCAATGCTTGGCTTCGGTAGCACCTGTGCCATCCCAGGCTATGTTTCGCTCGCGGCCTCCACAACTTTCACCCACTGTGCCGTCAGGGAAATGTAGCATCCCTGTCCAAAAGCACTTGTCCATGTGTCGTTAAGTGGACTTTCCCAATAACTGCGTTGGTCAGGGCACGGGTGATGTTACGGGACACATGCTGGTGTAAGGATGGGACTGTACACCGTAAAAAATATTGGCGGTTGAGGATAGAGTACCGCGGGACAGCTGCCGCCATCAGGCTGCGGAAAGCCTCAGTGTCCACAAGCCTAAATGGCAGCATTTCCAGGGCCAGAAATTTGGAAAGGTGCACATTTAGTGCTATGGTCTGTGGGTGGGTGGCTGGGTATTTGCGCTTTCGTTCAAAGGTCTGGGGTATAGACATCTGTATGCTGTGCTGGGACACAGAACTGGATGCGCTAGCTGATGGTGCTTGCGAAGACATGAGATTGGCCAGCACGTAACACAGGGGAAGAGGAGGCAGTGGTGTGACCCGCAGACACTGGTTGTGGACCCAGGTGTTCGGCCCACCTATTAGGATGCTTTGATGCCATGTGGCGGATTATACTGGTGGTGGTGAGGTTGCTAGTGTTCACGCTCCCTGCTCATTTTGGTACGGCACAGGTTGCAAATGACAATTCTATTGTCGTCCGCACTTTCCAGACTGCAGAACACCTACCCCTTGGCAAGGGAGATTGCCACAAGGGGGTGCTCCGGGGAACAGTTGCGGGCCTGTTTGGTGTTGCTCGCCTTCTCCCTTTTGCCACCCCACTGCCTCTTCCAGCCTGTTCCGGTGCTGCGGATCCCTCCCCCTCTGTACTGCTGTCCTCGCTCGGCTTGCCACTTTCCCAGGTTGGGTCAGTGACTTCATCGTCCAGCACCTCCTCTTCCACTTCCTCACTCTGGTTATCCTCCTGACTTGACCTAACAACAACCTCAGTTATTGACAACTATGTCTCATCCTCATCATGAACCTCTTGAGATACTAATTGTGGTTGACTTATTGGCAACTGTGTCTCATCATCATCATCCACCTCGTTAAACACTAATTGCCGTTCCCCACCATCATCTTCTTCTGACTGTGTATGCTCCAGAGTTTGGGAATCAGGGCACAAGATCTCCTTATGTCCCTCTTCAAGCGGGCTTGGCGAGAGGCCAAAATTAAGGAATGGTGATGAAAAGAGCTCCTCAAAATATCCAAGTGTGGGATCACTTGTTTGCCAAGACTCTCCATGGTGGGTGGAAGGAGTATCAGGGTGAGAATTCTGTTGACCAGACTATTGGCTACTGAGACTGGACTTAACCGACTGGAAGCATTATCTGCTGCAATCCAACCAACCACCTGGTCGCACTGGTCTGACTTCGAGAGTGGTGCCCTGCAAACTGGGACATGAAGCTAGGTATCGTGGATGAGTGTGTTTCTTGTGCTCTGCAAGCAGGCACAGTTTCACCGCGCCCAGGGCCATGGCCTCTGCGTGCACCATCAGCAGCATGGCCACTTAAGCTGTCCCTTAATGCTCGCCTTGCGCATATTAAATGGCATATATGCTTGCAAGTACGTCACATGTACAGTAGCGCAGGTTTTGTAAGTGTATGCGCAAATAAAGTACACAGAATGTCACAGATATTTTTAGGATGCGCAGACCGTAAACAGGAGGTATAGCACAAGAAATGACGCTGTCACCACCGCTTAATAAAAAATTACACTGAATGAATGAAACAGGAGATGTATCGCAGATAATGTTGCTGTCTGCAGCTGCCAAACAATTCCAAGTTATTTAGCGCAGGTTGCGCTAAAAATATATATTGCTGCCAGATACAACTATAGTCCTCTTTTGGGTCTATAACAAGTCTAAAATCAAAAATATTCCTATTTCACTCCCTACACTATATCTCCCTTCTACTCTCCAGCTCTCCCTGACTAAGACTGAGCCGAACACGTGTCATCGGGGCTTTATAGCACCCAATGACGTGTTCTGGCCAGCCAATCACTGTAATGCCAGTAGCCAACATGGCTTCGGCATTACAGTGAATGTCAGTACTTACCTGCACGTTTATTGGCTGCGTAGAAGCCAACAAACGTGCTGGGAGGAGACTCGAGCATTGCACTCGAGCACACGCGGTATTCGGCCGAACACATCGATGCCCACCTTATAGTCCTCCCTATGTAAAACCTACCACACGGCAAAAAATAACAAAACCCAAGTATTGTGTTTTACATGAGATGAACTGTCTCACTACATGCTGAATACCTCCAACATTCGAATACTTTTTCCTAATCATGAATTTACATGCAGAGGATTGGGAACATGTAAAATTCCCCTGCAGGACACCTTTCTCTAACCAATTATTTCTTCCACTTTGGAACCTGCTACTCACTACACTGTCTTTAATGGTACGGCTTTTCCTAAAACTCATCAGGGGGAGGTTTTCATTTTATCCTTCAAAATTCTCATCATTTACTAACATATGCCAATTGTTTAAAATTACTTTCCGTATAACAGTGGCCATAGGGGTATATTTGGCCTGAGGCCTATGCGGTAGTGAAATCCCGGCGCAGGCGTGCGTGATGACGTCATCGCGCGCCTGTGCCGGGACGCAGCACTGTGACGCGCCTGACTCACCCCGCCTTCCTCTGCAAGCAAGCGCCTGGCCCTGGACATAGGTGAGTATTTAGCTTTTCATTTTTTGTTCTTTTTTTATTTTTTTTATTTCATGTGCCTACTTTGGGGGACATGTGAGGGGGGGACACACAGGAGGACATATTAGGGAAAATAAATCGAGTACATGATGGGGGGAATGTGGGGGCTGTATGGGGCCAAATTATTATGGGAGGGAATACTATGTGGGGACAAATTACTATGTGGGGGCAAATTATTATGAGAGGGACTACTATGTGGGGGCAAATTATTAGATGGGGCAGTGTGGGGGCAAATTGCTAAATGGGGGCAAATTATTATGGGAGGGACTACTATCTGGGGGCAAATTTCTATATAGGGCAGTGTGGGGGAAACTATTGTGTGGGGGCAGTGTGGGGGTAATTTCTATGTGGGGACAGTGTGGGGTAATTTCTATGTGGGGACAGTGTTGGGAAATTGCTATGTGGGGGCAAATTACTATGTGGGGGCAGTGTGGGGGAAAATTACTATGTGGGGCAGTGTGGTGGAAATTACTATGTGGGGACAGTGTGGGGCAAATTACTGTGTGGGGGCAAACTACTATATGGGGGCAGTTTGGGGGAAATTACTGTGTGGGGGAAAATTACTATGGGGGGATTACTATGTGGGGGCAGTGTGGTGGAAATTACTATATGGGGGTGTTGCTATTGGGGAGGCACTGTAGGGGCAATTCTATTATTTCTGGGGACACTATACAGGGATTATTGCCTGGAGCACAATAGAGGGTGTTATTATTACTGTGGGGCACTCTAGGGGACATTATAGCTGCTGTGGACACTATAGGAACATTCGGGGTAATTTATCAAACTGGTGTAACGCAGAACTGGCTTAGTTGCCCATAGCAGCCAATCAGATTCCACCTTTCATATTTGACAGCTCTTTTGGGATTCCAGTTCTACTTTACACCAGTTTTATAAATTACCCCAATTATGTCTATTAGGGTCACTATTTTTTCAGCAGTATAGTACCTGGGGCATTGGGGGGCACAACGGGCACAGTATTGGGGGTGGCAGGATGACACTGTGGGGACACCAGGATGAGGAGGTAGATGAAAAAATTTAGAAATCTAACGTGTCTGTGTTACAAACTGTAGAGACGAGATGCGGCTGAAAGAATTTGCCATGGTGGTCTGGGTCAAATGGAGGAGAAGAGGAAAAAGAAGGTCTACATGACAGGAGATGTCACTGGATGTAAGAGGTATGTGGTGCTGTATTCTCCTCCATGTCTTTTTTATTACAGTTATATGTATTTTGAATTTGGCGACCAAATTTTTCAGTTTAGGACCCAATTTGGGGTATTTTTTTTTAGTCTAAAGATGTCATATGGCCTAAGAAGAGACTGTGGAGCTCATGAAGCACAGCAGCCTCTTCACACACCCTAATCACACCCCTATGCTCCGCCTCCTGCACTGCCGCCTGCCAGCCCCGGACTAGTGTAATTTGAGAAAGCTGAACCCCCCCCCAGGAAAAAAAATTATCTACGGCCCTGTACCAAGCTGGCCCTAGCTAGACGCCCACTAGAGCACGGCATCTCTAGAATATACGCGTTCCTCAATGAGGCAGACCTCCTACCGACATACCTCAGCAGTTGGTCAAGGGAACTAAATAAAACTTTCAATGAAAAATAACTCCAGATAATCATGCAATCATCCATACCTAAAGTAACCCCTATTAGGTTACAATAAAAACTTATTTCAAACTGGTTACCAGGTGGTATAGAACCCCTGCCCTTCTCAACAGAATCAACGCAGTGATTCCTTCAAACTGCTGGAGGTGTGGCGGGCCAGTTGGATCCATTACTCACATCTGGATATATTGTGATAAATTAGCCCTTCTCTGGCAAAAATGTAACACCATTTCTGAACTTTATAACTCCCCTGTACAGATAAATAAAGAGTTCGCCCTTCTTGGGTTACACAATAGAGACTCTTTGATCTTAAAAGACAGGCTTTTTCCCTTTCTCATCCATTCCTTCAAAGCACTAATTCCAAAACACTGGCTGAGCGAGGAAGTCCCTTCTATCAAAGAATGGATAACGGACATCAGTCTAATAAATAGATTCGAAAATGTAAAGTGGTCTGCTTTAGGAAAATACAAAACGTATCTCAAGATTTCGTCCAAATGGAAGGATTACATAACGTCTGATAAGATTAATAAACATCTAGAGTAACGGGTTTTACCCGTTGACTTCCGAGATTTCTCATTAATTACATTTTGTTTCTTGTTTACCGCTGTTACCCCTCCTCCCCTCACTCCTGTCCTCCCCCCCCCCCCTATTCCTTCCCTTCCCCTCATTTTATTAAACTTTCAGTCTGGTTCTGTCAAAACGGCCTCGATCGTACTTAGGCCGGACTCTCCATAAGATATGATAATTATTTAAAATAATGTCTTATTATTGAAACATCTGATACCTTAGACATGCTTCGAGTAAATACCATCTCAATCTGGTTAACTTGACAAGTACATTTGCTATCTGTTAGACCTCTATAATTTTTGACATGAGTTCATACGTATTGTGCATTTTTTTCTTCATGTTCCCACTGTTAATATCTGCTAATTGTGATTTATTTTTGTACATCTGGGGATCACTTATTGCTGTACAGAACCTTTGACTGCACTGTTTGTAATAATTATTACCTATACCTGTTGAAACTTAATAAAAACAGAATTTACACAGATTGAACACGTGTGCCATGCAGGGCGCATGGCTCAGTCCTCCATGACGCAGCGACGACACCATTTTCTTCCCGTTGTCGGTCACTATGGTTCCGATTTTGAGTTGTTGCGGAGAAAGCCAGGATTCGATTTCTTGATGAAGGAAATGGAGCAGTTCCTCCCCTGTGTGACTCCGTTCGCCCAGGCAAACGAGGTGCAAAACAGCGTGACACCGCCGTGCCCTGCACATGTGGTATGCTGAAGGGACACTGTGAATTGTCCCTGCAGTAGAAGCTGAGGACACGGTGGAGGATGAGGAGGCAGAGGCGGACATTGTCGCAGGACCAACGGCGTGACAACATGGAGGCAGAAGTGGCGTCACCTGGCCAAGTTTCTGGTGTGGCTGTGCAGGAACCACATTCACCCAGTGGGCCGTAAAGGACATGTATTGTCCCTGACTGTAGTTACAGCTCCACACGTCGGCGCTGCTGTGCACTTTGGCAGACACCAACATGCTCAAGGGCTGGCCCACTATCTGTTCTACATGTGTGTGCAGGGCTGGTACTGCCTTTTTAGCAAAGAAATGACGGCTTGGGACTCTCCACCTCGGCTCGGCACAAGCCATCAGTTCTCTGAAAGGTGCAGAGGCCACCACTTGGAAAGGGAAGGACTGCAACACCAGCAAATTGGACAGGAGCACATTCAGCTTCTGCGCCATTGGATGAGTGCACGCATACTGTTGTCTTTTGGCAATAGCTTCGGTGATCGATTGCTAATGGAATGACTGACGAGGAGGAGGGGGAGCAGGAGCATCAGGACCAGCAGATGATTGGAAGGACAGACAGCTCCCTTCGGCTGAGGTGGTGGAGCCTTGACTGCCTGAAACCGGGTGCGTGCCACTGGGTGATGCAGCGGTTGCTGCGGCAGGCTGGACCACCGCATCAGAGCCACGGTTCTCCCAGGCCACTTTATGGTGACGCTGCATATGTTGATGCAGGGCCATAGTGCCAACATTGGCACCCTGGCCACGCTTCACCTTCTGCCCACAGATTTTACATATGGCCATGTTCATCTCCTCCAGCGGCTTAACAAAAAACTGCCATACCGCCGAGTAGGTGATTTTACCCCCAACACTACGCACTGACTGACTGCTACCGCCGCTGCTTCCGTGAACCCGTGCACCACTACTTTCCAGGTAGGTATTCTCCTGCGAAGTGGGTGGTCTACCACGGGCACATTTGGCTACCGACCTCCCACTGCTGCCACCTTGCTGACTCCCAGCCACGCAAGCGACTTGCTGGCTCCGCTGCTGCCTCACAGGCAAGCTGCCACCCTCTTCTCCCAATGATGATGCAGCCCCTAATTCACTTGGCTCCCAAGTGCGATCAGCTATATCATTATCATTGAGTACTGTCTGCACGTCACTGATGTCCTCCTCAACGGTCTCTGGGTCAGGAGCCTCACATCTTGGCTGGCCAGTAGCTGCTGACTGTCCTCTAGTAGCTCGTCCTCGCTGTATAGTGGGGCTGAGCCCACAGCATATAATACTTCTCTGGTTGAGAAAACAGAAAACGACAGAGGCAGGTTGATGACAGGTGAGGGCACAGGGCCTGCTCCCGGGCCATGCCAACTAAGGGTTGTGTCTGACAAACCCATCGACTCTTGGCTGGGGGTGTCTGATGTCACTTGGGACGAAGTGGATGACCGAGTCAACCATTCAAGAACTGCTGGGTTGCTGGTCAAGACTCGACCACTAGATGACACCGGGAGCTCAGGCCTCTCGCTGCGACTCTGCCATACACCTTTACTCTGCTGCGACTTGTGCCTGTGCCAGAAACATTTAAGCCTCTGCCACTCCCCTGTGCAGGGCCTGTCTGACATACTGTTAGATCAAATAAATAAATAAAAAGGAAATTAAAACACCCCAAAAAAGTCAGTAATGGCTAATAAGCCCTTTTTTTTTGTACTAATACACGCCATAAAGGGCTGTCATTTTATCACTTTACCACACAACGGCAAAAAAAAAATTTGTGCCACTAATACATGCAAAAAAGGGCTTTAGAACATATAACTGCACCGCTGAACGGCAAATAGGCTCTTATTTTTTTCCATTTATACACTCCACAAAAGGCTTTAGGACATATAACTGCACCGCTGAACGGCAAATATATTTTTCTTTTTTCCACTTATACACTCCACAAAAGGGCTTTAGAACATACAGTACAGACCAAAAGTTTGAACACACCTTCTCATTCAAAGAGTTTTCTTTATTTTCATGACTATGAAGGCATCAAAACTATGAAATAACACATGTGGAATTATATACATAACAAACAAGTGTGAAACAACTGAAAATATGTCATATTCTAGGTTCTTCAAAGTAGCCACCTTTTGCTTTGATTACTGCTTTGCACACTCTTGGCATTCTCTTGATGAGCTTCAAGAGGTAGTCCCCTGAAATGGTCTTCCAATAGTCTTGAAGGAGTTCCCAAAGATGCTTAGCATCTCGATTGGGTTCAGGTCCGGTGACTGTGGAGGCCAGGTCATCTGGCGCAGCACCCCATCACTCTCCTTCATGGTCAAATAGCCCTTACTTTCAACGTTTTCCCAATTTTTGGGCTGACTGACTGACCTTCATTTCTTAAAGTAATGATGGCCACTCGTTTTTCTTTACTTAGCTGCTTTTTTCTTGCCATAATACAAATTCTAACAGTCTATTCAGTAGGACTATCAGCTGTGTATCCACCTGACTTCTCCTCAACGCAACTGATGGTCCCAACCCCATTTATAAGGCAAGAAATCCCACTTATTAAACCTGACAGGGCATACCTGTGAAGTGAAAACCATTTCAGGGGGCTACCTCTTGAAGCTCATCAGGAGAATGCCAAGAGTGTGCAAAGCAGTAATCAAAGCAAAAGGTGGCTACTTTGAAGAACCTAGAATATGACATATTTTCAGTTGTTTCACACTTGTTTGTTATGTATATAATTCCACATGTGTTAATTCATAGTTTTGATGCCTTCAGTGTGAATCTACAATTTTCATAGTCATGAAAATAAAGAAAACTCTTTGAATGAGAAGGTGTGTCCAAACTTTTGGTCTGTACTGTATAACTGCACCACTGAACAGCAAATAGGCCCTTATTTTTTTCCACATATACACAACACAAAAGGCTTTAGAACATATAACTGCACCTCTGAATGGCAAATATATATTTTCTTTTTTCCTCTTATACACTCCACAAAAGGCTTTAGAACATATAACTGCACCGCTGAACGGCAAATATATATATTTTTTGTGCCAGTAATACACGTCAAAAAGGGCTGTAATTTTCACACTTCACTACACAACGGCTAATAAGCCCTTTTTTCCCACTAATAAATGCTTTAGAACATATAACTGCACCGCACAAGGGCAAATAAGACCTAGAAATATTTCCTTGTAATAAACCCTGTTAAAGGCTGTATCAAACAGCACTTGCACCCCAATAACAAGAAGGGTTTGCTGGAATTACAGAGCTGTATAATGGCAATTTGGATCCCCAGTCAGTGCAGCAAGGTGTAATAGGATTGTTCCTATTACCCAGGCTGTAACCTCCCCTACTGAACCCTGTTCTACATAAATGCTGTGGAATGATTCTTCCCTATCCTTTCACTACACCTTGAATAATCTTTCCCTGAACTTGTAAATCCTTTTTTTTTAGCACAATGAAGTCTTTCCTAGCACTGTCCCGAGCGCCTGCTGATGTCTATCCCTACACTAAGTACACTGGAAAATGGCAGAATCCAAGATGGCTGAGGCTATTTATAGGGCTGTGACATCACATGGCTGGCTGGCTGCTGATTGGCTGCATGCATGGCATTATGGGTGATCCCACGTTCCCAGAGTTCCTTGCTCCATGTCCTCACATGTGCAGCAGCCATTTTAGGAAAAAATTTGATTCGTTACCATGAAGCGTGAGGAAATTCAGATTAGGTGCGAATCAATTTTTTCCTGAAATTCGGATCGAATTCCACTTCGTCAACTTTGATTAGCTCATCTCTAATTTTCAAACATGAAAGCATAATGTGTCAATATAAACTTTGTATACAAATACACTGTACTCCTAGGTCCTGTGGTACTACTGTGGACTACTGGGCAGCCAAACTTGATTTGTGGCTGCAACTGGCCGAGTTTGCACTGGACAAGCTTTCCTGCCAGTAGTGTGGCATAAGAACGGGTGTTTAGTGCAGTAGGGGAGAACTCGCCTTTCCACCCAAAATGTGGAGAGACTGACCTTCGTGAAGATGAATCAGGCGTGGATCAGCCAGGATTTCCACACGCCAGTGCCTGATGCATCAGACTAGATCACTCTGGGTGCCACACCCAAACTTTGTCAAAAGAGACCCGTTTCTTCTGGCCACCTGCTTAAGCCACTATTCGGATGCCTGCCACACACCTGATGCCACACACCTGCTGCCATGTGCTCCTACTGCCACTCACCATCTTAAGCTAATACTGCCACTGCTTTTGCCCCCCACCTCCCCACTCTGTGACTGGGCCACTGTGTTGACTCCTCATGCTGTTTCTACCTCACCACTCGGTGACTGGGCCACTGTGTTGACTCCTCATGCTGTTGCCACCTCACCACTCTGTCACAGGGCCACTGTGTTGACTCCTCATGCTGTTGCCACCCTCACCACTCTGTCACTGAGCCACTGTGTTGACTCCTCAGGCTGTTGCCACCTCACCACTCTGTCACTGGGCCACTGTGTTGACTCCTTATGCTGTTGCCACCTCACCACTCTATTACAGGGCCATTATTGTTCCTGATTGGCCTTGTTAACATCACCATTTATTTTACCCTACTTCTGATCTGTCATAAGGACCATAAAAAAAAAAGATAAACACAACAGATCCTGTTTGAGGATCAGCCGTAAGGCCTGTTTCATATGGTCCCTATTTCGCATCATGACTTGCTCATGATTTGGAAGCCAAAAGTAGGAGTGGGTACAAAACATAGAAGACATGCAAACTTTCCAATCATGTGTCATCTCTGTTTTGGATCCACTCCTGTTTTTTTTTTGGCCTTAGCAATACTGATGGATTGCTGACCATGTGAAGGTGGATGTTTAAAAGACAAGATCCATTTTTTGGGGGTTGTTCTTATGATAGATGGAAGAAGCTGACGGTGTAAAAGGGGTGCACTCTTTCACTCTATAGTACAATTTTGGGCCCAAGGCACGGTCCTTAATACCTGATGCATTGACTTGTAAGTCTGAGTAATTGACCAAATAAATGAAGTGTGAAGTAATTCTAAGAGTGACGCCTGTCATCTGCGTGTCATACTGACTAACAGTACTGTTTCACTATCACAGCAGACTCCCCATGCATGTCTCTGCAATGCACAGTAACATAGTAACATAGTATATAAGGCCGAAAAAATACATTTGTCCATCCAGTTCAGCCTGTTATCCTGCAAGTTGATCCAGGGGAAGGCAAAAAAAAACTGTGATGTACAAGCCAATTTTCCCCACTTAAGGGGGAAAAATTCCTTCCCGACTCCAATAAGGCAATCAGAATAACTCCCTGGATCAACGACCCCTCTCTAGTAGCTATAGCCTGTAATATTATTACACTACAGAAATTCATCCAAGCCCCTCTTGAATTATTGTATTGTACTCACCATCACCTCCTCCTCAGGCAGAGAGCTCCATAGTCTCACTGTACAAACCTTCTTTCCTCCAGACGCAGAGGATGTCCCCTCGTCACAGTCACAGCCCTGGGGATAAATAGATGATGGGAGAGATCTCTGTACTGCCCCCTGATATATTTATACATAGTAATTAGATCTCCCCTCAGTCATCTTTTTTCTAAAGTGAATAACCCTAATGTTGATAATCTTTCAGGGTACTGTAGTTGCCCCATTCTAGTTATTACTTTAAGTTAATATAAACGCTGGCCCGCATGCCTGAACTACAGTGAGTACATGCAATACATATTGCGGCAAATTTTGGGGGCCAACAACTTGAAAAATATATAAGAGTACCTGCTCCTATAAGAAAACAAAGACCTACAAAAATTAAAGCTCACAGGTACCAATACAAAAGATATACTTTATTGAGTTACATTAGTACATACATAAAAGACGTTGTGATTAAAAAGGTAGCAGCAAGAAAAACACCATCCCAGTAGGACACTAGCTACAAGTTATATTATAATGATCAACACTTATAAAAATCTATCTGTGTAGCTGAGTCTCATATATTAGAAAAATATACGTATGAGGGACAAGAAGTCTCCACACAAAATACACAGCGGTCCAGAAAACAAATATCACAGGAAGATGTACTGCCCATAAAACAGGGACATGAAATCTTACAGACTGCTGACAATAGAAAAATAATTGCTATGAACAAGAGAGTAGCAGGACACTAGCTACAAGTTATATTATAATGATCAACACTTATAAAAATCTATCTGTGTAGCTGAGTCTCATATATTACAGAAATATACTATACGTATGAGGGACAAGAAGTCTCCACAGAAAATACACAGTGGTCCAGAAAACAAATATCACAGGAAGATGTACTGCCCATAAAACAGGGACATGAAATCTTACAGACTGCTGACAATAGAAAAATAATTGCTATGAACAAGAGAAACTCACCTATGGAGCTAGTGTATCCAAACCAGGATGGCGCTATCCCAATGCGCGTTTCGCTGTGCCTTCGTTAGTTGCCCTCCTCTGAACCCTCTCCAGCTCTGCTATGTCTGCCTTGTTCACTGGAGCCCAGAACTGTACACAGTGCTCCATGTGTGGTCTGACTTGTGATTTGTAAAGTGGTAGGACTATGTTCTCATCACGGGCATCTATGCCCCTTTTGATACAACCCATTATCTTATTGGCCTTGGCAGCAGCTGCCTGACAATGGTTTTTACTGCTTAGTTAGCTGTTTATTAAAATTCCTTTTCCATGTCAGTGTTACCCAGTGTTTTACCATTTAGTATGTACGGGTGATTTGCATTATTCCTTCCCATGTGCATAGCCTTACATTTGTCAGTGTTAAACCTTCATCTGCCACTTCTCTGCCCAAGCCTCCAATCTATCCAGATCCCTCTGTAGCAGTATACTGTCCTCTTCAGTGTTAATTACTTTACACAGTTTAGTGTC
Organism: Bufo bufo; assembly: GCF_905171765.1. Taxonomy (NCBI): domain Eukaryota; kingdom Metazoa; phylum Chordata; class Amphibia; order Anura; family Bufonidae; genus Bufo; species Bufo bufo. Next base: position 464,972,535 of record NC_053392.1, on the reverse strand, counting down.
ATCTGCGAAAATTTATATTTTACTGTGCAAGCCTTCTACAAGATCATTAATAAATATATTGAAGAGAATAGGGCCCAAAACTGACCCCTGAGGTACTCCCTTTCCCTCATCCTAAACAATATCCAAAGTAAAGTAAATGTTTGTCGGCATCTTCAAATAGAAAAGTGTACTGGAGTGAATAGGCCACCATGTAACCATCCCTATAGGGTCTTTCTCAAGTGTCTTAACCACTTGAGTAAGACCCTATAGGAGTCGATACGTGGTGGCGAACGCCGTTTTCACTCCAGTAAACTTTTTCATTTGAAGATGCCGACAAACATTTACTTTACTTTAGGCTGACAGTTATTTTTTTCTGTCTTTGCTATCATGGTGGTATCCATGTATGATACAGATCCGAAATAGGGTCATGTGCATGAACATCCGTACACAAACCATATAATATTCTACAAATATAGCAAAAGAAAAATGTGAGAAATTATTTTATTGCACAAACAAATGCACTGAATAAATAACATTAAATATTAAACTCAAATATTAAATAATATTAAACTACTCAAACCACTTACTGCACATAGTAAATGCACAGTACCATACAAATACAGTAACATTAAAATGGTATTAATGCAATAGCTTACAGTTAAAGAATGCCATATTACACAACCAGTTTACAGCAGCATTTTTTGGAGAACAGAAGACGAGTTTGCAAATCTGTCAACACTGTCATCATAATCTAAAGTCATGGAAATATCCCTCTCGATGTTCATTATAATGAGGGATTCCAACAGTTCCTGTCCAATCAATGACCTCAGTCGATTCTTTACAATTTTTAGTTTTTAAAACACACACTCACAAGAAACCTGAGTGCACGCAAGTGTAAGGAGCGCTTTATAAATGGCAAAAAGATTCGTATATGCAGCTGAATGTAAGTTATGATCGTATAAAAGTCTATAACAGCTAGTCAGGCAGTTTTCACAAGCTGCATGTCTTCCCTCACTGATGTCATCCTCACCATCATTATGATCATCCACATCAGATCCATCCGTGGTAGCAGGGAATGTTTTTTTCAAAGCAGCATAGTTCTCTTGTAAACTTAGTAGCGCAAGTTTAAGTTGTACAATATCTACATTGGCCAACTGAGCTACTGTTTTCAATTAATTAATTGGCCAAATCTTCTTGGGTCTAATTGTGCTATATCATGGATAAGGGTTTCATTTTTTGAAAATTTTGTCTCAATACTGGTTATTGCCTGGTCTATGACCACATTAAATACTTGATACTGAAAACCTTTAATGGGGTCAGGAGGAGGCTCATGTTTGGCTAATTCACCAGGCATAGTTTTTTTCTTTGGTGGTCTCTTTTGTGGTAAATTGTGCTCAATCACAGCCTTTACAGATTGCTCATCAAGAACTGTTTCAATCTGTTCAATGAATTGATTTACCAACATAGTTAGATCTGAAAATGAATCCCTAAGGGAAACAATCTGTCTTTTGGCATTCTCGATTATTCGCCATGCCTGTAGAATGTCCAGGCCATGGGTTTGTAGATAGTCAGAAACTGGACTTGCAATTTAAAAAATCTGCATGAATAGAAACGATATCAGCAAGGTTTCATACCTTGTCCAGCCATGAAGTAAACCGTTTGCCTCATTTATAGCCTTACTGTCGAATCTAGGAGAATCTGCAATTTGTTCCAAGCAGTACAACAGAGTACTATAGAGCTGTTTGGAACAATCATGAGATGAGCCAAAAATTGTGCTCAGTGCCCTTGGCTTACTCCACCAGCGAGTGTCTCCTATTTTTTTTAGCCTAGTTAGTTTTGCCGGGCCCTCAGCATGAGATGATACCTGTTCTGTGAACAGATGATCTCTTGTAGGATTCAGAGAAAAAAAATGATGTTTTCTCTAACAGGCCAAAAAAATGATTTAACTGAAGTGGCACATTGAGTCACATCAATGATCACTAAATTGAGAATATGTGCGTAACACCAAGTGTATATGTAATTGCATGCTATAGCTTTTATGTGGGCCTGAACTCCATTGTAGCATCCACTCATATTTGCAGCACCATCAAATGAACAGCCAATGATGTTATTGACACTTAGGGAGAACTTTTCTAACTCCTCTTCCAACTTTGTAAAAAGCTCTTCTCCTGTTGTGCTGCTGACATTAATTAGAGAAAACAAACGCTCATACACGTTTCTATCCTTGACGTAGCGCAAAATTATGCTACACTGCTCTTTAACGGCAACATCTTGGGTACTATCCATTTCTACACTAAATTGTACAGCTTTTTTCACGTCTTCGGTTATTTTTTGTTTCACCATACTGCCCATTATTAGAATTAGTCGGTTTATAGATGTTTTGCTTAACCACCTCAGCCCCCAGTGCTTAAACACCCTGAAAGACCAGGCCACTTTTTACACTTCTGACCTACACTACTTTCACCGTTTATTGCTCGGTCATGCAACTTACCACCCAAATGAATTTTACCTCCTTTTCTTCTCACTAATAGAGCTTTCATTTGGTGGTATTTCATTGCTGCTGACATTTTTACTTTTTTTGTTATTAATCAAAATTTAACGATTTTTTTGCAAAAAAATGACATTTTTCACTTTCAGTTGTAAAATTTTGCAAAAAAAACGACATCCATATATAAATTTTGCTCTAAATTTATTGTTCTACATGTCTTTGATAAAAAAAAAATGTTTGGGTAAAAAAAAAATGGTTTGGGTAAAAGTTATAGCGTTTACAAACTATGGTACAAAAATGTGAATTTCCGCTTTTTGAAGCAGCTCTGACTTTCTGAGCACCTGTCATGTTTCCTGAGGTTCTACAATGCCCAGACAGTACAAACGCCCCACAAATGACCCCATTTCGGAAAGTACACACCCTAAGGTATTCGCTGATGGGCATAGTGAGTTCATAGAACTTTTTATTTTTTGTCACAAGTTAGCGGAAAATGATGATTTCTATTTTTTTATTTTTTTCTTACAAAGTCTCATATTCCACTAACTTGTGACAAAAAATAAAAAGTTCTATGAACTCACTATGCCCATCACGAAATACCTTGGGGTCTCTTCTTTCCAAAATGGGGTCACTTGTGGGGTAGTTATACTGCCCTGGCATTCTAGGGGCCCAAATGTGTGGTAAGGAGTTTGAAATCAAATTCTGTAAAAAATGACCAGTGAAATCCGAAAGGTGCTCTTTGGAATATGGGCCCCTTTGCCCACCTAGGCTGCAAAAAAGTGTCACACATCTGGTATCTCTGTATTCAGGAGAAGTTGGGGAATGTGTTTTGGGGTGTCTTTTTACCCTTTGCCCACCTAGGCTGCAAAAAAGTGTCACACATCTGGTATCTCCGTATTCAGGAGAAGTTGGGGAATGTGTTTTGGGGTGTCTTTTTACATATACCCATGCTGGGTGAGATAAATATCTTGGTCAAATGCCAACTTTGTATAAAAAAATGGGAAAAGTTGTCTTTTGCCAAGATATTTCTCTCACCCAGCATGGGTATATGTAAAATGACACCCCAAAACACATTCCCCAACTTCTCCTGAATACGGAGATACCACATGTGTGACACTTTTTTGCAGCCTAGGTGGGCAAAGGGGCCCATATTCCAAAGAGCACCTTTCGGATTTCACTGGTCATTTTTTACAGAATTTGATTTCAAACTCCTTACCACACATTTGGGCCCCTAGAATGCCAGGGCAGTATAACTACCCCACAAGTGACCCCATTTTGGAAAGAAGAGACCCCAAGGTATTCGCTGATGGGCATAGTGAGTTCATGGAAGTTTTTATTTTTTGTCACAAGTTAGTGGAATATGAGACTTTGTATGAAAAAAAATTTTTTAAAAAAAATCATCATTTTCCACTAACTTGTGACAAAAAATAAAAAATTCTAGGAACTTGCCATGCCCCTCACGGAATACCTTGGGGTGTCTTCTTTCCAAAATGGGGTCAATTGTGGGGTAGTTATACTGCCCTGGCATTTTCCAGGGGCCCTAATGTGTGGTAAGTAGGTAAATGACCTGTGAAATCCGAAAGGTGCTCTTTGGAATGTGGGCCCCTTTGCCCACCTAGGCTGCAAAAAAGTGTCACACATGTGGTATCGCCGTATTCAGGAGAAGTTGGGGAATGTGTTTTGGGGTGTCATTTTACATATACCCATGCTGGGTGAGAGAAATATCTTGGCAAAAGACAACTTTTCCCATTTTTTTATACAAAGTTGGCATTTGACCAAGATATTTATCTCACCCAGCATGGGTATATGTAAAATGACACCCCAAAACACATTCCCCAACTTCTCCTGAATACGGAGATACCACATGTGTGACACTTTTTTGCAGCCTAGGTGGGCAAAGGTGCCCAAATTCCTTTTAGGAGGGCATTTTTAGACATTTGGATACCAGACTTCTTCTCACGCTTTGGGGGCCCTAAAATGCCAGGGCAGTATAAATACCCCACATGTGACCCCATTTTGGAAAGAAGACACCCCAAGGTATTCAATGAGGGGCATGGCGAGTTCATAGAAAAAAAAAAATTTTGGCACAAGTTAGCGGAAATTGATTTTTTTGATTTTTTTTCTCACAAAGTCTCCCTTTCCGCTAACTTGGGACAAAAATTTCAATCTTTCATGGACTCAATATGCCCCTCAGCGAATACCTTGGGGTGTCTTCTTTCCAAAATGGTGTTATTTGTGGGGTGTTTGTACTGCCCTGGCATTTGAGGGTCTCCGCAATCATTACATGTATGCCCAGCATTAGGAGTTTCTGCTATTCTCCTTATATTGAGCATACAGGTAATGAGATTTTTTTTTTCCGTTCAGCCTCTGGGCTGAAAGAAAAAAATGAACGGCACAGATTTCTTCATTTGCATCGATCAATGTGGATGAAAAAATCTCCAAAAAAATCTGCCAAAAAAAGAAAAAGGAGGGGAAAGGTGTCTGCCAGGACATAGGAGCTCCGCCCAACATCCATACCCACTTAGCTCGTATGCCCTGGCAAACCAGATTTCTCCATTCACATCAATCGATGTGGATGAATAAATCATTGCCGGGATTTTTTTTTTTATATATACAAAGTGTTTGCCAAAGTATATGAACACCGCCACCTCCTCAGCTCATATGCCTCGGCAAACGTATCTTTTACTGCAGAGGAGAAATCTCGTCTTACAGCGCCGCATACACCGACTTGCGTGTAATCTGACAGCAGCGCAATGCTTCTGTCCGAATGCACATCAGTGCTGCAGCTAGTCGATCGGTTGGTCCACCTGGAAGGTAAAAAAAACAAAACAAAAAAGAAAAAACCAGGCCGCAACGCAATAAATTTATTAACTTTTCAACAGAACATATTAAACTTTTTTTAACTTTTTTAACTGAACGTTAACTTTTTTACTTACCGGTATTTTTTTTTTTTGTTTAGTTTTTTTTTACCTTTATAGAACAAACCTCTCCTTCCCCATGGGACAATGTGCAAAGCGCAAATCGCCCAAAGATGTGGCGAAGTACGTTATGCACTTTATCCCAGGTGAAAGATGAGGTTTGCAGCAGCTGTGAGTAAAAGGGCCCTAATAGCCCTGTGTGCCTGTCCTGTGAGATGCAATCCCTATGATAGGTGTACTTGTGTGTGGTACTTCCGGAAACACTCACCAAAGTATAGGGCAGGGTGGTCAGGACAGTCAGGACAGAAATAGCGGGTGTCACGCCTTATTCCACTCCTGCTACAGACACGACATCTTTTTCGGGGTGACGGTTGGGTTGAGGTACCAGGAACGACACTGGGGAAATGTCGCTCGTGTAGACGGCTAACTACACTGGTGGATGGGGCCACGGAACCTCCTGGATACAGGAGGTTCTCGATGATCTCTTCCTGGAATTTGAGGAAGGATCGTGTTCTCCCAGCCTTACTGTAGAGAACAAAACTATTATACAGCGCCAATTGAATTAAATATACAGACACCTTCTTATACCAGCGTCTGGTTCTGCGGGAAACTAAATACGGAGACAACATCTGGTCATTGAAGTCCACCCCTCCCATGAGCGCATTATAGTCGTGGACACAGAGGGGCTTTTCAATGACACGGGTTGCTCGCTCAATTTGGATTGTCGTGTCTGCGTGAATGGAGGAGAGCATGTAAACGTCACGCTTGTCTCTCCATTTCACCGCGAGCAGTTCTTCGTTACACAAGGCAGCCCTCTCCCCCCTTGCAAGACGGGTGGTTACAAGCCGTTGGGGGAAGCCCACGCGACTAGTTCGCGCGGTGCCACAGGCGCAAATCCGTTCTAGAAACAAATGCCTAAAGAGGGCCACACTTGTGTAAAAATTGTCCACATAAAGATGGTACCCCTTGCCGAATAAGGGTGACACCAAGTCCCAGACTGTCTTCCCACTGCTCCCCAGGTAGTCAGGGCAACCGACCAGCTCCAGGGTCTGATCTTTTCCCTCATAGATCCGAAATTTGTGGGTATAGCCTGTGGCCCTTTCACAGAGCTTATACAATTTGACCCCATACCGGGCACGCTTGCTTGGGATGTATTGTTTGAAGCCAAGGCGCCCGGTAAAATGTATTAGGGACTCGTCTACGCAGATGTTTTGCTCGGGGGTATACAAATCTGTAAATTTCTGGTTGAAATGGTCTATGAGGGGCCGAATTTTGTGGAGCCGGTCAAAAGCTGGGTGGCCTCTGGGACGGGAGGTGGTGTTGTCGCTAAAATGCAGGAAACGGAGGATGGCCTCAAATCGTGCCCTGGACATAGCAGCAGAGAACATGGGCATGTGATGAATCGGGTTCGTGGACCAATATGACCGCAATTCATGCTTTTTAGTTAGACCCATGTTGAGGAGAAGGCCCAAAAAAATGTTAAGTTCGGAAACTTGGACTGGTTTCCACCGGAAAGGCTGGGCATAAAAGCTTCCCGGGTTGGCGGATATAAATTGTGTGGCATACCGGTTTGTCTCTGCCACGACTAAGTCCAAGAGCTCCGCAGTCAAGAACAGCTCAAAAAATCCCAGGGTCGAACCGATTTGAGCCGTCTCAACCCGAACTCCAGACTGGGCGGTGAAAGGGGGAACTAATGGTGCGGCTGAAGTTGGTGACTGCCAATCAGGGTTTGCCAGCACCTCAGGGATTCTAGGGGCTCTACGGGCCTGTCTGTGCGGTGGCTGCGATGGGGTAACTACTGCACGTGCTACCGTACCAGCTTCAACTGCCCTTCTGGTGCTCGCCACGTCACCATGTTGTACGGCAGTGCTGGTACTAGGTCCAGGGAGGGCTGCGCTGCTGGTGTATGCCTCACCACGTGATCCGGCAGCGACAGCCCCACTCTGCTGCTCTTGAAGCGGATCCTGCATAACCTGTGGTCTAGCGACACGGGGCCTGGTACGCCTGGTGCTATCAGGGACCTCCACCTCCTCGTCCGAACTTTGGGTCAGAGAGCCACTGCTTTCCACAGGTTCATATTCTGACCCGCTAGATTCGTCAGATGAGGGTTCCCACTCCTCATCCGACTGGGTCAGAATCCTGTAGGCCTCTTCAGAAGAATACCCCCTGTTTGACATTTTGGACTACTAAATTTAGGGGTATTCCCTGAGACTACCCAAGAAAAAAAGCAAACCTGTCTTACAAAGGGGAGGCTAGCGAAGTACCGGAGGCCGCTGCGGTTGATAAAAAATATCAAAACTGATTTTTTTATCGCCGCAGTGCGTGTAAAATGAATGTGCAGTGATCAAAAAAATATATATTTTTTGTCACTGCGGTGGGGCGGGCGTGGGTGAACGCACGTGTGGGCGACCGATCAGGCCTAATCGGGCAAACACTGCGTTTTGGGTGGAGGGCGAGCTAAGGTGACACTAATACTATTATAGATCTGACCGTGATCAGTTTTGATCACTTACAGATACTATAAAAGTACAAATGCTGATTAGCGATACGCTAAACAGCGAATAAGTGACTGCGGTGCGGTGGGCTGGGCGCTAACTCATGCTAAACTACCTAACCAAGGGGCCTAAACTATCCCTAAAACCTAACAGCCAATACTAGTGGAAAAAAAAAAGTGACAGTTTACACTACATAGAAACATAGAAACATAGAAACATAGAAACATAGAATGTGTCGGCAGATAAGAACCATTTGGCCCATCTAGTCTGCCCAAAATACTGAATACTATGGATAGCCCCCGGCCCTATCTTATATGAAGGATGGCCTTATGCCTATCCCATGCATGCTTAAACCCCTTCACTGTATTTGCAGCTACCACTTCTGCAGGAAGGCTATTCCATGCATCCACTACTCTCTCAGTAAAGTAATACTTCCTTATATTACTTTTAAACCTTTGCCCCTCTAATTTAAAACTGTGTCCTCTTGTGGTAGTTTTTCTTCTTTTAAATATGCTCTCTTCCTTTACAGAGTTGATTCCCTTTATGTATTTAAAAGTTTCTATCATATCCCCTCTGTCTCTTCTTTCTTCCAAGCTATACATATTAAGGTCCTTTAACCTTTCCTGGTAAGTTTTATCCTGCAATCCATGTACTAGTTTAGTAGCTCTTCTCTGAACTCTCTCTAGAGTATCTATATCCTTCTGGAGATATGGCCTCCAGTACTGCGCACAATAATCCAAGTGAGGTCTCACCAGTGTTCTGTACAGCGGCATAAGCACTTCACTCTTTCTACTGCTTATACCTCTCCCTATACATCCAAGCATTCTGCTGGCATTTCGTGCTGCTCTATTACATTGTCTTCCCACCTTTAAGTCTTCTGAAATAATTACTCCTAAATCCCTTTCCTCAGATACTGAGGTCAGGACTGTGTCAAATATTCTATATTCTGCCCTTGGGTTTTTACGCCCCAGGTGCATTATCTTGCACTTATCCACATTAAATTTCAGTTTCCAGAGTTCGGACCATTCTTCTAGTTTTCCTAAATCCTTTTCCATTTGGCGTTTCCCTCCAGGAACATCAACCCTGTTACATATCTTTGTGTCATCAGCAAAAAGACAAACCTTACCAGCGAGGCCTTTTGCAATATCACTTATGAAGATATTCAACAAAATCGGTCCCAGTACAGATCCCTGTGGAACCCCACTGGTAACATGACCTTGTTTTGAATGTTCTCCATTGACTACAACCCTCTGTTGTCTGTCACTCAGCCACTGCCTAATCCACTCAACAATATGGGAGTCCATGCTCAATGACTGCAGTTTATTGATAAGTCTTCTATGTGGGACAGTGTCAAAAGCCTTACTAAAATCTAGATATGCGATGTCTACTGCACCTCCACCGTCTATTATTTTATTCACCCAGTCAAAAAAATCTATAAGATTTGTTTGACATGATCTCCCTGAAGTAAACCCATGTTGTTTTTCATCTTGCAATCCATGGGATTTTAGATGTTCCACAATCCTATCCTTTAATAGGGTTTCCATTAATTTGCCTACTATTGATGTCAGACTCACTGGTCTATAGTTGCTCGATTCCTCCCTACTACCTTTCTTGTGAATGGGCACGACATTTGCCAATTTCCAATCTTCCGGGACGACTCCTGTTACTAATGATTGGTTAAATAAATCTGTTAACGGTTTTGCCAGCTCACCACTAAGCTCTTTTAATAATTTTGGGTGTATCTCATCAGGCCCCTGTGACTTATCTGTCTTCACCTTAGACAGCAAACTTAGAACATCTTCCTCTGTAAAGATACATGCATCAAACGATTTAATAGTCATTCTTTCTAGTGGAGGTCCTTCTCCTTTTTCTTTTGTAAAAACTGAACAGAAGTATTCATTAAGGCAGTCGGCTAGCCCTTTATTCTCTTCTACATACCTTCCGTCCTTTGTTTTTAATTTAGTTATTCCTTGTTTTAATTTCCTTTTTTTATTTATATATCTGAAGAATGTCTTATCCCCTTTTTTCATAGACTGAGCTAGTTTTTCTTCTGCCTGCGCTTTAGAAGTTCTTATAACTTGCTTGGCCTCTCTCTGCCTAATCTTGTAGATTTCCTTATCTTCATTGCTCTGGGTTTTTTTATAATTACAAAATGCTAGCTTTTTATTTTTAATGATTTGGGCCACTTCTGCTGAGTACCACATTGGTCTCCTCATTTTTTTGCTTTTACTGACAAGTCTAATGCAATTTTCTGTTGCCTTCAATAATGCACCTTTTAAGTAGTCCCATTTCTCCTGGACTCCATGTAATCCGTGATTGACAGGGGCGATCAAAGGGGTGATCAAAGGGTTAATTGGGGTGCAGGGGGGTGATCTGGGGCTAAGGTGTAGTGTTTGGTGTACTCACAGTTCAGTCTGCTCCTCTGCTGGATCCAACCGACGAAAAGGACCAGCAGAGGAGCAGACAAGCCATATAACAGATCATATTTACTAATATGATCTGTTATATGACTTGTGATTGGATTTTTTGAAAATCGCCAGCCTGCCAGCCAATGATCGTTGCTGGCAGGCTGGTGACGAACTTGTTCTTTAAATTTTGCCGGCCCGCGATGCGCATGCGCGGGCCAGCTTTGAGCGAAATCTCGCGTCTCGCGAGATGACGCGTATATGCGTGATTGTGCGCAGCGCTGCCACCTCCGGAACGCGAATCTGCGTTAGGCGGTCCGGAGGTGGTTAAGAAAGTAACAAGACTACCTCTCCCTTTACTTTCTGGATTTTTGCTTTTTCGTTTTTTGCTAATGGCTATTACCTCATCGACATGTTTTTTGAATGTGGGATCACATTTGCTGCAAAGTATTGCCAACGCCAGAAAATTGCCATGATTTAATTCAGCATTCAGTAAAGCATGAGCTGCCTCATCCTTCCCTCTGTAAGCAAGAGCCAGTTTTGAAATACAAAGAATAATATAAATTATTCTTTTAAGGACAGTACGATTTTGCTGAACCTTTTCTTTCTGTCTATTAACTAAGTTGACATTGATCAATGTTTCAACATCTCCTTTCTTTTCTGCAGCTAAATAAGCAGATACAGAGGCTTGATGCAAGTTTGACTCCTCATGTTCTTTAATGCGTGAATAAACATGCGCCTTGATAGCCTTCCACCCAGCAATGAAAAAACTTCGCCTGTTAGGGTAAAAAGCCATACATGTTGAGCAAAAACGTGCGTGTGTTTCTATACGATAGGACAACCATTTCCTCTGAATTGCACTGCCCCCAGGCACAGACCTTAGATAAACCTTGTGTGCTTTAAAAGGCAGTGTATAAGTAGCGCCTGACAACGGCTGGATTGGGTGCAGTTTCATAAAATTTTGTTTAGTAGTCAAATTACACAAGGGGTCTGGTGCCTCAAAAGCATTGCTTACTGCAGATGTGGATGGTATTTTTGACATTATGTCAGAGTCCGAACTTTCTGAATCTCCCCCCTCTTTCTCAAGTTCATCTAAATTACCAGTCATAGTTGCTTCTACATCTGCCACTGTCTCAGACTGTGCAGGATCTGTAGAGCAAGATGCTGTTGGTTCCACAGAGTTTTGGCTGGTAGCACCTATTGAGTGCCATAATTTCTGCTGCCCTGGAGCTGATCCAGCTTTTGCAAGATCTTTTCGGGTAGCCGTTAGTCTCTTTTGTGCATGAGTTTTATATATTTTTTTTTTTGGGTGCTGCTTCTTCTGATTTTTCTTCAGAAGCAGAGGGTCGTTTAGAAGACATAGCCCTACAAAATATTATTAAAATTAGAACTGCGTGGTTATTCACTTTTTCCTGATTCTGCGTGACCTTTCCTTTACAGAATCATAGTAACATAAAGCTGTCACTATGATTCTGTAATAATAAGGTCATACAGAGGCACAGAGCATTATCAGTCATAAGTCCAGAACGCACCATCCCTCTCTAACATGGAGCGTGCAAGGAACATGGCAGAAGTCCAGAACGCACCATCCCTCTCTAACATGAAGCGTGCAAGGAACATGGCAGAAGTCCAGAACGCACCATCCCTCTCTAACATGGAACGTGCAAGTAACATGGCAGAAGTCCAGAACGCACCATTCCTCTCTAACATGGAGCATGCAAGGAACACGCTAGTGTGAAAGAGCCCTAATGCTTAGTTTTTATTATCAACGTTGTCTGTCACCAATTTTATGCTGCTAGGTTATAACAGCTTCAGCACATGCCAGGTCCCCATATTCATGAACTCAAGGCTATTCCACCCATCTGCCTTTAATTGACAGTTCTTTTCCAACTGAATCAGCAGCAGGTGGTGAAAAAAGCCAGGAGCTCATGAATATTCATGACTCATCATAATGCACTGGAGCTGGTCAATTAAACAAAGTGATTAATTATGAGCAAAGTTATGGAAAATATCAGGACGCACGATGGGGGGGCTGCCATTAACCCTTAACGTGTGCAGTAAGCGAGGAGGCGCGGCAGCATGACGTGAGCAACGTACGTGCAGCGGTCCGCCCCTCCCCCCCAAACGCCGGCTCCAGCTCTGAACCTCGATGCCGATGCCGCCGCTGAGTCACCGCTGAGCTTTTCATCTCTCCGCTAGGACGCTGACACCGCCGACACCATCGACGCACCTGCCGCTATGTCCCCTGGTTTCGCCGGACCGGCCCCTTGTTGCACAGGGCACCACTGCCTCGTTAACTGAGCGGACGTCAGAAGAAGCTGGACGTTCGGGGTTCATACCTGCTCTAGGTTGTTCCAGGTTCCATACTCTATACAAGTACCGCGAGACTGTGCAGTGAGTGGCCGCTCTTTATGCTTCTCTGCCCCTGGGTGTCCTGCTCATCTTGCCGTGGGCTTGGAGCGGTCGCAGGTGCGTGGTTCTGTCCACTATGTCAGCCCTGTTTGTTGGACTGTTCTGAAGGTGGGGGGCTGTCTGACTGTGATAGGTCGCTGCTAGCCTGCACCACGGCCGCCCCATTTACTATTTGACGTCTATCTGGACACCCCACGCTAAGTCGCCTAAACAGGTTATCGGCTAAAGGACATAATAGCGATAGCCTTGAAGCTCTGCCCTGGGTGCTATATTAGTACATACCAGTACCATCTCAGTGTTGTCCCCGGTTCTTTGACGGCTCTATAGCCGTGAAGCTCTGCCCAGGGCGCTATTTCAGCATTTGTCCGTACCATCTATGTGCCCTCTTCTGACCCTGACTGCCATATAGCCGTAAAGCTCTGCCCTGGGTGCTATACCAGCATATATAAGAACCATCTCTGTGCCGTTTCTGGACTTTGACTGCTATACAGCTGAGAAGCTTGGCCCTGGGCGCTACACCAGTACACATAAGCACCATCTCTGTGTCGTCTCTGGACTTTGATTGCTATACAGCCGTGAAGCTTCGCCCTGGGAGCTATACCAGTATATACAAGCACCATCCCTGTGTCGTCTCTGGACCTTGATTGCTATATAGCCGTGAAGTTTTGTCCTGGGTGCTAAACTAGCATATATCAGTACCATCCTTGTGCCCGTTTTCGGATCTTGATTGCTGTATAGCCGTGAAGCCCCGTCTTCTCTTTGTGCCGCTCCCTGACCCTGATAGCTGGGAATCATACCAGCACATATTAGTGCCATTTCCGTGTTGTTGTTTTTGGACACTGCACTGTTTTGTTTAAATATTGAAAATCGTTTTGTTATCTTTCCGAGCTCTGGACCCTCGAATATACGTGTTGGAGGGTCGTTGAAGATCGCCGACGGATTACGCCAAAGACACTGTGAGACCCCAACACTGAAGTCTCTTGGTATTCAGGAAATAAGAGTCTCAAGATCCGAGGAGATCGAGGATATGTAAGACTACCTGACCACCTCTTTGTGTTATATGACATTTATTACTGACGTCTTAGAAAAATAAGGATCTGTATAAAACCATCTTCGAAAGTAACTGCGCAAAAGAGGGAGAGTAGGAGGGGGAAAGGGGGGAGAAAAAGAGGAAAAAAGAAAAAAAAAATGGCCCCCAAACCACCCAATAGAAAATCCATTGGAACATCCTCTCCTAAAGGGGGCACTGCAAGGACACAGTTAGATAAGTATCTTAAATCCCCACCCCCATTAACTAAGACGAGGAGCAATCAGAGGCCAATACCACAAATGGAAGATCATGAAGAGAATGGGAACCCTGTAAATAGGGCGGGAGAAAGTCAAGCATCTGAAGCAGACAACCAGATGAACAATATCGATCGTAAATTAGCGGGTATACTGGAGGCAGTCAGGACAACGAATCAATCATTAAGCACACTGACAATGACGGTGGCAGCAGTGCAGACCGACATCTCGGTAATTCGAGACGACCTAAATAAAATGAGGCAACGAGTCAAAGAGTATGCAACCCTGACGGAGCTTCAAAAAGAATCTAGCCAGATTAAAAAAAGGATAGAAACAGTAGAAAGCGACAATGAGGCACTTAAAGAAAAAATGGCGGACCTGGAGGACAGATCCCGGAGAGATAATCTAAAACTGGTGGGTTTCCCGGAGGGAGTAGAAAAAGATGACCCCAGGGGCTTTATCCAAAAATGGCTATCAAATAATGTAACAACGGCAGAGGTATCCCTTATGGTGGAGAGAGCACATCGTATCCCCACCAGGAAACCTCCACCAGGGTCAGCACCAAGGCCATTATTAATCAAGATGACTTCCTCAAGAGAACGGGACCATATACTAAGATGGAAAAGAGAGATACAAACAGTGAAGTACAATGACGCCAGTATAGAGATATACCCGGACTTCTCCAAGGTTACGCAAGATAAAAGAAGGGAATATAAAGATGTTAAAAAGAGATTGATACAAGCGCAATTAAAGTACTCCATGATGTACCCCGCGAAATTACGGGTCATATATAAAGAAACCTTTCAATTCTTCGTCAATCCAAGCGATGCAGCGGACTGGATGGACTCAAAGGGCATTAAATAATATGTTAGCCATGCATTGAGGGGAGGTTGGGGGGGGTCGACGGCGGGGGGGAGGGGGGCGATAGCCTAAGGTTTGAGTCCTATGAGTCACATTCTGCAACTCATGGGTCAGAATGGGAGTGGGGTTTGGGGAGAGGATAAGGGTTGGGGGGTTGGGGGAGGGGGTTTCTTTCCGCGGGGGATTGTCGTGGTGTTGAGGGTACGTCGTTGGGGGTTCCCCTGCTCTTCCGCTCAGTGCTGCCTTATTCTTTAAAATGTCTAGTATCTTGACATGGAATATCCGCGGTTTTGCGGACAAAATTAAGAGGTGTGCAGTGTTCGATTTAGTCTCTAGACATTTACCAGCAATAGTGGCCCTGTTAGAAACACATCTTACAGGTGAAAAAATAGCAGCGCTGGGCGGAAGGAGATGGGCCTCTCACGAATATCATTCTTGTCACTCTACATACTCCAGGGGAATTAGTGTTTATATTCATAGACAGGTAGATTATGACCCAATAGAACAGCTAATCGATCAAGAGGGCCGGTATATCTTTTTGCACTGCTACTGGCAGGGGCAAAGGAGAATTATAGCATTTATATATATCCCGCCCCCCTTTACTACCACTGTATTATGTAAATTGATGGACTATATTGCAGCACGAGAGGAGTGCCCGGTGCTGGTGATGGGCGATTTCAACTCGGTCATGGACATTAAAAAAGATAGGATCTCCACCATAACCAATTATGAATTAAATTTAGGATCAAGTACAGTACTATCCAGAATCTGTACAGAGATGGCACTGGTCGATATATGGCGATCTCTTTATGGAAATAAGCAAGTATTTTCATGCTTCAGTAACACATATAGGTCCATGTCCCGAGTTGATCTGGCCCTCGCCAGCCCTGGGCTCATCAATAGGGTTAAAAAAATGAATTATGAATGTCATGGCATCTCCAACCATAGCCCGGTGATGGTAATACTGGACAGTCCTAATAAACCAAATCAAAATAGAACTTTTAAACTTAACCCCCACTGGATGTCATTGATAAAGGATCTAGATAAGATTAATGAAGAAATAAAACTCTTTTGGAGGGATAATGTTAATTCAACACATATCCATATGGTTTGGGACTCGCTCAAGGCATACCTCCGGGGTATATATTCACACGAAATCAGGAAACAGAAAAACCTTTTTGCCCAAACTCAAAAAGAAATAGAAGGGAGGCTCAATCAGATAACGAATGAGATTAGCCACGTAAATACCCCAGAAAAACAACTTCAACTAAAAAAAGCACAAGATGAATATAAACAATATCTACACAAAAAAGCACAGAACAAAATGTTCTTTTCAGGGTTGAGGAGCTTTAGCGAGTCCGGCAAGCCAAGTAGATTATTATCTATGATTGTAAGAAATCAAAGGGGAGGTACTAATATCATCGGAATTAGGACAGATGCAGGAAATACCCTACGAGACCCCGACGACATCCTAAGGGAATTTACTAGGTACTTTTCGACACTATATCAAACCGGGTCTAAAAATCAGGGAGGAAAAATAGATCAATATCTGGATAACATTGAGATCCCTGAGTTCGACCAACAAGATATTGATTGGTTAAATAGACCTATCCAACTGACCGAGCTACAGACTACGTTGCAATCTATCAAGGGCAATACATCCATAGGGGTGGACGGTTTCCCATTTGAACTATACCGGAAACATGAGGGAACTATTCTTCCCCAAATGTTGGAGGTACTAAATCAATCCTGGACAATGGGTGCCCTACCCCCCTCATGGATGGAAGCCACTATCACATTGATCCCCAAAAGAGGGAAAGATCCGCTGTTAGTTGCTTCCTATCGCCCCATCTCTCTGTTGAATACAGACTATAAAATTCTTGCCAAACTGTTAGCTAATAGATTAAAAACTGTCATACACAAAGTCGTCCATGTAGATCAAACCAGGTTTATTCCCAAAAGGAACATACAGGACAATATAAGGCGGGCTTTCTTGAACATCCAGATGGGGGATGGGGAGGACTGCTCCATCCTGTCCTTGGATGCCGCTAATGCCTTCGACAGGGTGGAGTGGCCCTTCCTTTGGAGAGTACTGTCGCGGGTGAGGATAGGCGAGTATTTCTCCAGATGGGTTCGCATTCTGTACCAAAACCCGGTATCTAGGGTCCGAGTCAATGGTGAGTACTCTGCCCCTTTTACCCTGAACCGAGGAACACGCCAGGGCTGCCCCCTCTCCCCCTTGCTCTTCTCGCTGTTCCTGGAGCCAATTGCATGTAAAATTAGAACAGATGTGGAAATATCCGGCTTCGGGTGCGAGGGAGAAGCTGACAAAATTAGTTTATACGCAGACGATATGCTGCTCTTCCTGGGGAAGGGGTATATTAACCTGCCCAGGGTTATGGAAAGTTTGGATGAGTTTGGATCCCTGTCTGGATACGATATAAACTGGGAAAAATCAAAATTTCTTCCATTAAGACGCCCGGTTCCACTGGGCCACAATTTCCGTGTCAGCATACTGACCCCAGCAGACTCCTTACTGTATCTGGGTATCCAGATAGGGACCAAACTGGAACACTATCTGAAACTGAATATACTCCCAATAATAGATAAAGTTAGGGAAAAAATTAGAACATGGTTAAAACTCCCTCTGTCACAAATTAATCGAATAGCGCTTATTAAAATGACATTATTACCAATGCTATTATATGTTCTCAACGCTAGCCCAATTATGATAGAAGATAAGTTCTTTTTTTTTTAAATCAAATCGTTTTTATCAAGCCAATAAAGACAAATTTTACAGAAAACAATACATTGTCTTTTCTTACTTTATCCACAATGTGGAATCAGTGTACAGCAATATCATATCAATACCAACACGTTTATAAATCATGCAACAGCATGTGACTTACACACACCCAGAATAAGTTAGAGACCCTCTTTAATGAATTGATATGGGGCCGCAAACGAGTCAGAATTAAGATTCGATATCTGTATAAAGAAGAGGGTGGAATGTCCATCCCTTTTTTAAAAGGATATTATTTAGCTGCCCAATTGAGATGGTGTGTGAGGAATCGAAAGAATAAATGCGTTCGTCTTCTTTTTGGGGAGCATTGTAGACCATGGGCGGATCTTTTCCATTCTCTCGAAAATGGTATTTTTAAGAAGAATATAATAACAAACCCGTTTAGTAGAATGCTTGGGTAAATCTGGCAACAAATTAGAGATATGGTGGGCGTATCTGAATCAGTTCAGTACACCCCACTGTGGGGGAATGTACATTTACCACAAGTTATGCAACTAGGTCACGCTGAATATTGGGGAAAACATGGCATAAATTTAATTGCACAAGTCTTTCATCAAGGACTGTTTAAGCCCTTAAATGAAATACTACCAGACGTTAAATTAGGATTTATTGATAAATTTCGATATGAACAACTACGTCACGCTATATATTACACGGAGAATAAGAATTATTTGAAGATAGTAAGGAACACTTTTTTAGATTTCTGTCAAGATATGACACTTAACACTTCTATATCACACATCTACGCTAAGTTAAAATATGAACATACAAAAACGACCACATTTAGGGGTGAGGCTAAATGGGAAAGAGACCTACATAAAGGGGAACCTATTATGTGGAACACAGTGTACAGAAATATTAAAAGATCGACTGTGTCACCCGCCCACGCATGGATCCTTTTGAAAATCATACACCGTCTCTATTATACACCAGCATTACTGCATACCATTTATAAAGATAGGAAACAGAATTGCTATAAATGTAACAAAGACAGAGGAGACTATAAACATCTGCTGTGGGAATGCCCAGGGATAAATGAATATTGGATTAAAATATTCCGGAAATTGCAGGATTGCTCCCCTATGAAGTACCAGGCATGCATTGACTATGCTATCCTGGGTATACTCCCAGAGACAGACAAAAACAAAACTGAGCAGATACTGTGGTTCCGGGGCATTGCACTAGCCAAAATAAGAATTGTTAAACACTGGGGCACCAGGAAATACCCCAGTTTTCAGGAGTGGATGGAGTGGATGAATGACAGTCGAGGTAGATGCGGCAGTTCTGCGGAGGAGAAAGGGGGTAACTGGAAATACTGACAAAGATGTAGACACGGCAGCCCTGCGGAAAGAAAAAGGGGGGGTGGAGGGAGGGACAGGGGGGTTTATAAATAAAATGGAAATTTAGTTTAGGATGAGATGAAGTTATTAATGCTTCATACTTCATTGCGTATAAAATCTAATAGGAAAAAAAAAAAAAAAAAAGTTATGGAAAATATGATTTGGCTGCTTTGCCGAATTTCACAAACAAACTTGCTTCATGACAAATTACTTTGTTACATAGCGCATTTCTTTGTATGTAGTGGGTGCAATGATGGGGAACCCCGATTGCACTACCCCCTGTCATTGAACCTTTCAGATGCTGCATTCATCGCTGATCGCGACATCTGCGAATAATAGTGAGGGCTTTCAGGAGTTAATTCGTTAAACCAAAAATACTCACTTTATCCATTTGATCGGCCATCTTGATTAAATACACCACGCAAAATATTGCACAGTGAAGTGATGATGTGATCACATGGCAGGCGTGGTGACGTCATACGTCACTGTGCATGAGATTTCATGCGGTATCTTCAATCAAGATGGACGCAGCGGTCTCTTCGTGTGCAAATGGATGAGGCAAGTATGTTTTTTTTTTGTTTTTAACCGCCATTTCAGGGAAAATGGACTCAGCTTTGCGGCAAATCAAATTTTTCCTGAATTTCAGATCGAAGTCCACTTCGGATACTTTGGTTCGTTCAGCACTAAAAGTGACCTAGCATTTTGCTAAGGGGTCTGCCACTAGTTTATGTTGGTCTTAGACACCATAAAACTGGTGACAGATGCCCTTTAAAAAAAAAACTGAAATACACCTATTTCATTTTGTATTTATGTGTCATGTTTCTATCATTAAAACCAAAAGCTAACTGTCAATACTAGATTACACCTACCCTGTATCACTGTATAACTGGCTATCAACTGATCCGGCTGTCTATGCAGTATTCTCAGGTCTGTGCAGGAAGAACACGTGCTCTGGTGAAGTCACTTTGCTTTTCACATTGCACAGCATTCCCGTTAGTCCTAGATATAAGAATGCTTAATACCATCATTTCACACGACCATATTTCACCTTAAGGACCAGGCCATTTTTTGCAAATCTGACCAGTGTCACTTTAAGGGCTGTTTCACACGAACGAGTCCATTGCGGGAATCACGCTCCGTGTGTGAGTGTGATCCTCCGCTCTCGACTTGCAGGAGCGCACGGCATTATCATGATTTATAATGCTATTTGTCTCTACATGGCCTTTTTTCCACAGAATCATAGTGACATAAAGCTGTCAGTATGATTCTGTAGAAATAAGGTCAAGCAGAGGCACATAGCATAATAAATCATGATAATGCCGTGCACTCCCGCAAGTCGAGAGCGGAGGATCACACTCACACACGGACCGTGAGTCCCACAATGGACTCGCTCGTGTGAAACAGACTTAAGTGGTGATAACTTTAAAACGCTTTTACTTATCCAGGCCATTCTGAGATTGTTTTTTCGTCACATATTGTACTTCATGACACTGGTAAAATGAAGTAAAAAAAAATCATTTTTATTTATAAAAAAATACCATATTTACCAAAAAAATTTAAAAAAATAGCAAATTTCTAAGTTTCAATTTCTCTACTTCTATAATACATAGTAATATCTCCAAAAATAGTTATTACTTTACATTCCCCATATGTCTACTTCATGTTTGGATCACTTTGGGAATGACATTTTAGTTTTTGGGGACGTTAGAAGGCTTAGAAGTTCAGAAGCAAATCTTGAAATTTTTCAGAAATTTTCAAAAACCAAATTTTTAGGGACCAGTTCAGGTCTGAAGTCACTTTGTGAGACTTACATAATAGAAACCACCCAAAAATTACCCCATTCTAGAAACTACACCCTTGAAGGTATTTAAAACTTATTTTGCAAACGTAGTTAACCCTTTAGGTGTTCCACAAGAGTTAATGGCAAATGGAGATGAAATTTGAGTATTTAAATTTTTGGGCAAATTTTCCATTTTATTAATTTTTTCCAGTAACAAAGCAAGGGTTAACAGCAAACAAAATGCTATATTTATTGCCCTGATTCTGTAATTTGCAGAAAAACCCCATATGTGGCAGTAAACTACTGTACGGCCACACAGTAGGGCGTAGAGGGAAAGGTGTGCTGTATGGTTTTTGGAAGGAAGATTTTGCTGGACTGGTTTATTTACACCATGTCCCATTTTAAGCCCCCCTGATGCACCCCTAGAGTAGAAACTCCATAAAAGTGACCCCATCTAAGAAACTACACCCCTCAAGGTATTCAAAACTGATTCTACAATTTTTATTAACCCTTTAGATGTTACACAAGAATTAATGGAAAATAGAGATACAATTTAATAATTTCACTTTTTTGGCAGATTTTCCATTTTAATAATTTTTTTCCAGTTACAAAGCAAGGGTTAACAGCCAAACAAAACTCAATATTTATGGCTCTGATTCTGTAGTTTACAGAAACACCCCATATGTGGTCGTAAACCGCTGTACGGGCACACGGCAGTGCGCAGAAGGAAGGCAGATTTTGCTGGACTGGTTTTTTGACACCATGTCCCATTTGATGCACCCCTAGAGTAGAAACTCCAAAAAAGTGACCCCATTTTAGAAACTACAGGATAGGGTGGCAGTTTTGATGTACTAGTTTAGGGTACATATGATTTTTAGTTGCTCTATATTACACTTTTTGTGAGGCAAGGTAACAAGAAATAGCTGTTTTGGCTCCGTTTTTTGTTGTTGTTACTTACAACATTCATCTGACAGGTTAGATCATGTGTATTTTTATAGAGAAGGTTGTCACGGACGCGGCAATACCTAATATGTATAATATTTTTTTATTTATATAAGTTTTACACAATTATTTCATTTTTGAAACAAAAAAAATCATGTTTTAGTGTCTCCATAGTCTGAAAGCCGTAGTTTTTTCAGTTTTTGGGTGATTGTCTTAGGTAGGGTATCATTTTTGTGGAATGAGATGACGGTTAGATTGGCACTTTTTTGGGGGGCATACGACTTTTTGATCGCTTGCTATTACACTTTTTGTGATGTAAGGTGACAAAAAATGGCTTTTTTGACACCGTTTTTATTTTTTATGGTGTTCACCTCAGGGTTTAGGTCATGTGGTATTTTTATAGAGCAGATTCTTACAGATGCGGCGATACCTAATATGTCTATTTATTTATTTTTACGTTTAACATAAAAATGCATTTTTGAAACAAAAAAATCATGTTTTAGTCTGAGAGCCATATTATTTTTTATTTTTTGGCCAATTGTCTCATGTAGGGGCTCATTTTCTGCGGGATAAGGTGACGGTTTCATTGGTACTATTTTGGCGTACATATGAATTTTTTGATCACTTTTATTACCTTTTTTGGGAAGTAAGGTGGGCAAAATTTAAATTTCATCATAGTTTTTATTTTTATCTTTTTATGGCGTTCACCGTGCGGGGAAAGTAACATGACTTTTTTATAGATCAGGTCATTACGGACGCGGTGATATCAAATATGTGTAGGTAATTAGAATTTTTTCATTTTTAATCAGTGATAAATGTTTTGGGGTTTTTTTTAAATTTTTTTCACTTTTTTTTTACATTTTTTTGACCCAGACCCACTTGGTTCTTGAAGATCCAGTGGGTCTGATGTCTGTATAGTGTACTGTACTGTATTTTCATTTTACAAAGTCTGATTAGACTTCTGCCTTTAGCAGAAGTCTGATCAGCACCATGGACAGCCGGATGCCTGTGAAGGCGTGTGGTTGCCATGGTAACCATCACTCGCTGCCACAGCAGAGCAGTGGGTGATGGGGAGGGAGGGGGTCCCCCTCCCTCTCCCATCGGGGGCTGAAAAGGCACAGCAGCCCCCGATGGGAGAGGGAGGGAGCTCCCTCCCTGTTAACCTCTTCCATACATCGGTCCCTACGGACCGCGGCATGGAAGGGGTTAAACGTCTGACATCTGTGCCAGCAATTTGCTGACACTCTGCAAACTGCTCGGCCATACTGATAGAGGGAGCGGACGGATGATAAAATAAAGGCATTTTGACGTTTCTTATCCCCGTGGTCACAGGGATCAGAAACCTCCCGAAAGCGCTGCAAGCCGCAGGTCTGAATTGACCTGCGGTTTGCAGCGATCGCCAATACGGGGGGGTCACAGGACCCCCCTGGGCATTGACCCTGGGTGCCTGCTGATTGATTTCAGCAGGCACCGGGTACCGATCACAGCCCGCCGAGCGGCGGTGATCGGAAATACATAGGACGTACCGGTACGTCCTGTGTCCTTAAGGACTCAGACATCAGGGCGTACCGGTTAAGGATGGGTTCACACTTGGGTTCTGGCATTCTGCTATAGGTTCTGATTATAACGGAACGCACAGACGGAATGCAAAACGGAAACCTTTAAGAGGGATCCGTTATACTTGTCCATAGACTTCTATTGTGACGTATCAAAACGGAATGCCTCTTAAAGGTTTCCGTTTTTCATTCTGTTTGGGTATTCAGTTATAAATGGAGCCTATAACAGAAAGCCAGAACGCAAGTGTAAACCCACCCTTATTTGCTTGTATACAGTAATTTTGGTACTGGCAATTGATGGTGCGGGCAGCGGGTGAGAATGCAAGACCTGTGCCCGCATCATAATTGCAACATAAAATTACAGCAAGTTGCAGAAAGGAAAACTACAACTCCCAGCAGGTCCTGAAGGTTTGCATCTGAGAAGGCATGCTGGGAGTTGTACTTTCTCTGCAGACTCCAGGGCGCGGCGGGGAACCTTACTGGCTGCTAGTGTTGAGCGCGAATATTCGAATTGCGAATTTTTTTCTCGAATATCGCAATTTAGAGATTTCGCGAATATTTAGAATATCGTTCTATATATTCGCGAAATCGAATATTCGTTTTTTTCGTTTTTATTTTATTATTATATTTTTTTCTTTCCCACTTCCCTAAAGTTGTTCTTACCTGTCCTTTGGATTCCTGGCTTCCTGGCTGCTCCAGTCAGTGGCGTTTTCAACTTACTGCTATATTCCATATTAGCTAAATTACAATCTAATCTATATGTGTATTTTACGAAATTTCGCAATAGTCGCAATTGCGATGCGAGTAATATAACACGAAATATTCGCATGAAGATTTCAACTTAGCACTGCTATACTCCATATTCTAGCCTAATATGGAATATAGCTGTGCTAAGTTAGCACTGCTATATTCCATATTAGGCTAGAATATGGAGTATAGCAGTGCTAAGTTGAAATCTTCATGCGAATATTTCGTGTTATATTAGTCGCATCGCAATTTCGACTTTTTCAAATGTTCTTAATATTGCTCTAACTTCGTCTTTTAGAAATTTCGTAATATTGCTCTAACTTCGTCTCTTAGAATATTACGAATATTCTAAAAGACGAAGTTAGAGCAATATTACGAAATTTCGTAAAATACACATATAGATTGTAATTTAGCTAATATAAAGCTATAATCCCTTTTTTTTCCTGTAATTTTTTTTTGCCTCTTCTGAACTTAAGTTTTGTAAAATATGTACACTATTAAAAATTATTACTATAGCAGTATATTAGCTTAAATACAATCTATGTGTATTTTACGAAATTTCGTAATATTGCTCTAACTTCGTCTTTTAGAATATTACGAATATTCTAAAAGACGAAGTTAGAGCAATATTAAGAACATTTGCAAAAGTCGAAATTGCGATGCGAGTAATATAACACGAAATAGTCGCATGAAGATTTCCACTTAGCACAGCTATATTCCATATTCTAGCCTAATATGGAATATAGCAGTGCTAACTTAGCACAGCTATATTCCATATTAGGCTAGAATATGGAATATAGCAGTGCTAAGTTTAAATCTTCATGCGACTATTTCGTGTTATATTACTCGCATCGCAATTTCGACTTTTGCAAATGTTCTTAATATTGCTCTAACTTCGTCTTTTAGAATATTCGTAATATTCTAAGAGACGAAGTTAGAGCAATATTACGAAATTTCGTAAAATACACATATTAGCCAAGCCATAGTCATTAGCATAGGAACGTTGCCTTATACTATCAAGATAAATATTCGCAATATGCGAAAAAATAATTTCGCGATAATTGGAATAATTGCGAATATTCGATTTCGACGAATATAACACGAATATTCATGCGAATATTCGCGAAATATCGCGAAATCGAATATGGCACATCCCGCTCATCACTACTGGCTGCGTGCCTGCGCTACGTAGGGATGCTCTGTACGTAGAGCGCAGCGCAGGCACGTCACATATGAGGAGGTGGGGTCCACGAGCAGCGCTGCAGGGGAGCGGTCTGGAGAGGAGGCGCTGGGCACTGGCGGGCGGCGGCCATGGCAAGTGAAGTGGCGAGGTAAATGATCATGATCTGGATCAGTCATCTCGCCACTTATATGACAAGTCTGAGGACTGGAGTCAGTCACTGTCGTCAGTGCTCATTGAAGTGGCAGGCAGTGGTGCTTGCCAGCGGGAAGCTGGAGAGCTGCCTGCCGCACTATTACTAATCATTATGAATGAAAATGCCTGGGGCCCACCGAGAGTTTCCCCAGTTCCGCGGTGGGTCAGTCCGAGCCTGCACATACAGATATTTCTCCCAGTCCGAGCATTCTCATTTTATATACTAACCTTGTATGTGGTACAGTGTCAAATGCTTTGGAGAAGTCCAGATATACGACATCCATTGATTCGCCACTGTCAAGTATAGAACTTGAAAATAGGGTAGCAGGCAACACTAACATAAGGAGCACGTATTTATTATTAAGTGTTAAAAACAAATAGTATTAAAATATATAGCAGCTAGTACAAGTGGATGCAATATATAGCAAATGACAAGCAGCAAGTAAATATGGTGCAAAATCGCAAATAAATATGAACAAGTAAAAGCAGTAGCTGGTGGAGATCGAACAAGTTCAATTGAGATCGATAGTATATGAACAAATATGGCAATAATTCGCTGAATGTTCCAATTGTAAGGAGAGTGCTTTGGTTCAAATCAATAATCCATAGAAAAACAAGATGTCATAATAGTTGCAATGTGGACAGAAATAGTAGTAGTTTTTATCTATCGATGGAAGCGCAACTCAGTTTCAAATAAATTAAGGACCTGCAATTGAGGGTGGAATGGATCACAGGCCGGATTGCTTTAGTGCGGCGTCCCGCAAATTCTACAGTATACAATCCGGCGCTTACCTTTCCTGTAGTTTTCCCTCTGCAGACCCGTAAGTATGCGTCTCTCTGTTCAGACTTTCTCGGCGTCTCACGTGGAGTGGTATTTCCAAGTTCCGTTGTAGTGGAGTGATGTTGTATAGTTGTAAGCAGTGACGCTGGGTTACCTTTTGCACGTGACCCAGATGCCGGAGAGCAGTATGCTGGATTCAATGGAGTACCTTTTTTTATCGCTATTCACATTGATATCACTATGCGTTTTCTGGTTTTTTCTAATTGAAAGTCCAAAAGAAGTTATTTTCTTAGCTTGCAAGCAGAGGGTACCAGTTGCAGTCACAAATCAAGAAAATAACTTTGTTTGGACTTTCAATTAGAAATAACCAGAAAACGCATGGTGATATCAATGTGAATAGGGATAAAAAAAAAGTACTCCATTGAATCCAGCGTACTGCTCTCCGGCATCCGGGTCACGTGCAAAAGGTAACCCCAGCGTCACTGCTTACGTCAGGACTATACGACATCGCTCCACTACAACGGAACTTGGAAATAGCACTCCACGTGAGACGCCGAGAAAGCCTGAACAGAGAGACGCATACTTACGGGACTGCAGAGGGAAAACTACAGGAAAGGTAAGCGCCGGATTGTATACTGTAGAACTTGCGGGGCGCCGCACTAAAGCAATCCGGCCTGTGATCCATTCCACCATCAATTGCAGGTCCTTCATTTATTTGAAACTGAGTTGCGCTTCCATCGATAGATAAAAACTACTACTATTTCTGTCCACATTGCAACTATTATGACATCTTGTTTTTCTATGGATTATTGATTTGAACCAAAGTACTCTCCTTACAATTGGAACATTCAGCGAATTATTGCCATATTTGTTCATATACTATCGATCTCCATTGAACTTGTTCGATCTCCACCAGCTACTGCTTTTACTTGTTCATATTTATTTGCGATTTTGCACCATATTTACTTGCTGCATGTCATTTGCTATATATTGCATCCACTTGTACTAGCTGCTATATATTTTAATACTATTTGTTTTTAACACTTAATAATAAATATGTGCTCCTTATGTAAGTGTTGCCTGCTACCCTATTTTCATTTTCAATATTTAGAGTGGGTGAGTCTAATAGCAGTGCACCTATCCGTTTTTACCCCTGGTTGAGCAACCCATTTTATTTTTGCAAGTCTAGAACTTACCTCCTCATAGAAACTGATTAAATTAGTTTGACATGACCGATCCCTCATGAAGCCATGCTGATATGATGTTATTTGCTTGTTTTCATTGAGATCCTCCAAGATAGCATATCTTAGAAAACCTTCAAAGAGTTTACCCACAACAGATGTTAAACTTACCGGCCTATAGTTTCCGGGGTTCTACACCACTATAAAGGCTCTTTGCAGCCAGGAAATAGCTGTTTTTTAATGCGATTCATCACAAATAAATTTGGATCGAAACCAATATTTTTGGGAAATTCGGCAAACTGTTCGAATCGAATATTTGAAAAATTTGCTCATCTCTAGTTATTATCCATATTGCTCCCTTTGCTGACTTGAATAATTTTTCCACCACATTATACACTGCTCGTTTCCATGGTTACAACCACTCTGTAATCGGTCAGAGATGGTCGTGCTTGCACACTATAGGAAAAAGTGTTGGCCTAGGCTGGTGCTTTTTCCTATAGTGTGCAAGCACGACCACCACTGCTGGATTGCAGAGTGGTCATAACCATAGAAACAAGCAGTGTATAATGTGATGGAAAAATGAATCAAGCCAGCAAAGGAAGTAATATGGATAATCACATTACATTAGTAAGTGGGTTGTATTAACTTTCTCTACATAATAAATGTTATTTTCTGAAGTGAGAGAACCCTTTTAAGGCCCCTTTACATAGCCCTATGTAGCAAGTGATTCTCGGGAAGGAAGTGTTCTTTCCTGACAATCACCTGCTCATCAGTGGAAGAGCACAGTATGGAGAGGAGCTATCGCTAATGCCATCACTCATCCATCATACAGAATCATTGTTTGCTGGTAGCAGAGTGCTGGTTAGACCGCATAATCTGCTGCCAGCAAATGATGATTTAGTTGTCCCCACATTCAATCCTAATACCAGGTGGACGAGCGTTTCGCTCATTCATCTGTAATTGGCGGAACCTTATCACTAATGAGTGTTCGTACAAATAGTCATTAGTGATAATCTGCCCGAATAACGGCCCCTTAAAAGTACATTGTAAATATTTACAATTACTGCTTCTAATATCTTGATTCCAGATAAAACAGGACACCTTAAGAGGTCTTCTGCAGTCTATTTAATCAACAAGTCGGAGCTGCATGAGAGAGACACAAAATTTCATTCAGGAAGTTTTAATGTATTTTTCTGATTGATATATGTTTCTATGCATGTCAATTTATCAAAACTAATGCAAGGGAAAGGCAGGCTTTGTCCATAGCAACCAGATTCCAGCTCTAATTAGTAGAGCTCATTTTGAATAATGAAAGGGGTGGGGGTGTAAAAAATTTGAATGATTGTAAAAAATATTTCCTGCTTGATATTAAAAACAAGCATTTATTGTATGCTGTTTGGTGAAATCTAGTGACAAATCCTCTTTAAAAGAGTATTGCAGAATTCAGATGGGAAATTTGAAAGAAGATTACATTGCAGTGTAACACTATTGGTACGAATAGTATAATTGTGGCACAAGTGGTACAATTGTGCTCCTATCTAATGCATCAAGAGTGGATTTGGCTTCAGCAGCAGCCATGTTGGTAGGAGACTTCAGTTCCCATCTTGCATTTTTAACATCTATTCCCGGCTGTTCTTCACCCCTTGTAGCTAAAGAGGAAGTGCCCCACCCCACCCATTATTCATTTCATATTGTGGTCCCTTACGACTGAACCTCTCACATTAATTCCCAGTTACAGCTTCTCCCATCCATTGCTGTTTCATAGAAAATTGTTTAACTCCTAGTGCGGAAACTGAGCAAGCTGAAGTTGAATTACAGGTCGTAACCCTGGGCAATAATCTGGTAAGTGGTGAGTTAATAAAAAGATTCATTACTATATATGGAGCATCTTTACTTTGTACACGTTCCATAGGATTTAAGATTTGTATACTAGAATACCTTTACTCATAGGCATATTTAGTTTGTTATAAAACGTAGATTCAAGATTTTGAATAAGTTTCACTCTTTTCATTAGCTGCATTAAATTCATTTGAGTCAAATAATTCAGAAATAATTTAATGTTTCTACACATAACCTCAGAAAATATTCAAAAATATAAATATTTGTTTTTATTTTTGCATAGTGTTTGACATTTAAATGAAAAAATACTCAAAATGTGTGAATGAATGAAACAAAACAGTTTTACATTACAAAAAATGTTCATATATACAAACACTTCCTGAGATTACAACTTGAAAGAACGGCAATTTTAAAAACTAGCTTAAAAGAAGAGATGCCCTTTGTTTTTAAACAAATTGGATGGATGTTTGATAAGAGTCCTGAAGATAACAAAGCTAAACATTAAAACATATTCATAAAAAATTAGAAGCATCAAACAATAAATTAAAAAGTCAACGGGAAGATTTATCAAAAGTGACAAAAAGGAAGACTGGCCTAGATGCTCATAGCAGCCAATCAGCTTCCATCTTTCATTTTCACCTTTGAAAAATGAAATTATCAATCTGATAGGTTGCTAATGGGAACTAAGCCAGTTTACCTTTGCACCATTTTTTATAACTCTCCCTACTGTGTGTTTTGGGAAGTAGGTTTTCAAGATTAAAGGACCCTTTACACTGCTAGATATAGCAAACAACTGTACGGAAGGAAACATTCCTTCCCATAAGCTCCTGCTCATCAGCAAAGGAGACCACTGCATTTTGTTCATTTATTGGGTAAACAGCTGCACCTTTACACCAGCAGATGATTGATAACGCTTGTTAGCGATTATCTGGCCGATGCTCAGCCAGTGTAAGGGATCTTTACTAACCTGAGACACAACTAACTCAAACCGAGCAATTAGGTTCAGTTTGCAAAAAAGGTTGACTCCTTCATCATAGGATTTTATCTGCACCACATAGACACAATTGTCTACATTATTTGGCCACACAAGCAGTTTGATTGTGATCATCTTCCAACACAACTGCTGTGATAATGTGTTAAAATCAAGTATGTTGTATCTATTTGTTATTGCAGCATTAATAAATTAAAACAACCATAAAGGAGATTTTAAGGATTAAAGGGTTTCTACCACCAGATTTTCACCTATTTAGCTGTCTGACACTAGTGATCTGCTAGTGTCTGCTGTACCTAACCATGTTCATGTATTACCTTTGTCTGGAGCGTTTAAGCTTAAAAACGTAGTTTTATTGATATGCAAATGAGCCTCTAGGTGCTATGGGGGCATTTTTTCAGCACCTAGAGGCTCCGTCTACTCACTATTTCTGCCGCCCAGCACGTCCCTCCAGCCCGGCCCTCTCCTCTAGATTGACAGCCTACTTCTCTCCATCTCGGCCGAATTCTCGCACCTGCGCCGTGTGCTTCTGTATTCGCCCCAGGCGCAGTGACTGTCGGACCGCTCCCTGCGCCGTCATCTTCACTGCGCCTGCACCGATTACGGAGCAGGGAGCGGTCCGACAATCACTGCGCCTGTGCCGAATACAGAAGCACACGGCGTAGGTGCGAGAATTCGGCCGAGATGAAGAGAAGTAAGCTGTCAATCTAGACGAGAGGGGCGGACTGGAGAGACGCGCTGGCGGCAGAAATAGTGAGTAGACAGAGCCTCTAGGTGCTGAAAAGACGCCCCCATAGCACCTAGAGGCTCATTTGCATATCAATAAAGCTACATTTTTAAGCTTAACCGCTCCAGACAAAGGTAATACATGAACATGGTTAGGTACAGCAGACACTAGCAGATCGCTAGTGTCAGACAGCTAAATAGGTGAAAATCTGGTGGTAGAAACCCTTTAAGATAGGCCATACAATATATGCTGGTTGGGTCCAACCTTAGGAAGAGCCAATAAGAAAAAACACAGTTGGCTGGTAGGCCCATTCTACTGATCCGTGAAGTTGAATCCCCACTGTTCACACTTTCATGACCAATAAATGCCATAACCGGGTTAAACCCCGTACCATAAGCTGGCCATGCCATTTATCATTTCAGTTTTCTCATCTTTCAGGGTTGGTCTGTGAAGGTTGACATTTTCGATGAAAACAATAAAACACTGATCAATCGCTGCTCTGATCTGTATTCAGATCTCTCCACAGATATTTTTATTATGTCAGCATCTCTTATGCCGATTCGTGTTATGGAAAGACCTTGCTAGGTATGTCTCCAACTCATCCTTTTTGTTGTCCAGAATCTGTAGTGGATGGCCAGCTTTAACCAGTTGCAGTAACTTTTTTTTTGGTTGACTGAAAGATATTTATGAAAGCAATTTGAAGGCATTAGATGCCTTATTTAATCAGCAATTGCCTGAAGTTTGCTTCCATGTTTATCCACTGTAAGTAAGAGACTGCTTAACATTTTAACTCATTTGCTGATTTAAAAACAGAGATACGAGCAAAAAATATAACTCAGCATTTCAGTGACAATACAATATTGGCTATTACAAATAGAAAACACATACTAAATTATTCTTATTAAACTAAAAAGATAAGTCATTCATGCTTGCCAAGTCACAATGCTTGGCTTTTTGACTCTCATAATGGTAATTCACTGCACAAATTGGATTTTATGGTAAATAATCCATTACCAGTAGCTATCGTGTTTTCAGACATTACCGGCTAGACGTAAACTTAAAATGATATCAGGCTGTGATTATGTATACTTGTGACAGAATGTGTCATTGACTTGGCTGAAAAATCGTTGTTGAAATGGGTTTCCATTTTATAACTGAACTGCTAGGTAAGAGAATAATAAACAGTTTGGATATGTTTGTGGAGAATAAAGAAACTTTAAAAAAGTTTTTCTTAAAACGATTTCTCAGCTAGTACAAATTCTCTTTATACAGTATGAGGAGATTTATCATATCCCTGCGCCAGAAAATCGGTGTTAAAAAGTCACAAAGAACAGTTTTTACACTGCCCTCGCCACTTTTCATAAAGGGCATGTGGCAAGGGTGAGAAGGGGGTGTAGCCAGATCCAGCAGCAAATGTATCTTCATTTATGCCATATTTATGGTGCAAATGAAATTTCGAAAAAAGGAAATATATAGGATGAGATTTATCAAGACCGACACTTTCTGTGCCACTCTTGATATCCCCTGCACTGCCAGAAGATATGCTTAATTTATGATGAGACGCACGCCTCGTCATAATTTAGGCAAATCTTCCTGCAGTTCATGCGTCTCAACATAAATTAACAACAGCTCAGAGCTGCAGTAGATATCTGGCTTCATTTGCACCAGAAAACTGATCTAAATGAAGATAAATTTGTTGGGACAGCTGGCCATGAGGTGTAAAATGTTTAAAAAAAAGTCATAGTTGAATAGTGGCAAACACACAGGGGGTCATTTATTAAGATCCGCGTTTTAGACACCGTGTACCTCGTCATAAATAAGGGCATCCTCTGGCAGCGAGGCGGATATCAAGACCGGTGCAGAAACCACCGGTCTTAATAAATCTCCCCCTATGTGTTTGACAAAATATACCACTTACTAATATAGTTGAATTAACGAGAGTGCCATGGATCTCCTGCTGTCGGCCATTATCCCAGTGCCTCTACTTCTGGCTTGGAGTCGACAGAGGAGAGTTTCCTGAGTTGGCATGGGACCTATGTTTTGTGTGAAGGGGTCTGGCTGAGTGAACTATTCTAATAGCTAAGCCAGCACCCTTCACTGTCCTTGCATCAGCCATGACAGGAAAAGGGACTGGCTTCGGTACTGAAATGTGCCAGTCAGTCAGCCACCTTCTCAGAGCAGTGGAAACACTCTCCTTTGATGAAAGCAAGCCAGAAATGGAGGTGCCAGGACCAGGACTGACAGCAGGAGATTAGGACACCTTTGTTAATTAATAAGCTGTATTTCCTCTGTTTTTAAAACACAGATATTTTTCTAGCTGGAAAACCCCTTTAAATGCTCATTTATGTTAAATTTGTTGGCCTTTTATTCATTGTGATGATTGTTAGTATGTATATTAAATCCAAATGCAGTACATATCACAAAAGATATGCACTGAGTTGTAAGAATAGTTCTTTTTGCCAAAAGGAAGCATCAATTTTTGCTGGTCTCCCAAAATGGTAAACAAAAAAAAAATTATTAACTCGTTCATCACAGCAATAAACCTTTGTTTTCTACATGTCATGTAAGTGTTAAAACTACTTTATCTTCAACTGAAAATGTACCTTCCAACTTTTCAGACAAATTTATTCTATGATTTGCTAATAGCTCCTTATGTACATATTTACAGTCAAATACATGCAATCTGTGTTGCCACATAAAATATAGCAAACATAAACTCCTGCATTAAAACACAATAGGTGGCACGTACTGTAGGTTACTGATTGTTTAGGAATCCCAACCGCCTATACAAGATCTCAAAAATCTCAGCTACACACAATACTATTGTAATTACAGTAAATGTGTACATAGCAATTAGGAAGATTGTTTTCTCAAAGTGTTCTGGTACCATGCATCTGGTAAAATTATATTTTTTATCTAGGCTTCCTGCATCACATTTAAAAACTGGATTCACTTGAAAGCCAAAGAGATGACTCTGTAACCAAAAGGCTACTACTTCCAAAGTAATCCTTAACAGTACAGAGATTATATAAAAAACTGTGTAAACAGGCTTCTGGAGAATATCCTCTTGATCAATACTCTTACAGGCTGCATAGAGATGGAAAACTGCTCCTGGAACTAATACAGTAACAAGCTGTAGGGCCCAAAATACCTGAAAAAAAAAAAATGTTTTACTATTGCAATGGTGATTAACATTTAGAAAATAAGCCTATTATTAAATATGCGGTAAAAATTAGGGGTTGTCTTTTTACCAAATAGTAAATGTCTTATAAGCGTCGTTATGCAGTGTTCACAAAACCCTTTGCATATATATTTATAGGCGGAATTTAACCACTTAATGACCAGCCTGTTTTAGGTCTTAATGAGCTGGCAAGTTTTTTTTTATTGTCCAAGAGCTATAACTTTGTTATTTTTCTGTCATATGAGGGCTTGTTTTTGCAGAAAAATCATAGAAAATAATGCACTAACACAATAGATGCAAACATTATATATAGAAAAGTCCTCACTCTGATATGATAAAATCTGAGACTCTCAGCCAATATATTTTGACCAAAATACATCTGTGCCTGTCTCAGTCAGGCATAGGAAGGCATCAGTAATTCCAGCAAACCTTGCTTGTTCCTGGGGTGCAGGTTCTGTGTGATACAGCCATTTACGGGGTATGTTAATAGGAAATATACGTACGTCCTATTAGCCGTTCTGTGTTGATTTTACGTTGTTTTACATTTTTTTGGGCGGTGTATTAATAGTAAAAAAAAAGGAAACAATATATATCATAATTGCCGTTCTGCAGCGAAGTTACATTGTACTACAGCCATTTACAGGGTGTATTAATAGGAAAGATAGGTACGTCCTATTAGCCGATCTGCAGTGAATTTTGATTGGTTTTATTTTTTGGGCGGTGTATTAATAGGGAAAAAAAGGAAAAATTGCCATTCAGCAGTGAAGTTACATTGTACTACAGCCATTTACAGGGTGTATTAATAGGAAATATACGTACATTTTATTGGCAGCTCTGCGTTGATTTTACATTGTTTTACATTTTTTAGGGGGTGTATTAATAGGATATATACACTCACCTAAAGAATTATTAGGAACACCATACTAATGCGGTGTTGGACCCCCTTTTGCCTTCAGAACTGCCTTAATTCTACGTGGCATTGATTCAACAAGGTGCTGATAGCATTCTTTAGAAATGTTGGCCCATATTGATAGGATAGCATCTTGCAGTTGATGGAGATTTGAGGGATGCACATCCAGGGCACGAAGCTCCCGTTCCACCACATCCCAAAGATGCTCTATTGGGTTGAGATCTGGTGACTGTGGGGGCCATTTTAGTACAGTGAACTCATTGTCATGTTCAAGAAACCAATTTGAAATGATTCGAGCTTTGTGACATGGTGCATTATCCTGCTGGAAGTAGCCATCAGAGGATGGATACATGTTCTCATTCTGTTTACGCCAAATTCGGACTCTACCATTTGAATATCTCAACAGAAATTGAGACTCATCAGACCAGGCAACATTTTTCCAGACTTCAACAGTCCAATTTTGGTGAGCTCGTGCAAATTGTAGCCTCTTTTTCCTATTTGTAGTGGAGATGAGTGGTACCCGGTGGGGTCTTTTGCTGTTGTAGCCCATCCGCTTCAAGGTTGTGCGTGTTGTGGCTTCACAAATGCTTTGCTGCATACCTCGGTTGTAACGAGTGGATATTTCAGTCAACGTTGCTCTTCTATCAGCTTGAATCAGTCGGCCCATTCTCCTCTGACCTCTAGCATTTACAAGGCATTTTTGCCCACAGGAATGCCGCATACTGGATGTTTTTCCCTTTTCACACCATTCTTTGTAAACCCTAGAAATGGTTGTGCGTGAAAATCCCAGTAACTGAGCAGATTGTGAAATACTCAGACCGGCCTGTCTGGCACCAACAACCATGCCACGCTCAAAATTGCTTAAATCACCATTCTTTCCCATTCTGACATTCAGTTTGGAGTTCAGGAGATTGTCTTGACCAGGACCACACCCCTAAATGCATTGAAGCAACTGCCATGTGATTGGTTGAGTAGATAATTGCATTAATGAAAAATAGAACAGGTGTTCCTAATAATTCTTTAGGTGAGTGTATATATATGTCATAATTGCCGTTCAGCGGTGAAGTTACATTGTACTATAGCCATTTATGGGGTGTAATAATAGGAAAGATACGTATGTCCTATTTGCCGTTCTGCGGTGAATTGTGATTGTTATATTTTTTTTGGGGGGGTATTATTAGGAAAAAATATATGTCTTAATTGCCGTTCGGCGGTGAACTTACATTGTACTACAGCCATTTATGGGGTGCATTAATAGGAAAGATACGTACGTCCTATTCGCTGTTCTGCTGTGAATTGTGATTGTTATATTTTTTTTTGGGGGGGTTATTAATAGGTCAAGGATGGCTGAGCCATGTGCACGTGTTCAATCTGGTCGTAAAGCGATTCCTGAAGTCTTCACCCCATCTGAAAGACATTCTGAAAATGGTCAGGAAACTTTGCATGCACTTCAGCCACTCGTACACTGCAATGCACACCCTTCTTGAGCTGCAGCGGCAGAACAGTGTCCCCCAACCTAGGCTGATGAGCAGCGTTTCCACCCGTTGGAATTCCACCCTCCATATGTTGGACCGGTTATATGAACAGAGAAAGGCCATAAGCGATTTTTTGACGATACAGACAGACAGAGGTACTCCCCTGTGTAACTTCGATGTTAGCCAGTGGCAGCTTGTGCGTGACAGCTGCTGTTGGCTCGGGCCCTTTGAGGAGGCCACTTTATTTGTCAGTAACCAGGACTACGGGATCAACAACGTCATTCCACTGATTCATGTCATGGAACAGATGCCGCTAAATCTGTCTGGCCAGGGGACAGGAGACATGGCGACTACATGTCATGGCCACATGAGCCCTGTGGGGGCTGAACTAGAGGAGGAACAGGAGGCGGACATTCGAGCACAAGCAATGCATAGAGAAATGACTGTTTTTTCTACACAGGTGACAGGAAAGGAGGAGAAGGAGCAGCCGAAGGAGTTACAGGGTGATGAGGAAGACGAGGTAGATGACCCAGACACACAGTGGCAGTATGCAGTGGAGATGGAGGCAGGGAGTCCCGATGCATGCTCAGTTGCTTCGTAGTGACAGCTGAGTTGTCACCATTCGGCAGAGGGATGACTACTGGCTCCCCATCATGTTAGACCCTCACTACTGGTTGAAAATGGAGGCATTTTGTACACCTGCTGAGAGGGAGGACAAACTGAACTACTATTGAGATATACTATGTAGTCAGTTAGCCGTTGCCTATGTGCACCATCGCCCATCCTCGCCCATTCTCACGCAGGTCTGACGCACTCATGTTCCACTGCCATGGCTGCCTGAGGGGTGGGGGGGCAGGAGCAGTATCAGCTCCATCAGCAACAACTTAAGTCTAGCGTCGCTGGGATACCTTTAAGGTCTATATGAGGGGTATAATGGTCAGTCATATTGCAAATCTGAGAAAGATGTACGGGAAAAGTGAGAAAATTTTTAAAAGACAAGCCTCTTCAGCCACACAGTCTTTCTATATA
This sequence comes from Bufo bufo, assembly GCF_905171765.1. Classification (NCBI taxonomy): domain Eukaryota; kingdom Metazoa; phylum Chordata; class Amphibia; order Anura; family Bufonidae; genus Bufo; species Bufo bufo. Next base: position 464,935,039 of record NC_053392.1, on the reverse strand, counting down.
AATAGGACAGAGGAAAATAGGGAAAATATGCAGAAGGCTGCACAAGCATACTCTGACTTCTTGTTGGAGAAGGCACAACAGAGATTATTCTTCAAAGGGCAAAAATATTTTACTGAATCGGGGCGATCGGGGAAACTTCTATCTAGGGTGATCTCGAGTCAGGAATCCAAAAAGAATATAGATAATATACGATTGGCCAATGGGAGGATGGTTAGGGGACAAGACTCCATAGAGAAGGTCTTCCTCGATTACTTTTCAGATCTTTACAGAGCCGATGGTAAGATTACGGATGAATTAATGGACTTTTATCTTGATGGTATAGTCTTTCCTACTATAACTCTGGCTCAAAGGAATGTACTCGAGGCCGATCTCTCTATTCAGGAGCTGGAAGGTGCAATCAAGCTATGTTCGGGTAACTCCACCCCCGGCTGTTAGATATAAAGAGGATGTTTTTCCTAGATTGTTGGAGGTCCTTGTTGAATCGGTGGAGGAGGGGAACCTGCCTGGTTCAATGATGGAGGCCGTAATAATATTAATCCCAAAAAAGGTAAGGACCCCATGGATATGGGATCCTATAGACCGATTTTGCTGCTGAACGCGGATGCAAAACTCCTGGCGAGTATCCTGGCCACAAGACTTTCTGGGGTTATCTCCTCCATTGTCCCCCCGGACCAGAACGGCTTCATTCCAAACAAAGGCACACAATATAATCTCCACCGGCTTTTTGCCAACATACAGGCCCCTGGGGGGTCTGCTCGTTCCATCCTGTCCTTAGATGCCTCTAAGGCCTTTGACAGGGTGGAGTGGCGGTTCCTATGGAGGGTTTTGGCGAGGATGGGCTTTGGGGAGAGATTTATAAACATGATCAAAACACTCTATAGATCCCCTACGGCCAAGTTGAGTATCAATTGGAGCCTTACTGCTAGTATTGATCTAAATAGAGGTACTCGTCAGGGTTGCCTATTATCTCCACTCCTATTCGATATTTATATTCAGCCTCTGGCCTTGGCCATTAGGCAGGATGTCCAAATTAAAGGATTTGGAACACTGGGAGAGGAAGATTGTATCTCTCTATACGCGGATGATATCCTTTTTTTTGCAGATAATACAGAGATAACTGTCTCAAGAATGATTCGGATGGTTAAACTATTTGGTGAGGTATCAGGCCTGGACATAAACTGGTCAAAGACTATTCTGATGCCAATAGACCCGGTGTCTCAAGAGGAGTCCTTGATAACCCAGTTAGATATTGTTGATACTTTTCAATACTTAGGCATGACGATATCCCCCAAGGTTGAAAATTCTGTACATCTCAATCTGACCCCATTGATAAAAAAAACAAGGGCAAAAATAGGGATTTGGTTGAGGCTTCCCTTATCCAGAGCTGACCGAGTTTCACTGGTCAAAATGGTAATTCTACCCCAATTCCTCTATGTCCTTAGGAATAGGGTTGTCCCGATACCACTTTTTTAGGACCGAGTACAAGTACCGATACTTTTTTTCAAGTAGTCACCGATACCGAATACCAATACTTTTTTTAAATGTCATGTGACCGTTTTGGGGGATCTGTGGATCTGTGGATGACGCACTGTCATGTGGGGGATCTGTGGATGGCACTGTTATGGGGGACCTGTGGATGGCACTGTTATGGGGGATCTGTGGATGGCACTGTTATGGGGGACCTGTGGATGGCACTGTTATGGGGATCTGTGGGTGGCACTGTTATGGGGGATCTGTGGATGGCACTGTTATGGGGATCTGTGGATGGCACTGTTATGGGGGATCTGTGGATGGCACTGTTATGGGGGATCTGTGGATGGCACTGTTATGGGGGATCTGTGGATGGCGCTGTTATGGGGATCTGTGGATGGTGCTGTTATGGGGGATCTGTGGATGGCACTGTTATGGGGATCTGTGGATGGCACTGTTATGGGGATCTGTGGATGGCACTGTTATGGGGGATCTGTGGATGGCACTGTTATGGGGGATCTGTGGATGGCGCTGTTATGGGGATCTGTGGATGGTGCTGTTATGGGGGATCTGTGGATGGCACTGTTATGGGGATCTGTGGATGGCACTGTTATGGGGGATCTGTGGATGGCACTGTTATGGGGGATCTGTGGATGGCACTGTTATGGGGGATCTGTGGATGGCACTGTTATGGGGATCTGTGGATGGTACTGCTATGGGGTGGGATATCTGTGGATGGCATTGTTATGGGGTGGGGGGATCTGAGGATGGCATTGTTATTTGGTGGGGGATCTGTGGATGGTGCTGTTATAGGGGATCTGTGGATGGAACTGTTATGGGGGGGGGGGGGGGATCTGTGGATGACACTGCTATATGTCATCCACAGATCCCCCTCATAACAGTGTCCCGCAATACACCGGGCCCCGCCGCTCACCGAAGTATTTATAAACGTGAATCCTTATCCTGTTATTAAGTTGAACTAACGCTGCCCTCTCCCATGTTCCCCTGTATCCCCACAGCACTTACTTAAGCTTCCATAGCAGGCAGAGCGGACGGCACCAGTAACGTCACTCACTGACGTCGCGCGTCTGCTCCGCCTGCTTCACTCATAAAGTGGGCGGAGCAGGCGCTCTACGTCAGTGAGTGACGTTACTGCTGCCGTCTGCTCTGCCTGCTATGGAAGCTTAAGTAAGTGCTGTGGGGATACAGGGGGATACAGGGGAACATGGGAGAGGGCAGCGTTAGTTCAACTTAATACCAGGATAAGGATTCACGTTTATAAATACTTTGGTGAGCGGCGGGGCCCGGTGTAAGAGTACAGTGACTGCACCGGGCCCCGCCCATAGTTACGCCCATAGTATTCTATTTATGTATCGGGGCGGGGTATCGGCGGCTGAGTACCGCCGAGAAAACTCGGAATCGGTCCCGATACCGATACTAGTATCGGTATCGGGACAACCCTACTTAGGAATATACCTATTTGGGTAGAGGATAACTACTTTAAACTAATTGAAAGAATAATCAACGATCTGGTTTGGGGAAGAAAACGAGTAAGACTCAAATTAGAATATTTGTATAAGCTGCTGGAGCAGGGGGGCTTAAATCTCCCATGCTTTAAAGGCCATTTCATCGCTGCTCAGCTATGGATGTGTAATGAATGGCCAAATAGTACTTCACTAAGTAGCCTAGTAAGAAGCTCTGCACATAATAATATATTTACGCTTTTGGAATCTGGGCTATTGAATAATAGGGACTGGGGCCATAAAGGGACTAAACAATTACTATTGAAAATGTGGGCTACTACTAGAGGATGGTTGGGGGTAAAGGGATCACTTATATTCACCCCTCTCTGGCACAATTCTCACTTACAGATGTTAGATGGTATACCAAGGGATCAATTCTGGCAAAATAATGGGATTCTCTATACGGCACAGGTGGTTAAGAATGGAGAAATTAAGTCATTTGTGGAATTATCACACAGTGCAGAAAATCTATCTTGGTTCAGGTACTTTCAGCTTCGCTCTGCACTTTTTAGTTTGGAGGATAAATCACTGTTAGATATAGATAGTTCTTCTCCGTTAAACGAGAGGTTCGGGAAGATACCACTAAGAATGAAGATGTCAAACATATACAAATTATTAATTAAGTCACGGTTTTCTGAGACACTCTCTCCCAGGCCTTCTGCCCTGGTGATTGACTGCCCAAATATACGAATGGTAGGGTGGGGGAGCATCTTCACTAATCAAGATGCACTTTCTTATAACTTCAATCATGTTATAGTACAGTTCAACATTTATCACAGATTATATGTTACCCCTGTTTGGTTAAACAAGTGTGGAATAAGAGATACCTCCAAGTGTCCTCGTTGTGACACAGATGGTGCGGATTATCTACATATGATCTGGGCATGCCCAGAACTCGAGGCATACTGGAGTGGTATTAGTAACATAGTACATAAGGCCGAAAAAAGACATTTGTCCATCCAGTTCGGCCTGTTATCCTGAAAGTTGATCCAGAGGAAGGCAAAACAAAAAAACCTGTGAGGTAGAAGCCAATTTTCCCCACTTTAGGGGAATAAAAAATTCCTTCCCGACTCCAATCAGAATAACTCTTCTATTAACAATCTTCTCACCCACAAATTAAAAGTACAGATTCCTCTTGAGCCACAATTGTTTTTACTGAACGATCTTTCCACATTAAGTAGCCAGAAACCCCAAAAGATTCTACTAGGCAGAACATTACTACTGGCCAGGCTCCTGATTAGTCGGAACTGGTTTGCACGCCATGCCCCAGAGGTAAACAATTGGATAAACCTGGTTAATAAGGTGAAAAACCACGAACAGATTCTTTATAAGCAGAGAGGTGGACGAGAGAAATGGGCTAAGATTTGGGATGGCCAGTAGTTCTGAAAGAATCGTATTATTTATTTATTTAAATTATTATTATTTTTTTTTTTTTTATTCCTCGTCTTCTTTTCTCCTGCTCTTCCCTCTTCCCTTCTCCTTATTTTCTTTTGAGGGGGATAATGGGGTTAAGCGGGAAAAATGTTGAAATTTTTTTTTTTAATAAGCTCTAATTGCACGATGTGTATTTGCTTTTCACAGTAATAAAGATGTTAAACTTAAAAAAGTCTAGAGTCGCTGATGAGCAGTTTTCTTCACCCACCTACTGAAGAAACTACTCACCAGCAGCACCAGCTGCAGAACCTATAGCAGAACCTGAACTAGTAGCTTGTGGCATACTTGGACTGCACCCTGCCACCGCACATCGAAGATCCCCTGGACTACTGGGCAGCCAAACTTGATTTTTGGCCGCAACTGGCCGAGTTTGCCCTGGACAAGCTTTCCTGCCCGGCCATCAGTGTGGCATCAGAGCGGGTGTTTAGTGCGGCAGGGGCCATAGTTACCCAAGGATAACTGGCCTGTCCACCCAAAATGTGGAGAAACTGACCTTAGTGAAGATGAATCAAGCGTGGATCAGCCAGGATTTTCAAACACCAGTGCCTGATGCATCAGACTAGATCATCCATGGTGCCACACCTAAACTTTGTCAAAAGAGACCTGTTTCTTCCAGCTACCTGCTTCAGCTACTATTCTGAGGCTGCCACCTGCCTGATGCCACACCTGCTGCCAGGTCCTCCTACTGCCACCCACCATCTTCAGCTGGTACTGGTATTCCCTCCCCACTCTGTCACTGGGCCACTCTGTGGTCTCCTCATGCTGCTGCCACCTCCCCAATAGGTGGTCTCCTCATGCTGCTGCCACATCACCACTCTGTGGTCTCCTCATGCTGCTGCCACCTCAACACTCTGTCATTGGGCAACTCTGTGGACTTCTCATGCTGTTCCCACTCTGCCCACTCCATGACTGGGCCACTATTTTGCCTTTTTGACCTGGTTGACATCATAATTCATTTGACCCTTCTTCTGATCTGTCAGAAGGAAGGAAAAATGAGAATCACAAGGGATCTTGTTTATGTAGCAGCTGTAAGGCCTGTATGACATGGTCCCTATTTTGCATGAGAATTAGCTTATGATTTGGTAGCCAAAAGCAGGAGTGGGTACAAAACACAGAAGACATGCAAATATTCCATTCACGTGTCATCTCTGTTTTGGATCCACTCCAGTTTTTTGGGGGGCTTTAGCAATACTGATGGATTACTTACCAAATGCTGACCGAGTGAAGGCGAAAGCTCAACAGACAGGATCAATTTTTTTAGGGTTATTGTTCTGACAGATCAGAGGAAGGGTAAAATAATCAGTGACATAGTAACATAGTACATAAGGCCGAAAAAAGACATTTGTCCATCCAGTTCGGCCTGTCATCCTGCAAGTTGACGGCAACATAAACCTACTGCTGACACCCTCTCCACTCTGTCAGAGGGGTTCTACTTGTATAAGCGTTTAATAGAATAGGTTCTGTAGAAATCTATGTGGAATTAGCTGATGACGATGTAACAAAAAATGCGCTTTTTCATGCTATAGTAGGATCTTGGGCCTCTGCAAAGTTCTTTATACTTGGTGCTAACATTGACCTGTAAGGCTGAGTTCACACTTATTATTATTCAAATAAGTGAAGTGTGCAGTGATTCTAAGAGCGACGCCTGTCATCTGCGTGTCATACTGACTCACAGTATTGTTTCACTATCACAGCAGACTCCCTATGCGTGTTTCTGCAAGGCACAGTGTTCTTCATCATTATATAGGCTCTCTGCAGCCAGGAAATAGCTGTTTTTTAACGTGATTCGCCACGACTAAATTCGGATCGAATTGAATCTTTTTGGAAAATTCGGCAACCCGACCAAATCAAATTTTTTAGAAATTCGCTCATCTCTAATTATAACTATTACAGGCAGTGTGGGGGCATTATAACTATTACAGGCTATGTGGTGGCATTATAACTATTATAGGCTATGTGGGGGTAATATAACTTACAGGCAGTGTGGAGGCATTTATAACTGTTACAGGTAGTGTGGGGACATTTATAACTATTAAAGGCAATGTGGGGGCCTTATAAGTATTACATGTAGTGTGGGGGCCTTATAACTATTACAGGCAGTATGGGGGCAATTATAACTATTGCAGGCATTGTGTGGGGGTATTTATATTTATTACAGGCATTATAACTATTATAGGCACTATACAGGCATTATAATTATTGTGAGCACTACAGGGGGCATTATAACTGTTGGGGAGCATTATAAGTACTAGGGTACTATATGAGAGCATGATTACTGCATGCACTATATAGTATAATACCTACTGGAGACACTTTGGGGGAAATATTTTCTACTAAGGGGCCATCATTATTACTGTGGGTACTATGGGTGCATTATTATTTGGTACAATATGGAAGGCACTGATACTAACGAAGGCACTGAGAGAGAATTATAACTATTGGTGGGGCTTTGGAGTTTGCTATTACTACGGGGGGACTATCTGCATAGCATTATTGTTTCTGCAGTATAGTATATGGGGGAGCACAGTGGTCAGAATACTGGGGGTAGCAGCAGAATAGGGGCATCAGGTAATAAGTCGAATAATCAGGCCTTCTCATTAGATGTCATATGGCTATTGAGCCAATCAGCAGCTGACCTCTAATGTACCAGCCTCTACTTTGCTGCCCCTTCGAGCTCCGAGCTCACCAACACTACAGTTCCTGTGGGGGCTAAATATCCAACCAGCTCAAGATACAAAATGATTATATAATGTATACAGTGAAGGTGTATCTACTGTAAGTGTAGTCTATGTGTAATTTATATACTGTATGGTGTATAGTACTTACAATACGTGTTTGTATATGGTGTATGAATGTGTGTAGTGCACACTATATATGGTGTATGCATATTTATATGTAAGTGTCGTATATATGGTGTATTTGTGTGTAGCATATACACTCACCTAAAGAATTATTAGGAACACCTGTTCTATTTCTCTTTAATGCAATTATCTAGTCAACCAATCACATGGCAGTTGCTTCAATGCATTTAGGGGGTGGTCCTGGTCAAGACAATCTCCTGAACTCCAAACTGAATGTCAGAATGGGAAAGAAAGGTGATTTAAGCAATTTTGAGCGTGGCATGGTTGTTGGTGCCAGACGGGCCGGTCTGAGTATTTCACAATCTGCTCAGTTACTGGGATTTTCATGCACAACCATTTCTAGGGTTTACAAAGAATGGTGTGAAAAGGGAAAAACATCCAGTATGCGGCAGTCCTGTGGGCAAAAATGCCTTGTGGATGCTAGAGGTCAGAGGAGAATGGGCCGACTGATTCAAGCTGATAGAAGAGCAACGTTGACTGAAATAACCACTCGTTACAACCGAGGTATGCAGCAAAGCATTTGTGAAGCCACAACACGCACAACCTTGAGGCGGATGGGCTACAACAGCAGAAGACCCCACCGGGTACCACTCATCTCCACTACAAATAGGAAAAAGAGGCTACAATTTGCACGAGCTCACCAAAATTGGACTGTTGAAGACTGGAAAAATGTTGCCTGGTCTGATGAGTCTCGATTTCTGTTGAGACATTCAAGTGGTAGAGTTTGAATTTGGCGTAAACAGAATAAGAACATGTATCCATCCTCTGATGGCTACTTCCAGCAGGATAATGCACCATGTCGCAAAGCTCGAATCATTTCAAATTGGTTTTTTGAACATGACAATGAGTTCACTGTACTAAAATGGCCCCCACAGTCACCAGATCTCAACCCAATAGAGCATCTTTGGGATGTGGTGGAACGGGAGCTTCGTGCCCTGGATGTGCATCCCTCAAATCTCCATCAACTGCAAGATGCTATCCTATCAATATGGGCCAACATTTCTAAGGAATGCTATCAGCACCTTGTTGAATCAATGCCACGTAGAATTAAGGCAGTTCTGAAGGCAAAAGGGGGTCCAACACTGTATTAGTCTGGTGTTCCTAATAATTCTTTAGGTGAGTGTATATACGGTGTATGTAAAGTGAGTGTAAGGGGTATATATTATGTATGTATATATGAGTGTATTGTATATGTGGTGTATTTGTGTGTGTAGTGTATACAGTATATGGTGTATTTATTTATGTGCGTAGCGTATAACTGATGTATTTGTGTGTAGTGGACATATGATGTGTGCGTAGTGTATACATGGTCTGTTCATGTATGCATACACTCCCAACCATCCGTGATTCGGTATAACTACTGTGTGGGGTCACAAAGGGGACTGGGAAGGATTAGGACATATGTATAGTATATGAGCATAGATAGACACTGGGCATAGGTAGAGGTGTGGCTTAACGTAAAAAAAAGAAAGAAAATTGCTATGTTGCGTTAAGCGCGCAACTGATGTGCATCTGTGTTTTTTTTTAAAGTTGAGAGATATGTGTGTGTAGTGTAAATATGGTGTATTTCTGTGTGTGTAGTGTATATATGGTGTATTTATGTGTGTGTAATGTGTATATGGTGTATTTCTAATGCTGCATGTCTGCCATTGAACAGGGAACGTGTTGTCGTGTTGTTAAAATTTTGAATCCCACCCCTGCCCTGACTGGATTACACAACATCAGCACAGAAGGAGGCTGCCGCTCATTCCTGTGCTGATGATTATACTGTCACAGCAGGCCAAAAGCTCCCGGAAGTGCTGCAGGTAATAAATCTATTTACATCACACAAGATTCTGTGTGTAAAGACAAAGATGAGAACAACTCGCCACCATTTCTCTGCCACAACAAGTCAACAATAAGACAACGTGAGAGAGGGTACTATTGCGCTGCCACTCTTCTCTAAAACCTCGGTGTCTGGAGTTGCCCTAGGTGTAATCCCAGGGGGCAGCGGCTGGGTTCCAAACGTGAGCCCTGCCTGGACTACACTGCGTGCAGAATTATTAGGCAAATGAGTATTTTGACCACATCATCCTCTTTATGCATGTTGTCTTACTCCAAGCTGTATAGGCTCGAAAGCCTACTACCAATTAAGCATATTAGGTGATGTGCATCTCTGTAATGAGAAGGGGTGTGGTCTAATGACATCAACACCCTATATTAGGTGTGCATAATTATTAGGCAACTTCCTTTCCTTTGGCAAAATGGGTCAAAAGAAGGACTTGACAGGCTCAGAAAAGTCAAAAATAGTGAGATATCTTGCAGAGGGATGCAGCACTCTTAAAATTGCAAAGCTTCTGAAGCGTGATCATCGAACAATCAAGCGTTTCATTCAAAATAGTCAACAGGGGCGCAAGAAGCGTGTGGAAAAACCAAGGCGCAAAATAACTGCCCATGAACTGAGAAAAGTCAAGCGTGCAGCTGCCAAGATGCCACTTGCCACCAGTTTGGCCATATTTCAGAGCTGCAACATCACTGGAGTGCCCAAAAGCACAAGGTGTGCAATACTCAGAGACATGGCCAAGGTAAGAAAGGCTGAAAGACGACCACCACTGAACAAGACACACAAGCTGAAACGTCAAGACTGGGCCAAGAAATATCTCAAGACTGATTTTTCTAAGGTTTTATGGACTGATGAAATGAGAGTGAGTCTTGATGGGCCAGATGGATGGGCCCGTGGCTGGATTGGTAAAGGGCAGAGAGCTCCAGTCCGACTCAGACGCCAGCAAGGTGGAGGTGGAGTACTGGTTTGGGCTGGTATCATCAAAGATGAGCTTGTGGGGCCTTTTCGGGTTGAGGATGGAGTCAAGCTCAACTCCCAGTCCTACTGCCAGTTTCTGGAAGACACCTTCTTCAAGCAGTGGTACAGAAAGAAGTCTGCATCCTTCAAGAAAAACATGATTTTCATGCAGGACAATGCTCCATCACACGCGTCCAAGTACTCCACAGCGTGGCTGGCAAGAAAGGGTATAAAATAAGAAAATCTAATGACATGGCCTCCTTGTTCACCTGATCTGAACCCCATTGAGAACCTGTGGTCCATCATCAAATGTGAGATTTACAAGGAGGGAAAACAGTACACCTCTCTGAACAGTGTCTGGGAGGCTGTGGTTGCTGCTGCACGCAATGTTGATGGTGAACAGATCAAAACACTGACAGAATCCATGGATGGCAGGCTTTTGAGTGTCCTTGCAAAGAAAGGTGGCTATATTGGTCACTGATTTGTTTTTGTTTTGTTTTCGAATGTCAGAAATGTATATTTGTGAATGTTGAGATGTTATATTGGTTTCACTGGTAAAAATAAATAATTGAAATGGGTATATATTTGTTTTTTGTTAAGTTGCCTAATAATTATGCACAGTAATAGTCACCTGCACACACAGATATCCCCCTAAAATAGCTAAAACTAAAAACAAACTAAAAACTACTTCCAAAAATATTCAGCTTTGATATTAATGAGTTTTTTGAGTTCATTGAGAACATGGTTGTTGTTCAATAATAAAATTAATCCTCAAAAATACAACTTGCCTAATAATTCTGCACTCCCTGTACACACTAATAATATGAGTGAAAACTGCCAGTGAAATAGGAACCCGCGCTATGTCCCAGACACGTCCCTAAAGTGTTAAAACTGGTAAGAACTATTAATATAGGTTAGTGTGCAACAATCTCAGCATACAGCGATCTCACCTGGAATGTAGCGCTGTTGGCTGCTTCCGATATCTGTCTCTTATCCGACAATATTCTTTCCTATAGGGTCTTCTGCCTCTGTCTTTAAACCTTGTAATAGTTAAATTCCTCTGTTCTTTCGCCTCCCCTCCTCAACACACGCCGCACTGGCCGGTAGCTGGCGTGGAAGCAGGGAAGCTTGAAAAAAAAACTGGTCCTGTGTGACATCAAACCTCTAGGTACGAGTACCTCAGGGGGAAAAAAGACCATCCATCCCTGACGAAGAAACACGAGTGTTTTCGAAACGTGTTGGATGGTCTTTTTTCCCCCTGAGGTACTCGTACCTAGAGATGTGAAGTCACACAGGACTTCTTCTGGAACCTGTTTTTTTTTTTCAAGCTTCCCTGCTCCCACGCCAGCTACCGGCCGGAGCGGCGTGTGTTGAGGAGGGGAGGCGAAAGAACAGAGGAATTTAACTATTGCAAGGTTTAAAGACAGAGGCAGAAGACCCTATAGGAAAGCATATTGTCGGATAAGAGACAGATATCGGAAGCAGCCAATAGCGCTACATTCCAGGTGAGATCGCTGTATGCTGAGATTGTTACAAGCTAACCTATATTAATAGTTCTTACCAGTTTTAACACTTTAGGGACGTGTCTGGGACATAGCGAGGGATCCTATTTCACAGGCAGTTTTCACTCAAGTCAACAATAAGGTTAAGTTAATCATTCTTAAAATGGCACTAACCAGCAGTTTGGGGCTTTACACTTATTATCTGTCGCTGACTCTAAGGGGGAGATTTATCAAACTGGTGTTTGGAAAATGAAAGGTGAAATTTGGTTGCTATGGGCAAATAAGCCAGGTCTACTTTACACCAGTTTGACTAATTTTCTTGGCAGAGGGATGTGATATTCTAAGGGAGGTGTGAAACACCAAAAGTAATACAGAAATATCAAATGTCTGACTCAAGCTGTGTATGCACCTGAAAGGGAACCTATATAGAGCCAGTACCCTACCTATGCCTATGCACATTAATAGGGAGAAAGCTGTCAATTGGCAACAAGTGAGAGGGTGGAGCCTGCATCTCATGAAGAAATTAGACTGATTCGTGCCTCCTTCTGACCAAAAGCCTTTTGTTTTGGAAGAAATTGCCTTAAGTAAAGTAGTCAATGAATTAAAAACAAGTTTCGTTATAGCATACAAGCTTTTAGTCATAAGGTTTCCTTATAAAAGGTTACATATATTCAACAATATCAAGGTAACACCTATTATAATTTAATCTCTATCAAATACTATAATTAATTAATAAGCAATGCTGTAAAACATACCTCAATATAATGAAAAAAGACCTTCTGTACCATATGTGAACTCTGAAGCAAAAGTTGCTGCTGGAGTGACTAGTAAAACAGGCTCCCTAGAAACTAGAATTTATCAGCAGACATGTTCAGTGGGTTCTCTTCCATGGAGCATTGATCTAAAAGATATCCATTACACTTCCAAAGTGACTATTGTTACAACCATTATATCCCAAAGGAAACAATGCATTTATTGAGTAGGGATCATTTCCCATAACAAGCAGACCTTTTCAGAACTCTCTTTTTCTTCAATGATCGGAGAACTTGTATTTATATCTTCCTGACCAATGAGATTGTGTTCGCCTTGCCCATGAAAATGGACATGGGTACCTGCTGGAAACTCCAATTTAGCAAAATATGCTGTCTCAGGAGAGTCAGTTCTACTTGGTTCTCTTACAGTTTTACCTGACAGCATGAAAGTTAAATCTTATTAAATTAGCAAAACCTGATCCCAAGCTGAAACTAGCAGAGGTGGACTGGCCATAGACCCTACAGGGAAATTTCCTGGTGGACCGATGGCTGACAGCCGGGTACATAATGATCTGATGCTGTAGGTATTAATAAATGCTAGGAGCATCAGGTACTGTACTTAAGAACCTGGCCAATCGCAGCAGGAGCCCTCCTGAACTGTATCACTGTCCTCAGGGCGGTCATACAGTTGAATAGTGGGCTGCATGCGCCAGTATTTTGTGCTGCACTGTGGTATTTGCTTCTGCTGAGGCAGTATTTTGTGGTATTTGGCTCTTTTGAGGAGGTATTTTATGCTGCACTACAATATTACAGGCCCTACCTACTTATTTTGTCCCTGCCTACTTGTGTTGCCCCACCTTCTGTCAGTTTGTACGTACTTACAACATAGGTCCACTTTTAGCTTTTGTTTTCCCAGGGCCACTTTAAGTTCCCAGTCCACACAGGAATACTAGCAAAGTTTATATCCATAGCAACACTATTTTTCTGCTACAATAAGACTCCAATAAATTTTCTCATTTACACCAAATCATCTCTTCTGAATCGAGAAAAGTTTAAGACATTATCGAAGTTTACAGCTAAAGTATTTTAGTATTTTTTAGCTTGATGACTTTCCTAGGATCCTTTAACCCCTTAAGGACACAGCCCTATTTCACCTTTAGGACCAGGCCATTTTTTGCAAATCTGACCAGTGTCACTTTAAGTGCTGATAACTTTAAAACGCTTTGACTTACCCAGGCTGTTCTGAGATTGTTTTTTCGTCACATATTGTACTTCATGACACTGCTAAAATTGGGTCAAAAAAGTAAATTTTTTTGCATAAAGAAATACCATATTTACCCAAAATTTTGAATAATTAGCAAATTTCAAAGTTTCAGTTTCTCTACTTCTGTAATACATAGTAATACCCCCAAAAATTGTGATGACTTTACATTCCCCATATGTCTACTTCATGTTTGTAGCATTTTGGGAATGATTTTTTGGGGATGTTACAAGGCTTAGAAGTTTAGAAGTAAATTTTGAAATTTTTCAGAAATCTTCAAAATCCCACTTTTTATGGACCAGTTCAGGTTTTAAGTCACTTTGTGAGGCTTAGATAATAGAAACCTCCCAAAACTTTGTTAACCCTTTAGGTCTACCACAAGACTTCATGGCAAATGGACATACATTTTAAGAATTTTGATTTTTTTGGAAAATTTTCCAATATAATAATTTTTTTCATGGAAAAAAACAAGGGTTAACTGCCAAACAAAACTCAAAATGGGTTGCCCTGATTCTGTAGTTTGCAGAAACACCCCATATGTGGTCGTAAACTACTGTTTGTCCAAACGGGAGCACATAGAAAGAGGGGAACACCATATGGGTTTTGCAAGGCATATTTTGCAGGACTGGTTTTGTTTATACCATGTCCCATTTGAAGCCCCCCGTTGCACCCCTAGAATAGAAATTTCAAAAAAAGTGACTCCATCTAAGAAAGTACACCCCTCAAGGTATTCAAAACTGGGTTTACAAACTTTGTTAACCCTTTAGGTGTTCCACGAGAGTTAATGGCAGATGGAGAAACAATTTAGAAATTTCAATTTTTTTGAAAATTTTCAACTTTAACCCATTTTTTTCAGCAATAAAGTAAGGGTAAAAAGCCAAACAAAACTCAATATGGGTTGCCCTGATTCTGTAGTTTTCAAAAACACCCCATATGTGGTCGTAATCTACTGTTTGGCCAAACGGGAGCACATAGAATGAGGGGAACGCCATATGGGTTTTGGAAGGCAGATTTTGCAGGACTGGTTTTGTTTATACCATGTCCCATTTGAAGCCCCCCGTTGCACCCCTAGAATAGAAATTTCAAAGTGACTCCATCTAAGAAAGTACACCCCTCAAGGTATTCAAAACTGGGTTTACAAACTTTGTTAACCCTTTAGGTGTTCCACAAGAGTTAATGGCAGATGGAGAAACAATTTTGGAATTTCTATTTTTTGGAAAATTTTCCATTTTAACCCTTACTTTATTACTGAAAAAAATGGGTTAACAGCCAAACAAAACTCTAAATGGGTTGCCCTGATTCTGTAGTTTGCAAAAACACCCCATATGTGGTCGTAAACTACTATTTGGCTAAACGGCAGGACATAGAAGAAGGGGAACGCCATATGGTTTTTGGAAGGCAGATTTTGCTGGACTGGTTTATTTACACCATGTACCCTTTCAAGCCCCCTGATGCACCCCTAGAGTAGAAACTCCATAAAAGTGACCCCATCTAGGAAACTACGGGATAAGGTGGTTGTTGTTTTGGGACTATTTTAGGGGTAAATATGATTTTTGGTTGCTCTATATTACACTTTTTTGAGGCAAGGTAACAAAAAATTTAAATTCTAAAATTGTTTCTACATTCGCTATTTAATTTTGTGGAACACCTAAAGGGTTAACAAAGTTTGTAAAGTAACTTTTGAATACCTTGAGGGGTGTAGTTTCTTAGATGGTGTCACTTTTTTGGAGTTTCTAGTCTAGGCTAAATCAGGGGGGCTTCTAATGGGACATGGTGTCAAAAGAAACTGTCCATCAAAATCTGCCTTCCAGAAACCATATGGAGTTCCCTTCGTTCTATGCCCTGCCGTGTGGCTATATAGCCATTTATGACCACATATGGGGTGTTTCTGCAAACTACAGAATCAGGGCCATAAATATTGAGTTTTGTTTGGCTGTTAACCCTTGCTTTATTACCGGAAAAAAAGGATTCAAATGGAAATTTTGGCCAAAAATTGGTGTTTTGGCACCGTTTATATTTTATATTTTTAACGCTGTTCATCCGAGGGGTTTGGTCAAATGTTATTTTTATAGGGAAGATTCTTACAAACGCGGCGATACCTAATATGTCTACATTTTAGAATTTATTTAGATTTTACACTACATTATCATTTTAGGAACCCAAAAAAAATATTTTAGTATCTCCATAGCCTGGGAGCTAAATCTTTTTTTTTTTTAATTGGGCGACTATCTAATGTAGGGGCTCATTTTTTGCGGGATGAGATGGCGGTTTTATTTGCAATAATTGGGGGTGCATATGACATTTTGTTCGCTCGCTATTACACTTTTTTGTGATGTTAGGTGTCCAGAAATGGCATTTTTTTACACTTTTTTTTTTTTTAACGCTGTTCATCCGGGGGGTTGGGTTACATGTTACTTTTATAGAGAAGATTTTTACGGACGCGGCGATGCCCAATATGTATGGCTCTCAGACTTTGGAAACAATAAGCAGGCATCCTAAAACTACGGCCCTCCAGATGTTGTAAAACTACAATTCCCACCATGCCCTGCTGATGGCTGTAGGTTGTCTGGGCATGCTGGGAGTTATAGTTTTACAACATCTGGAGGGCCGCAGTTTGAGGATGCCTGCACTAAAACTAATATTTTTTTTCCCAAAAAAATATTGTTTCTGTGTCTCCAAAGTCTGAGAGACATAGTTTTTTATGTTCTCTAGGGGACTGTTGTGGATTATAAAAATTTTGTACTCCATGGAAGTGTGATACTCCCTAAAGCAATCGATAATGCAGAGGCCCGGATGATCGGGGCAAGTGTTACATTGAGTAGTGGTGTCCTTCCGTATCCCCCTCTTGTGACACACTCTGCATCTTTTTTGGTTTCGTCCCTTCTTTCCAGTATGGGGGACCACACCTGGAAAATGTTGGCCAGGGACGATCCGGGCGCCTCCAATTCCCGAGGTACTCCGGCCTGCTCTTTCCCGGTCCGAAAAGATCAGGTCTTTGAGGACTGCCTCATAGAATTGGAGGAATGTCCCTGTGCTGCCAGCGCTTCGGGATAGTACAAAAGAGTTGTACATGGCAACCTGTACCAAGTAGACCGCAACTTTTTGTACCATGCCCAGGTTTTGCGCATGGCGTTATATGGCTTGAGGACTTGATCAGAGAGATCAACTCCTCCCATATACCGATTGTAGTCGACGATACAATCGGGCTTGAGGACCGTTGCCGCGGTACCTCGCACAGAGACGGGGGTGGTGCCATTACCGTGGATTGTGGACAGCATAAGGACATCCCTCTTGTCCTTATACCTGACCAGCAACAGGTTTCCACTGGTAAGGGCACGGGTCTCACCCCTGGGGATAGGTACCTGGAGGGGGTGGGCAGGGAGGCCGCGTTGATTTTTCCGCACGGTCCCACAAGCGAACGTGGATCTGGCGGCAAGGGACCTGAACAAGGGAATGCTGGTATAAAAGTTATCCACATACAAGTGGTAACCCTTATCCAGCAGTGGGTACATAAGGTCCCACACGAGTTTCCCGCTAACACCCAGAGTGGGGGGACATTCTGGGGGTTGAATACAGGAATCTCGCCCCTCGTACACACAAAATTTGTAAGAGTACCCTGAGGTACTCTCACAAATTTTGTATAGCTTCACGCCATACCTCGCCCGCTTTGTGGGAATGTATTGGCGGAAACTGAGTCTCCCCTTGAACGCAACGAGAGACTCATCAACCGCGACCTCCCTTCCAGGTACGTAGGCCTGCTGAAATTTGGCCCCAAAGTGATCGATGACCGGCCGTATCTTATACAGCCGGTCATAGGCAGGATCACCTCGGGGGGGACATGCTGCATTATCGGAATAATGCAGACATTTCCAGATGGCCTCAAACCGGGAGCGTGTCATGGCCGTACTGTAGAGTGGGGTCTGGTAGAGGATGTCCCCACTCCAGTATTGCCTGACACTGGGTTTTTGCACTAGACCCATATGCAGCAGGAGGCCCCAAAATGTCCTCATCTCGGCTGCACTGACCGGCGTCCAGCCACCAGGTCTAGCCAAAAATGAGCCCGGGCGCTGAGCAACGAACTGTTGGGCGTACAGGTTCGTCTGCTCCACCATCAGATTCACCAATGGGTTACTGAAAAAAAAACTAAAAAAGTCAATTTCAGTAAACCCCACTGTGGGAATCTGGATTCCTGGATTGCCAGCAAAATCCGGAATCTCGGGCTGAAAGTCCACTGGGGGACACCAGCTAAGTTCATCGGCAGGGGGCTCCGGTGGGCTTATTTGGTGGTCTGGGAAACCAGAACGAACCCCAGGGCGGCTCGTACTAGGGTGGGCCACAGGATCCCTAGCATGTGGGGCCCCTGGCTCCGCCTGGCGGCGTCTCCGCCGCCTTGGGGGCTCATCGTCATCAGATGATGATGAGGAGGATGCGGATGACAAAAGGAACGTGGGGTCATCCTCACTGGGGCTCTCGGAGTCGGAGGCAATCTGGGCGTATGCCTCCTCTACTGAGAACATCCGGCGGGCCATTGGTATGTGTGTGCGTGTGTGTGTAAACCTTTATTCTATGTGCGTGTGTGTGGGGGCACGGGTGTTCGCGTACTAAAAAATCCAAGCAAAAAAAGTGTTAGGAAAAAATAATAATAATAAAAAGTTCAAACTTGCTGATCAGCGGTGGGGCGGGCGATGCGCTAACAGTGGCCGCCGAACGCTAAGAGTGCCGGCCAGTCAGCGCATGCAGAAAAAAAAAAAAGTGGTGGTGGGGGGCTGGTGGTGGAGGGGGGGGGGGTAGGCGGGGGGGGGGGTCTAGGGTCTGAAAGCTGAAGCAAAAAAGTTTAGAATAAATGTGCTTTTTTTTTTTTTTTTTTTACTTTTCCCTTCTATCCCTGCCTAACGGTGCCTCTTCCTCACTGACCCTAACCTACCTGGAGGGCGATGGGTGCAGGAGGGTGATGGATGGCGATTAGGGGGACTCAGGAGCTGGTGCTGGATGGTGCTGCAGGGTGCTCGTGCAGAACAGGAAGAGGAGGGGAGAGAGGAGCGCAGGAAGTTTGAATCTCGCGCCTCTCTCCCCTGCACCAATCAGCACCCTAGACAGCAGCATTCAGCACCAGGGCCAGCACTGCCTCTCCAAATCTTCGGACTGTGATTGGTGGTGTATAATCACGCCACCGATCGCAGTCTTTTTCCGGTTCATCGGGTCACCGGAGACCTGAATGGACCGGAAACGCAGCAAACCGCAGGTCTGAATTGACCTGCGGTTTTCTGCGATCGCCGATACGGGGGGGTCAAATGACCCCCCCTGGCGTTGTTACAGGATGCCGGCTGAATGATTTCAGCCGGCATCCCGTTCCGATTAACCCCCGCGGCGCCGGCATCGCAATTTAAAGCCATGACGTACCGGTATGTCATGTGTCCTTAAGGACTCGGGAAACATGCCGTACCGGTACGTCATGTGTCCTTAAGGGGTTAATAAATGCCAGCTTTCAGCCAGAGAAAAAATACTGCATGCAATGGTATTTGTCCGACAGAAGGCCAGCATTTAAGCCGAAAACCAGACAGATCTCAGTCGGATCCCATTATAGTCAATAGGGATTCAGCAGTTGCAGCAGTATCTGGATATGGTAAACTCCGGTAGTCCGTTCCTCTGCGAGAACAGACTACTAGAGTTTGTGACACATATGAGAATGTAACCTTAGCAAAGCTTTAACAGCATTGCTAAGTAGAGTCAGTATTCAGTGTTCCACATTTTACTGAGCGCTGTGTGTAACATATAGAGGCTTCCAGTCTGCTTCTTGTTACTACCTCAGTCCCTGATTTTCTACATGTGCCCTATCACTGTCCATCACTCTGCCTATCTGACTTGTTATGCACAGGCACCTTCAGTGTTGCAGACTGAAGACAGACTCTCCTTATCAACGTTCAGAGCTTTGCTAAGACTTGTTAATCTGAAAAGACAAGGACTTGTTAAACCGAAAAGGCTAGAATTTGGTCTTAATTTTCATACAATACATGTTTTGTTCCACATGTATTATGTGGGTTAGATTTTTTTTTTCTCAAGCAGTAAGAATGGCTTAGGGAGAAAAGGACATGGCTTAAGACACACCAATGTGTGCCACAAAATAATCTGACCAGTAGGTACTGTAAAGTTAGACAAAAGTTCCTAAAGATGCACCAGATTTATCGTCCAGCATGAGCTGCTTTAATCAATTTGTCACATGTTTAGACTATTTAGTTGGTAATTTACACACTCCATATTAGACAGGATTAGTAAATCTGCCCCAAAGTACTAAAAGTTGTCAAATCAATCATAAGGTACCCTCTTGATCCATCCCCAACTTACAATCTACTTCTTAGTGATGACTTTTCCCATCGAATAACTTACTGTTTTCGGTTTCTCTTCTCTTCCTCCTCTATATTTCATTTTATTGTGAACGTGCACCTTTCATTTCAGGTGTCATTTTGGAATAAGCTGTTGTATGTTACATAGTAACACAGTTTGTAGGGCTGAAAAAAGATGTTTGTCCATCCAGTTCACCCTGTTTCCTGCAAAGTTAATCCAGAGAAAGGCAAAAAAAAAAAACTTATGAGCTAGAAGTCGGTTTTCCTCATTTCATGGGGAAAAAATTCCTTCCCGAAAATCAGGCAATCAGAATAACTCCTTGAATCAACAACCCTTGTGTGTACATGAGGAAGAACATTATATCTGCCCATTATATGACTTGTCTGCATTATTCACCAGTTTTCCCTTCTACAGGCTTTATCCCTCCTAGTTTCCCTGAGCTTGTAGGTGGAAAGTAGCTACTATGATGTCTCGCATACACTGCACACAAAAATAAGAGGCAAAATTCATAAATATAGAACATTTGGTGTTGCAGAAAATGTTCCTAAAAATAATAGTCTTGAACAACTTTGCGTAGCTACTGACAGAAACCACTTCCATCATCCAATTAATGGGTAAGTACGTCATTATTCCACACAAGGGAAACAGGGTTCTGTTTTTCGTGGCCCACCCTTTACTACTGATTTCTACAATGTTTTTTGAAAGTACATTGCCTATTAAAACTTCTTATCCCAATTTCCTTTTCTATTAATAATATCACATGCTAAAGAAGTTATATATTTATAAATGAATTCATTTGTACTATATAATTAATAGCTTATAGTTTTGATGGTGAAGTCATAAATGCTGATCTTATTTTAGGCAAGCGCAGCCTGTGGCTCCTTAGATATTCATCTAGGTGCTTTTTATTCCTTCCTGTATAACTCATTGGAGACATTTTGTATTGCTGGAAATTCATCACTGTTCTAAGGCTAGATTTAAATGTGTGGTGGAGGTTACAGCAGGAGCCTCCATCACAGATTCTGGCAAAAAAAGGATAAAATATTGCTGCATGCTGCACTATTTTGTCTGACAGAATGCTAATGGTTTGGCTGGGTGAGCCTCTTGGGTTTAATTCTGGATTTTAGGGTACCACTTTACGTCATTATGAAAGTATTGTTAATGTTCCACTTGGAAACATTAACAATAAGTCCGGGGAAACCATCTCTTTACAGGTGGTTTCACACAAAGAGCCACTTATCAAAGCTATCTTAAAAAACAAATGTATTTCTTGCCCAGAGCAAACAATCAGAGCTCAGCTTTCATTTTATTAACTGCTCTGGTAAAATGAAATCTGCACTTTGATTGGGTGCTATGGTCAACAAAGATAGTTTTGCTTTTAGATATCTGCCCATAGTCTTTTTGGTGTATTTGCTGTTTTAATGGCTTTTTTTGTGGCCTTTTCTTTTTTATGCAGCCACATGTAGCTACACAATCTATAGTGCATGGCATTTTATTCTGGGGGTTTTATGTCAACATCTATGTAGGAGTTGAAAAAATTGCAAAATACATAAAAATTGCTAATACCCCCATCCTCCCTCGCACACACAAACAGTAAATAATGTAAGTTTTTAGCACAAAAAAGACTGCAACTTTTTGCCCATTTATGCTGCACTCCCTGATTTTCTTAAAAGGCAGGAGTGGCATTGCCTACAGAGTTAGGCAAGTTTACAATTTATCTATGCCAGGGAACTAGTGCAAATAACACCTGAAATCTATGCCAGCTCCTAGTTGGCATCAATTTCAGTTTCTGCAACACTGACATGTTCCTCTTAACAAATTTGGCACACCTTACACCAGCGTATTTTTCTTATTAAGACTTATTAAAAAAAAAAAAATTCCTCCTTGTGTGTGAAGGAATCCCACCCAAAATGTATACAAACAGAATAGTTTTTTTTTTCTGTGGCAGATCACACTCACAAGCCCTCTCAAATTCTAAATGCAATAGCCACACTAAATAGAGTCTCTTTCCTTAGGCTTCATTCACACGTCTGTGGAAAATGGTCCGTGAGATACCGGACTGGCGTGTTCCACAGACGTGGAGGTTTAGGGTTGAGCAAACCCGAACTTTACGTTTTTTTGACCCCGGTTCGAGTTCGGTGTTCGGCAATTTAATGGCGCGTGTTGAAAAGCTGCAGGGCAGCCAATCAACAAGCATTTAACTCGTGTGCCCTTAGAAGCTACTAATGGCATGTCTGTGATTGGCCAGTGCAGCATGTGACCCAGCCTCTATATAAGCTGGAGTCATGTAGCGCCGCACGTCACATCAGCTCTTACTAGTGTAGGGAGAGGATGCTGCAGCTGTGAGGGAGAGATTAGGAAACAATTCGGGTGTTCTTGGTGTTAAATCTGCAAACTACAGCTATTGTTTTTGTGGGTACTATGCTATAATTTTGTACCCCTGAGCCCAGTTCCACAGAAATAATAAGCTTTAATCAGTCAGTTTGTTAGGTGGGCATCGGCGACCATTTTTGCAAGTGCAGTGCCCTTGCAACTGCATGTGTGCCAGGGACATTACTTTAATCCTGTTCTGGTAGCTCAGTGGGCGACATCTAGGCATTTTTTAAGGACACCTGCACTGCATATGTGCCAGGGGAAGGGAAAATAATATAGGTAATCCGTCTGTGACTTCTGGGCCCCGGGGGGGGGAACATATTAAAAAAAAATTCTGTGAAGTACCCCTGTGCTGAATATCTGACAGGGAAAATCTATTCATTAAATCCAGGGGGACAAATTCCCTTTTTTTGGCGGTAAAGTACCCCTGCGGGCTACAGTGCATACCTGCCAGTGAAAATAATTCAATTACTTTAGTCTGTCACTTATTTGTGTGACCTAAAGCAATTTTTTCTCTTTCTGACACTGGCACTGCATATCTGACAGTCAAATAAAACCAGTAAATACTGCTGTTACATTGTCGGTTGACAAATTCCCATTTTTTGTGCTAGAAAGAAATTTTTTTGGCCTGCGCTGCATTTCTGGCAGTCCAATAAAACCAGTAAATACTGCTGTTACATTGTTGGTTGAAAAAAAACACACTTTTTGTGCTAGATTGTACATTTGCAGCCTGCGCTGCATTTCTGACAGTCCACTAAAACCGTTAAATACTACTGTTACATTGTTGATTAAAAAAAGCACACTTTTTGTGCTAGATAGTACATTTGCGGCCTGCGCTGCATTTCTGACAGTCCACTAAAACCGTTAAATACTGCTGTTACATTGTTGGTTGAAAAAAAAAAAAACTTTTTATGCTAGATTGTACATTTGCAGCTGCATTTCTGACAGTCCAATAAAACCGTTAAAGGGAGTCTTTCACCTATACTGACCGTTTTTGAACACTAACAGCATGCTCAGCATTATAGTTCCCATATGTGAATGCTACTTACTGTTTAGCTGTTCGTCACTTATTTCCTTCAAAAAACACTTTTATCCAATATTCAAATTAGGTCTGAAGGTGCCCAGGGGAGGCGTTCAAGTGGCCAGTACCCAGGCCCCTCTTCGCTATTCATATGAAACCCCTCCCCTTTAAACACTCAGGCCGGCCCTAGGTTCTTCTTATTACTGCCTCCCTTCAGTGTGAAATCCTGTGGATGCGCCATTCATCCGAATCGCCGCACCTGCGCCCAGCATTGCCCATTATGGGCATCGGCATCCTAGCATTTATTGCGCATGCGCCTGCCCCAACATCCCGATCTAGCCGGCGGAAGTAAACAGCCGCATCGGAGGGCTGTTAACCCTTTCACTGATAATTTCTTTTGGCAGGGGGCTCTAATCACATGGTGTATATGTGGGGATGACTTTTAAGAGTGGGGCTGTGTCTGACTTAAAAGAATTGGTGGACACCTACTTCGCAGCATCACAACTAAGGGATGGCAAAGGAGTAGAGAGATGATACTGCGCCGACCCGCCCCCCCTTCTCCGGCTTCAGTACAGCCCTCCGATGCGGCTGTTTACTTCCGCCGGCTAGATCGGGATGTTGGGGCCGGAGCATGCGCAATAAACGCTAGGATGCCGATGCCCATAATGGGCAATGCTGGGCACAGGCGCGGCGATTCAGATGAACGGCGCATCCGTGGGATTTCACACTGAAGGGAGGTGGTAATAAGAAGAACCTAGGGCCGGCCTGAGTGTTTAAAGGGGAGGGGTTTCATATGAATAGCAAAGAGGGACCTGGGCACTGGCAGCTTGAACGCCGCCCCTGGGCACCTTCAGACCTAATTTGAATATTGGATAAAAGTGTTTTTTGAAGGAAATCAGCGACGAACAGCTAAACAGTAAGTAGCATTCACATATGGGAACTATAATGCTGAGAATGGTGTTAGTGTTCTAGAACGGTCAGTATAGGTGAAAGACTCCCTTTAAATACTTCTGTTATATTGTTTGAAAAAAAACACCCTTTTTGTGCTAGATAGTACATTTGCGGCCTGCGCTGCATTTCTGACAGTCCAATAAAACCATTAAATGCTGCTGTTACATTGTCGGTTGAAAAAAACCTAACTTTTTGTGCTAGATAGTACATTTGTGGCCTGCGCTGCATTTCTGACAGTCCACTAAAACCAGTCAATACTGCTGTTACATTGTTGGTTGGCAAATTCTCATTTTTTGTGACCGTGAAGTAATTGTATTAAATTCGCCTGTCACACTGTCATGTGACCTCAAGAATTTTTTTCTCTTTATGATACCGGCACAGCCTTACTGTCAGTGAACTAAATTGTTGACTATTGGCGGTTACATTGTCGCCTGACATAAACCATCTGTTAGTTTGGTGGGTGAACGCAAAGAATGAGGAGAGCATCAAATAAGGGATGTGGCCCTGGTCGTGGTGCTGCTGGTGTTGGTGGAGCTCCTGCAGGGAGAGGACGTGGTCAATCTGTGCCAGCTACACACACAAGTGAAACACCTTTCTCAGGTGCGAGTAGGCGACATAACCTTCAGCGTTATTTGGTAGGCCCGAATGCAGCTCTACAAATGGTGAGGCTAGAACAAGTACAGGCGATAGTAGATTGGGTGGCTGACAGTGCCTCCAGTTCCTTCACATTGTCTCTCACCCAGTTCCCTGCTGAAATATCAGCGTTGCCACTTGCAGCCCATGGCCATCAGTCTTTCACCTCACCCCCTTGCAAATCAGCCAAGCAGTCTGAGCCCCAAGTCATGCAGCAGTCTCTTCTGCTTTTTGATGACTCTGCTAGAAGGGTTTCCCAGGCCCATCCACATAGCCCTGCCCCAGAAGTGGAAGAGATGGAGTGCATCGATGCCCAACACTTATGTTTCAGGATGAGTACATGGGAGGACCATCGCAGCACTTCTCGGATGATGACGAAACACAGGGCCAACTGCTGTGGCTTTCTGCAGTGTGCAGACCGACAAGGAAGGCAGGGGTGAAGACTGGGTGGAAGATGATGTGGAGGACGATGAGGTCCTTGACCCCACATGGAATCAAGGTCATGCGAGTGACCTGTGTAGTTTGGAGGAAGAGGCAGTGGTCGCACAGAGCCACCAGCACAGCAAAAGAGGGAGCAGGCTGCAAAAGCGTAGCGCCGTCCCCTAGACAGTATGCCTGCTACTGCCCACTGCACCAAGGGACCGAGCACACCAAAGCCAGCTCCAAGTAGTTCCCTTGCGTGGCAGTTCTTCAAACAATATGCTGACGACAAGACACAAGTGGTTTGCACGCTGTGCAATCAGAGCCTGAAGCGAGGCATAAACGTTCTGAATTTGAGCACAACCTGCATGACCAGGCATCTAAGTGCAAAGCGCAAGCTGCAGTGGAGTAGACACCTCAAAAACCAAGAAAGGTCTCTGGCTCCTCCTGCTTCCTCTTCTGCTGCAGTCTCTGCCTCTTCATCCTCCTCTGGAGTGACAGTGGCACCTGCCCCCCACAAACAGAGGATGTGCCAGCAACACCACTACCTCGGTCACCAAGCATCTCCACAATGTCCCATGGAAGCGTTCAGCTGTCTATCTCCCAAACACTGGAGCGAAAGAGGAAAAAAAAAACTACCCACCCCAATTCCTGGCCCTGTATGCCAGCATTTCCAAATTCCTTGCCTTTGAAATGCTGTCATTCCGTCTGGTGGACACGGACAGTTTTAAGAATCTGATGGCGGTGGCTGTCCCACAGTACGTTGTGCCCAGCCGCCATTACTTTTACAGGCGAGCCATCCCTTCCCTGCACAACGAAGTGGGGGACAAAATCAGGTGTGCACTGCGCAACGCCATCTGTGGCAAGGTCCACCCAACTACAGATACGTGGACCAGTAAGCACGGTCAGGGACGTTATATCTCCCTAACAGCACACTGGGTAAATGCAGTGGCGGCTGGGCCTGAGGCAGATAGCAGTTTGGCGCATGTCCTTCCACCACCGAGGATTGCAAGGAGTTTCTCTTTGCCTCCTGTTGCTTCCTCTGCCTACTCCGCTTCCTCATCCAGTCAGCGTAACACCTTCACCACCAACTTCAGCACAGCCAGGGGTAAATGACAGCAGGCAGT
This sequence comes from Bufo bufo, assembly GCF_905171765.1. Classification (NCBI taxonomy): domain Eukaryota; kingdom Metazoa; phylum Chordata; class Amphibia; order Anura; family Bufonidae; genus Bufo; species Bufo bufo. The sequence goes on along the minus strand of NC_053392.1, from coordinate 464,908,590 downwards.
TTTAAAACGTATCTGTTTGGGGGAAAAACCCCACACCGCGCAGGAGCTGTGGACGGGCATGGAACAACAGACCGATGAGTGGTTGGTGCCATTGAGCCTCAAGCTCGGCCTGGTAGTGTGCGATAATGGGCGAAATCTCGTAGCAGTTCTGGGCCTAGCCGTTTTGACGCACATCCCTTGACTGGCGCATGTGCTGAATTTTTTTTAATAACTTGACCCACCCTCTCCACCCAATCAGATTTCAGCCATTGACCTCACTTGGATGTGGTATCCCTTTCTCAGGCTCCCTCTCCGGCATGGAATCCTGATTCCCTGTTACCCGTGATCACCATGGTAGGCGCATAAAAGAACATTGAAAGTTGATAGAGAAAATATTCAATAGGATCGTGGACATCACGGGGACGTGCGATCAGGCAGAAGTTATCTAGAGTCAACAAAGCGGCAGCTGGGCCTCTCCTGTATAACGTTTCCTCGTAGCAGTTCTGGGCCTAGCCGTTTTGACGCACATCCCTTGCCTGGCGCATGTGCTGAATTTTTTTTAATAACATGACCCACCCTCTCCACCCAATCAGATTTCAGCCATTGACCTCCCTTGGATGTGGTATCCCTTTCTCAGGCTCCCTCTCCAGCATGGAACCCTGATTCCCCGTTACCCATGATCACCATGGTAGGCGCATAAAAGAACATCGAAAGTTGATAGGGAAGATATCCAAATGGATCGTGGACATCATAGGGACGTATGATCAGGCAGAAGTTATCTAGCGTCAACAAAGCTGCAGCAGGGCCTCTCCTGTATAACCTTTTCTCATCCAAAATACCGCAGTGACATTCCATGTAATTTTTTCTTACTCATTCCAATAACAGGGCATCTTAAGAGTCCTGTATTGTTATTTATCGTCACTACCTCTCCGAGTCGGGAGTGGGTAATTGCTGCGTGCCTCCTGCCTTCCTTCGATTTTTCTGCTTTAATAACTTGTTCCACATATCCACCCAATCAGATTTCAGCCACTGACCTCACTTGGATGTGGTATCCCTTTCTCAGGCTCCTTCTCCGGCATGGAACCCTGATTCCCCATTACCCGTGATTACCATGGTAGGGGCATAAAAGAACATCGGAAGTTGATAGAGAAAATATCAAATTGGATCATGGACGTCACGGGGACGTGCGACATGGTGGAGCAGTATGTGTGCACACGCCTACACGTACTGACTGATGGGTCTGCCCCCTTCAACTTCTGGGTCTCCAAATTGGGCACATGGCCTGAGCTTGCCCTTTATGCCTTGGAGGTGCTGGCCTGCCCTGCAGCCAGTGTATTGTCTGAACGCTTGTTTAGCACGGCATGAGTGGGTTATCACAGACAAGCGCAGCCGCCTGTCCACAGCCAATGTGGACAAGCTCACGTTAATTAAAATGAACCAGGCAGGGATCCCACAGGACTTGTGCGTACCTTTTGCAGAATAGACATGTATACCGGCATCACCCAGCCATTGTTGTGTGAAGGCTGCCTGGGGTCTGATGCAGGCCCCAAACCAGCCTTGAGTAATTTCCAGCAGGCTGCACCTCTCTGGTGCAGCCTGCTGGTCAATGTCAGAATACCTTTGCCATTAAAATGCAATGCACTATAGGGATAGTGCATTGCATTTAAAAAGCAATCAAAAAGCTGTCTGTTATAGTTCCTTTGTGGGACTATTAAGTGGTAAAAAAAAAGTAAAAAAATAAAATAAAATCATTTATTCAATAAAACAAAATCCCATAAAAAATGACGCTTTTTTTCCCATTGAAAATACGTTTTTCAATTAAAAAAGTTGCAAAAAAAATATCTTCCCCATGTGTTTGGTATTGCCGCATCCGTAACAACCCGGACTACATAAATATCCTGTAAATTATCCCCTATGGTGAACACCGTAAAAAAAATAATAATTTGAACACAGAATTACTAATTTATTGTTAGTTGCCACCGAAAAAACTTAACAACAAGCGATCAAAAAGTGCAATTTACTCCAAAATTATACCAATGAAGAATAGAAGTCGTCCCCCAAAAATCAAGCCCTCACACAACTCCATATAAAGAAAAATAAAAAAGTTATGGGTCTTGGGAAGTGGAAATGCAAAAACATTTTTTTCTTTAAAAAAAACTTCTTCACCCCAAAATGGTGCCATTAAAAACTACAACTTGTCCCGCCAAAAAAAAGCCCTCATAAAGCTATATAGATGGAGAAAAAAATAATGTATAGCTCTTGGAACACGATGATGAAAAAAGGAAGAAAAATGCTTGGTCAGTAAGGCCCAAAACAGGCTGGTCACTAAGGGGTTAAACAGAGAGAGGAGGTGATTGTAGGGTGTTGATGGGTTGTCATGGCAGCCAAGAATATAATAAAGGCTCCTAGGTCTGTTAACTTCATACACCAGAGGCAGGATCTACTAGGAAAGTCTGTAAGCATTACGCTGACAGGGATAATACACTGCAATACAGGAGTATGGCAGTGTATTGCATAGAAGATCAAGCCTTCATATAAGTTCATGTTTTTTAAATAAAAAGAAAAACATTGTTAGTTAAACACAAAAGTACACATAGTTATTATCAGCACATAATTAACAACCCAAACTAAAATGATCACATTATTTATCGTACATGTTAAAACCATTAAAAATAAAATAAAAAATAATGCCAGAACTACTGTTTTAGCATATCTGCAATCTTCAAAAATGTAATATACCCCAAAATTATACCAATAATTTTACCTTAACTCTCAAAATAAGCCATCACATACCACTGTTAACAAAGCAGAAAAATTACAGCACTCAAAATATGGAGATTTTTTAAAATGTTTTTTATTGTAATAAAACATAAAAAAATTATATAAATTTGGTTATCCCCATAATCCTACTATCCCTTAGTGAAAACAAAATAAAAAAGCTCAAAAACGTTTTGAATTTTTTATTTTTTTCCAATATACCCTCAAAATAATTATTAGAAGATTTTCTGTTTGTTATAGTTAACCTAAATTGATGGCATTAAGAAACACAACTCCTTCTAAAAAAACAAGTCTTCTACATTAATGGAAAAATTTAAAAAAGTTATCACTTTACAAAGGGATGGATGAAAAAACAAACAAAAACATTGAGTAGTGAAGGCTACGTTGCGTCCTTAAGGGGTTAAAGATCACTTCAGACCAATGGAAATGTGTTTCATCAGTCAGAACAGCTTTGTTCATGTTTTTGCATTTGTAAAGTTTACTATTGCCAGAAAACAAATTCATATGCAAGACAAATGCTTATGCAACTATCACAAACTGCAGTGGTTTTAACTGAACACCAACCTTCCCCAATCTTATCACCTGAGATCCATATCTCTCATGTAATTCAACATGCCTGATACTTCGTTCCTCCAACATTTGCCACAGGATGGTTGGCACACCTACATATTAAAGCTCAGTGAATTTCTTGAAATTCATTTTGGGTCCAATTCTAACGAATCAATCGAAAGATTCAATTCAGAGTCAAATCCATTCTACCTGAATCAAAGTTGCTTTGATTGGCCTAAAAATTGGTATTTGAGACTCTGAGGTCTCCTAGAATTCCTATTTTTCTCTTGTCTTTCTTTCTTTCTTGTTCTCTTTCTCTCTCTCTCTTGCCATCTCTTTTAGGCCTCATGCACACGACCGTTGTGTGCATCCGTGGCCGTTGTGCCATTTTCAGTTTTGTTTCGCAGACCCATTGACTTTCAATGGGTCCGTGGAAAAATCGGAAAATGCACCGTTTTGCAGCCACATCCGTGATCCGTGTTTCCTGTTCGTCAAAAAAATATGACCTGTCCTATTTTTTTGACGGACAACGGTTCATGGACCCATTCAAGTCAATGGGTCCGTGAAAAAACTTGGATGCACACAAGATTGGCATCCGCGTCCGTGGCCGTTGGCAACTTTCACACAGATGGATCACAGATCCGTCTGCATAAAAGCTTTTTAAGATATGAGTTTTCACTTCGTGAAAACTCATATCCGACAGTATATTCTAACACAGAGGCGTCCCCATAGTGATGGGGACGCTTCAAGTTAGAATATACTGAGAACTGTGTACATGACTGCCCCCTGCTGCCTGGCAGCACCCGATCTTTTACAGGGGGCTGTGATCCGCACAATTAACCCCTCAGGTGCCACACCTAAAGGGTTAATTGTGCGTATCATAGCCCCCTGTAAGAGATCAGGTGCTGCCAGGCAGGAGGGGGCAGACCCCCTCCCTCCCCAACTGGGACTCCGATCGGAACTCTCCACTGCCACCAATGATGGAGGATTCGGAACGTGATTTTAACTAGGGGGGGGGAGATGTGAGGCCGCACTGGCCACCAATGATGGGGGATTTGGAACGTGATTTTAACAAGGGGAGGGGGGGAGATGTGAGGCCGCACTGGCCACCAATGATGGGGGATTCGGAACGTGATTTTAACTGGGGGGGGAGAGGGGAGGCCGCACTGGCCACCAATGAATATAATATTGGGGAGGGAGGGGGTCTGCCCCCTCCTGCCTGGCAGCACCTGATCTCTTACGGGGGCTATGATACGCACAATTAACCCTTTAGGTGTGGCACCTGAGGGGTTAATTGTGCGGATCACAGCCCCCTGTAAAAGATCGGGTGCTGCCAGGCAGCAGGGGGCAGTCATGTACACAGTTCGTAGGATATTCTAACTTGAAGCGTCCCCATCACTATGGGAACGCCTCTGTGTTAGAATATACTGTCGGATATGAGTTTCACAATCTAACTCAAATACGATCGTATATATTCTAACTTAGAGGCGTTCCCATGGTGATGGGGACGCTTCAAGTTAAAATATATAATCGGATTGGAGAAAACTCTGATCCTATGGTATATTAACTCCTGACTTTACTTTGAAAGTCAATGGGGGACGGATCCGTTTGTAATTGCACCATATTGTGTCAACGTCAAACGGATCCGTCCACATTGACTTGCATTGTAAGTCAGGACGGATCCGTTTGGCTCCGCACGGCCAGGCGTCCGTGGATCCTCCAAAAATCAAGGAAGACCCACAGACGAAAAAACGGTCACGGATCACGGACCAACGGAACCCCGTTTTGCAGACCGTGAAAAAATACTGTTGTGTGCTTGAGGCCTTAATCTCTTTAATGCAATTACAAGAATAGTAAATAATGTTAGACTGACACTGACATATATAGCTATGGGTAAAAGCATGGTTGATGGTATTAAACAGCCTGTTTAAAACACACTATGCTATTGTATTTGTTAAGCTTTTTAAAATTAAAAATGTTTCAAAAATAGTCCCTTTTTAGGGGAAGAGGCCTGCCGGTGTTTATGTACACATGATGGTATCAGAAAAGGCAGTGGGTTGTTCTGAACAAGTGCCCAAAACTTGTCCCTTTTCAGGAGCAGCAGTGCAATGCAGAACCGCATGTACAAGGCAGGAGATGCGCAGCCATTTAGAAATAATAGTAGTGGCACCAGGGGGAGTAGCAGCTGCTGTACAATATGGAACATAATGAACAGGCAGACAGTGACAGTTGCGTCATTTGGCCAGAAAAAATAGCCACTGTCAGCAATGGCAGATCTTTTTCATTATCATTAACTGGAGGTGTGTGAAAATCCTCACAGATTCATGCGCATGATTCATTTTAACACCTAAACGGGACATTTTTGCCCACCTGAGTGTGAAGATGCCACCTGCCATGCTGAGTCTCTCTGACACAGGGGCATTGCTAGGGTCTCAAAAGATCCAGGGCCCAAGCCCCAATGAATATGGCCCAGTTCTTTAAATCAAGCCTCCCCCGCACACCACATTTTGCTGTACTTGCTATACAGCAGCACATACCTGTCACATCCAGGGCCTCCCAGGTGAGGTTTCCTCCGATGTACTGTAGATCTTCTCTGTCATCATCTTCTCCATTTAGTCCGTACAGCTTCTTTCAGCCGCGCCTCGTCTCTGCAGAGTGTGACACACAGCTTAGCTTCCTCACATTTCTATCATCATCCCCCAACCTGGTGTCCCAACAGTGTTATCCTGTTGCTCGATGTGCTCCCCAATACCCCCCAAAAACTAACCTGAAGAAAAATTAGTGCCCCCTATAGTAATAGTGATCCTCTTACAATAATAATTCCCTTCTAGAATGCCCTCATTAGTATCACTGCCCCCTACAGTGCCCCCAACCGTGATAATACTCCCCAAGAGTGCCTCCATTAGTAGAAGAGCCCCCCATTATTAATAAAACCCTTACAGAGCCCCCAGTAGTAATATCCCCTGGATTTAAATTATTCCTACAGTGCCCCCAGTATTTATACTGCCCCCTACTGTTATAATGCTCACCCTGAAGTGCCCCCAGTATCTATAATATCCCCTGCAGTGCCCCCTGTACTTACACTCACCTAAAGAATTATTAGGAACACCTGTTCTATTTCTCATTAATGCAATTATCTAGTCAACCAATCACATGGCAGTTGCTTCAATGCATTTAGGGGTGTGGTCCTGGTCAAGACAATCTCCTGAACTCCAAACTGAATGTCAGAATGGGAAAGAAAGGTGATTTAAGCAATTTTGAGCGTGGCATGGTTGTTGGTGCCAGACGGGCCGGTCTGAGTATTTCACAATCTGCTCAGTTACTGGGATTTTCACGCACAACCATTTCTAGGGTTTACAAAGAATAGTGTGAAAAGGGAAAAACATCCAGTATGCGGCAGTCCTGTGGGCAAAAATACCTTGTGGATGCTAGAGGTCAGAGGAGAATGGGCCGACTGATTCAAGCTGATAGAAGAGCAAGGTTGATTGAAATAACCACTCGTTACAACCGAGGTATGCAGCAAAGCATTTGTGAAGCCACAACATGCACAACCTTGAGGCGGATGGGCTACAACAGCAGAAGACCCCACTGGTACCACTCATCTTCACTACAAATAGGAAAAAGAGGCTACAATTTGCACGAGCTCACCAAAATTGGACTGTTGAAGACTGGAAAAATGTTGCCTGGTCTGATGAGTCGCAATTTCTGTTGAGACATTCAAATGGTAGAGTCCGAATTTGGCGTAAACAGAATGAGAACATATATCCATCCTCTGATGGCTATTTCCAGCAGGATAATGCACCATGTCACAAAGCTCGAATAATTTCAAATTGGTTTCTTGAACATGACAATGAGTTCACTGTACTAAAATGGCCACCACAGTCACCAGATCTCAACCCAATAGAGCATCTTTGGGATGTGGTGGAATGGGAGCTTCGTGCCCTGGATGTGCATCCCTCAAATCTCCATCAACTGCAAGATGCTATCCTATCAATATGGGCCAACATTTCTAAAGAATGCTATCAGCACCTTGTTGAATCAATGCCACGTAGAATTAAGGCAGTTCTGAAGGCAAAAGGGGGTCCAACACCGTATTAGTATGGTGTTCCTAATAATTCTTTAGGTGAGTGTATATTCCTCCCTCCGCCATAATATCCCATGTAAATAACATCACACCATCTCTCCAGCCCCCTCCAATATACAGTCCCATGTAAATAACATCACTCCCCTCCCTTCAGCACCTCCAATATATAGTCCCATGTAAATAACACTATTTCCCTCCCTCTGCCATAGAGTCCCATGTAAATAACATCACACCATCTCTCCAGCCCCCTCCAATATACAGTCCCATGTAAATAACATCCCTCTCTATCTACAGCCCCCTCCAAAATATAGTCCCATGTAAATAAGATCACCCCTTCTCAGCCACCTCCAACATGCAATCCCATGTAAACATCATCCCCTCAACATCCAGCCGCATGTAAATAACATCACTTCTTCCCCCAGCCCCCTCCAACATTCAGTCCCATGTAAATAACATCACTCCCTCCCACAGTCGCCATCAACATACAGTCCCATGTAAATATCACTCACTCCCCAGCCCCCTCCAACATACAGTCCCATGTAAATAACATCACTCTCTCCTACAGCCACCATCAACATACATTCCCATGTAAATAACATCACCCCCTCTCCAGCCATCTCCACCAACATCCCTCCCTTCATCCCTAACATACAGTCCCAGTTAAATAACCACAACTACCAGCATTCTTCTGCCTCTCCCTTCACTTACCTCTCCTCATGTAGCAGGCATCACCACATCTTCTTCTCCTCTTCCATGCTGTCCTCTCCTGCACTGATCACATGATGGTGACATAGCAAGTTCTTCTTAACCACTGCCTGTTTTACTGGTCACATGACCTGTGATGTCATCACGGGTCCTTCAGCTCTTCCAATGCATTAGATTAAATTGTATTACCATCCTGAGGACAGCAATACAGTTGTATCTAGCTAGCAGGCAGTACATTTGGGGCATGGGACTAAACATTAGGGGCCCAGGCCTGAATGTTTTAACCTAGCAATGCCCCTGCTCTAGACCAGTCCAAGCCACTGCCAGTTCTGGCTCCCCAGAAGTCCATGGGAGCAAGGTATGTGCTAGAGAAAGAGCACAGGTATTTAGAAAATGAGACAATTTATAAACAGACAGCCTGCCAAAAGTACTACTATGTGATGGCTAAAATTTGAACGAAGGCTTGGAACTGCACCACATCTAGAAAACGAAGAGATACATTTTACAGACATCTGGCAAAAAGTTTGAATGCAAAATAAAAACCAAGTCAGCACATCACAATGTGTAGGTGCATGTTGCAACAACACTCTGCAAGAACAAAAAGCTAAATATATAAAATAGTGCCATACTCACTATACTCAATATACTAATGCTATACTCATATAAATGTCAGTTTCCACCATGTTTGTAGAATGACAAGACGCGGTTTACGGACAATAATGGATGAAGACACGTAACTCTGCCACATTTGGAGAATGTAGAATAAAAAGGAAGGACTTTTGTGGATCAGCACTGACAGAAGCAAGAGATTGTCAGGAAGGATTATAGCTTCTAGTCCTTTATTAGTACATGTTACAGACAATATGTTTCAGAGGTAAAGAGCCTCTTTCATCAGGTCACAAGAATAGACCTTCCTGATGACCTCCTGCCTCTATCAGCGCTTTTCCACAGAAGTCTTTCCTTTTTATTCTACATACTCGTGAACTACCTGGATGCCGCGTTCAGTGCCTACCTGGTAAGGACTGGACAGCAAGTGCACTCATCGGCGGCTGAGGTCCAAAAAATACAAGCTTGTAAAGTTGTTACTCTCTCATAACAAAATCAGAGAAGCGCTTTATACAGCACATTTATTGCCTGTAAAATCTAGCAGTATTACACGAGAGGTGCTGCCTCTTTTTTCAGAAGGAGTAATTTTGGTGAAGGCACAGATCTGCACTATAGTTACCATAACTAAGTGGTATAGCAGCAATTGTACAGCCAGCAATTTGGCCAGGTGGGAGTGCAGCATGCTTGCAACTGGACTGCGGAGCTCACAAAGTTGTGTTCTGGCCATGCATTCCTTTATCAATGACAGAGCGTAGGAGGAGGACAGTCTTGCTCAGATTGCTGGCCAGTTCTATTTTTCCACTAGATCTGGTGATCCCGCTTCATCTGTGTGGAACTGCATGACATTTTAAAAACTAGACAATTTTTAGGGAAAATGGGAATTCAATTTAGGTGAAATGTGCCACATTTACTACAAATAAGTGGTATGGCATCAACTACACCACCTGAAACTTGGCCAGGTGGAAGTTCAGCTTACACACAAGCTAATTGTTGGTTGTGTTTTCTCATGGCCACACTTTCTGTTATGGATGTCTCAGTAGGAGAAGAACTAGCTGATGAGGATTATAAGGACACTGTACTTCTTGAGGATGCAACCTGGCTGCAACAAAGAAGACCAGGAGAAGGACAGTCTTATTTCAAATGCTGGCCAGTTCTATTTTCCCACAGGATGCAGTGATGCCACCTCACGTGCTGCAATGAAAACTATGTTTGGGTTTGAAAGCCCATGGCTTATTTTCTTCCTGCAGATATTGCACACAGCAGTGGTTTTGTGTGCTTGCCTTGTGAAGAAAAACTGCCAAACATGAGATACTTGTCATGATGGCAGCTGTCCCATGGTACGTGGTTCCCAGCCGCCACTACTTTTCCAGGTGGACCATCCATGCCCTGCACTTGCACAGAGCTAGAACATAGCTCTAGAATGTTTTAAACCTGTGCCCACAGTATCAGCAGCATCACCAATTCCCAAACTGACCATAATAGAAGCATATCTGGCGCTAGCAGTTTTTTGGGAGGTTTGGCCGTATAATGCCTCTGCTCTTAATTGTCGCCGTGGCCACAGCCCTCCTCCTCTGATGTCACCTCCTTCTTTGTGATATGTTGTGTGCCCCATGGCCCCCCTTCTGATTCCCTCCACTTTATTTTCTCTGAGTGCCAATGTCGCCATGGCTACCACTGCCTCTACCACCACCATCGATAACAGTGCCACGAGTAACACCAACACAGCTATGCATGAGGTCCCCCACCTCTGCCTGGACCTCCTCCTTATGGCGGTCCAAACACTGACACTGATTCTTCTCATACAAGTCATCAACAGGAAGACTATCTTGAGTATCTTCCATGAAGTTTTGGTGTCTTAGGAAAGAAAAGACTTGAGGGGGCAGTGAAGACAGCAAAGTCAAAGGCTTATCATGGGCCACAAGGAGGAGCAGCAGGAGGAAGGTGCTGGAGGCACAGTGTCAGACTCAGAGGTGACATCAGCATCATCCTGACGACCCATGCAGTCCACAATGTCATGCTCTTTGCCCTCAATAATTTGGCACCTACCAGAAGCTAGGGAGAGCTGTGGCCTGCTGCTCTGCTACTACTACTGGCTGAATGTGTAGTGTTGACTATGCTACTATTGCTGTTTGCACTACTACAGCCATCCACATTCTCACTTGCAGATGACAAGGCACCAGTCTTTTGTTTTCCACTCTGTCGTTTACTAGAAATTTTATTATAAGGCCTATTTGAACAATGCCAAGTCACAGGTTTGATACTCTGATTATTAAATGGTAGCAAAATTGCAGGTGTATTTTCTGTAATTAACTGACAGAGACATAATTAAACTACCCTCCTCTTCTATGAACACACTGCACACTGGCATTGACAATGTACAATGTGTCGTAGTCCAATGGGTTGAATTAAACTGCTATATTAACACAACAGTATAATGCATTAAATTTAACTGCTTTATTAATACAACAGTATAATGCATTGAATTAATCTCCTTTCCAATAACGCCGATCATGATATTAAACCCTTTATATGCTGTGGTCAAGTGTGAACACGGCATCTGTGATGCTTATAGCTCTGCGATCAAGGAAGCCATTTGGTTGCCATGGCAGTTTAGGAAGGATCCAAGGCTACTACATCAATAGTTCCTATAGAGTCCTACCTGTGGCAAGGCTCCATAGAAAAGTATTCAATCCCCCATATACTTCAATGGTAATTTATTGCAATCTATAGGAGAAGCGATCTAATGAACGCATATTCAAATCTCCTATGGGGATTTAATATGTAGAAAAAAAGTTAAAAACAAGTTTTCATTTTTTTTTTTTATTATGTATATATACACATTATATATATATATTGTAATGGATTGCGTTTGACTACAATGGATGTTTAGTGTAGCGGATTGCGTTTAGCTACAATGGATGTTTCAACTGGACTGTTGATTGGATTTGCAATGTTATGTTTAATTCCCTATGGTTCATTACTTGTAAGACAAAAAGTAATCAGTAACCTGCTGAGCACTCGTCTGGTTGTGCGGTAGAAACACAATGGCAACAATGTATGTCTCAACTGGACTGTTGATTGAATTACTTCTCAGGCTAAGGGGAGGGGATGTGTGGGCTGTAACCAGTCTGTGATTGAAGAATGGATAATTTTCTGTAGGTGTCTCCCTTGTATGGGAGAGTGGCATAAAAGTAGGACATGTGGTATTAAACAGTGTCCTGCTCCTGATACTGTGTGTCATCCAGTTATTGGGAAGAGTGATGGGATATTCGTGGATGGTTTTATTTACTACTGATGCTGTGCTTCCTGTGCTAATAACCTGATCCTGAAGTGACCCTTAGAATACCGGCGGAAAAAGCCTATATCGCACTAGCGCTCCTCTACATTTGGTTGGCAGCAACGGGATCCAGAACTCACAAGGGAACAAGTAACAGGGAAGGCAGCAGTACCAATGGATTGCAAATGGAGATCGACTATTCTTCACTTAAGCGGTCCGGGGTATTCCGGCCAGCAACAAGAAAAAGGCTGTTCTTGTTACAGAAGTAAGGGCGGAATAACGAATGGAGGGCGGTTCGGTTCCCGAACTGAGCCATTCGGCTAACGAAGAGGAACAGTCTGAGTTCCAAAGGGAGCTACAATTCAGGCTGTCGTTTTATGGCGAAAACCCACCAACGGATATAATCTCCCGAACCATGACAGAAGTTCAGGAGTTTGTACTGAAACAGAGAAACCAGAAAACCCCAGAAAGAGGCCAAAAAGTGACAATGATACAGGAGGGTAAGCCTAACATACCTTACCATGCTTTTAAAACATATGTAGAGGCAGAGGAAGATATAGATGAATTCCTCCAGGATTTTGAGAGACTGTGCCCTACATAAAATAAATACGGAAGATTGGGTCCCCATCCTAGCAGGTCGGCTGTCAGGGAGATCAACGGAGGTACCCAGTTGGGGTGCCAGGAGATCCGTTACATATATATATATATATATATATATATATATATATACACACACACTCACAAAAAGTTATGGATATTTGGCTTTCGGGTGGAATTTTTGGAAAACATAACTTGTCATGTGGCCTTGAGCATCAAGTACAGCTTGACGACGACGTCTCATTCTGTTCACAAGTGGACTTATTGTCTGCAGAGGCATGGCATTTCACTCTTCTTGAAGGGCGGCCCTCAGGTCATTGAGGTTCTGGGATACAGAGTTACGAGCCACTACACGGCGACTCAGCCGTGTGAAAGTGCAGGGTACTCCATTTGAGGTACCCCAGTCTCCCTAATCATGCAACCTCGACCAGCTGGCGCATTGTCATTCACAAAGATGAAATTAGGCCTGTGTTGCTCATGCAGAGGCACAATGACTGGATTAATGATGGTATTCAAGTAGTATGGGATTGTCACTTTACCATTCACAAAGTATAGGGTAGTTCTGTATTGACTAGACCCATTTGCCCACACTGTAACACCACCACCACCACCAAAGGCTTGTCTGATGACAACAGTGGCTGATGCATAGCGCTCTCCTTGACATTTCCAATATCGTTGACAGCACTGAGGCCCACTGGTCCCTCGTCCAGCATACTGTAGATGCTCCCTGGCCCATGTAAGACGATGATGCCTGTGCTTGGTGGTGTGGTCAGGTACCCTTGCAGGTCGTCTAGCACGCAGACCACGCTAATGTAAATTCTTTCAAATGGTCTGGCATGACACTTGGGTGCCTCTCACTTCCCTTAAGTTGTGTGGCATTCATCATCCGGTTCCACAGGGCATTGCTCACAATGAAGCGGTCATCAGTGTGGGATGTGGCCAAAGGACATCCACTTCTATGCCTTTCAGTGACTCTTCAAGTCTCTCTGTATCTCCGTTGAAACCTGCTGATGACACTCTGTGACACTCTAAGCTTAGTGGCTGCTTCTGTCTGAGAACATCCTGCTTAAAAGGTTTCTGTCACCCCAATTTTCGCTATTAAACAGGCTGACATTATGAATGTGAAAATGTCACCTGAATTTAACTCTGCATTTCTTTTATTTATTTAAGTATGCCCCCGTTTTCGTGTAATTTTAACTTTTATTATATGCAAATGAGCCTCTAGGAGCAGGGGGGGGGGGCGTTGCACCTGCTCCTAGAGGCTCCGTTCGCCCACCTCATTTCCACGCCCTTCTGTCTTGATTGACAGGGCCAGGCCAGCGTTGGTTCTCCTGCTGGCCCCGTCTGCCGTGTAAATCTCGTGACTGCACCGTCCCGTTAAGTATTCGGCGCATTTTCACATCTATGATGTCAGCCTGTTTAATAGCGAAAATTGGGGTGACAGAAACCCTTTAAACCCTTGCAGTACTGTTGATGAATTGTTAGGGTGTCGTCTTGGTCTCATGATGTCAAAATGTTAACAGTATGAGGAGGATGGCTGTTTAAATAGTAATTCTAATTGAGGGCTCTTTCACACTTGCGTTGTTGGGATCCGACGTGCACTTCCGTTGCCAGAGGTGCCCGCCGGATCTGTAACACCGCAAGTGAACTGAAAGCATTTGAAGACTGATCAGTCTTCTAAATGCGTTCAGTGTTACTATGGCAGCCAGGACGCTATTAAAGTCCTGGTTGCCATGGTAGTGGTGGGGAGCGGGGGAGCAGTGTGCTTGCCACCCGTGCGGCTCCCGGGGTGGCGTCGGATTGCGTGATCCATGCGATCGCGTGGTCCATGCGCGTGGGGCGCCCTGGCGTCGCTCTGGGGCCGCGCGGACTGTGGGTGTGCTGCTCGCCACTACACTTTACCATGGCAGACAGGACTTTAGCGTCCTGGCAGCCATGGTAACCATTCAGAAAAAGCTGAACGTCGGATCCGGTAATGCGCCGAAACAACGTTTAGCTTAAGGCCGGATCCGGATTAATGCCTTTCAATGGGCATTAATTCCGGATCCGGCCTTGCGGCAAGTGTTCAGGATTTTTGGCCCGAGCAAAAAGCGCAGCATGCTGCGGTATTTTCTCCAGCCAAAAAACGTTCCGGTCCTGAACTGAAGACATCCTGATGCATCCTGAACGGATTTCTCTCCATTCAGAATGCATTGGGATAATCCTGATCAGGATTTTTTCGGCATAGAGCCCTGACGACAGAACTCTATGCCGGAAAAGAACAACGCAAGTGTGAAAGAGCCCTTAACTAGTGAATTTATTGGGCGATTCATGGATCAAACACCTGTTGTGTATTTTGCCTTGAAGTTCCGTGTTAGAGAACAGCAAGTTGTGAAAAAGTTTAGAGAAGGTCACATTAAGTTCACTTGTAAAGGTTAGAGTGCATTTTAGGTTTATCCAGAAATTTCACCCACAAGCAAAAAAATCTAAATGGCCGATTCACCAAAATTAAATAAAAAGTGATCAAAAAGTGACATACAATCCAAAATAGTATTAATAAAAACTGCAGATCAATCCACAAAAAATGAGTCCTCACACACCTCATAGACTATAAAAAAGTTATGGAAGTCAGAATATGGCAAAAGTTTTTAAGAAAATCAATGAAAAAAAAGTGATATAGATGTAATCGTATTGACCCAGTGATAAAAGGTAACAGGTCAGGGAGCCCGGTAAAAAAAAAAAAAGGAAACTGGCTTTCTGGTTTGCACTGGTGCCTAGCAGTGTTGGGGTCCTAGGTTCTAATCCAACCAAGGACAACATCTTCATGGAGTTAGATTGTGAGCCCCAGTGGGGACAGTGTGATGCTTATGTCTGTAGAGTGCTGTGGAATATGTCCGTGCTATTTAAGTGAGTAAAATAAAGTAGTGTTTCTTTCCAATTCCAATTTTTTTCTGGCTTACCACTATATCGCATGCAATATTAAAAGGTGGCAACTTGTCCTGCAAAAAACAAGCCCTTGTATGGCTATGTGAACAGAAAAGTATAACAGTTATGGCAGGGAGTGGAAAACAAAAATGTGAAAACAGAAAATTGCCCGGTCAGGAAGGGGTTAACTGCTTTATTAATGGAACAGTATTATAGATTGAATTTAACTACTTTATTAACACAACACTATAATCCTTTGAATTTAACTGCTTTATTAACGCTACAGTATAATGCATTGCATTTAGCCGGTATATTAACACAGCAGTATAATGCATTGAACTGGTATATTAACACAGTAGTATATTGCTTTGAATTGAGCTAGTATATTAGTGCAGTAGTACAATATGTTGGACTGCGCAGTTTTAAATGATAGCAAAATTGCAGCAGGTTTGTACAATTGTGCAGCATAGCCAGCGAAATGTATACTGCAATACTGGAGTTGCCTGGGAATATGCTAATAAAACCCTTATGAACTGTAGAAGCTTATTTTTTTTTTTTCTTTAAGGCTGGTTTCTACACGCACTGAAGGATTTTAGTCATTGCAGTAGCTTTCTACTTTCCAGCAGCTGCCCTCAGTATAAAACACACAAAAGTCAGAGTGGCCCTATGCTTTCCCTGTCTGATAAAACCCTGACTTTTCTACCTATTGATTAAATCTATCTAACTAAATATGTCCCTAAACTGTCCCTACAATAACCTAACATTTCTGACTTGTGTGTGTAATTTTTTTCTGCCAGATTGGCTTACAGACAGTCAGCCTCTGAGACAGTCAGGGCAAGCCACTTCCCTCCCAGGGTTATTCTCCCTGCCCTGTTTCCTGTAATTATCACAATAAAATAATGTAGATTAGCAGATTAGTTTGGCGGCAGAAATTTTATAAAATTTGTAGCAATAAATTTGCTCATCTCTATTCCATACACAATTGGTAGTCAGCTGATCTTTCCAAAAATGTTTAGCCGATGTACTATATGGGAAGCTTTTGATCAAATACACGGCAGATTTTGACAGCGCAAACTTGGATCAGACAATCTAGAACTGCACCAAATTTATGACAGTGACTGATGCTGTGTAATACTTTTAGACTGTCTACTTTAAAGGGGTTTTCCAATTATTATTTTTTTACTGATGACATATTTTCTGGATAGGTCATCAGTATCTGATCAGTTGGGGTCCAATAACCAGGACCCCCACCAATTAGCTGTTTGAGAAGGCACTGGCACTTGCATTAGCTCCTCGGCCTTTCCTCCACTTACCAAGCACAGCTCCATACGCTGTATAGCGGCTGTGCTTGGTATCGCAGCCCAGCCCAGTTCAGTTCAAAGGGGCTAAGCTGTGTCTAGGCCATGTGATCGATAAACGTGACTTCACATGGCTTAGGAAAAGCTGGAGAACGCACTACTGTGAGCGCCGCTGCCTTCTCAAACAGCTGATCTGCAGGAATCCCCGGTGTCGGCCTCCCACCAATCAGATATTAATTACCTATCCAGAGTATAGGTCATCAGTAAGAATCAATTGGAAAACCCCTTTAATATTGATAGCCTATTCCCAGGATCAGCCATCAATATCTGATCATCGGTGGTCCAACAACTCGCTCCTCCACTAATCAGCTGTTTCAGCATGGTTCCTCTGCCAGTAGTTGGCAGCAGAACAACACACCTCTGTCCATTGTGTAGTGGATGGAGCTGGTAACTGCAGCACTGTTCACATGAAGTGATGCAGTGGTTCAGGGCTGCAGTTACCAGCTCCATCCACTATACAATGTGTAGTTCAGGTGCTAGCTTCCAGCACAAGAGCTACATTGAAATAACTAATAGTCAATCAAATATTGGTGTCTTATCATGAGGATAGGCCATAAATATTAAAATCCAGGAAACCCCTTTAAAGGGATTGTCTGTGTTCCGGAGTAAATGGACACCCCCAGCATTCACCTGAAATAAATAACAGGTAAGTACTCACCTGACAGATCCTGTGCCACCACTCTGTTTCTCCTGGCTGGACTCTATTTACCCAACTGTTGCAATGTCACGTAGACAATATGTGACCGCAACTGCAGCCGAGTAAGTAGAATCCAGCCAGGAGAATCAGAGTGGCAGCATGGGATCTGTCAGGCAAGGATTTTCCTCCTGAAAATGGATAACCTCATAAGTTCATACCAACTGTTAGTTTTCTTACTTTACACCAGAATCATGCCCCAAAATTTTGTTGCTAAGTTGCACATCGTAGACCAGGTCCCTGTTCTCGCGAAACAAGTCCCCTTGTTGAGCACGGCAAGAAAATAATCTAAAACACTTTATTATTGTGTTCCAGTATTCTGGCTCAATTTGAGTTAAAACCCTATGGCCTTTTTTTATTAGAAAAGTTGGCCCAATATGTCTTGAGGAAACAGCAGCAGAGTAGCTGCCGGGATAAATCAGTTATAATGCTGATAAAAAGACAGATACCATCTAAACTTTTGAAAATAATAAAAAATATTATATTTGTAAGTATGGGATATTTGATATGACACTTCACACAGCTTCTCCTTTAAATGTTAATCCCTACAGGTCAAGTAAATGTAGAATGTAATAAAAATAAATTTTTGGGTGAGTAACTAGTGAGCAATGTGCACCTTTTTCTGAGTAGGACTTGGTTCACATTAGCATCAAGACTTCCATTCATTACAAAGCTGTGGTGGATCAGTATGCTTTACAATGGGATGAAGATTTTGTGGGGACTTTGATGTCTTTGAAGGCAAGAAAAACAATGAAGACTACACTGTTCTTGCTTTCAAATATACCAGAACCATTGAGGGATAGCGAATAATGCCATTGGGCCAGATTTATCACTACTCTGACAGCTCACGTCACTTTCACATATGGCTAAAGTCAGTTTTAACCAAGTCAGATTTATGATCGGTCCTTTAAGACTGTAATAAATGTGGTTTGACGGTAGTACTTTATCCGTCAGTAAGCAGCTTTACAAAAGTCGCACGTCTTTACGAAAAAGTCGCATGTTCTATTAAAAAGTCGCATAAGATAAGCATGGTCCTCACTGGAGTGAAATTGCACATTTTTTTGCGACTTTTTAAATAGTCGCAATAGTAAATCTGTCTAGAGATTCATTTACATAAGAAAACACGCCCACTTTCAGAAAACTGGCGAGCATAGTGCACAGCCAATAAAAGTCGCAAATTTTTGCGCAATTTAAGCGATTGCGCAAAAATATTCGTCCTTTTTCACTCCATTATTCTGACTTGAGCTAATGATAAATCTGGCCCATTGTCTATAGAGACTTACTAGTCAGAATAATATGATTAGTTCCAAGTACTTCACTAAATAGTACTTTCAGAGTTTTGCTACTATTTTATGAACATTATCCAAGGACCAATATAGACTTGTAATTATGTTACAAAAGAATATAGGTTATTTTGGCAGGGTTAACATGCAACTAAATATTGCTTGTGCAGGTCACAGACTTTTTTAGTTGAAGGAGTTGTCCCATTAAGACAACCTATCCCCTAACCACAGGATACAAGTACTTGGCTATCTCTGGCAGCCCCACAGAGCTGAATGGAATTTCAGCGAGCATGCATGACCGCTACTACATTCAAACAGGGGAGACCAGACACCTGTTCTCATGAAAAGCGGGGACCCCAACAGTTGGACCCCCTGCAGATCAGACACATAAGCCCTATCCTATGGATAGGGGATAAGTGGTTTTATTGGGACACCCCTTTAAAAAGAACTAATACAATTAAGTAAATGTTCTATTAAAATTGCTTGATGCTGGTGCTAAATTTAGGAGAAATATAAACGAGGCTACCTGGATAAAAGAAAGGGTTAATCTTCATTTAGGCTACATTTTACTTAATTTCACACACATTAATATGAATGACCAATTGCTGTGATGTTTCATGTGTGCCACTATGTTGCCTCACCTGCGGCGTTATTGGTCGAAATTGGTTGTAGCAGAAGAGGTTAACTTCCCTCTTGTCAGGATCACAGCTGAAATGTAACGCCTCATTTCCATATACAGCAAAACCCAGGACACCAAGGAAAAACATTCGCACAGATCCAAAGAAAAGAGTGTGGAACTGACCAATCACCGTTGGAGGTCTGAGCTTCAAAAAAAAAAATATTATTTTTAATACCAACTCTTGTAATAAGTTTAAGTATTCCTATTACATTTCTATTAATTATTTCAAAAAAATGTCTTAAATAAATACAACTTACATACATTCTTCACTGATCACATATTATTTCAGGTTTTACTTTGTTGTGCACTACTGACACGTACAAGACAGACTGGAATCAACATAGTAATTATGCTAGAAAAAAGTTCACAGTATGCTCATGCAACCAATGTGGATCTAGAGGCCTCGATTGCTTATTGTACTATATCAAAGAGGAGTCAGCAATGTAGGAAAACAGAGCACCAGATTTATCCATTGTTGTCCACCATACAGTTGATAGAAATCTCCAGATACACCCTAGCAAATAAATAACTCCTGTTTGTTTCACATTATTTTGGTACATCAGAGCAAGCTTCACTTTCTAGAAGACAAATATCTTAGTTAAAACATTATTACAGAGCCAAAAGACAAAACTACATACAATGACCACAACACATGGACCAAACTCTAATATTCTTAAGTCATTACCTAAATCCCATGATTAAATTCTACAGAATTGTAACATTTTCATTTATTTTGTATCAGAATAATTTAGGAGTCCATGTTGTGTTTCACTTAGTCAACATTGTTGACTATAACAACTGCTAAAATACTCTACAGAAAGAAGCCTCTCTGGTACTTCGCAAACATTGCCTCGGTCAAAATGCTGCACTGTCACTTAATACTCACACATCCTTCATAGAAGTTCTTGATATAATTTAAAGACATCTTTTGTAAAAATGTTATCTCGGTGTAAATATGAAGTAATTCATGTCTCTCATTGCCAATTTGCTGTCACCGTAACCCAGTTCACTGTTATTGCTCTCTCATGACCCTTGCTGTAGAAAACTCTTGTGACTGCACATTTCTCTTTTATCTCTAGGCCCCAATCAATTTACTCTCTCAGGACAAAAAGAGCAAAACAAAGCATAGTACATGTGGTCAGCTCTATGGTGCTCAACAAACATGTCAGCATAAACCTCAACACAATTATAAGGTAAGAGTACAACAGTTATATGTAGACTTTTGACAAAGACAGATCTTCTGCCCAGCCTTTTTATTCATAAAAAGCAATTCAAAACTTACTTTCAGTAGAGAGCACAGAAACGGGAGGCAGTACATGCTACACATTTAAATTACATCTTTATATGATTTGTATGTCTTTAGGCAAAGTAATAAAATATCACCTTAAGTTACCAATGCAGGTAGAAACACATCCACTCATTTGAGTTTTCATTATGTATAGAACATAGAAACATCTTGTTTAGTTCATTATATAAGAAAGGTCTATAAGGTTCTTTTTAGTATTGTAATTGTTTGTAAAAACTGTTTACTCCAATTTGTATTAGTTTTAGATTAATTCACTCTGTTTCACTGACATAAAATGATATAGTGACCATACAGCATAAGTTACTCACCAACCTCAGTCCAGGTGTTGTGTTGTTTGGACGACCCATTTATTCCTTTTTTGGGATCAGTTTCATCCTTAGAATTCCCAGTCTGATCTGGAGTAACAGAGCCAGTAAGAGCCATATCTCCTTCATCATTAATTAGTAAATTGTACATGTAAAAAAGTCATCTATAATGCTTGAATAAGCATCACCAACATAATATCAAATAGGCACATTATATTCCAGCATTGGTGATCAATTCTCTGATGGCAGGTGTTGTACCTTACTATTGCCGGAGTCACAAAATAGGAAAGAACCACGTACTCCACAGGAGATCCACCAATACAAAAATGTACTACACAATGTGTCTGATGAGTGTACTGAAAAGCTAAGCATCATGTGACACTAGAGCTAAAAGCTCTTTATACCCTAGGCTTTTAATAGTTGACATAGCGGATTTTTTCCAAACTGTCACCAATGGCATTTGCTTGTTTAATTATTTGCTTGCTTAATTATTTAATAATATTTATTATTACTATTATTATTATTATTATTATTATTATTATTATTATTAATAATGTGTATAATATATTAACATACGTTCAGTTGCTACACAGTTTTGTATAAAAATGACAGGAATTTACAACCAAGCTAGTGTTCAGCTTCCTGACCAAGCCTAATTTTGCAAATCTGAAATATTGTAATAACTTTGGAATGCTTTTATTTATCCAATTATTTTAAGATTATTTTTTGGGGCACATTGAACTTCATGGTAATGGTACATTTGGTTCCATATGTTTTACCTATATTTATTTTTAAAAAATCCCAAATTAACACAAAATTTACATGAAAAATTATCAATTTTCTAAATTTGAGTTTCTCTACTTTTAAGACAGATAGCTATGTCTCACAACATAATATTAACATTCTCCATATGTCTACTTTATATTTGCATCATTTTGTAAATGTTGTTTTATTTTTTTAAAGACATTAGAAACTCAACTGAGACTCTGAGACTCAACCACACTTCTTAACCACCTCCCGACTGCCTAACGCAGGATTGCGTCCTGCGGGCGGCCGGGTTATTCCTCCTGGACGCATCGGCGCGTCCTCTCGCGAGACGCGAGATTTCCTGTGAACACGCGCACACAGAAGCGCGCGTTCACAGGATCGGGAGGTAAACGAGTGGATCTACAGCCTGCCAGCGGCGATCATTCGCTGGCAGGCTGTAGATGAGATTTTTTTTAACCCCAAAAAGGTATATTAGACGCTGTTTTGTTAACAGTGTCTAATATACCTGCTACCTGGTCCTCTGGTGGTCCCTTTTGCTTGGATCGACCACCAGAGGACACAGGCAGCTCTGCAAGTAGCACCAAACACCACTACACTACACCCCCCGTCACTTATTAACCCCTTATTAACCCCTGATAACCCCATATTAGACTCCCTGATCACCCCCCTGTCATTGATCACCCCCCTGTAAGGCTCCATTCAGACGTCCGTATGTGTTTTGCGGATCCACGGATTTGCGGATCCGCAAAACACATACGGACGTCTGAATGGAGCCTTACAGGGGGGTGATCAATGACAGGGGGGTGATCACCCCATATAGACTCCCTGATCACCCCCCCTGTCATTGATCACCCCCCTGTAAGGCTCCATTCAGACGTCCGTATGTGTTTTGCGGATCCGCGGATCCACTGATCCACAAAACACATACGGACGTCTGAATGGAGCCTTACAGGGGGGTGATCAATGACAGGTGGGTGATCACCCCATATAGAGTCCCTGATCACCCCCCTGTCATTGATCACCCCCCTGTAAGGGTCCATTCAGACGTCCGTATGTGTTTTGCGGATCCGCGGATCTGCAAAACACAAACGGACGTCTGAATGGAGCCTTACAGGGGGGTGATCACCCCATATAGACTCCCTGATCACCCCCCTGTAAGGCTCCATTTAGACGTCCGTATGTGTTTTGCGGATCCGCGGATCCACAAAACACGGACACCGTGGATCCGCAAAACACAGACACCGGCAATGTGCTTTCCGCATTTTGCGGATCCGCACATTGCCAGAACTATACAGAAAATGCCTTTTCTTGTCCGCAATTGCGGACAAGAATAGGACATGTTCTATAGGCTCTACAAAAAAACGCAGTGTTCGTCTGATCAGGCCTGATCTTGTGCGCACACTTGCGTTCAGTCCGCCCCACCGCAGTGACAGAATTATTTTTTTTCTGATCACTGCAAAAACACCGTAAAATCGCTGCGGCGCTATAAAAATCACTTTTGAGGGGCATCGCGAGTTCATAGAAGATTTTTTTTTGCACAAGTTAGCGGAAATTGATTTTTTCTTTATTTTTTTCTTACAAAGTCTCATATTCCACTAACTTGTGACAAAAAATAAAATCTCACATGAACTCACCATACCCCTCACGGAATCCAAATGCGTAAAAAAATTTTGACACTTATATTCCAGACTTCTTCTCACGCTTTAGGGCCCCTAAAATGCCAGGGCAGTATAAATACACCACATGTGACCCCATTTTGGAAAGAAGACACCCCAAGGTATTTCGTGAGGGGCATGGCGAGTTCATGTAAAATTTTATTTTTTGTCACAAGTTAGTGGAATATCAGACTTTGTAAGAGAAAAAAAATCATTTTCCGCTAACCTGTGCCAAAAAAAAAATATTCTAGGAACTCGCCATGCCCCTCACGGAATACCTTGGGGTGTCTTCTTTCCAAAATGGGGTCACTTGTGGGGTATTTATACTGCCCTGGCATTTTAGGGGACCTAAAGCGTGAGAAGTAGTTTGGCATCCAAATGCGTAAAAAATGCCCTGTGAAATCGTAAAGATTCTCATTGGAATTTGGGCCCCTTTGCGCACCTAGGCTGCAAAAAAGTGTCACACATGTGGTATCGCCGTACTCAGGAGAAGTAGGGCAATGTGTTTTGGGGTGTATATTTACATATACCCATACTGTGTGTGAGAAATATGTCTGTAAATGACAACTTTTTAAAAAAAAATTATACAAAGTTGTCAATTTACAGAGATATTTCTCTCACCCAGCATGGGTATATGTAAAAAAGTACCTTTAGGCTTTACAGGGTTGCTCACAATTTAGCCCCGCCCAAAATGCCAGAACAGTAAACACACCCCACAAATGACCCCATTTCGGAAAGTAGACGCCCCAAGGTATTCGCTGAGGGGCATATTGAGTCCATGAAAGATTGAACTTTTTGTCACAAGTTAGCGGAAATTTCCGCTAACTTGTGCCAAAAAAAAAAAAACTTCTATGAACTCACCATGCCCCTCACGGAATACCTTGGGGTGTCTTCTTTCCAAAAAGGGGTCACTTGTGGGGTATTTATACTGCCCTGGCATTTTAGGGGCCCTAAAGCGTGAGAAGAAGTCTGGAATCCAAATGCCTAAAAATGCCCTCATTGGAATTTGGGCCCCTTTGCGCACCTAGGCTGCAAAAAAGTGTCACACATGTGGTATCCCCTTACTCAGGAGAAGTAGGGCAATGTGTTTTGGGGTGTCTTTTTACATATACCCATGCTGGGTGAGAGAAATATCTCTGTAAAATGACAACTTTGTATAAAAAAAATGGGAAAAGTTGTCATTTTACAAAGATATTTATCTCACCCAGCATGGGTATATGTAAAAATACACCCCAAAACACATTGCCCTACTTCTCCTGAGTACGGCGATACCACATGTGTGACACTTTTTTTGCAGCCTAGGTGCGCAAAGGGGCCCAAATTCCAAAGAGTATCTTTACAATTTCACAGGGCATTTTTTACGCATTTGGATTCCAAACTACTTCTCACGCTTTAGGTCCCCTAAAATGCCAGGGCAGTATAAATACCCGACAAGTGACACCATTTTGGAAAAAAGACACCTCAAGGTATTCCGTGAGGGGTATGGTGAGTTCATGTAAAATTGTATTTTTTGTCACAAGTTAGTGGAATATGAGACTTTGTAAGAAAAAAAAATAAAATTAATATATCATTTTCAGCTAACTTGTGACAAAAAATAAAAACTTACATAAACTCACTATGCCCATCAGCGAATACCTTAGGGTGTCTACTTTCCAAAATGGGGTCATTTGTGGGGTGTTTCTACTGTCTGGGCATTGTGGAACCTCAGGAAACATGACAGGTGCTCAGAAAGTCAGAGCTGCTTCAAAATGCAGAAATTCACATTTTTGTACCATAGTTTGTAAACGCTATAACTTTTGCGCAAACCAATAAATATGCACTTATTGCATTTTTTTTTATCAAAGACATGTAGAACAATAAATTTAGAGAAAAATTTCTATAGAAATTTAGTTTTGTTTGAAAAATTTTACAACAGAAAGTGAAAATTATTTTTTTTTTGCAAAAATTTATGTCAATTTCGATTAATAACAAAAAAAAGGAAAAATGTCAGCAGCAATGAAATACCACCAAATGAAAGCTCTATTAGTGAGAAGAAAAGGAGGTAAAATTCATTTGGGTGGTAAGTTGTATGACCGAGCAATAAACCGTGAAAATAGTGTAGTGAAGAATTGTAAAAAGTGGTCTGGTCATTAAGGGGGTTTAAGCTAGGGGGGCTGAGGTGGTTAAAGAGGACTTGTCACCAGACAGCAGTTATAGAGCACAAAAGGATAAGCAGATTTATATATAGTTTTATGAGAAAATATTCAGTAAAACCCCAAAGAAGTGACCCCATTTTTTAAACCACACCCCTCAGAAAATGTATAAAGGGGAGTATTAAGCATTTTAACCCCAGAGGCGTTTTGCAAAAATTAATGCATAGCAGATGGTGCAAATTGCAATTTTTCCACAGAAATGCCATTTCAGTGAAAAATATGTTGTGCCCAACTTGTGCCAGTATGAAAAGTCAGCCTTTATTAATATGTGTTTTCTGGCATTAGAAACATCCTACATGTGTCCCTAATCCTTTGCCTGGACATATAACAGGGCTCAAGTACTGTAAAAGAGCATCATGAGTATTCAAGGCCCAAAGTGGTGATTTACATAGCCTGTGCTGACAACTATAGAGGCCCTAGGGTGAAATCATAAATAGAACCCCTCAAAAGAGACCCCATTTTGGAAACTAGCTCCTGATGGTATTAAGGAACAGAGTGAGCATTTTGATGCCACAGGTATTTTGCAGAAATTAATGTGCAGTAGACTGTGCAAAAATTTAAATTTTACAGATATGGAATGTCAGCTCCCAATATGCTGGTCCAGTTGGTGCTATCTGAGACTCAACCACAGTTCTTAAAGAGAACTTGTCACCAAACAGCATTTATAGAGAACGAAGAGCTGAGCAGATTGATATATAGTTTTGTGGGAAAATATTCAGTAAAACTTGTAATTTATATATTTACATCTCTGCTTTTCCTGACTTTAGTTGTACAAGGGTTATTAGTGATTAGAAGCATTCTCTGTGAAAGTGTGTATCCGGAGATAGCGGTCAGTCACTGCTAGCTGTATATGGGGAAGTCTAAAGTAAAAAATATATATATATAGAAATAAATGTATAAACAGAAATTTTACTGAATCTTTTCCCACAAAACTATATATCAATCTGCTAAGCCTCTCTTGCTCTATAACATGCTGCCGGTAGACTGCACTTTATTTTGTGGTGATGGAGCCTCTTTAAATTGTTAGCTGAGTTTTACTGGGTTGCAAATGCCATAAATGTGGACCTCAGCTGTTCGGCAAGGCTTAGAAGGGAACGAGCGCTTTTGGAGAAAAAAATGTATCTGGAATGGACCCTGAGATACCCATACAGTGAAAACCTCCAATGAGTGACCCCATGTTTTAAACTATACTGCTCAATTTATCATGGGTTGGAGTGAACATTTAGACACCACAGGTATGTTGAAGAAATTAGCAGGGGACTGTGCAAAAGGAAAATTGCAAGTTTTCCACAGATATGGCATTTCAGTGACCATTATGCTGTGTCCAGCTTGTGCCATCTGAGAAACACTATGGGGCACATTAAAACCAGCATTTTAGACACTTTGTAAATGGTAAAGTGACAAGCCCATACTACTTGAATAACATCATGGGGGTATACCCACCACTGTTGGAGGATTTTGTTTCAATAAATTGTTTGGATGAGGAATTTACCATTACATGCTTCTACTTAAATGCCCTACTCTCATGATATAATATCACTGTAGCATGAACGTTTTATGTTTTCCATAAATTTCCCCTGAAAGCCAAATATCCCTAACTTTTTGTGAGAAGCGTATATAGCATGTAGAAGGGATCACAGCACTCCTGTCACCGCCGGCCCTGGGAGAGAACTTAGAAGTTCTAATAGACGGAAGACTCAGGTGTCTATTTGACAGATCTCTCTTGTTTTCATTGCTGCTGACAGGTTTCCACCCCTTCGCAGATGCTGCTCATTATCATTCAGGTGGCTCTTTATATGGTCCACCTCTTCCTTGTTTTCTCTGCAGCTGATAGCTCTTCTGTGGAGTGCTCTGCCTCAGGGAGACACTGGCTCCTTCAGTTTGGAAGGAGCCGGTTGCCTCTTTCCCTGTTCCCTAAGCTGAGGGTTTGGTGCAGTGTTTCAGCAGTCTCAGGTTCCTGTGCATGTGCATTTCTACCATTGAGATTTGCGCATGTTGTGAGCAGCTTAGGGAGAGTATCAGGGAATTCTAGGAGGTGACCTCATTATTCCCTAGGTTTGTGGCCTAGTCTGTTGTTGTTTAGTTGCGGTTCCCTTTGGTTGTCTTTCCTTTCCCGTACTTCCCATGACAACTCCAGGGATGTGAAAAAAGTAGTAGATTTATTCCTCTGTATCCATAAAAATGCAATGTTTCAGCTCCCACCCGGAGCTTTTGCTCAGTTGGGAGCTGAAACTTTCCTTTTTTATGGATATACAGAGGAATAAATCTACTACTTTTTTCAAATCCTTCAGAGTGCTGTGATTTCTTGTACATGCTATTTGGGACTATTTGATCAAGGTCTGGATTGTGTGCACCATACTTTGAATACTTTGTCTAGTGCTGCTGTAATAGACTGCCTGTCTGAATGACTATGCATTGTAATACAGGAGTATTACAGTGTATAGTACAAATGATCAAATGAACACAGGTTCAAGTCCCCTAAAGGGACTAAAAAGATGTTAAAGAGTAACTAAACCTTTGTGTAAATTTTCAATAACATATCCCTAATGCCCTAATAAAACTTTTTCTAATATACTTTATTATACTTTTCCCTACCTGCTTCTGCTTCTGCCGACTCCGCTAAGCTAAGAGCTGACATGAAGCTCTCTTAGCTTAGCGAAGCAGGCAGAAGCAGGAGCACTCTCCGCTTAGCTAATCCTGGCATAGTACATGGTTATGGGGTACCCATGTATTATACCAGGAGTTAGTAATCCTCCGGGGGACACGGCCAGGAGCAGCAATATGTGCTCCTGACCATTCTCACTGCTGCTGTGGCCCCATTCATAAATTTCACAGTCCATACTCCATACACCGCTGCGGTGTACAGAGAACTGAGTTTTAAGCGCATAGTGAATGGTGCACTTTAGGTAGGGAATCGTATAATAAAAATACAAAATTAATTAATAAAGTACCGGTATATTGGAAAAAGTTTCATTAGGGCATTAGTGACATCTTATTAAAATTTTACACAAAGGATTAGTTACTCTTATAGCCTCTTCAGAATTGGTCACCAATATCAGATCAATAAGGGAGCAGAAGGCTCTGTACACTATATAGTTTCTGGCGTCAGCATACTAAAGCTCAGCTCCTAGCTCCATACACTGTATAGCTTCTGGTGCTGCTGTAGTTTTTGAGTTCAGTTGTACACGGAAGCTGTTTTATCAGTGATTGATAGCATTCCCTATATGTGTGTATATAGAGATAGCTATCAGTCACTAATAGTTGTGTACGGGCGTGGTCTTAATTTCAGAAAGAGCAGGAAAGAGGTTTAAATGAATAAATACGTTTTGCTGAATCTTTTCCCACAAAACATATCAATCTGCACATGGTGCCTGCATGACTGCACTGCATCTGGTGAGGACAGATTCTCTTTATCCCTTTCTCACCATTTTCTGTTTTTGTTTTAGTTTTTTACTCCCAGCCTTCTCAGAGCCATAACTTTTTTATTTTTCCATTCACATAGCCATATAAGGGCTTTTTTTTTTTTTTTGCTGGATAAGTTGTACTTTCTAATTGCACCATTTGCTGTTGCAAGTGATGTAGTGGAAAGCTGGAAAAAATTCAAATGGGGTGGAATTATAAAAAAAAACACAAGCCCACCATAGTTTATGGGTTTTGTTTTTGCAATGTTTCCTATGCGGTAGAACTGACCTGTTATCTTCATTCTATGGGTAAGTACAATTACAATGATACAATATTTATATAGTATTTTAATACTGGAAGAAAAATAAAAACTTTGTAAAAAACAAATTTTTTCTTTGCATTACCATATTAAGACCCCCATAACTTTTTTATTTTTATGTGTTTGGAGCTGTGTGATACCATTTTGGAGAGTGTATGTCTGTTTGATTACTTTTTATTTGGGGAGCTATTTTGATTTTCTTTTTCCATTATGCAATTAGTCATATAAGATAAATATTTTATATTTTAATAGTATGGGCATTTTCACACACAGAGATGCCCATGATGTTTACTTTTTTTTATTGTTAGTTTTTATTTTAATCTTGTGGAAAGGGAGGTGATTATTTATATTTTTTATATTTGAAAAACGTTTTCACTTTCTTTTCCACTTTTTATAAGTTCCCCTAGGGAACTAGAACAAGCAATCATTAGATTGCTTCTCTCATAGACTGCAATGCATTAGCATTGGGGTCTATGAGCATCTAACTAAGTTCCTATGGAGCCCTGCCACAGGCAGGGCCTTCATATGAACAGAGCTGTGGCAGCCTCAGATCATTCAAGAGGACTGAGGCTGCCACACACACCATCTTACTCCCCCGATCCCTACTAGAGGGAGACGTTGCACACCCAGGAGTACATGATCCTGGGTTTTTAAGGTCGCAAATGGCGTGGTTGCATTTGACAATAGCATCTGAGGGGTTAAATCTGTTCGACCTACATTATTGTCAATCGCATACATTGGCTCCTGCTGTCTGCTGTTTAAAACTGCTCACAAGCGCAGTAGGCACCATATTTAAATACTCGACTCCTAACGCAAATTTATAGTGGTCTGTCGAGAAGGGGTTAAGGGGTTAAACACATCAATATAATAGAATTGTATTGTCAGACTCTATTTAAACTGAGAATTTTAAACATTAAAAATTACTTGTAAGATTAGTCTTGCAATTGAAAATTATATCTAAAATCAGGCATATCTTGCAACATTGTCCCATCATATGCAGTTGCAAAAAGATGTAAGCGAACTGTTTGGAATTGCCTAATATAATGTTGTCTCATTGTTATCTATGTCAAAATTATAGACAAACACAATCTAAATAAACACACAAACATTTATACCATTTATGTCACTTATTGAGTACATTAAAGGAGTTCTGTACCTTTATCTTACTGATGATCTATCCTTCAGATAGATCATCAGCATCTGATCGGCTGGGGTCTGACACCCGGGATCCCTGCTGATCAGCTGTTTGAGGAGGAAGTGGCACTCGCAGTAGCTCTGCAGCCTTCTTGTTGTTTCCCGCAGGCCAGTGACAGCACGACTATTTCACTGACCCGAGCATAGCTCAGCCCCAATGAAGTGAGTGGGACACCTTGATGTGGTGAGTAAGGGTACTTTCACACTAGCGTTATTCTTTTCCGGCATAGAGTTCCGTCCTAGGGGCTCAATACCGGAAAAGAACTGATCAGTTTTATCCTAATGCATTCTGAATGGAGAGCAATCCGTTCATGATGCATCAGGATGTCTTCAGTTCAGTCTTTTTGCCTTTTCAGGACGGAGATAAATCCACAGCACGCTACGGTTTTATTTCCGTTCAAAATTCCGTCAAAACGGATTCGGCATTGCGGTCTGCGCATGCTCAGACCGCAAAAAATGTGAGAAAAAAAAATGACGCATCCGTTTTTTCCGGATGACACCGGAGAGACAGATCCAAACATTAAATACATTAAATAGAATATTAATAATATACTAATAATCAAAAAATAATAATTCTAATAATATAAAACATATAAGCTCTTAATATGTGATAAATAATGTTAATGTCACTTAAATACAGAAAATGTATGCTTTGAAATGGCAAGATGCTGTGGCATGACCTGAAGAGAGCTGTGCACACAAGGCCTTCCAGAAATATTGATGAACTAAAACCAAAAAATCTGGCTGAAATTATCCAAAATTCCTGCTCAATGTCATGCAAATATTATTTGCAGTTTCTGGAAATGTTTGGTTGAGGTGATTGCTGCTAAAGGAAGATCTACAGCTCTTTAAATTCAAGGGTTCAATTACTTTTTCTCCCTGTACATTTATGAGCAATCAGTGCAAAATCCAGGTAATTCTAAAAAGTTCACTTACTTTTTCTTACAACTGTATATAAAAACTCTGCAAAGCACAAACCAAATTACCAACAAAGGGTCATACATTGATATACCAAATCTTCTAGAAAACCATTGACTTCTTCTTACATGCAAGTAAGGGCTCTTTCACACTTGCGTTGTCCGGATCCGTCATGTACTCCATTTGCCGGAAATGCCCGCCGGATCCGTAACACCGCAAGTGAACTGAAAGCATTTGAAGACTGATCCGTCTTCAAAATGTGTTCAGTGTTACTATGGCAGCCAGGATGCTATTAAAGTCCTGGTTGCCATAGTAGTAGTGGGGAGCGGGGGAGCAGTATGCTTACCGTCTGTGCGGCTCCCGGGGCACTCCAGAATGACGTCAGAGCGCCCCATGCGCATGGATGACGTGATCCATGCGATCACATCATCCATGCGCGTGTGGCGCCCTGACGTCACTCTGAAGCGCCCCGGGAGCCGCACGGACGGTAAGTATACTGCTCCTCCGCTCCCCACTACACTTTACCATGGCAAACAGAACTTTAGCGTCCTGGCAGCCATGGTAACCATTCAGAAAAAGCTAAACGTCGAATCCGGTAATGCTCCGAAACGACGTTTAGCTTAAGGCCGGATCCGGATTAATGCCTTTCTATGGGCATTAATTCCGGATCCGGCCTTGCGGCAAGTGTTCTGGATTTTTGGCCGGAGCAAAAAGCGCAGCATGCTGCGGTATTTTCTCCGGCCAAAAAACGTTCCGGTCCTGAACTGAAGACATCCTGATGCATCCTGAACGGATTTCTCTCCATTCAGAATGCATTGGGATAATCCTGATCAGGATTTTTCCGGCATAGAGCCCCGACGACGGAGCTCTATGCCGGAAAAGAACAACGCAAGTGTGAAAGAGCCCTAACATCACAATTAAAAATATCTTTCATACTACCACATAATGCTTGTAAAAGATTGATCCTGTAAAATCTGTCATGCTTTCATGAGGGTTCTGGTATTTTGACAGCAAGGAAAAATATAAATATTGAACTGACTGAACACAGCCTAATATGGTGCTTTCAGCACATTATTGACATAGGCTGAATACAAACTTGGCTTCTTTCTGTACCATCAAGAATGGAATTACTTATGACAAAAAAATCTTGTGTGTGTGTGTATATATATACACACATATACAGTCAGGTCCATAAATATTGGGACATCAACACAATTGTAAATTTTTTGGCTCTATACACCACCACAATGGATTTGAAATGAAACAAACAAAATGTGCTTTAACTGCAGACTGTCAGCTTTAATTTGAGGGTATTTACATCCAAATCAGGTGAACGGTGTAGGAATAACAACAGTTTGCATATGTGCCTCCCACTTGTTAAGGGACCAAAAGTAATGGGACAATTGGTTTCTCAGCTGTTCCATGGCCAGGTGTGTGTTATTCCCTCATTATCCCAATTACAATGAGCAGATAAAAGGTCCAGAGTTCATTTCAAGTGTGCTATTTGCATTTGGAATCTGTTTCTGTCAACTCTCAAGATGAGATCCAAAAAGCTGTCACTATCAGTGAAGCAAGCCATCATTAGGCTGAAAAAACAAAACAAACCCATCAGAGAGATAGCAAAAACATTAGGCGTGGCCAAAACAACCGTTTGGAACATTCTTTAAAAAAAAGGAACGCACCGGTGAGCTCAGCAACACCAAAAGACCCGGAAGACCACGGAAAACAACTGTCGTGGATGACCGAAGAAGTCTTTCCCTGGTGAAGAAAACACCCTTCACAACAGTTGGCCAGATCAAGAACACTCTCCAGGAGGTAAGTGCATGTGTGTCAAAGTCAACAATCAAGAGAAGACTTCACCAGAGTGAATACACAGAGTTTACCACAAGATGTAAACCATTGGTGAGCCTCAAAAACAGGAAGGCCAGATTAGGGTTTGTCAAACGACATCTAAAAAAGCCTTCACAGTTCTGGAACAACATCCTATGGACAAATGAGACCAAGATCAACTTGTACCAGAGTGATGGGAAGAGAAGAGTATGGAAAAGGAAAGGAACTGTTTATGATCCTAAGCATACCACCTCATAAGTGAAGCATAGTGCTGGTAGTGACATGGCGTGGGCATGTATGGCTGCCAATGGAACTGGTTCTCTTATATTTATTGATGTGACTGCTGACAAAAGCAGCAGGATGAATTCTGAAGTGTTTCGGGCAATATTATCTGCTCATATTCAGCCAAATGCTTCAGAAGTCGATGGACAGCTCTTCACAGTGCAGATGGACAATGACCCAAAGCATACTGCAAAAGCAACCAAAGAGTTTTTTAAGGGAAAGAAGTGGAATGTTATGCAATGGCCAAGTCAATCACCTGACCTGAATCCGATTGAGCATGCAT
The DNA here is from genome assembly GCF_905171765.1 of Bufo bufo. Lineage (NCBI taxonomy): Eukaryota > Metazoa > Chordata > Amphibia > Anura > Bufonidae > Bufo > Bufo bufo. The sequence continues at coordinate 464,874,643 of NC_053392.1, read as the reverse complement.
TTCACTTGCTGAAGACAGAAATTGAAGGGAAAATGCCCCAAGAACAAGCATGAACTGAAGACAGTTGCAGTAGAGGACTGGCAGAGCATCACCAGGGATGAAACCCAGCGTCTGGTGATGTCTATGCGTTCCAGACTTCAGGCTGTAATTAACTGCAAATGATTTGCAACCAAGTATTAAAAAGTGAAAATTAGATTTATGATTAGTATTCTGTCCCATTACTTTTGGTCACTTAACAAGTGGGAGGCACAAATGCATAATGTTGTAATTCCTACACCGTTCACCTGATTTGGATGTAAATACCCTCAAATTAAAGCTGACAGTCTGCAGTTAAAGCACATCTTGTTCATTTCATTTCAAATCCATTGTGGTGGTGTATAGAGCCAAAAGTTTTAGATTTGTGTAGATGTCCCAATATTTATGGGCCTGACTGTATAAATATAATTAAAATTAACATCAAATAACACCATATAGAAACTAAGTACAATTGATAGTTTTTGTATTTGTGGTTATCATTTATGTAATCTAAAAAAAATACTCAAATCTGTGATTTTTCCACTCACAAGCTATTGTATATAGACTATAATGTAAAGTGGACCTACAGTATCATTTAAACAAATGTCTACAATTAGTAAAGTAAAAATAAGTATATCCATACCATAGAACATTTTGGAAAAGCAGTAAACCTTTGTCTCTGTCAGAAAGTTCCTACTACTGCAAAGTACCTACCAAAGCAGGACTTTTATTTCTACACTTCGTCATGATGAGAACAAGATTTCTATAGATTTCTACAAGAGCTTATAGCTAGATAGTTTTCATTTATTAAAATGATGTGTTCTTTTAAAATCATAAATGTTACATATCTACCGGTATATGACAGTAAATATGCAAACCTCAAGTCAGTGAATGTCTGAGATTTAATTTATTCAAATTACGTGTTCTTTTAAAATCATTGGATTATTAAATGTTATATATCTATATGACATATGCCGGTAAGTATGCAAACCTCAAGTCAGTGAATGTCTGAGATAATTTCTAAGTAACAATAAAGTAATGAAGTCAAACAGTTGTATGTTCAATATATGCTAGCCCTCATATAACATTTGTGACACATATTCACATGATTTACCACATTGTTAAGAAACTGTACAGTTAAATGTTTGGATAATCCTAATCAGTTGTCTTTGCTTATGGTTAAACACTTGACTAGTGCATGCATTTAATAATATTAAACATGGTGGTCATTTCATTACAATTATTCCTGCAAATTTTTTATTTTAAGTAATTGTCAGAGTTTTTTGGGGGTCCAGTAAAATTTTAAAGTAAAAATTACAGATACACAGGCACAGTGGGGAATATACTAATATACTAGCCTCCCAATGTTACACTAACCTCTTTACCTCCCACGGTCAGTTGTAATCCAGATATCTATTTGTTGCATGGAACAAAAGTTGATGCTCTTGTATCTACCCCAAAAACATATCAGGAGTCTCCTCTCTAAATATTTAAACCACAAAAAAAAAAAAAAGTGAAGATCAAATGTTGCAACTGCTACAAAGAGAATGTAAGGCTGTAAACAGAGATTTGCAGAGCTGCACAAACAGTACCCCCTCCAACTTTCTGCATCATATGAACTAGTTGAGCTGCTACTAGAACAGGCAGGTTTGTTTCTGAAAGGCTGCTGAATGGACCCTATGAATAACAACCTCCTCCCATTTTCTGGTCCTATTAACACTGTTGAGCATGGCTGTCTAAAAACTAGAATGTAAATTGCATTACTTTGTTAACGCATGACACATGACATTCTGGATATATTTTTGCTAATAATACAGATTATGTGGACTGTGAAAAATATAATTTTGTAGGTAAAGGGCAAATGTCTTCTTGCAGTAGTGGTAAAACTAAAGTTTGCAATATTTAAACATGTCACAGTATCTAAGAATTTTGGGGTGTTTACTAGAGATGGTACAGCCAGACCATTCTGCCTTAGGGTACGGCCACATGTAGAGGCCGTGCTGTGGGCTGTTGCGGCCATGGTATGCGGTTTGGCTAGTAAGGTGGGGACACAATATGCAAATTATTGCTGTTCTAGCCTGCAATCTCCTGAAGGTTATTTGACAGTAAACACAGATTATTAATCAGCTCTGGCATACCCACTTCTCCAACCCCAGCGCTCTCCTGCCCTACAGGTGGGAGCCCTTCCTCTGCCATCTACGTTTCCCCCTTTTCCACATCATCTAATATTGATGAGATGTCACGGATGAAGTTAACAGATAGCTGGAACATATAAATAAACGAGTGACTGGCTTGATCCCAAAATAAGGAGCTTATAGGTGAGCCCTATAAAACCCTAAGAGCTCTCCCTGACTGCTATGCACATGCATGGATCTGTATGGTAGACGATTGCATGCCCGCGTACCTACTACTGTGTGACACCTGAAAACCCTATAATAGTGAGGGGACACGACCACCGGCTCCCTGCACTTAATACGGACGGAGTCAGGGTCACCTAGAATCAAGCCAGCAAGGAAACACAATAAAGTAAATGACTTATCTGAACAAACAGCAGAAGCAGCCTCCAGCAGTGAACACCCCATCCAGGAAGTAGTATAAACCGCAAAGTGACGCAGTATGGGAGGGATTATAAAGGAAGACAATTAGTCGAAATAAGTGACACCTGGCAGAAGGAAAGGAGATGAGAAAGTGAAACCAAAATAAAGAACATCATACAAGAGGTAGAGAAGAACGTCTGCCAGATCTTCTCACAGAACTGGCGGTAACATGAGAATATGTCATCAGGAACATCCAGCTCCTCCTCTGTCTGCATCTTGATGAATTTTCTAGGACATGGAGACTTTGAAGGATGATTTGGAAGAGGAGACTTTGAAGGATGATTTGGAAGAAGTAAAGCCAGCAAAAGACAAGAATGGTCATCATTAAGATCTGGCCCCCCCTAAGGGGTGCAGACTGGATGGTATTGGTCGGCATGCTGGCACCAGAAAAATAAAGGTTTCCATCTTATTGGTATTGAATTACATTTACAGCTGATGTAGAAATAAATAAAACTGATGCAGAATAAGTCTCCCTGTACTCTGCCTCTCCAATATTCTTCAATTGTTAATTTTCATAAATTTTTTTCAGCAACACTGTCCCTAACCCATGAGCACTAGCCATGTCTCTCCCTATGGTCAGCTCACAGGGCAATGACGGAGACCGCGTGGATGAGGGTTTTATAGGATTGTGACATCACAGGAGATCTGTACGGCATTATGGGTGATCTTGCATTCCCGGGTTTGTCTCTTCTCTTACTTTCGCTTTATGTGCAGCCGCCATTTTAGGTAAACCTGATTTGTTACCACGAAGCGTGAAAAAAATTCAGATTCAAAAGCTTCGCTTTGCTCAACACTAGTGTTTACTATATGTGTTGAACAATTGTAAATTGAAGTAAATAGTACAGGTGACTTTAAAAAACCTTATAACCTTATAGAATCTATCAAATCTTTTGAATCTTGAATCCTACGAATCCTGTACATAAAAATTGTGTGAACGGTGTAAGAAACAAAGTGATCCAAACACTTATGGGGGGAGGGGGGGATCTGTACATGACACTGCTATGGGGGGGGGGGGGGAAATCTGGGGATGGCACTGTTATGGGAGGGATCTGTGGATGGCACTGTTATGGGGGGATCTGTGGATGGCACTGTTATGGGGGGGATCTGTGGATGGCACTTTTATGGGGGGGATCTGTGGATGGCACTGTTATGGGGGGGATCTGTGGATGGCACTGTTATGGGGGATCTCTGGATGGTACTGTGATGGGGGGGGATCTGTGGATGACACATATGCATCTTATCCACCTCCGGACCGCTGTACGCAGATTCGCGTTCCGGAGGTGGCAGCGCTGCGCACAATCACACATATACGCGTCATCTCGCGAGACGCGAGATTTCGCTCAAAGCCGGCCCGCGCATGCGCATCGCGGGCCGGCAAAATTCAAAGAAGAAGTTCGTCACCAGCCTGCCAGCAACGATCATTGGCTGGCAAGCTGGCGATTTTCAAAAAATCCAATCAAAAGTCATATAACAGATCATATTAGTAAATATGATCTGTTATATGGCTTCTCTGCTCCTCTGCTGGTCCTTTTCGTCGGTTGGATCCAGCAGAGAAGCAGACTGAACTGTGAGTACACCAAACACTTCACTGTAGCCCCTGATCACCCCCCTGCACCCCAATTAACCCTTTGATCATCCCTTTGATCGCCCCTGTCAATCACTAGTGAAAGGAAAAAAAGTGATCAGTGTAAACTGTCACTTTTATTTTTCCACTGGTATTGGCTGTTAGGTTTTAGGGATAGTTTAGGCCCCTTGGTTAGGTAGTTAGCGTCAGTTAGCGCCCACCCCACCGCACCGCAGTCACTTTTATTCGCTGAATAGCGTATCGCTAATCAGCATTTGTACTTTTATAGTATCTGTAAGTAATCAAAACTGATCACGGTCAGATCTATAATAGTATTAGTGTCACTTTAGTTCGCCCTCCACCCAAAACGCAGTGTTTGCCCGATCAGGCCTGATCGGTCGCCCACACGTGCGTTCACCCACGCCCGCCCCACCGCAGTGACAAAAAATATATTTTTTTTGATCACTGCACATTCATTTTACACGCACTGCGGCGATAAAAAAATCAGTTTTGATATTTTTTATCAACCGCAGCGGCCTCCGGTACTTCGCTAGCCTCCCCTTTGTAAGACAGGCTTGCTTTTTTTCTTGGGTAGTCTCAGGGAATACCCCTAAATTTAGTAGTCCAAAATGTCAAACAGGGGGTATTCTTCTGAAGAGGCCTACAGGATTCTGACCCAGTCGGATGAGGAGTGGGAACCCTCATCTGATGAATCTAGCGGGTCAGAATATGAACCTGTGGAAAGCAGTGGCTCTCTGACCCAAAGTTCGGACGAGGAGATGGAGGTCCCTGGCAGCACCAGGCGTACCCGGCCCCGTGTCGCTAGACCACAGGTTATGCAGGATCCGCTTCAAGAGCAGCAGAGTGGGGCTGTCGCTGCCGGATCACGTGGTGAGGCATACACCAGCAGCGCAGCCCTCCCTGGACCTAGTACCAGCACTGCCGTACAACATGGTGACGTGGCGAGCACCAGAAGGGCAGTTGAAGCTGGTACGGTGGCACGTGCACTAGTTACCCCGTCGCAGCCACCGCACAGACAGGCCCGTAGAGCCCCTAGAATCCCTGAGGTGCTGGCAAACCCTGATTGGCAGTCACCAACTTCAGCCGCACCTGTAGTTCCCCCTTTCACCGCCCAGTCTGGAGTTCGGGTTGAGACGGCTCAAATCGGTTCGGCCCTGGGATTTTTTGAGCTGTTCTTGACTGCGGAGCTCTTGGACTTAGTCGTGGCAGAGACCAACCAGTATGCCACACAATTTATATCCGCCAACCCGGGAAGCTTTTATGCCCAGCCTTTCCGGTGGAAACCAGTCCAAGTTTCCGAACTTAAAATTTTTTTGGGCCTTCTCCTCAACATGGGCCTGACAAAAAAGCATGAATTGCGGTCATATTGGTCAACGCACCCGATTCATCACATGCCCATGTTCTCTGCTGCTATGTCCAGGGCACGATTTGAGGCCATCCTCCGTTTCCTGCATTTTAGCGACAACACCACCTCCCGTCCCAGAGGCCACCCAGCTTTTGACCGGCTCCACAAAATTCGGCCCCTCATAGACCATTTCAACCAGAAATTTGCAGATTTGTATACCCCCGAGCAAAACATCTGCGTAGACGAGTCCCTAATACATTTTACCGGGCGCCTTGGCTTCAAACAGTACATCCCAAGCAAGCGTGCCCGGTATGGGGTCAAATTGTATAAGCTCTATGAAAGGGCCACAGGCTATACCCACTAATTTCGGATCTATGAGGGAAAAGATCAGACCCTGGAGCCGGTTGGTTGCCCTGACTACCTGGGGAGCAGTGGGAAGACAGTCTGGGACTTGGTGTCACCCTTATTCGGCAAGGGGTACCATCTTTATGTGGACAATTTTTACACAAGTGTGGCCCTCTTTAGGCATTTGTTTCTAGAACGGATTTGCGCCTGTGGCACCGCGCGAACTAGTCGCGTGGGCTTCCCCCAACGGCTTGTAACCACCCGTCTTGCAAGGGGGGAGAGGGCTGCCTTGTGTAACGAAGAACTGCTCGCGGTGAAATGGAGAGACAAGCGTGACGCTTACATGCTCTCCTCCATTCACGCAGACACGACAATCCAAATTGAGCGAGCAACCCGTGTCATTGAAAAGCCCCTCTGTGTCCACGACTATAATGCGCTCATGGGAGGGGTGGACTTCAATGACCAGATGTTGTCTCCGTATTTAGTTTCCCGCAGAACCAGACGCTGGTATAAGAAGGTGTCTGTATATTTAATTCAATTGGCGCTGTACAATAGTTTTGTTCTCTACAGTAAGGCTGGGAGAACACGATCTTTCCTCAAATTCCAGGAAGAGATCATCGAGAACCTCCTTTACCCAGGAGGTTCCGTGGCCCCATCCACCAGTGTAGTTAGCCGTCTACACGAGCGACATTTCCCCAGTGTCGTTCCTGGTACCTCAACCCAACCGTCACCCCGAAAAAGATGTCGTGTCTGTAGCAGGAGTGGAATAAGGCGTGACACCCGCTATTTCTGTCCTGACTGTCCTGACCACCATGCCCTATGCTTTGGTGAGTGTTTCCGGAAGTACCACACACAGGTACACCTAGCATAGGGATTGCATCTCACAGGACAGGCACACAGGGCTATTAGGGCCCTTTTACTCTCAGCTGCTGCAAACCTCTCCTTTCACCTGGGATAAAGTGCATAACGTACTTTGCCACATCTTTGGGCGATTTGCGCTTTGCACATTGTCCCATGGGGAAGGAGAGGTTTGTTCTATAAAGGTAAAAAAAACTAAACAAAAAAAAAATTACCGGTAAGTAAAAAAGTTAAAAAAAGTTAATATGTTCTGTTCTAAAGTTAATAAAGTTATTGCTTTGCGGCCTGGTTTTTTCTTTTTTGTTTTGTTTTTTTTACCTTCCAGGTGGACCAACCGATCGACCAGCTGCAGCACTGATGTGCATTCGGACAGAAGCATTGCGCTGCTGTCAGATTACACGCAAGTCGGTGTATGCGGCGCTGCAAGACGAGATTTCTCCTCTGCAGTAAAAGATATGTTTGCCGAGGCATATGAGCTGAGGAGGTGGCGGTGTTCATATACTTTGGCAAACACTTTGTATATATAAAAAAAAAAATCCCGGCAATGATTTATTCATCCACATCGATTGATGTGAATGGAGAAATCTGGTTTGCCAGGGCATACGAGCTGAAGTGGGTATGGATGTTGGGCGGAGCTCCTATGTCCTGGCAGACGCCTTTACCCTCCTTTTTCTTTTTTTGGCAGAGATTTTTTCATCCACATTGATCGATGCGAATGAAGAAATCTGTGCCGTTCATTTTTTTCTTTCAGCCCAGAGGCTGAACGGAAAAAAAAAATCTCATTACCCGTATGCTCAATATAAGGAGAATAGCAGAAACTCCTAATGCTGGGCATACATGTAATGATTGCAGAGACCCTCAAATGCCAGGGCAGTACAAACACCCCACAAATAACACCATTTTGGAAAGAAGACACCCCAAGGTATTCACTGAGGGGCATATTGAGTCCATGAAAGATTGAAATTTTTGTCCCAAGTTAGCGGAAAGGGAGTCTTTGTGAGAACAAAATCAAAAAAATCAATTTCCCCTAACTTGTGCCAAAATTTTTTTTTTTCAATGAACTCGCCATGCCCCTCATTGAATACCTTGGGGTGTCTTCTTTCCAAAATGGGGTCACATTGGGGTATTTATACTGCCCTGGCATTTTAGGGGCCCCAAAGCGTGAGAAGAAGTCTGGTATCCAAATGTCTAAAAATGCCCTCCTAAAAGGAATTTGGGCCCCTTTGCCCACCTAGGCTGCAAAAAAGTGTCACACATCTGGTATCTCTGTATTCAGGAGAAGTTGAGGAATGTGTTTTGGGGTGTCTTTTTACATATACCCATGCTGGGTGAGATAAATATCTTGGTCAAATGCCAACTTTGTATAAAAAAATGGGAAAAGTTGTCTTTTGCCAAGATATTTCTCTCACCCAGCATGGGTATATGTAAAATGACACCACAAAACACATTCCCCACCTTCTCCTGAGTACGGAGATACCAGATGTGTGACACTTTTTTGCAGCCTAGGTGGGCAAAGGGGCCAACATTCCAAAGAGCACCTTTCGGATTTCACAGGTCATTTACCTACTTACCACACATTAGGGCCCCTGGAAAATGCCAGGGCAGTATAACTACCCCACAAGTGACCCCATTTTGGAAAGAAGACACCCCAAGGTATTCCATGAGGGGCATGGCGAGTTCCTAGAATTTTTTATTTTTTGTCACAAGTTAGTGGAAAATGATGATTTTTTTTTTATTTTTTTTTCATACAAAGTCTCATATTCCACTAACTTGTGACAAAAAATAAAAAATTCCATGAACTCACTATGCCCATCAGCGAATACCTTGGGGTCTCTTCTTTCCAAAATGGGGTCACTTGTGGGGTAGTTATACTGCCCTGGCATTCTAGGGGCCCAAATGTGTGGTAAGGAGTTTGAAATCAAATTCTGTAAAAAATGACCTGTGAAATCCGAAAGGTGCTCTTTGGAATATGGGCCCCTTTGCCCACCTAGGCTGCAAAAAAGTGTCACACATCTGGTATCTCCGTACTCAGGAGAAGGTGGGGAATGTGTTTTGGGGTGTCATTTTATATATACCCATGCTGGCTGAGAGAAATATCTTGGCAAAAGACAACTTTTCCCATTTTTTTATACAAAGTTGGCATTTGACCAAGATATTTATCTCACCCAGCATGGGTATATGTAAAAAGACACCCCAAAACACATTCCTCAACTTCTCCTGAATACAGAGATACCAGATGTGTGACACTTCTTTGCAGCCTAGGTGGGCAAAGGGGCCCATATTCCAAAGAGCACCTTTCGGATTTCACAGGTCATTTTTTACTGAATTTGATTTCAAACTCCTTACCACACATTTGGGCCCCTAGAATGCCAGGGCAGTATAACTACCCCACAAGTGACCCCATTTTGGAAAGAAGAGACACCAAGGTATTCGCTGATGGGCATAGTGAGTTCATGGAAGTTTTTATTTTTTGTCACAAGTTAGTGGAATATGAGACTTTGTATGAAAAAAAAAAAAAAAAAAAAAATCATCATTTTCCACTAACAAAAAATAAAAAATTCTAGGAACTCGCCATGCCCCTCACGGAATACCTTGGGGTGTCTTCTTTCCAAAATGGGGTCACTTGTGGGGTAGTTATACTGCCCTGGCATTCTAGGGGCCCAAATGTGTGGTAAGGAGTTTGAAATCAAATTCTGTAAAAAATGACCTGTAAAAATCCGAAAGGTGCTCTTTGGAATATGGGCCCCTTTGCCCACCTAGGCTGCAAAAAAGTGTCACACATCTGGTATCTCCGTACTCAGGAGAAGGTGGGGAATGTGTTTTGGGGTGTCATTTTATATATACCCATGCTGGCTGAGAGAAATATCTTGGCAAAAGACAACTTTTCCCATTTTTTTATACAAAGTTGGCATTTGACCAAGATATTTATCTCACCCAGCATGGGTATATGTAAAAAGACATCCCAAAACACATTCCTCAACTTCTCCTGAATACAGAGATACCAGATGTGTGACACTTTTTTGCAGCCTAGGTGGGCAAAGGGGCCCATATTCCAAAGAGCACCTTTCGGATTTCACAGGTCATTTTTTACTGAATTTGATTTCAAACTCCTTACCACACATTTGGGCCCCTAGAATGCCAGGGCAGTATAACTACCCCACAAGTGACCCCATTTTGGAAAGAAGAGACCCCAAGGTATTCGCTGATGGGCATAGTGAGTTCATGGAAGTTTTTATTTTTTGTCACAAGTTAGTGGAATATGAGACTTTGTATGAAAAAAAAAAAAAAAAATCATCATTTTCCACTAACTTGTGACAAAAAATAAAAAATTCTAGGAACTCGCCATGCCCCTCACGGAATACCTTGGGGTGTCTTCTTTCCAAAATAGGGTCACTTGTGGGGTAGTTATACTGCCCTGGCATTCTAGGGGCCCAAATGTGTGGTAAGGAGTTTGAAATCAAATTCTGTAAAAAATGACCTGTGAAATCCGAAAGGTGCTCTTTGGAATATGGGCCCCTTTGCCCACCTAGGCTGCAAAAAAGTGTCACACATCTGGTATCTCTGTATTCAGGAGAAGTTGAGGAATGTGTTTTGGGGTGTCTTTTTACATATACCCATGCTGGGTGAGATAAATATCTTGGTCAAATGCCAACTTTGTATAAAAAAATGGGAAAAGTTGTCTTTTGCCAAGATATTTCTCTCACCCAGCATGGGTATATATAAAATGACACCCCAAAACACATTCCCCACCTTCTCCTGAGTACGGAGATACCAGATGTGTGACACTTTTTTGCAGCCTAGGTGGGCAAAGGGGCCCATATTCCAAAGAGCACCTTTCGGATTTCACAGGTCATTTTTTACAGACTTTGATTTCAAACTCCTTACCACACATTTGGGCCCCTAGAATGCCAGGGCAGTATAACTACCCCACAAGTGACCCCATTTTGGAAAGAAGAGACCCCAAGGTATTCGCTGATGGGCATAGTGAGTTCATAGAACTTTTTATTTTTTGTCACAAGTTAGTGGAATATGAGACTTTGTAAGAAAAAAAAATAAAAAATAAAAAATCATCATTTTCCGCTAACTTGTGACAAAAAATAAAAAGTTCTATGAACTCACTATGCCCATCAGCGAATACCTTAGGGTGTGTACTTTCCGAAATGGGGTCATTTGTGGGGTGTTTGTACTGTCTGGGCATTGTAGAACCTCAGAAAACATGACAGGTGCTCAGAAAGTCAGAGCTGCTTCAAAAAGCGGAAATTCACATTTTTGTACCATAGTTTGTAAACGCTATAACTTTTACCCAAACATTTTTTTTTAATCAAAGACATGTAGAACAATAAATTTAGAGCAAAATTTATATATGGATGTCGTTTTTTTTGCAAAATTTTACAACTGAAAGTGAAAAATGTCATTTTTTTGCAAAAAAATCGTTAAATTTCGATTAATAACAAAAAAAGTAAAAATGTCAGCAGCAATGAAATACCACCAAATGAAAGCTCTATTAGTGAGAAGAAAAGGAGGTAAAATTCATTTGGGTGGTAAGTTGCATGACCGAGCAATAAACGGTGAAAGTAGTGTAGGTCAGAAGTGTAAAAAGTGGCCTGGTCTTTCAGGGTGTTTAAGCACTGGGGGCTGAGGTGGTTATGCTATGTGCCATCCACAGATCCCCCGCATAACAGTGTCCCTGCAGTGTGAATGACCCCCAATACAGGGGCTGGGGGCCGGCATCTGGATTAGTAATGACAGCGGGGACCGATGCAGTCCTTGTATTCTAATGCACCGGCCCCACTCACTGTTGTATAATCTTATTCTTATCTAACCTGTAGGCATTGTTAAAATATAATAATCATTTGTAATCCAGCTGTATTACGTCATGCCCCTGCGCCGCCCACTTTATGAATAAAGCAGGCGGTACGGGCGCGTGACGTAGTGAGTGACGCGCCACCCGCCCGTCCTCCAGGCCTGCCTCCTGCCTGCCTCCTCCCTGCTACGGAACTTAGCTGTAAGTAATACAGCTGGATTACAAATGATTATTATATTTTAACAATACCTGCAGGTTAGATAAGAATAAGATTATACAACAGTGAGTGGGGCCGATGCATTAGAATACAGGGACTGCGCCGGTCCCCGCTGTCAGGATTCGTCGGATAAGAATTTTACAAAATAGGTTGGGATTCGAGTCCACGAATCCCTCGAATCTTGTTAGATTCGAGGGATTTGTGGATTCAACGGATTCGTCGTCCCACCTCTACTTATAATATATTTTATCGAAGAATTATGCTTCTTCCTGGACTTCTCTGGGTGCTTTCCTCCTCTTTCTCTTCACTCAGCTTATCTCTTTTAGCACCCATCTCCATATCCAGCCTCACACACAACAGTTTAAGGAGAGAGGTGTAGGAAGGAGGACACTGCTGCCATCTAGAAAGTGATTTATTATCACACTCTGAACAGTGGTAGCCTCTTATTCTACTAGACAAGGGCGGATAGAACTTACAGGGAAATTTCCAGGTGTGCTGATGCCCAGGGGGCTGCCTGAGCCCTCCTCACAGTCGGCCAGTGGAAGTTTTTGGGGATGTATTTTGTGCTGCTGGCGGCAGTAATTTGTGATGGACTGTGGTATCTGTTGGGGTGGTATAATGTGCCACAATATAGTATTGCTGACCCCGCCTACTTGTGTTGGCCCTGCTTTCCATCAATTTGGACCCGACTACAAAAAGGGGCCACTTTTAGTATTTTTTTCCAGGGCCACTTTAAGCTCCCAGTCCGCTCCTGCTACTAGATATAGTAGAGTCAAATGTGCTAAGTGTAGCAGAGATAAGAACCTGCAGTTGTGTGTGTCATCCAACAGCCTCTCTTACCCCCTCCTCTCTCCATAGACATCAATGTTAAAAGCAGAATAATAATAATATTTATTTATATAGCGCCACCATATTCCACAGGGCTTTACAAATTCAGAGGGTTCATGTACAAAACAAAAGACATCACAACGTATCTGGCTAATATACAAACTGAAACACTAGGAGTGAGGGCCCTGCTCGCAAGAATATACAATCTATGAGGAAGTGGAGGTAACATAAAAGGTAGTAGAATAGAACAAAGCAGCCTGATAAAAGCAAATAGAAACCATTTCCTTTAATAAAATATACTGTATTACAACATTTCTTATATTTACCTGCATTATTTATTTATGGAAAGTTGTTTTAAAACTGGAGGTACTCTTTAACATATTGTAAGGGATCGCTTTACTTCAGGGGGTCGCCATCACAAACTTCTTCGCCAGACACCAAGTTTAAACTTGTGATTTATTATGGCACTTCAGAATCAACAAAACAAAACAAACACCTGCTCGTCTGGGCACTACCTATACAAAATATGTCCCTACCTCTCTTGTAGAGCACTGTTCACACGTGCAAGTCGGTCCGGCTTTACTCAGTAGTCCAAATAGTCTACCAAGGGAAGTGATCAGGCGTTGGCAGGTCTCTGCTTTTAAGTCACTCTCTCTTCCCCCAGACTGGCACCCTGGTAAGGCACTTTATCCCAGCCTGACTAGAGCAGGCCTCACCTGGGAATCCCTTCCTGCTAGGGAAAAACCAGCCCCGGACTGGGGGAAGGGGGAGGTGTGGATCGGAAGGTCCCACTGCCAAAACCTACCAACCCAATCAAAGTAAAATCCAGCCCTGAACAAATAAGGGCTCTTTCACACTTGCGTTCTTGTCTTCCGGCATAGAGTTCCGTCGTCGGGGCTCTATGCCGGAAGAATCCTGATCAGGATTATCCTAATGCATTCTGAATGGAGAGAAATCCGTTCAGGATGCATCAGGATGTCTTCAGTTCCGGAACGGAACGTTTTTTGGCCGGAGAAAATACCGCAGCATGCTGCGCTTTTTGCTCCGGCCAAAAATCCGGAACACTTGCCGCAAGGCCGGATCCGGAATTAATGCCCATTGAAAGGCATTGATCCGGATCCGGCCTTAAGCTAAACGTCGTTTCGGCGCATTGCCGGAGCCGACATTTAGCTTTTTCAGAGTGGTTACCATGGCTGCCGGGACGCTAAAGTCCTGGCAGCCATGGTAAAGTGTAGCGGGGAGCGGGGGAGCAGCATACTTACCGTCCGTGCGGCTCCCCGGGCGCTCCAGAGTGACGTCAGGGCGCCCCAAGCGCATGGATCATGTGATCACATGGATCACGTCATCCATGCGCATGGGGCGCTCTGACGTCATTCTGGAGCGCCCGGGGAGCCGCACGGACGGTAAGTATGCTGCTCCCCCGCTCCCCACTACTACTATGGCAACCAGGACTTTAATAGCGTCCTGGGTGCCATAGTAACACTGAACGCATTTGGAAGACGGTTCCGTCTTCAAATGCTTTCAGTACACTTGCGTTTTTCCGGATCCGGCGTGTAATTCCGGCAAGTGGAGTACACGCCGGATCCGGACAACGCAAGTGTGAAAGAGGCCTAAAGAAAATAGCTCCAGCAACTATGTTTGCTGAAGCCAGCATTATCCTGGATTTCACCCACCTCAGCCAGTTGAGGAATCTGGGATAGATATACCCCCTTCCAGAACTTTCCCATGCATTTTATGGTTCACATAAACACATCCCCCCCCTTCTTCAGACCGGAGGTCTGTGGATCTTCCCACATCGTACCATGCCCTCTGGAAGTTTCACATTTTTCCCTCTATTCTGCCACCCCCAAACTAGGAGAGCTTGGTTTTTTATAAACACTGACTTACTACCTAGCAAATAGTGTCTAAGGGACTCAGTTGCCCATCTCATGGCCAGATACTCTTTCTCTACTCTTTTACGGGTGACGATGATGCGCTCTCGCACCCTTTGATCTCGCTCTCTTTGTCTCTTTATTTTATCAACAGATAGTATCTCCCTTTTTCCTTTACCATTAGAGTTTCGCTCTCGGCTTCTGTTTCCACATATGTATTTATACAACCGGCAGACTCCCTTTTTAGATTCTCTGGCTCCTGAACATGCTCCTCATGTCCTTTCTTGGACTGCTGCAGCTCTTGACCGAACTATTCCCAGTCATGGTCGTGTCCCGATTAGAGTTGAGCGAACACCTGGATGTTCGGGTTCGAGAAGTTCGGCCGAACTTCCCGGAAATGTTCGGGATCCGAACCCGAACCGAACTTCGTCCCGAACCCGAACCCCATTGAAGTCAATGGGGACCCGAACTTTTGGGCACTAAAAAGGCTGTAAAACAGCCCAGGAAAGAGCTACAGGGCTGCAAAAGGCAGCAACATGTAGGTAAATCCCCTGCAAACAAATGTGGATAGGGAAATGAATTAAAATAAAAATAAAAAAAATTAAAATGACCCAATATCAATTGGACAGAGGTCCCATAGCAGAGAATCTGGCTTCACGTCAGCAGAGAATCAGTCTCTTCATGCCATAGCAATGAATCTGGCTTCATGTCAGCAGAGAATCAGTCTCTTCATGCCATAGCAGAGAATCTGGCTTCATGTCACCCACCACTGGAACAGGCCACTGTCACATATTTAGGCCCCGGCACCCAGACAGAGGAGAGAGGTCCCGTAACAGAGAATCTGGCCTTATGTCAGCGCAGAATCAGTCTTCATGTCATAGCTGAGAATCAGGCTTCACGTCACCCACCACTGGAACAGGCCACTGTCACACATTTAGGCCCAGGCACCCAGGCAGAGGAGAGAGGTCCCGTAACAGAGAATCTGGCCTTATGTCAGCACAGAATCTGTCTTCATGTCATAGCAGAGAATCAGGCTTCACGTCACCCACCACTGGAACAGGCCACTGTCACATATTTAGGCCCAGGCACCCAGGCAGAGGAGAGAGGTCGCGTAACAGAGAATCTGGCTTCATGTCAGCACAGAATAAGTCTTCATGTCATAGCAGAGAATCAGGCTTCACGTCACCCACCACTGGAACAGGCCACTGTCACACATTTAGGCCCAGGCACCCAGGCAGAGGAGAGAGGTCCCGTAACAGAGAATCTGGCCTTATGTCAGCGCAGAATCAGTCTTCATGTCATAGCAGAGAATCAGGCTTCACGTCACCCACCACTGGAACAGGCCATTGTCACACATTTAGGCCCAGGCACCCAGGCAGAGGAGAGAGGTCCCATAACAGAGAATCTGGCCTTATGTCAGCACAGAATCTGTCTTCATGTCATAGCAGAGAATCAGGCTTCACGTCACCCACCACTGGAACAGGCCACTGTCACACATTTAGGCCCCGGCACCCAGACAGAGGAGAGGTTCATTCAACTTTGGGTTGCCCCGCAATATAATGGTAAAATGAAATTAAAAATAGTATTGAATGAGGAAGTGCCCTGGAGTAGAATAATATATTGTTAAGGGGAGGTAGTTAATATCTAATCTGCACAAGGGATGGACAGGTCCTGTGGGATCCATGCCTGGTTCATTTTTATGAACATCAGCTTGTCCACATTGGCTGTAGACAGGCGGCTGCGTTTGTCTGTACAGACGCCCCCTGCCGTGCTGAATACACGTTCAGACAAAACGCTGGCCGCCGGGCAGGCCAGCACCTCCAAGGCATAAAAGGCTAGCTCTGGCCACGTGGACAATTTGTAGACCCAGAAGTTGAATGGGGCCGAACCATCAGTCAGTACGTGGAGGGGTGTGCACAGGTACTGTTCCACCATGTTAGTGAAATGTTGCCTCCTGTTAACACGTTCCGTATCAGGTGGTGGTGCAGTTAGCTGTGGCAACTGCACCACCACCACAAAACTTTTCCACATCTCTGCCATGCTAACCCTGCCCTCAGAGGAGCTGGCCGTGACACAGCTGCGTTGGCGACCTCTTGCTCCTCCTCTGCCTTCGCCTTGGGCTTCCACTGGCTTCCACTGGTTCCCCTGTGACATTTGGGAATGCTCTCAGTAGCGCGTCTACCAATGTCTACCAATGTACTCGCGCATCTTCCTATCACGCTCCAGTGTAGGAAGTAAGGTGGGCACATTGTCTTTGTACCGGGGATCCAGCAGGGTGGCAACCCAGTAGTCCGCACACGTTAAAATGTGGGTAACTCTGCTGTCGTTGCGCAGGCACTGCAGCATGTAGTCGCTCATGTGTGCCAGGCTGCCCAGAGGTAAGGACAAGCTGTCCTCTGTGGGAGGCGTATCGTCATCGTCCTGTGTTTCCCCCCAGCCACGCACCAGTGATGGGCCCGAGCTGCTTTGGGTGCCGTGCTGTGAACATGCTTCATCCTCATCCTCCTCCACCTCCTCCTCATCCTCGTCCTCCTCGTCCTCCAGTAGTGGGCCCTGTCTGGCCACATTTGTACCTGGCCTCTGGTGTTGCAAAAAATCTCCCTCTGAGTCACTTCAAAGAGACTGGCCTGAAAGTGCTAAAAATGACCCCTCTTCCTCCTCTTCCTCCTGGGCCACCTCCTCTTCCATCATCGCCCTAAGTGTTTTCTCAAGGAGACATAGAAGTGGTATTGTAACGCTGATAACGGCGTCATCGCCACTGGCCATGTTGGTGGAGTACTCGAAACAGCGCAACAGGGCACACAGGTCTCGCATGGAGGCCCAGTCATTGGTGGTGAAGTGGGGCTGATCCGCAGTGCGACTGACCCGTGCGTGCTGCAGCTGAAACTCCACTATGGCCTGCTGCTGCTCGCACAGTCTGTCCAGCATATGCAAGGTGGAGTTCCACCTGGTGGGTACGTCGCATATGAGGCGGTGAGCGGGAAGGCCGAAGTTACGCTGTAGCGCAGACAGGCGAGCAGCGGCAGGGTGTGAACGTCGGAAGCGCGAACAGACGGCCCGCACTTTATGCAGCAGCTCTGACATGTCGGGGTAGTTGCGAATGAACTTCTGCACCACCAAATTCAGCACATGCGTCAGGCAAGGGATGTGCGTCAAACCGGCTAGTCCCAGAGCTGCAACGAGATTTCGCCCATTATAGCACACCACCAGGCCGGGCTTGAGGCTCACCGGCAGCAACCACTCGTCGGTCTGTTGTTCTATACCCCCCCCCCCCACAACTCCTGTGCGGTGTGGGGCCTGTCCCCCAAACATATGAGTTTCAGAACGGCCTGCTGACGTTTACCCCGGGCTGTGCTGAAGTTGGTGGTGAAGGTGTGTGGCTGACTGGATGAGCAGGTGGAAGAAGAGGAGGAGGAAGCTGAGTAGGAGGAGGAGGAGACAGGAGGCAAAGAATGTTGCCCTGCGATCCTTGGCGGCGGAAGGACGTGCGCCAAACAGCTCTCCGCCTGGGGCCCAGCCGCCACTACATTTACCCAGTGTGCAGTTAGGGAGATATAGCGTCCCTGGCCGTGCTTACTGGTCCACGTATCTGTGGTTAGGTGGACCTTGCCACAGATGGCGTTGCGCAGTGCACACTTGATTTTATCGGACACTTGGTTGTGCAGGGAAGGCACGGCTCTCTTGGAGAAGTAGTGCCGGCTGGGAACAACATACTGTGGGACAGCAAGCGACATGAGCTGTTTGAAGCCGTGTGTGTCCACCAGCCTAAATGACAGCATTTCATAGGCCAGTAGTTTAGAAATGCTGGCATTCAGGGCCAGGGATCGAGGGTGGCTAGGTGGGAATTTACGCTTTCTCTCAAATGTTTGTGAGATGGAGAGCTGAACGCTGCCGTGTGACATGGTTGAGATGCTTGGTGACGCAGGTGGTGGTGTTGGTGGTACATCCCATGTTTGCTGGGCGGCAGGTGCCAACGTTCCTCCAGAGGCGGAGGAAGAGGCCGAGGCGGCGGCAGCAGCAGAAGAGGCCGAGGCGGCGGCAGCAGCAGAAGAGGCCGAGGCGGCAGCAGCAGAAGAGGTAGCAGGGGGAGCCTGAGTGACTTCCTTGTTTTTAAGGTGTTTACTCCACTGCAGTTCATGCTTTGCATGCAGGTGCCTGGTCATGCAGGTTGTGCTAAGGTTCAGAACGTTAATGCCTCGCTTCAGGCTCTGATGGCACAGCGTGCAAACCACTCGGGTCTTGTCGTCAGCACATTGTTTGAAGAAGTGCCATGCCAGGGAACTCCTTGAAGCTGCCTTTGGGGTGCTCGGTCCCAGATGGCGGCAGTCAGTAGCAGGCAAAGTCTCTTGGCGGCGGGTGTTCTGATTTTGCCCACTGCTCCCTCTTTTGCTACGCTGTTGGCTCGGTCTCACCACTGCCTCTTCCTCCGAACTGTGAAAGTCAGTGGCACGACCTTCATTCCATGTGGGGTCTAGGACCTCATCGTCCCCTGCATCGTCTTCCACCCAGTCTTGATCCCTGACCTCCTGTTCAGTCTGCACACTGCAGAAAGACGCAGCAGTTGGCACCTGTGTTTCGTCATCATCAGAGACATGCTGAGGTGGTATTCCCATGTCCTCATCATCAGGAAAAATAAGAGGTTGTGCGTTAGTGCATTCTATCTCTTCCACCCCTAGGGAAGGGCTAGGTGGATGCCCTTGGGAAACCCTGGCAGCAGAGTCTTCAAACAGCATAAGAGACTGCTGCATAACTTGAGGCTCAGACAGTTTCCCTGATATGCATGGGGGTGATGTGACAGACTGATGGGCTTGGTTTTCATGCGCCATCTGTGCGCTTTCTGCAGAAGACTGGGTAGGAGATAATGTGAACGTGCTGGATCCTCTGTCGGCCACCCAATTGACTAATGCCTGTACCTGCTCAGGCCTTACCATCCTTAGAACGGCATTGGGCCCCACCAAATATCGCTGTAGATTCTGCTGGCTACTGGGACCTGAGGTAGTTGGTTCACTAGGACGTGTGGCTGTGGCAGAACGGCCACGTCCTCTCCCAGCACCAGAGGATCCACTAACACCACCACGACCATGTCCGTGTACGCATCCCTTATTAGATGTTTTCCTCATTGTTCCCGTTCACCACAATTTTGAGAATGGCAAATTTGGGAATAGTTTTTCAACCCAGAACAAAAAGTGTGCTTTTACGGTCACTACAAATAACTTGACCAGCTAAAACAGTACAGATTTGGTTGAATAGAAATGCCAGGCCTGTTTTTTTTTTTGCGCTGTGTGACAGGTATAGGTTTAATCACAGAATTAGACTTCTATCTGCACGGTAGCGTGTGTCTTAGGTTTTTATGAATGACACTATCAGCACCTTCAATGTAAGATATCCTTTTTGGGATAGATTTCAAGTAGGCCTCATATACCAGAAACTAGTTATTTTGAGAATGGCAAATTTGGGAATAGTTTTTCAACCCTTAACAAAAAGTGTTCTTTTACGGTCACTACAAATAACTTGACCAGCTAAAACAGTACAGATTTGGTTGAATAGAAATGTCAGGCCTGTTTTTTTTTTGCGCTGTGTGACAGGTATAGGTTTAATCACAGAATCAGACTTCTATCTGCACGGTAGCGTGTGTCTTAGGTTTTTCTGAATGACACTATCAGCACCTTCAATGAAAGATATCGTTTTTGGGATAGATTTCAAGTAGGCCTCATATACCAGAAACTAGTTATTTTGAGAATGACAAATTTGGGAATAGTTTTTCAACCCTTAACAAAAAGTGTGCTTTTACGGTCACTACAAATAACTTGACCAGCTAAAACAGTACAGATTTGGTTGAATAGAAATGTCAGGTCTATTTTTTAGGCGCTGGGTGACAGGCTCAACTTGCCCCTGATGTAGTATATGGCCAAAAAATAACCACACTATTGATGGTTAAATGCACTTGGGTGACACAGGCTCAGCCTGCACCAGATGTAGTATATGGCCAAAAAATAACCAGACTGTTGATGGTTAAATGAACTTGGGTGACACAGGCTCAGCCTGCACCTGATGTAGTATAGGGCCAAAAAATAACCAGACTGTTGATGGTTAAATGCACTTCGGTGACACAGGCTCAGCCTGCACCTGATGTAGTATATGGCCAAAAAATAACCAGACTGTTGATGGTTAAATGCACTTTGGTGACACAGGCTCAGCCTGCAGCTGATGTAGGATATAGCACAAAATAACCACACTATTGATGGTTAAATACACTTGGTGATAGCTTGTGCTGGCGCACCACAAGTCACAAAATGGCCGCCGATCACCCCAGAAAAAAGTGATCTAAAAACGCTCTGGGCAGCCTCAAAAAAGTGAGCAAGTCGATATTAGCACTTCAATGATCCACAGCTGCAGATCGATCACAGAATGAAGTCTTTTGGAGGAGTTAATCTGCCTAATCTCGCCCTAACGTCGCAGCTGCAACCTCTCCCTATGCTTGAATCAGCAGAGTGACGTGCAGCGCTACGTGACCCAAGCTTATATAGAGGCTGGGTCACATGCTGCACTGGCCAATCACAGCCATGCCAATAGTAGGCAAGACTGTGATGGCCTCTTGGGGCAAGTAGTATGACGCTTGTTGATTGGCTGCTTTGCAGCCTTTCAAAAAGCGCCAAGAAAGCACCGAACCCGAACTTTTACGAAAATGTATACAGTTCGGGTTCGCTCATCCCTAGTCCCGATCCTTTCTCCTTTGCCTTGCGGGGCTTTTTCAGCAGTGCAGGCTTGTACCAGCTCACTTCTTTTACGTGTCTCCAGTTCACTTCTTCCTTCTTTCTAGCAGTGGCTTCCCCCGCTTTGGGGCCAGTTTCAGAGACATCTGCTTCTTTAGTGTTTTTTTCCACTTCTGTAGCTGCTCCTTCGGTCACTGCAGCACCTGAGGACTTCACGTCCTCCAACACATTGGCCTTAATTTCTTCAACCTTTGTTTTCTTGGATCCGGCATCATATACTTGCCCTCGTAAGTCCTTTTCCTCTTTCTCATCGAGGTAGGAGGCACCGGCAGACTGGGGTCTTCACCAGACTTGTCGACTTCTGGCATTTTCTGCATAGGCTCCCTCAAAGACACTGTTGTCCTTTCAGGAAGAATTCAGGAGAGCCAGCCCATAGTAGTAGACAAAATCTGCATTCTGGTCGTCTGTCTCCCCATATTTCTTCCCCAGAAGACTACCGGCCTCTTGGAAGGTATTGTTGGCGGAGGGGACACCTTTCATGACCAGGTCCTGGCTACTCACTGCCATGAGTCTTTTGACTTCTGCCTCCACATCAGCTTCATCAACTTGTTCAGAAGAAACTTCTTCCATCTTCTCTGCCTCGGCCAACAGCACAGTGCCACCATCTCCAGACCTATTCTTAACAGGCTCTGACTTCTTGGCATCTTTCAGAGGATTCTCCTCTTCAGGTTTCTCATTTTCCTTTAATTGAGCCAACCTCTCATCTCGAGAAGCTCTTGCCTCTAACTCTTCAGGCTTAGTCTTCTCCAACTCATAGAGGTTCTTCCCGACGTCATCCTTTGAGCTCATGAGATCCTCCATCTCTGGTCTGAGTTGCTTGTTCAGCCTCTCACCTTCACCTCGCTCCTTAAGCGCTTCTTCAAGGGCTCTAACCAAGGAGAGGGCATTGATCAGCCTCCGCTCGGTCATGTTGTTCGGCATATCGGGCCAAGATGTATTTCTCTTCAAACAGGAGCCGGTCAAACTTCTCCATTTTTCGCACCAGCTTGTTGGAAGCGCTCCGCTCTTGGGCCTCCTGTTCTAGCTGCTCTTCACTCTGCTCTGCTGCAGCAGATGTACGAGTATCACCATTCACTTTTGGACACCCTGTGGGGGTTCCACCCAGGGTCCCTTTAAGCACTTTGTCTGTGTCTCTTGCAGTTTTCTGTGCTTCTTTGGAGCCTTTACTCTTCACCTGGATATCAGACAGTAGACTCTTCAGCTCACTCATCTCTTTCTGGGTCTCCTCCTTTTACCCTTCTGAAGCCTTCTTCAGTTGCTTTGTGAAGACAGCTAGTCCCTTCTCTAACGTATCTAGGAACTGTGTGGAGAGAGAGAAATCATCTTCCTGATTGCAGCTGTACTGACATGTCAGGTCATCTACCACTGCCTGGGTATGGGCTTCAGACACTAGGCTGATGTCACCTGTGTTATCTCTCGTCAGCTATACAGTTGTGTTCAAAATAATAGCAGTCAGACATCACTAACCTGATCAATCACTGTTTTTGGTAGAAATGATATTTCTTTATGGCAAATAATTTACTAGCAGGTGTAGTAGAGTAATAGAAATTCAACAGACCCAACAGTCATGACATGCATGCTGCTGATTCTCTGTAATTCAATCATTTACAGTGTGGAGTTCAATGGGTGAGGTCATTCATTCTTTGAAAAACAGGTGGCAATTAATGCCCTTATTTAAGGAAGGAAGGCAACAAATGTTGTACATTTTACAGTGCATTTCTCTCTGAAATTCTGAGGAAAATGGGTTGTTCCAGACATTGTTCAGAAGTACAGTGTACCTTGATTAAAAAGTTGATTGGAGTGATGATAAAAGAAGGATGTTATAAATGTGTCCTGCTCTTGTAGGGTTTGGGAGGGGGGTGGGGGTATGGGTTTATTTGTTTATGGAAGATATTTATTATCACATTGGAGATGTCTTTGATATTTGAATTTGTATGTAAATTCATGCCATGTCTTTTGTAGATATATGCTACATAATATATATATTATATTTTATATATGACTGATAATGTACATGTCTGCTGTCTACAAAAAAAAATGTCATGTTAATGTTATAAAAAATGACTGAAAACTGTTAATAAAGAAACATCTGATTTAAAAAAAAAAAGTTGATTGGAGAGGGGAAAAAATTGTCACGGATGGTGTTGCAGAAAGCTGGAACTTATAAATAAACATCCGACTGGCTTGATCACAAACTAAGGAGCATATGGGTGAGCCCTATAAAACCCCTAGAGCTCTCCCTGACTGCTATGCCCATGCAAAGGTCTTTATGGTAGACGATTGCATGCCCACGTACCTTATACTGTGTGACACCTGAAAACCCTATAATAGTGAGGGGACACGACCACCGGCTCCCTGCACTTAGTACGGACGGAGTCAGGGTCACCTAGAATCAAGCCAACAAGGAAACACAAATAACGGAAAAGGACTTATCTGAGGAATCAGCAGTAGCAGCCTCCAGCAGTGAGCAACTCATCCAGGAAGAAGTATAAACCGCAAAGTGAGGCAGTATGGGAGGGAATATAAAGGGAGACAATTAGTGTAAATAGGTGACAGCTGGGAGAAGGAAAGGAGATGACAAAGTGAAACCAAAACAAAGAACCTCATGCAAGAGGTAGAGAAGAACGTCTAACAGACCTTCTCACAGAACTGGCGGTGACAAAAATATAATGAAGTGCAGAAAATGATAGGCTGCTCAGCTGAAATGATCGCAAATGCTTTAAAATGGCAACCAAAACCTGAAAGACGTGGAAGTAAGCGAAAAACTACCATTCGAATGGATAGAAGAATAGACAAAATGGCAAAGACTCCAGGAATATCAAAGAAAGTCTAAAGTTACCTGTAAGTACTGTTACAATTGGAAGAGGCCTATGTGAAGCCAAGCTATCTGCAAGAAGCCCCCGCAAAGTCCCACTGTTGAAAAAAAGACATGTGTTGAAGAGGTTACAATTTGCCAAAGAGCACATTGACTGGCCTAAAGAGAAATGGCGCAACATTTTGTGGACTGAGGAAAGTAAGATTGTTCTTTTTGGGTCTAGTAGCCGGAGACAGTTTGTTAGACGACCACCAAACACTGAATTGAAGCCACAGTACACTGTGAAGACAGTGAAGCATGGTGGCGCGAGCATCATGATATGGGGATGTTTCTCATACTAAGGTGTTGGGCCTATTTATCGCATACCAGGGATCATAGATCAGTTTGAATACATCAGAATACTTGAAGAGGTCATGCTGCCTTATGCTGAAGAGGAAATGCCTTTGAAATGGGTGTTCCAACAAGACAATGACCCCAAACACACCAGTAACCGTGCAACATCTTGGTTCCAGACCAACAAGATTGACGTTATGGAGTGGTCAGCCTAATCCCCGGATCTTAATCCAATAGAAAACTTGTGGGGTGACATCAAAAAGGCAGTTTCTGAGGCAAAACCAAGAAATAGAGAAGAACTGTGGAATGTAGTCCAATCATCCTGGGCTGGAATACCTGTTCACAGGTGCCAGAAGTTGGTTGACTCCATGCAATACAGATGTACAGCAGTTCTCAGAAACAGTGGTTATACAACTAAATATTAGTTAAGTGATTCAAAGGAAAGCAAAATCTTCAAACATTTTTCAGTTTACCGGTATATAGTGAATGTTTGAGTTTGTAAAGAAGAATACAAACACTGCTATTTTTTGAACAGTCTAATATTCACTTTTCTTCAATTTTTTAGAGGAACAACACAAATTTGATAAATTTTTCTTCATGTTTTGATTTGGAATAGAATGTGTAGTGTTCCCAATGCATTTGTGTGTATGGAAATATAAGTTATTAAAAGGATTTTGAGCTTTATTCACTTTTTTAAACACACTGCTATTATTTTGAACACAACTGTAACTGTCATCTGGTCGCTACTAGTATCCACCTTAGTTTCACAGGACCCTGACTGGGTTGCCTCACTCTCTCAGTTGCTATTGGTCTCAGCACATATGTCACATATACCTCTCATGTCAATATCAATCCTGACCTCTAGGGGCTCCGATGAACCAATTCCCACACTGGACACTTCCCCAGCGACCATAGAACCCCGTGGAGACTGCATATCCACCTCTGGTATGTGTGGTACACCTTCTAGTATTGCCACACTTTCCTGCACGTTTACCACAGTAGGTTCGCTCCAATCTGTGCTTACAACATCATTCACAAAAATCCACATTGTCATTATGCCTTTCAAGTAACTTGACACTTTCACTTTGCACCTCATCTGTACCATTGTTTTCAATGTGCAGCTCCCTCACATTATCATTTAAAGGGACAGGTACAGGTTCTGAAGGAGTTACGTCACTGGTTGCAGGAGTGTTCCCCTTTCCCCACAAATCACGGAACAACGGGAAATCACAGCCCAAAATGACATCATGCATGAGCGTATTTGCAACTCCAAACTTATGAGTCTCAGTTCCCAATGGAGTGTCACACTTAGTGGGAACCACCGGATAGTCCTTACTATCCGCGCGAACGTCCCGCACATAGTCCCCAGCTACCAAGCTGGCATGTTCCAGGCTCACCTGGCTTTCTGCGTCCAACAACGCCCAAACTGGACTGCCATTTATCACAACGTCGCACATTTTTTTAGCAGTCTCGCAGTGTCTTATCACCTCCAGACTCGGCACATAGCGACTGCCGCCTGCTCACATCACAGTTTACGATCTCTGAGGTACCAGGGCACTGGTCAGCAACCTGCCCAGTCTCCAGAGCCGTGCCCACTGTCACTTTGTCTCTTACACAGGAAAAAATCGGAATAGTCTTACCCTCAGATGTCACAGGTTCGGCAGTCCCAGGCGATGAGGGAGTTCCAGGAATATCTTCCCCGAGGTCACCGTCCTTCTCCTGGACATTAGGAACCTCCCGCCTTTGACTTCTCCTTACCTGACTCCTGATCATAGGACAATCAGGTGCACATTTTGCCACCTGGCGGCATCTCCAGCAGCACTCTCTCTGTTGCCGGGAAGCTGAATGCTGTCGTAGTTGGTTGCACCTAGCAACCGCATCACGGCTCCTACGCACATCCTCTCTAGGACTCTGTACACACTGGCTGTAAACACTTGAACTCTTGAGAGCCGCACCGCTCTTCATCTCACTCTCTTCCTATCGGTTGCTCTTGGCAATGGCACATACCACCTTTTCCTCTGGAACTCCAGGTACATCACCGACACCTTGGACTTTTATAAAGTGTCCCCTCAGTGTTGAAGAGTTGCGCCCTCAAAGCTTCCCCCTCTGCATCCAACTGCATCCTGAGAACCTGCAGTTATTGGTTCCTGGCCACGAGGTCACTGCCCAGTTCCTCAGCACAGGGGTTACCACAGGAAATGCCTCGACCTTGGGTTATGACTTCTCTTGGTCGGTCAAACTGCTCCATGAGCTTTTCATGCTCCTGTTGCCACTTCAGGTGCCTTTGTTTAGCCTCCAGATTGGCCTGCCTCAGCTGATTGGTGTGATCCTCCATCCACTCCATAGCAACAGACAGTATAGGCACCCAAAAACATATTTTTTTAATTTTTTTTTTTAACACGTCCACTTTAGGCTACATGCACACAAACGTTATTTGTTTCCGTGTCAGTTCTGTGTTTTTTTTTTTGCGGATAGGATGCAGACTTATTCATTTCAATGGGTCCGCAAAAAATGCGGACAGCAAACCGTGTACTATCCGCATCCGTATGTCCGTTCCATAGCCCCGCAAAAAAAATATAACTGTTCTATTCTTGGCCGTTTTAGGCATTGTTACAATGGATCCACACACAAAAACAGATGGCATACGGATGTCATCCATTTTTTGGGCGGATCCGCAATTTGCAGATCGAAAAACACATATGGTCGTGTGCATGTAGCCTTAGGGCTCATGCACACGAACGTATTTTCTTTCCGCTTCCATTCCGTTTTTTTGCGGACTGTATTCGGAACCATTAACTTCAATGGATCTTCTACAGAAGAAACCATATCAATACATAAAAACACAGAATATGTGGTGGGAACTATATCATATCATTGTTGCAAACTTAAATCCAATCTTTTGTTTAAACCTTTTGGCTGACAGCTGTTCAGTTGAAAAATCCAAAAGGATTCCCTATTTAGGAGTTTCCTTTTGTGATCACCTCCTCTAGCTGGCATCTTAACCCTTTCTATTCCTTGTATGCACATACCTGACGTGTCCCCACCATGAGCCACCGCAAAATGCAGACTGACTGCTGACACATTGCGGCTCCCATGGTGTGGCACGTCAGATATGTGTCTGCGTGCCCTCACTTTTATCGCATTGGTCGTGCAACTGACATACTGTAATTCACAGATTGTGCAGGTAATCAAATAAACAGCAAATGTAGTATTACAATAAAGGTAAGATTTTATCTCAAATTCATTACCATTCGCAGTGGATTTGAATGTTTTAGCAGTCACTGTGTGGTCACACTTGTAGCTGCCTTTAGTACTCAGCCATGTAGATTGTGATTTCTTTCCATCCTGATACAGACTGGGACTAACTGAGTTTGCTATGGTAGGGGCCCTTCTGGCTGCACATTTTACACCTCCTTGGGCTATTTCTGCCCATTGTTTATCATACGCTAATACTGGGAGATGTTTTTTAATTGTGTTGCAGATTTCTGGAAATTCAACACTGTCTTGTGTCACAAAAGTGCTTTGGGGCTTATTCACAAGAGGCATTCCATATTTCTTTTATTTATTCTGAGGGTATACTAATGACTTCCTATCAAGTTCCAGTGTCTGATGCATGCAGCTGGTGACATGTTTCACTGAATAGGCCCTCTGAGATAACCTACTGGTTATATCTCTCACCTCCTGTACAAAGGTTTCCATATCTGAGCAATTCCGTCTCGCACGGATCATCTCGCCTTTTTTAAATAGAGGAGTGTTTTTGTACCTGATTGCAGGCATGTTCTCTAATCACATGATGCCCTAATCATAGGTGCAGCTGTGTGGCTGGCTTATATGCTGGAATCATAGGTATCCTCAGTATGTCATGAGTAAGGGCAGACATCACAACAGCCCGAAACCGGTAGACAAGGATTTTGTTTAACTGGATATTTGATTTTTAACCGCTGAAATAAAGTACCGTTGCACCGTCTGCGCATTGAGCTGGATTACCTTTCTTTCTACTGGATTTCCACTTACCCGCATCCAAGTGTGGTTGTTCCGTGCTCATAGCAGATGAAGATCAGGTGAGAGCCGTTTTATTTTTTATTTATTTATTTATTTATTTATTTTTGCTGTGTTTGGATTAACTTCAATGAGTCCGCAAAAACAACAGAAGGTACTCCGTGTGCATTCAGTTTCCGTATTTCCGTTCCGCAAAAAATAGTGCAAGTCCTATTATTGTCCGCAAAGCACGATACGAGGCCCCATTTAAGTCAATGGGTCCGCAAAACATACGAAACGCACACGGAACACATCCGTATTTTGCGGATCCATACTGTAGAAATGCTATGCCCAGCCCATATTGCTCATGTGTTTGGTGATTAATAAGTTACTGTTTCCGATCCGCAAAAAACTGAACACATACGGAAACCATATGGTTATGTTTTGTGGAATAACGGAACGGAAGAGGACTTAAATCAGAGGGGAAAAAAAAACTCAGATAATAAACAACGGATCCGTGAAAAACGTACCGCCAAACAACAACAGTCGTGTGCATGAGCCCTTAATCTGAGACCACAGTCTCCAGGTGTCTCTCTCTGTAGAGACAATCTCAGCACTGCACCGCAGACATCGGTCTCTTTAAACTTTGCTTCTGGCCCTTTACATTTCTCACAGTCACAAAGCAGCATTCAGCAGCACATGCTTTTTCTGTCCTGTCGTTGCCCCTAGCAACCTGCTGTCGTTGTTTATGCACGCATCCTCCACCAGTTGTAAGGGATCGCTTTACTTCAGGGGGTCGCCATCACAAACTTCTTCGCCAGACACCAAGTTTAAGGTCCAAACTTGTGATTTATTATGGCACTTTAGCATCAACAAAACAAAACAAAACAAACACCTGCTCGTCTGGGCACTACCTATACAAAATATGTCCCTACCTCTCTTGTACAGCACCGTTCACAAGGTGCAAGTCGGTCCGGCTTAACTCAACCAAATAGTCCACCCAAGGAAGTGATCAGGCGTCGCATAGCCTTGTGGCCCCTCAGTCCTCCTGACTGGGACCACACAGAGCCTCGGCAGGTCTCTGCTTCCAAGTCACTCTCTCTTCCCCCAGACTGGCACCCTGCCAAGGCGCTTTATCCCAGCCTGATTAGAGCAGGCCTCATCTGGGAATCCCTTCCTGCTAGGGAAAATCAAGCCCCGGAATGGGGGGGGGGGGTTGTGGATTGGGAAGTCCCACTGCCAAAACCTACCAACCCAATCCAAGTAAAATCCAGCCCTGAATAAATAAACAAAATAGCTCCAGCAACTATGTTTGCTGAAGCCAGCATTATCCTGGATTTCAGCCAGTTGAGGAATCTGGGAGAGATATACCCACTTCCGGGACTTTCCCATGCATTTTATGGTTCACACCACCACAATATTCAGATTGCATACTTAAAAAGCATTTTTGTTGATTTGGTTGTACGTGTTTTCTAAAGGGTTGTCCTAAATTTTTGTGGGAACCATTAAAATGGTTTTCCAAGATTTATTTTACTGATCACCTACTCTCTAGATAGGCCATCAAAATGTGATGAGTGGGGTTCCGACAGCCCTGCCAATGAGCTCTTTAATAAAGCACCAATGCTCTCAGTAGCACTGCAGCCTTCTTTCTGCTCACCAAGTACCACGCCTTGATAGTGGTTATGCTCGGTATCGCAGTTCAGCCCTATTGACTTTAATGGGTCTGAGGTGCGCTTAGGTCATGTGACCAATGAATGTGATGTCACATGGCCTCGTTCAGTGATGGTGAACCTTTTAGAGACTAAGTGCCCAAACTGCAACCCAAAACCCACAAACACGGCAATTCAACCTGAATACTCTAAAATACTGCTCAAGTTGAGCTGTGGGGCGTGGCACAGGCCCCAGTAAAAAAAAAAAGTCCTGTTATTGGCTCCTAGTATTAATAATGCCCCAGTATTAATAAGGTCCCCATTAATGGCACCCAGTAAAATGAATGCCCCCTTGAGTGTCCCCTGGTATTAGTTCTCCTCCATTAGTGGCTCCCAGTATTAATAATGCCCCCATTAGAGGCCACAGTATTATTAATGCCCTTTCCCCACTCTTCTTGTGCAAAAAAATAAAAAAATAAAACTCACCTCATCCATTTGATCATGGAGCGGTGAGCACTCGCTGCTCACTTTATGCGCAGGACAAGAACTGCATTTATTCCCATGGTGCAATCAAATAGATGAGGTGAGTTTTATTTATGTATTTATTTTAACACAAGCAGAAGAGGGGGGCAAAGGCTGAACTAATGAGCTCTCAACAATAGAAGCGCTCATTAGTAATGAGTGGCAATCCTAGGCATGGCCCACACAGAGCCACATGCCCAAAGAGAGGGCTCTAAGTGCCCACTCTGACACGCATGCCATAGGCTCGCCGCCACTGACCTAGGGAAAGCTGCAAGCAGGCCGCGCTGCTACTGCGAGCGCCAATGCCTTCTCAAACAGCTCATTGGCGAGGTTTTTGGTGTTGGACCTAAACCAATCAGATACTGATGATCTATCTGGAGGATGGGTCATCAGTTAAAAAAACTGGTAAAACCCCTTTAAATATTTTGCTTGTTTATATTATGCTTTGTATAATGGTTGAGATTGAATACTAGAGGGATTGCTACTCCTGTGACACATAAATTGTACATTATAGCATCTTTATCACTTCTTTTTCACAAATGATATATTGTTTCTATATAATTGTTATTGTATATACTGTGGGGATTTGCTCTGGTAGACAGGCTGGCGGACGCAGTATAGAGGCAACGACAACGTCTTTAACTTAAACAGTTCGGTGTTTATTCACACATCCCTATAAGCAAAACAAAAAGTTAGTTTCAAGGAAAACAGTCACCTTGAGTCTGGTGTTTGTTCACACCATGCAGCAATGCAAAAGTCCTTGGACATAGCAGAAACCACCTACTCTCACCAACAAGGTAGCAGGCCTTTACCCAGGCCCAAACTCCCAGGTCCCAACACAGAGACTGACAGAGCTTCACTGTCAGAGAGGAGAAAATGCCTACCACCTGACAGTGCTGCCAGACAGAGCCGGACTGGGGGCGCAGCCTTGGGGGGAGGCGACCATGACGGGGGGCTGGTTTGAGGGAGCCCCTGGGGAGGGATTGGTCAGTTTGAGTTAGGGGGGCGGGGGAGCGAGGGGTTAAAAAGGTGAGGGCCTGGGAAGAAGGAGGCCATTTTGTGGAGAGAACCGAGCTGCACACAACGACTCATTGCGCTCACTTACATTCGTCATGGACGTCGATTCACTCCTGGCGGATCTCAGGTCGGCGGCAGCTGCTCGGGGACCAGGCTGGCTCCAGGAACAGGTCCAGCAGCTGCTCAGAGGGGCGGCTGAGGCTCCCGCTTCGCCTCAGCCACGGGCATCCCGGCCGCGGCGGGCCCGGCCGCCGGCGCGCCTCAGCCCAGATATGGCCTCCCCTAGGGCTCAGCGCCGCAGACGGAGCCCTGCTTTTCAGGACCCTTCACGCCTCCAGGCGCCGGCTGCAGCTCCTTCCCGGGCGCCCAGGCGTGGAAGGAATCCAGCTAGTAGGCGGAGCCCTCGGTCAGGCCTCAGCAGGCCTCATCAGCAGCGCAGCAGCGCCACCTTGTGGTCGGGACCAGGAACGGCGGGCTCTCTCCAGGATCTTGATGTGGATGAGGCCCCTCAGCCAGAGCAGTGTTCCAGAGGGCACGGGGCTGCTGCGGACCTTGGCAGCAGGCCCTCGTCGGCCAGGCAAGTTGAAGAGGATGGTGTCGTCGCGCAAGTCGGTTCCAGGGAGGATCCGGAAGATCACGTCCCTGGCCCCAGCCCGGCCAGGGGACATCCGTGGGAGCTCGCTGTGCCAGGACCGTCTCAGAGGACCGAGCGTCGGGAGTCAGGACCTTCGGCTGATGGGGTCACAGCACCCAGGCAGCCAGGTGAGGCACCTTGGGGACCTTTATGTCAGTTAGTGTCTGGGGGGGTTGGGGGGTCTCAGTCGGATTTGAGTAAGGGGCTGGGCCAGCTCTTGGGGGGTTTAGTGGGGTTGTTAGCAAATTTGGGGGCGGCAGGGAATCCCGTGTTACCGTTGGGGGGCCTGGGGGGTGGGGTCGGCGGGTCGGTGGCGTCAGGGCCGTTGCCGGCGTGGGGCGTGGGGGCGGCCGCCGGGGGGCCGCCAGCTTCCAGTACACCTACGGTGGTTTCATGTGGTACTTCGGCGTCTGTCCAGACGCAGGTAGGTGGGTCTGATCAGGAGGATGTAATGCGGTTGGACGATAGGGCTAAGGGCGAAGTTTATGTTTGTTTCGAGGGCCCGTTGGGGGCACATTTGAAGCAGGAGGTTAGGGAGCGCATTTGGAAAGGGGAGTATGTGGATATATTTTCCTTACTCCCTTTGGAAAGGTTCAATTTGGATAGGGCGCGAAAGGATGAGGGTAAGAGGGAGGACGAGGAGAAGCGTAGGCACCGACTGATACCGCGGACGTTCCCTAACTGGTTGCAGGCGTTCGCGATATTGGCCAGTGTGATAGGGGAGAAGGCGCCGGAGTGCTGCTCCGCGCTTTTTTGTTACCTGGATGCTATTGGGGAAGCTTACCGGGTGTATGGGGGTATGGCCTGGCTGCGTTACGACGAACAGTTTAGGCAGCGGAAGGCGGTACGCCCTAGCATAAAATGGGACCACAAGGATATCGCTTTGTGGCTCAAAGTGACGGCGCCGGTTCGGTCAGGTCAGCCCTTTCGGAGCGAGTCAGGGGCGGGGGGACAATCCGGTTTCGCGGCAGCATCTGCGAAGGGGTTGTGTTTTTTATTCAATGAAGGGGGGTGTAAATTTGGAGCCAAGTGCAAATTTAAGCACGAATGTTCCACCTGTGGCGGGTCTCACGGAGCCACGCGCTGCTTTAGAGGGGCAAGACAGAAGGGGGGCGAGAGTTCTGGAAAAGGGGGAGACGCCGGTGCGTCTGGAAGAGATGGACCGGTTTCTCGCTAGATATCCAGATAGGGGGGCTGCGCAATTGTTGCGGGAAGGTTTTTCAGGGGGGTTTAAAATTCAGTTTGTTCCATCGGGGCCCGTGTTGCTTAAGAAGAATTTGCAGTCGGCGAGGGAGCACCCTGAGGTGGTGACTACTAAGTTAGAGAAGGAAGTTAGACTGGGAAGGATGGCGGGCCCGTTTTTGGAACCACCTTTGCAGAACTTGCGTGTGTCGCCTCTGGGGGTGGTCCCAAAGAAGGAGGCGAATACGTTTCGCCTGATTCAACATCTATCCTTTCCTAAGGGATCGTCGGTCAACGATGGCATTGACCCGACGCTGTGCTCGGTAGTCTATACCTCGTTTGATGCGGCAGTGAAGTGGGTTAGGAAGTTTGGGAGGGGTGCATTGATGGCGAAAACAGATATTGAGTCAGCATTTAGGTTGTTGCCGGTGCACCCAGAGAGCCTGCATTTGTTGGGATGTTTTTGGGAGGGTAAGTTTTTTGTTGATCGTTGTTTGCCAATGGGGTGTTCGTTGTCCTGCGCGTATTTTGAGAAGTTCAGCTCTTTTCTAGAATGGGCGGTAGTGGATTCCTCCGGATGTGAATCACTTATTCACTATCTGGACGATTTCTTATGTATTGGCCCCCCGGGATCCAGGGTGTGCTCTTTACTGTTGCACACGATGGAGGCGTTGTTTGATTCCTTCGGGGTTCCCTTGGCGGCAGGGAAAACGGTGGGGCCGACCACGGAATTGAGCTTCCTGGGCATAGTGATTGACTCAGTGAGGATGGAATGTAGGCTGCCCTTGGACAAGGTTGAGGATTTGAAAATGGAGGTTGATAGGGCGAGGCGACTGCAAAAAATCCAATTGCGGAGCCTACAGTCACTCCTGGGGAAGCTGAATTTCGCCTGTAGGATTATCCCCATGGGTAGGGTATTTAGTAGGCGTTTAGCGGCAGCAACGGCAGGGGTGGCAGCGCCGCACCATTTTATTAGACTGGGGAAAGAGCTTAGGGCGGATTTGCAAGTTTGGGCATCGTTTCTGGAGTGTTATAATGGCAGAGGTCTGTTTATGGGTGAGGCGGTAGACTCCTTTGATTTTGACCTTTTCTCTGACGCGGCGGGAGGAGGCGGTTTCGGGGTCTATTGCGGGGGGCAGTGGTGTGCGGGGGGTTGGCCTGATACCTGGGTGGAGAGAGGCTGGGTCAAGAATTTAGCGCTGCTGGAATTGTTCCCCATTGTGGTGGCAGTAATGTTATGGGGGGAGGAGTTTAGGAACAAGAAGGTTCGTTTCTATTGTGACAACTTGGGGGTGGTGCAAGCGATTAACGGGTTGTCGGCTTCTTCACCGTTGGTCGTTCGTCTATTGCAGAGGCTGGTGCTGGAGTGCTTGTCACTTAATGCTTGGGTGGTAGCAGTGCATGTACCAGGGGTTGATAACTGTATTGCTGATGCTCTCTCTCGTTCACAGTGGGAACGTTTCCGCCAGCTGGCTCCGGGGGCAGAGGAGCGAGGGCTGGACTGCCCGAGTTGCCTGTGGGAACTTCTGGAGACACCGTAGCGGGTCTCATACGGGCTTCACTTGCACCCGGTACGTGGGAGACATATGATAGGGCATGGCAATGCTGGGAGGATTGGAAGACCAGGTTGGCTGTTGTGTCAGAGGACTTTGAGATTCCATTGCTATTGTTCATAGGGCATTGTAGAGAGGAGGGGTGGTCTGTCTCTAGGATTAATAGTTGTGTTTCAGGTTTGGCTTTCGGTTTTCGTCTTAGGAACCTGCCGGACGTCACCAAGTCTTTTCTGGTGGTGAGGGCTTTAAAGGGTTGGCGGCGTTCTCAGTCGGGGCAGGATGACCGTAGGCCGGTGTCTTTTGCTTTGCTGTTGAGGTTGGGGGATCAACTAGTCGACGTTTGTGCCTCGTCGTGGGAGTTACGTTTGTTCCGGTTGGCTTTTTCGCTGGCATTTTTTGGGGCCTTGCGTTTGGGCGAGTTGGTTTCTCCGTCGGTTAAGAGACAGGG
Source organism: Bufo bufo (assembly GCF_905171765.1). Classification (NCBI taxonomy): domain Eukaryota; kingdom Metazoa; phylum Chordata; class Amphibia; order Anura; family Bufonidae; genus Bufo; species Bufo bufo. The sequence continues at coordinate 464,839,274 of NC_053392.1, read as the reverse complement.
CGGTTTGTTTAGGGACGATGTAGACCTTTTTCAGGACAGGGTGGAGTTTCGTATTAGGCGGTCAAAAACTGATGTGGAAGGGAGAGGGCGGAAGGTTGTTTTGTTCGCGGTCCCGGGTTGCGCAATGTGTCCGGTATGTTGCTTGAGGGAGTACGGGGTTGCGGTGGGGAGGGCGAATTCCCCTCTCTTAGTGCATGCGGACGGGTCTTTCCTTTCCCGTTTCCAGTTCACGGCGGTCTTTAAGCGGTGTCTAGGGCAGTTGGGCCTAGCGCTTGGGGGTTACTCTAGCCATTCTTTTAGAATCGGGGCAGCGACGGAAGCGGCCAGACGCGGGGTGGGACAGGACGTGATCATGCGGATAGGAAGGTGGGAATCGATTCGCTTTAGATCATATATTCGTCTAGATCGGTTGTGATATTGTATTGTATGCTGTCTCATCACGCACGGTATGCTTTTGTTTTGTTATTTCGTTGCAGGTTCGGACCCAGCGCTTATCTGGATAATGGGTCACTCCTATGTTTTCTGGGGAGCCATCCGGGCAGCGGTTCGGCCGGATGGACAACAGTTGGGGATTGACCGGTCGGTAGCGGTGGTAAGATGGTTGGGGCGTAGGGGAATGGTGTGGGGGGGGCGTGTTACCTGAGGTCCACAAGTTTGTTAGGTTGGATAGGGTGCCGGATGTGTTGGTGTTGCACGTGGGGGGCAACGATTTGGGGGCGCGGCCGTTGCGGGAATTAGTGAAGGACGTTAAATTCGATCTACTCCGGTTGTGGGCGCTGTTCCCGGGTCTTATTTCCGTTTGGTCGGACATTGTTCCCCGCAAAGTGTGGAGGGGGGCGAGGTCGGTGGAGGGGATAAATAAGGCTAGGATAAAAGCTAACCGGGCCATAGGGCGGTTTATGGCAAGGAATGGTGCAGTGGTAGTACGGCATACTGAACTGGAAAAAGGGGTCGGAGCTTTTTGGCGGTCTGACGGCGTTCACTTGAACGCAGTGGGTATTGACATGTGGTGTCTGGCAATACAGGAGGGCATTGAGACAGCTTTGCGGATGTGGAGGGACGCACAGGCTTAAGGTGTCAAGCATGTGCGTTCGTGGCGGTGGGAGGTCCTTGAAGTTGGAGAGATTCAGGTGACGAGGATGGGAGGGCTCCACGGTTGGGGCTGGACTCCTATGGCTGGTGGTCGGTTGTGGCGGAATTTGGGCGAGCCGTCAGTGGTGCCCCCGAGCTGGTGCTTAACGGCTGGGGGCAAGTCGGCTCAAAAAGGATACTGGGAAAATTCCGAGGTTTGGGGCTTCCAGGACCTCCCCCGTGTTACTCAGGTGAATTAAGTTGGTTATATCTTATGGGGATGTTTTGTGGAAAATAAAAGGTTAATTATTTATGTATATGTTTACAATAAACGGCTGCTGTGGCCGATATAATCCAACTTGGTGTCCGTGTCTTATTGGGGTTTCTGACAGGGCCAGTTTAGAAGGTCAGGGCTTGTGGTAAGTGAGTCAAGGGTTAGTATGTGACTGTTCATGAGGGGCGAGCGGGGAATAACCAATACCCTGTCAAGACAGAGCCGGACTGGGGGCGCAGCCTTGGGGGGAGGCGACCATGACGGGGGGCTGGTTTGAGGGAGCCCCTGGGGAGGGATTGGTCAGTTTGAGTTAGGGGGGCGGGGGAGCGAGGGGTTAAAAAGGTGAGGGCCTGGGAAGAAGGAGGCCATTTTGTGGAGAGAACCGAGCTCCCACCCACCCACCCCTTTTGGCTCAGGTTCCAGAGCTTGGGCCGGATGGCGGGGGATGGGAAGGGGACAGAGTGGGGGGATTGTTTAAATGAATGAGTGAAATAAAATATTAATTATTTTGTCACGGCGGCTGTGGCGGTGGGAGGTCCTTGAAGTTGGAGAGATTCAGGTGACGAGGATGGGAGGGCTCCACGGTTGGGGCTGGACTCCTATGGCTGGTGGTCGGTTGTGGCAGAATTTGGGCGAGCCGTCAGTGGTGCCCCCGAGCTGGTGCTTAACGGCTGGGGGCAAGTCGGCTCAAAAAGGATACTGGGAAAATTCCGAGGTTTGGGGCTTCCAGGACCTCCCCCGTGTTACTCAGGTGAATTAAGTTGGTTATATCTTATGGGGATGTTTTGTGGAAAATAAAAGGTTAATTATTTATGTATATGTTTACAATAAACGGCTGCTGTGGCCGATATAATCCAACTTGGTGTCCGTGTCTTATTGGGGTTTCTGACAGGGCCAGTTTAGAAGGTCAGGGCTTGTGGTAAGTGAGTCAAGGGTTAGTATGTGACTGTTCATGAGGGGCGAGCGGGGAATAACCAATACCCCGTCATGTGTTTTATAGCCCAAACCAAGACCCGGCCTGGAACGTGGGGAGAAGCCACCCACCCTGCACTTTGGCTGCTCCCAGTAAGAGCCGGCCCAGATAATCTTTGCAGCCATACTAAATAGCAAAGCCATGTCACGTATATGTAGAGAAAAAAGGCTCCAGCACTCGTAGTAAAAGTTTTCAGGTCCCGGTCTTTATTCCACCAAAAGTATCATGTACAAACACAGTAGCACCTTCTCCCACTCTCCCCAGATTTACGCGTTTCGAACACTTCTGTTCTTACTCATAATCCAGTGTGTCTGTTCCACCATGAGCTTAGATAGGCTACACTCCCATCCGCCCAAAAAGAGGGGGGAGGGGAGCCCAGACCTAATCATTAGTGTGTCAGACACCTGTTCAAACACAATACAAAATACACCCGTGATAAGTGAAATAAGTTGAATTGAATTAAATAATCCATGTGATTCTATGTCAGTGAGTTGGCACCACTAAACTAAAATAAGGTAAGATAAAATAAAATAGAGTAAACATGCAGGTCATAAATAAAAACATATAATATGCACCCTCATGTGAAATCTTTTATCGTTGCATCATGTTCTAATATAGGTCGCAGATGTTATCAAAAATATGCCATATCCATGCCACTTCATAACAAGTCGCATTATAGGAACCTGGTTCAGAGGGCTGTTCTGTACAGGTATATCTCTTTTTTTGTCTCTTGCTCCAATATAATGCTATTCCCATGTAAATTCATAATAAATTGCATGGTGGGAACGTGGTTCAGAGAACTATCCTGCGCAGATATAGTCTTCTTTCTTTCTGTGATGCTTCGGTGTGGTGCAAACTCAGTCACATAGGTCAATAACCATTCAATAAAAAGCAACAAATATATAAATACATAAATTCAATAGAAATACATAAATTCTTTTCTCATGTTCAGAACCCGTGGATATCTGGTGTTGAGTTTCCAGATCCAGAAGTCTTCACGTGAGAGAATTTTTTGTTTAATATCTCCTCCCCTTCTTGGAACTGTAACCCTTTCCAAAGCGAATGTACTAAAACCATTGATACTGCGATTATGTGTGTTGATGAAGTGGTTTGCTGCATTAGATACTCCAGTGGATGTGGGATGTAATTTAAATGTTCCCTCAATCTCTCTTTAAATTTTCTGCTGCTGCTGCCCACATACATCAAATCGCACAGGATGATATAAATGACTCCTGTAGGGTTACAATTAATGTAGCTTTTAATGGGGAAAGTTTCAGAATGTGTTGAGTCATGAAAATCTTTTGTTATGCACAATACATTACAGGTTTTGCAGGGATAACCCCCACATTTTGAGAAGCCTGTATATTTTAACCAAGTTGATGGTGTCTGTTTCTGTGCTGAAATGTACATGAATGGTGAGAGTGTAGTGCCCAGAGTATTGGGTCTCCTGGACACAATCTGGCATCCATCTTTTAGGATTTCACGGAGTGTATCATCCTCATATAAAATTGGAAGACCTTTTTCAATGATCTTTTTTATTATGGGAAATTGGCGGCTGTATGTCAGCACAAGAGTGGGTTTGGGACCCCTTTCTTGTTCCGTGAGGGGTTTGTCAGGTATGTTATTTATATTTATTTTGTTTTTGTGGGTATTATTGTTTTTCTTATTGTGATTTATGTTGTAGTCTGATGTTAAACCCAATAAAACCGAACTTAGTTTATTCTTTGCAATATTGAGACCCCTGGAAAGCATCCACTGGGGATATCCTCTTGTTGTTTAATGTTTCCAAATAATCTCACATTCCTTGTTAAATGCTAACTCAGTACTGCAATTCCTACGGGCGCGTATGAATTCCCCCACCGGTATTCCTTTGATTGTATAAGTGGGGTGATATTTCTTTTCGGTATGTTGCAGTATTAATTATTTGGTCTGGGATCCCTATCAGCTTTAAATAAAAAAAAACGGTCATTTCAGCATGTAGTACATTAACAAGTTTTAGGTTATATGTGTTGTCATTGACATAAGCTATGAAATCTGGTATGGCAGATACATCGCCGCCCCATATAATGAGCAGGTCATCGATTTATCTGCCATACCAGACCACACATCCAGAGAAAGGATTGTCCACTGAGAATATAGATCTCTCCTCCCAGTAGGCCATAGTGAGATTGGCTAAAGAAGGGGAGAATTTGGCCCCCATGGACACTCCTGCAATTTGAACATAAAAACCCCCATCAAACAAAAAATTATTATGTGTCAGCAGATATGATGTTATTTCTAAAATATAATCAATAAACATATTGGAGTGCTTGCTGTATTTATGTACCGGTAGATGGTATTCCAATGCTAGAAGGGCAATTGAATGGGGAATGGATGGATACAGCGACACCACGTCCAAGGTTAACCATGTATAATCTCTCTGCCATCTGCGGTCATACATACATCTGTAGTGTCTTTGATGTATCCAGGAATTATTTTGACTAGTGGTTGTAACACTGTATCCAGCCACTCACCCATTTTTTCTGTCAGGGATCCAATAACTGATACTATAGGTCGTAATGGGGGAGGATTAATGCCTTTATGGACCTTTGGCAGGGCATGTATGATGAGATAGCAAATACATTAGGCGTGGCCAAAACAACTGTTTGGAACATTCTTAAAAAGAAGGAATGCACTGGTGAGCTCAGTAACACCAAAAGACCCGGAAGATCACGGAAAACAACTGTGGTGGATGACCAAAGAATTCTTTCCCTGGTGAAGAAAACACCCTTCACAACAGTTGACCAGATCAAGAACACTCTCTAGGAGGTAGGTATATGTGTGTCAAAGTCAACAATCAGGAGAAGACTTCACCAGAGTGAATACAGAGGGTTCACCACAAGATGTAAACCATTGGTGAGCCTCAAAAACAGGAAGGCCAGATTAGAGTTTGTCAAACGTCATCTAAAAAAGACAATCAAAGGGAACCCGCGCTTCCTTCTTTAGTAGAACAATGTGTAATATATGGTGCACTGAGTAACACTCCTAGGAGTGTGCCGCTGCAGGTTTATAATAGGGAAAAAAATGCCTAAACCCTAGAACAAATGAGAAGAATCAAAAAATTCCGAAACAGGTATCCAAGACTGTACGGAACCCTCATTAATTAGTAATCACAACAGAAGCTATAGCGCTGTAGTTAAAAGTAATGCTTCAAAGAAGGACCGTATATCATTACCTAGAAGTTATACCCCTAAAAACACTAGATCTACAAAATATACAAAAAATACACCAATATCTGAGGCTAATACGAATTCAGTTATAACCAAAAATAAAACATTGAGGAAAAGTATCAAAAAGGATTTTTTTTCAAGCACGTCCATCACGAAAACAACAAAAAGAAAACAACGAACCAAAAGGAGAAAAAGGGGGGAAAAAATCTCCAAGAAAGTAATTAAATCTGAGGGACAAAAAATATATAATTTGAGTAAATATGTCCTTACTACCGGTGACCAAAAACTATTACAAAAAGGTCTGAAATATGCACCATCCTCTCTCTTTAACCCCTTTAATGCGTTTGTGGGCTTAAAAAATTTTTTGCGCAATCTGGCCCTCAAAAAAATTTTGGGGAAAAAAGAATGAATGATATGACTATGCTAATCACCAAAAAAAATGGAAACAAAAATGAAAATAAAATTACAAATATTATAATGAAGAATTATATAGATAACAAGAGAGCAGATATGAAAAATAATAAAATGAATATAGGAAAAATCATCACAGTAGAAAATATAGATAATAATGATACCAAAGCGACACCGGAAGTAGTACCAAATAATGAAGTGATATATTATAATACTTTTCTAAAAAATAAGTCCAATTTCAATCCCTTGAATGAATACTCGGAAGCATTTAAAACCTTTGAACATCTAGTATTAAGGGACTTGTGAAAAATAAAACCAAACCGAAAAAGACACAAACACAATCTAAGTCGAGACGAACAAGCGAGTATAAAATCCCTTCAAAGTAACAATGATATCATTATCCGCCCGGCTGATAAGGGTGGGGGTATCGTTGTATTGGACTATTCACAGAATCATATTGAATCCATGAGACTCCTGGGGGACACTAAAACGTATCAACCACTTAAATCAAACCCTATTTTTCAATACAAACATGAGATGACCAGGCTGATACAAAAAGGGAGAAAAAAGTTATCACCAAAGAGGAAGCTGATTTTATTAACATCCGATCCCCACGTATGGCTATATTTTATTACTTGCCCAAAATTCATAAGAGTACCACTGACCCACCAGGGAGGCCTATAATTTCGGGCATAGGCAGCCTCACATCAAATCTGTCAAAATATGTTGATGTGATCCTACAGCCCTATGTTCAAAAACTTCCAGCGTATTTGAAAGACACTCAGCATATTTTGGAAATTTTGGATAGTGGAATGGAAATCAGGATACATTTTGGGCACTCTTGACGTGTCCTCACTGTACACTGTTATCGAAAATGAGAAGGGTAGAGAAGCTGCCGAATATTTTTTAAGGAAAGATTATGCACTACCATTGGAACAAATCGAGTTCATTGGGGAGTGCATTTTATTCATTTTAAAACATAATTATTTTAAGTTTGAAGATAGTTTTTTCCTCCAGACATGGGGTACCGCCATGGGGACCAGATTCGCGCCGAGTTTCGCTAACTTATATATGGGACGGTGGGAGGAACTTACCATCTACCCAGGTGGCGAGCTCCGCGCGAATCTGGTCCTCTGGCATCGCTTCATAGATGACATTGTTTTTATTTGGAGGGGGGGGCAGGAATCACTCCAAGATTTTTTAACGGAAATTAATAAAAATGAGTTTTATCTTCAATTCACCCCAACCTTCAGCACTGATCAGATCCACTTTCTGGATCTTACAATTTCCATCCAGAATGATACAATATTGACCGAAACCTATCTAAAACCAACTGATAGTAACAGCTATATCTCACTGGAAAGTTGCCATTTACCAACTTGGCTAACCAACGTGCCACGGAGTCAATTCATCAGACTCAGGAGAAACTGCACACTTTTGGAGCAGTTTGACAAGGAGGCCAAGGTGTTAATAAGTAAATTTGAGGAGAAGGGCTATAGGACTGATGAATTGGAAAAAATAAAGTTAGAAATAGCACTAATTGATAGGAAGTCACTGATACATAAAAAGATCAATAGGGAGGACAATGTCCAAAAAGATTATTTGGAGAATGCAACTGACCTCATAAAAATTCCCATTATAACACAATATAGTGAAAAGGAAAAAGTTTTTAAAAGGATTGTCAAAAGCCACTGGGATATCCTGAAACAGGATAAAATAATAGGGGGAAAAATATCTAAACACCCATGCTTTGTATTTCAGAAGGCTAAAAATGTGGGTAATTTAATAGCTCCGTCTGTCAAAATAATAAAGAAAAATATAAAAACTATCACTCATAATCCTAATTCTGGTTTCTTTCCGTGCAAAACCTGCAAAGCCTGCCATATTACAAGTCAGACAAAACCAATAAACACCATAGAAGGCACGCAGGGGACATTTGGGATAGAGGGTCACCTCACTTGTTACACCAGTGGGGTGATTTACTTTATCAAATGCCCCTGCACAAAATTATATGTGAGGAGGACTAAAAGAACTTTGCAAACCAGGATAAAGGAACATATTGCTAACATAAAGAAAAAATTTGACGGTCACCCACTATCCCGACATTTTACCGAAAAACATGGAGGAATTTTCAGAGGATCCACGTTTGGTGCGCTGGAACATATTAAGCCTGACCAACGAGGCGGAGACTTTATTAAAATAATGTCCAGAAATGAAACAAAGTGGATTTTCAATTTAAACACCCTTGCACCAGCGGGACTCAATCAAGAGATTGAACTATTCGCCTTCTCCTAATATCCATGACTGCATAATAGCTGTTGAAAACAAATGTATAATGATGACTTCAGGATTCATACAACCTATATTGTTTGAAATCGCATTTATATTAACAATATATCATACAACCATATCCTCTAAAGCCCCTATCTGACTGCAACCGCAGAGACGCTAAAATGTAGATTCCTGCATGTAGTCATAATTTGTTGCGGGGAGTGACGGGTTAACTGGTGACCATGGAGACGGATGCCTATTTACTCTACGAGAAATCTACCAGAACTCATCCCTGATGAAGAAATTCGGCAATTTCGAAAGGCGTTGGAGAGGTGTTTTGGTCTAAAAGAGTATCCTTACTCAGTGTGACGTCACACGGAAGCAGCGTCCTCCTTGATCATCAGCCTGGGTTTCCCTCACGCGCACGAGTCACCGGCCGGGACCGCGCGCATTTGAAAGTGGAAACCTGAAGACACAGCCGTCACCACTATCCCTGAACACAAGCATCAGGAAGCTCTGTAAGGAATCCGCAACAGCCAGCGGCAGTAAGGCAAGTTTATAGCATACATACCCTGTTCCAGACACATAACCTGTAGATTCACACTGGATAGCCAGCGCGGTTTGTCATCTAAAAAAGCCTTCACAGTTCTGGAACAACATCCTATGGACAAATAAGACCAAGATCAACTTGTACCAGAGTGATGGGAAGAGAAGAGTAGGGAGAAGGAAAGGAACTGCTCATGATCTTAAGCATACCACCTCATCAGTAAAGCATGGTGGTGGTAGTGTCATGGCGTGGGCATATATGGCTGCCAATGGATTTGGTTCTCTTGTATCTATTGATGATGTGACTGCTGACAAAAGCAGCAGGATGAATTCTGAAGTGTTTCGGGCAATATTATCTGCTCATATTCAGCCAAATGCTTCAGAACTCATTGGACGGCGCTTCACAGTGCAGATGGACAATGACCCAAAGTATACTGCAAAGGCAACCAAAGAGTTTTTTAAGGGAAAGAAGTGGAATGTTATGCAATAGCCAAGTCAATCACCTGAACTGAATCCGATTGAGCATGCATTTCACTTGCTGAAGACAAAACTGAAGGGAAAATGCCCCAAGAACAAGCAGGAACTGAAGACAGTTGCAGTAGAAACCTGGCAGAGCATCACCAGGGATGAAACCCAGCGTCTGGTGATGTCTATGTGTTCCAGACTTCAGGCTGTAATTGACTGCAAAGGATTTGCAACCAAGTATTAAAAAGTGAAAGTTTGATTTATGATTATTATTCTGTCCCATTACTTTTGGTTTCTTAACAAGTGGGAGGCACATATGCAAACTGTTGTAATTCCTACACCGTTCACCTGATTTGGATGTAAATACTCTCAAATTAAAGCTGACAGTCTGCAGTTAAAGCACATCTTGTTCGCTTCATTTCAAATCAATTGTGGTGGTGTATAGGTGTATAAAGCCAAAAATGTTAGAATTGTGTCGATGTCCCAATATTTATGGACCTGACTGTACCTATAATATAATTTCTATATAGTGCATTTGTATTGTGCAGCATTTGTGTGCGGTTCTGCTGAGATACCGCAGCTATACAGAAGGACAAACGTTATTGGAACAACTAATTGCAACTGTTGTGATTAGAGATGAGCGTATCGAAGCTGACGAAGTCTAATTCGTTCCGAATTTCAGGAAAAAATCGATTATCAACTAATGCGAATTTCCTCACGCTTCGTGGTAACGAATCGCATTAATAGCACGAGTTTAAAGTGACCACATATAGCACATAGTGGAACACTGCATCAAGATGAATCAGGCGTGGATCAGCCAGGATTTCAACACACCAATGCCTGATGCATCAGACTAGATCATCCATGGTGCCACGCCCAACATTTTGACAAAAGAGACCGTTTTCTTCTGGCTACCTGCCTCAGCTACTATTCTGATGCTGTTACCCGCCTAATGCCAAATATCTGATGCCAAGGGCTCCTTCTTTCACCCACCATCTTCAGTGAGTACTAGTATTGCCACCCACCTACACACTGTCACCTTGCCACTCTGTGGCCTACTGATGCTGCCATATCCACACTATGTCACCTTGCCACTCTGTGGCCTCCTGGTGCTGCCATGTCCACACTGTCACAGTGCGACTCTGTTGTGTCATGCTGCTACTGCCATGTCCACACTGTCACCTTGCCACTCTGGCCTCCTGATGCTGCCATCTCCACACTATGTAACCTGGCCACTCGCTGGCCTCCACATACTGCTGCCAACTACATACTCTGTGAATGTGCCACTCGATGGCCTCCTCATACTGCTGCCACCTCCAAACTGTCATTGTGCCACTCTATGGCCTCCTGATGCTCCAGCTACCTCCAGACTTTGTCATTGGGCCACTGTGTGGTCTTCTCATGCTGCTTCCATCTCACCACTTCATGACTGGGCCACTATTTTGGCTTTAGGCCTGGCTGACATCATCATTTATTTGACCTTTCTTCTGATCTGTAAGAAGGAAGGAAAAATGAGACGCAAAACAGATCCTGCTTTAAGGCCTGTATGGTCCCATCAGAATTGGCTTGTGATTTGGTAGACAAAAGCAGGAGTGGGTACAAAACACAGAAGACATGCAAATATTCAATTCACGTGTCATCTCTGTTTTAGATCCACTCCTGTTTTTTTGGGCATTAGCAGTACTGAGCAAATGCTGATCGGGGGAAGGCGTATGCTCCAAAGACAGGATCCATTTTTTGTGGGTTATTGTTCTGATGGTTCAGAGGAAGGGCAAAATAATCAGTGACGTCAACACAAACTTACTGCTAACATCCTCTCCACTCTGTCAGGGGTGTTGGATTTAAATATATATGTATATATGCCCTTACATATATGCATGTATATTGGCCCTTTTGCATGGGCCGGTCCAGGTGGTATGGGTGTATACATGGAGATGTATGTATGCCCCCTTGTCAGCATACATCAATATGTATAATATATCCATAGGCAGGTGGGCTTATTACTGCCCATTTATGCCCCAGAATTATATTGTGTATATGTACATGCAGGTTGATGTGCCCCAAACATCTATATGGATGTATATACGTAAATGTTGGCCCAGTAGGTTTGTATTGTGGTGTGTGCGTCTATATGTATATATATTTATAACCATTGATCTATAAATATATATAGATATAGCGTAGGGGTGGGCGATATGGCCTAAAATCTATATTGCGATATAATTTTAAGCATGTGCGATATGCGATATATATTGCGATATATTGTTTTCTATATTTGGGGGGGCGTGTTTAAACTTTTTTTTACTTTTTATTTAATAACTATTAGTCTCCTTAAGGGCTAGAACGTAGAACCCTTGTCATATTCACCCTAACAGAGCTCTATTAGGGTGAATAGGACTTTACACTCTCCCTGCTGCCCTGTGCTTTGTGCACACAGCAGCAGGGAGCTGATCCCCCTCCCCTAAACGGTGCCATCCCCAAATCCCCCCCCTCCCCTAAACGGTGCCATCCACAGATCCCCCCCTCCCCTAAACGGTGCCATCCACAGATCCCCCCCTCCCCTAAACGGTGCCATCCACAGATCCCCCCCCCTCCCCTAAACGGTGCCATCCACAGATCCCCCCCTCCCCTAAACGGTGCCATCCACAGATCCCCCCCCCCCTCCCCTAAACGGTGCCATCCACAGACACCCCCCCCCTCCCCTAAACGGTGCCATCCACAGACACCCCCCCCTCCCCTAAACGGTGCCATCCACAGACACCCCTCTCCCCTAAACGGTGCCATCCACAGACACCCCTCCTCCCCTAAACGGTGCCATCCACAGATCCCCCCCCCCCTCTCCCCTAAACTGTGCCATCTACAGATCCACCCCCCCTCCCCTAAACGGTGCCATCCACAGACACCCCCCCTCCCCTAAACGGTGCCATCCACAGACACCCCCCCTCCCCTAAACGGTGCCATCCACAGATCCACCCCCCCTCCCCTAAACGGTGCCATCCACAGACACCCCCCCCCCTCCCCTAAACGGTGCCATCCACAGACACCCCCCCTCCCCTAAACGGTGCCATCCACAGACACCCCCCCCCCCTCCCCTAAACGGTGCCATCCACAGACACCCCCCCCTCCCCTAAATGGTGCCATCCACAGACACCCCCCCTCCCCTAAACGGTGCCATCCACAGACACCCCCCCTCCCCTAAACGGTGCCATCCACAGATCCCCCCCTCCCCTAAACGGTGCCATCCACAGATCCCCCCCCCCCCCCGGACGCTCACAGGAATACATTTAAAAACTAATCAGTAACTTTATTCATTGGTGATCTCTTTACTGTATACCTTACTAGGTCTTAGCTCCGGTAACAGCAGGCAGTGCGGGCGGGCGGTGCTCACTCACTGACGTCACGCGCCTGCGCCGCCTAGTGGGAGGAGCAGGCGCGTGACGTCAGTGAGTGAGCACCGCCCGCCCGCACTGCCTGCTGTTACCGGAGCTAAGACCTAGTAAGGTATACAGTAAAGAGATCACCAATTAATAAAGTTTAAAGTTACTGATTAGTTTTTAAATGTTCTACTGTCAGCGGCGTGGCCCTGTATGTTCTAACCCCCAGGCAAGCGTCCCTGTCACCATGGGAAAGCCTGGGGGTTAGAATATACCATCGGATTTGAGTTTTCACGCGCTCACTGAGATCGTGAAAACTCAATGATTTACTGTCAGTCCCTCCCCTCCTCCTCTTTTGTCATTGGTGGTCAGCGGCAGCCGCGCACAGTGGGGAGGGAGGGACTCTCTCCTTCTCCACTGTGCCGGCTCAGGATCATATCGCGGTCCGGCGATATAGGCGATATGCTCAAAATCCATATCATGGCACAAATTTATATCGCATATCGCCTATATCGTCTATATCGCCCACCCCTAATATAGCGTATAATTAGACTTGTATAATTGTCCCTGACCAATAACCCCTTCACTACATGCTGTCCTGCCTCAGCCCTGCTCTGCAAGTCCCTGCAGAGCATTAACCCCCGCATTACCCAGTGTGAAAACCCAGCAGTAGCCCCTTTACTGCTGCTGCCTTGTTAACCCTTTCTTGGGTTACCCCTGCATAGTTACTACCCCGTGTTCCTTGGCCTGCATGTATTAACCCCTGCAGTGCCACAATTGTGTGATTAAACCCCTTGTACCCCGTAGGGACAGTGAGTAGCCAGGCGGGTGGGTTATTGATATTTGTGTGTATTATTGTAATTGTAGTTAGATCCTGGGGAGGACTTGGGACTGTGTTAGTGTAGTTAGAACCGTATTAGTGTGTTGTTATAGTGTGTTTACTTATATTGCTGTGTGCTGCTATAAATATATATATCTATTCCATTGATATAGATATATAATTATAAGCAAATATTAGACTGTTACGTATAGTGTGTTAATAAATACCTTTTATTTAAGCACAGTGTGTAGTCTTTTGTAGTAGTAAGGCGCCTCAGCAATAGTCGCACGTAGTGTAGTTCAGTGGAGTGTATAGGTAACCGAGGTAGTTAGCTAGTTAACATAACTTAGGTTAGGTTATATATATTTGATTTAGGCATAAATAGGCAGAGTCTTCACTAGATGACTCACGCCTATTTATGAATATTAATTATTGAGATTTGCACAAATATCAATAATTAATACCCCCTTTAACATTGGCGAGTCAGGCCCACTGCTAGGAATCTGTATCTGTATCTGTGTTTGGTTTTGGTGAGAAAAATCATTTACGCTGTGAACTAGTCAGGTGGGAGGGACGTGGTCAGTGGATTCTGAGCGTCCATAGCCTGATAGTTCGGACAGATAAAGTGGATTTCTCAATCAGAACTAAACACAAGGCAATTTCTACAGCAGAGAACCTAAAATCTTTTCTGATTTTTGTGTATTAACGGTTTTCTGATTGCCTTGCACGCCCACTGAACACTGGAGATAAGTCGTCACATGCGTGACTGAAGAGAGGACCATCACCGTCAGAGCTGAACAGAGAAGTCCGGCTTGACGGGAGAAGGCGTTAAAGGACCTCCTCCACGCAGCACACAAGGGACAACAAAGGACAGCACCAAGGAAGATGGCCTCTCATCAAGACGTAAGTATGGACTTCTCCACACTACACCACCTAGCTAAATACAGCACATTTAACCCCATCCTCCCCACCACTTACAAGTCAGCAGAAATGCTGTGGTCCGATTTGTTAGCACAGGCTTGTAGCTATGACAAGCTATGTGTTAACAAACGGACGGTGTTGAACAAGGCCACCAAACGGCTTCGGATGCTAGCCAAACTTGTGCATACATTTGAGGTTAGCATCTGCAAGCCGAAGGAAGTTGCTCTGGTGTCTCAGTCAACAGAGACAATTCCTCCAAACATTCACTGCCAATGCTGTGCCAGTAATTTGGACCAGGTTTTGGCATTGCGGGCACAGCTGGCGGAGAATGTACAGTCTACTGTTGACCGAGATGCGCAAGTGGCTAGGATAGAGTCAAAGTTAGTAGAGCTGCAGAGGCAGAAGGAGGAAATTGAGGCTAAGTTGACTCAGTCTTCTACTGAGGTCAAAACCTTCAAAGAGCGGACTGCCTCTACTGTCGTGACTGTAGCCAAATTGAAGGCTGAGGTTGCTGTAAGGTCCCAGCTAATGTCTGACATACAACAGGTTATCACCAATTTGGTGCCGGCCCTTTCTTTTTCCGTAAAGTCAGGGTCGGAATCTCCCAAAACGTTGCCCTGTGCAGGGCAAACGGGGGAGAGTAGTCTGTGACCGGTCAAATCATCAGATCAAGCCGGTCCAGACTAACAGAGATTTTTCCCTGACTTTGGGAAAAAGAACTGTTGTGAAGAGTGCGTCCCTGAGAATGGAACAATTCAGGAGAAGGGAGCACGGCTGCAGTGTAGACAGACCTGGGCCATGCAGAGCAAACATCAGATGTTTTGCATGTGGTGGCCTAGGTCACATAGCGAGACACTGCAAAACAGATAGGAACATAACACACAGGACAGGAAACCAATTCACGTGTTTCAGGTGTGGGAACAAAGGACACATTGCAAGGAATTGCCCTTGTGCAAGTAATTGTGTCCAACAGTAGTATTAGCCAGGTAACAAATTGTGTAGTGGGGTCTAGTCAGCTTGGCCATAAAGGAGTTACCTCTCGGCAGCATCACCAGCTGCTGAGGGGTCAGAATGGCCAAGCTAGGCTAGGCAACATTTGACACCCCTGTACTATTTGTTACACCGTTTGTTCCCTGTGTATGTCCATGTTGTGTGTTTTTGTTATCTGTTTGTAAGTTTTCTTGATGTTGATGGTGGTAGTCCTTGTCTACGGATGTGTTCCACCATGCTGATTTTTGTAGTTTACATTCCTTGCTGTAAGTCCAGTCGCTGCTGTTTTTGATTCATTCTTGTGTCCCCTTTGAGTAGAACTTTGTTATACTGTGGATCGAGAAAATTGTTGGTTTGCGGAATGGGTGACATTGGAACACAGTTAAGTGGGATGTCACGATGAGCAACCAAGGTCTCTGATCGATACAGGTAACACTGTTTTGCTCAAGGTTTTCGGTAGGGCTGTGTTACACTGGGGACTGGGGCTGACAGACAACATTGGTGTAATGTTGTGCTGCGCACTTAATTCTAGTCCGAACAGGTAACACAGCTCTGATAGGGATTGGACACAGAATGTATGGCAGCAGAGTGTGGACTGTGTTCTTGTATTGTGGAGTCCTGGGGAGCCAGGGCATGACCCATGCCACTGATTCTGCAGGCCTCCACAAGACAGGATCACAGGGGGAAATCAGCCTGGATACACATGAGTGGACGGGGATACGGTGCCATTAATAACAAGATGGTGCTTTGTCCACAGCTCACTTCAGTTATCCTAACCTAGTAGGGTGGCCATCCTTATCTGTTGCAGAGGGATGTGTAGCGATCCTCTGAAGATAGGGTGTTCAGACACCAGTGTTAGGATAACGAGGGGTCCTGTGAGATGAAGGGCAGCCAATACCTTTCTCTACTCATGGGTCAAAGGTGTTGGTGCTGGGATTTGACATCTAATTACACCGTGAGGGAAGAAATCCCCCAGGAGCGCCTGGTATTTTCTTCCGTCATAGGTGTGTTCACTATGGAGCAGAGGAAAAACCCAGATGAACGCCACAGAAGAGAGTAGCTATCCCCCCTGACACTCTTGTGAGGATCCCACTGGATTTTGGCAATCAAGCGACCTTTGTTCAGAGGTTTTCAAGAGATAGAGGACTGTGCCACAATCCAGCGGGAGCATTATCTCAGGCTCTAGAGAAAGACTTGGAGATGTTTGGGTGGAAGAGCTTATTCAGCTACGATCTCTTGTTTCACCCAGTGAAACTTCTTTTAGTTCTGGTCATCATCATCTACATTAGACTGCGTATCGGAGGGTCAAGGGACTTATTGACCAAACACACCAGAACCAGACAGAACTTTACCAAACTAACCGAAGGAGGAGGCTCAGGACATAACTCCAACATAGTTCTGTAGCCAAATATCTTATGGACACACTTTGTTCAGGACGTATAACTTGTGCTATCCTGAAACCTCATAGCACTATGTACATATATTGATTTTGTTTGTTGTTGATTGTGTACCCATGGACACTCTAGGTACAAATGTGTGCCTATACTCAGGGAAACTCGCCAAACGCACTGCGGTGAGTTATAATTTGGCTGTACACATTTGCATATTATAGTCGTTTCCCATTGACACAGGGGTCTGTGACCTACCTGTGTCTTTGGAGGTGTAGAGAGATAGGCCAGGTTGCATGAGTCTCTATGGGTACACACATTTAATGGAATTTGGTGGTGTTGGGAATTTGGTGGTGTTGGGAGGGATGTGACCTGTTTTGTGTGAATGGGGAAGAGTAGATTCCCTAGGGACAGGCCCCCCTCCTTTACCAAGGTATTTGCCACTTTAACCCCAAGAACGGTGACGTTTGTAAGGGTTGGACTGAATGTCAGTGAGTGCGGTGTTCTTTCCCGCAATTAGAATTTAGGTACCATGACATCACTTCTTACCAGAAATTCTGACCTGCCTTGTAAAGACCTACGTATCCGTCCATGGGAGAACCTCCCCAACAACTGATTCTTCAATCAAGATGGAAGAAGCAGTGTCGGAAGAAAAGTCGTGCCGTTACTAACAGGAAGCCATTCCACGGTTGACCGTACTACCTGGAGATCGTGAGGGTGAAGCGATCCTAGAGTCTGACTAAAGAAAGACGAAGATGGGGACAGCAGTGGGGTACCTAAAGATCGACACTGACAGCATAAACGAAAGGAGGCCAGTCCACGGTTGCTACGTGGATCGACCCATAGACTGTGAGGGTGAAGCCATTCCAGAATCATTGGGAGAGGCTGATACCTGAAGATTGACACTGACAGACCACAGACCAAGAAAGTTCCAGAGAAAAAGACAGGGCCATATTACTTCAGTCCTTCCTGAACTGTTACCAAGAGGGGGGTTGAGGGGGAAAAAATATCCCAACCCTTCCCCCAAAAGTTGATTGTCGGAATTTCGACAACACGGGGGTTGTTGAGGGAAGTGTTGGATTTAAATATATATGCCCTTCCATATATGCATGTATATTGGCGCTTTTGCATGCGCCTGTCCAGGTGGTATGGGTGTATATATGGAGATGTATGTATGCCCCCTTGTCAGCATACATCTCTAGGTTTAATATATCCATAGGCAGGTGGGCTTATTACTGCCCATTTATGCCCCAGAATTATATTGTGTATATGCAGGTAGATGTGCCCCAAACATCTATATGGATGTATATACGTAAATGTGGGCCCAGTATGTTTGTATTGTGGTGTGTGCGTCTATATGTATATATATTTATAACCATTGATCTATAAATATTTATAGATATAGCGTAAAATTAGACTTGTATAATTGTCCCTGACCATTAACCCCTTCACTACATGCTGTCCTGCCTCAGCCCTGCAAATCATTAACCCCCGCATTAACCTGTGTGAAAACCCAGCAGTAGCCCCTTTACTGCTGCTGCCTTGTTAACCCTTTCTTGGGTTACCCCTGCATAGTTACTACCCCGTGTTCCTTGGCCTGCATGTATTAACCCCTGCAGTGCCACAATTGTGTGATTAAACCCTTTGTACCCCGTAGGGACAGTGAGTCGCCAGGCGGGTGGGTTACTGATATTTGTGTGTATGTAAGTGTATTATTGTAATTGTAGTTAGATCCTGGGGAGGACTTGGGACTGTGTTAGTGTAGTTAGAACCGTATTAGTGTGTTGTTATAGTGTGTTTACTTATATTGCTGTGTGCTGCTATAAATATATATATCTATTCCATTGATATAGATATATATAATTATAAGCAAATATTAGACTGTTACGTATAGTTTGTTAATAAATACCTTTTATTTAAGCACAGTGTGTAGTCTTTTGTAGTAGTAAGGCGCTGCAGCAATAGTCGCACGTAGTGTAGTTCAGTGGAGTGTATAGGTAACAGAGGTAGTTAGCTAGTTAACATAACTTAGGTTAGGTATGTAAATATGTTATGATTTAGACATAAATAGGCGGAGTCATCACTAGACGACTCACGCCTATTTATGAATATTAATTATTGAGATTTGCATAAATATCAATAATTAATATCCCCTTTAACAGGGCTCTACTTGTATAAGCCTGTAATAGAACAAGATCTGTAGACATCTATGTGGAATCAGCTGACAAGGGTGTAAAAGGAGTGCACTTCTTCTTGACACTAACATCGACCTATAAGGCAGAGTTCATACTTGAGTTATTAGGCCAGTTTTGGCAAATTTAAGTATACTTTCTTATAATTTTAATCAAGTTTTGGTTTCATAAAATCAATGTTAAAATATTTAATAAATTTAATAATAAAAATTAAATGTTGCATAAGACAGGAGAGAATCGACTTGGTGTTGCGATGGAGAAAGCATAAATTTTTTTTTTTTTAAATTACTCTCCACCTAGAGCCGAATCCTGTCAACATTGAGGCAAGTGCGGCATTGGCTGCTCACCCAGCAAGATACTTATGGGGTAACCTGCCTGGCATGCTTAGGCCTCTACTAGCGACAGACAATGAGAAGAAGACAAAGCTTCAAGATTGCTTGGAGCCCGGAACAGTTGCGAATTTAATCACAATTCAAACCAACCAGGTCCCAGTCTCTTCGTCAGGGGTTCCCAGTCATCATGGAATGGAAAGGAGGGCATCCTTATTATATTTAATACATTTAATAATAAAATGTTTAATAAATGTTCTAATAAAGATTACATTTTTCCTAACACAGGAGGAGGACATCCTGTGGTGCACGGAGATGAAGATGGACTTCGGATTCCCACACAGACCTCTCAGAAATGAACCGCGGCTCCCAAAAGCAGCTCCTGGGAAGATCATGGAGCGTCCCGATCATCCGTCATCTATTTGCCCCACTCTATTTTGAAAGTGTATAGAGCCCGTGTGGGACCCCCACGCTGAAGATTGATCATGGAGACACCGAATTTTATAATATATTTGGAATAAATTTCATAATAAAATATTTAATAATAACATAAAAAAAAATTCTTAGGAGAGAATCGGCCAGTCTTCAGTTTATTCAACAACGTGGAGGGTGTTGCGATGGAGAAAGCATTCCAAAAAAACTATTCCTCTACACCTGGAGCCGAATCCTGTCAAGATTGATGCAAGTGCGGTATTGGCTGCTCATCCAGCAAGATACTTCTGGGGGAACCTGCCTGCCATGCTTAGGCCTCTACTAGCGACAGACAATGAGAAGAAGACAAAGCTTGTTCTTTTCTGTACATTGAATAAATAATTGGGGCCTGTACTCCACTGGCTTACAGTAAAATTGATATCTAATGACCATCTAATATACCTCCAGCCACATAATCACTTGATGTTTTCTGTCCGGTGAATGCCTAATGTTTGGGGCCTGTACTCCCATGACCTAAAATAAAAAATTTCTAGGCTCCAGCAGGGCACATTTTTGAGAGTTTCAATTTAAGATGCATAAAAATGGCCCCTGATTAAAAAAGATATTTTTTTGGTGGAAATTTTTGCCATTGATCGCCCCCCTGGTATGTATTTGCTGGCTGCAAATATGAGCTGAAGGATTTTCAAGTTCGCCTGCCATTAAAATGAACGGGGCCCACCGCGAACTTGCGGTTCGCGAACATTTGATCGCGTTCGCGAACCATCCCGGGCGATGTTGATCCATCACTAGAGATGACTACTCTTGTCCACAATAATGACAAGAATAGGACACGTTCTATAATTTGTGGAAAGGACACACGGATGCAGACCGCACATGAATGACATCTGTGTGCTGTCTGGTTTTTTTTGTGGATCCTTAGAAATGAATGAGTCTGTGTGCAATCACAAAAAAATACTGATCGGACACAGATGCAAAATACGGTTGTGTGCATGAGGCTTAAAGGGAACCCTGTCAGTGGCACAACCCATCCCAAACCGCCAGCAGTACCTTCAAGGAGGTGGCAGTGAGTTTCAAATGATGATTTTCTTACTGCATTCTGATGAGGCAGAAGTATGAAAAACATTCTTTTATCCTCTGTCCGCACTTTTTTCCAGTCAGGCTTGAAGTCAAGGGGGCAGCGGCCTCCTTGCTTCAAGTCAAAGTAACTGCACCCCCTTCCCTGCCCCTTCTCCTGTGACTGACAGCGCTTATGCCCGACAGCCGGCTGTCAGTCACAGGAGAAGGGGCAGGGAAGGGGGCGCGGTCACCTTGACTTGCCCCCTTGACTTTAAGCATTTTGCCGCTGACAGGTTCCCTTTAAGGATGTTTCTGAAAGTCCTTTCAGAAATGGAAACTGCATGATGCAGCTGCAGAAGCGGATAGCGGGCTGACAGTGACAGCAGAGCTCACTATAGAGAAGGTAGAGACTTTGTTTGCCACCCCTGCCATCCCCAGTGATGTTCCGGTCCAAGCAATCATGTGATCGCTGGCGGTGGGGTAACTGCATGAGCTGCTGGGTCTTAGCAGAGCCTGATCAGTAAGGCCTCTTGCCCACGAAGCTAAGGGCTCGATGCTCGTGCTGCGGACCGCAAACGGCAGTTCCACAATACATGAGTCACCAGCCGTGTGCATTCCGCATCACAGATGCGGACCCATTCACTTGAATGGGTCCGCAAATCCGGAATGGAACTACAGAGTGCTTCCGTGGTGTTCCGTTCCGTGCTTCCAAAAAAAATAGAACTTGTTCTTTTTGCGGAACGGACGGATCGCAGACCCCATTCAAGTGAATGGGTCCCCGATCTGCATGCGGCTGCCCCACAGTCGGTGCCCATGCATTGCGGACCGCAATTTGCGGTCCGCAGCACGGGCACGGAGCCCTTACGTTCATGGGCAAGAGGCCTAAAGCTTAACATCCATATTAAAGCCTTCAGGGGCTGCATTTCCCTGTAACTGGGTTTAATATGTCAGCCCCAGTTACATGTGAAATTCGCAATATAGAAATGTAAAATCTATGTAATGCCAAATTTCCCCCAAAGGTCTTGACCATGACAAAATAAAGAAAAAATTTTTTTTGTTGTACTGTACTTTGAGCTAAGTATAAAAACAAACAAAAAAAGCTAAATTAAAATGAATGAAAAATAAAGCCCCATGTATATTTAAAGAGTTGCAATTATATAACCAAACAGAATAAAAAGTTACAGCTTTAAATGATGCATGTGATAAAAAAAATATGTGGTCAGAAAGGTAAATAGTCCAGTCAGCTGGTTAAAGGCTGCCAGTGATGAGCACATGATCACTGCAGCCAATCATTGGACTGATTGATCACATTCAATATTTTAGCCCCGAGGGTTGATGCCAGTCTATGATAGTACATGATTGACCAGTGAGACAGTGATTGACTGCAGCTATCATGTTCCGATACAGCATGTCATCAATGGTAGCTTGTTCATAAAGACCAGTGGAGAGCCATGAGAGGCTAGAAAAGTGCTCTTTTATTTAGCTTTTTAGAAATCTCAGGCAACCCCTTTAATATTTGTAATGTTCTAGAACAGTGGTCGGCAAAGTGCTGCTCGCGAGCCACAAGCGGCTCTTTAGACACTTCTATGCGGCTCTTTGGTGCGCAATAATCGAATCGCGAATAATCGAATAATCGATAAATGCGATTTTGCGGACCCGAAAATTATATATGAAGGGGCAAATAACTGGCTTTGTGTGTGAAGTTTGTTTACTACTGTCTGAACTCTGAAACAAGCTCTCTCCTATTGATAATATGGCCAGCCTCTGTACTCACTGTCACTATGAATGCACTGCAGCGAGCGGCTTCCGGTGCAGCTACATCACTTCCGGGTATAGACTTTTGTCCGGGTATAGAAAAGTGGCAGAACACCGGCCCGCTTGCTGCAGTGCATTCATAGTGAAAGTGAGTACAGAGGCTGGTGATTTTATCAATAGGAGAGAGCTTGTTTCAGAGTTCAGACAGTAGTAAAAAACTTTACACACAAAGTCAGTTATGTGCGCAGTTTAGGACACATGAGGGGACACATAGGGCCATGAGGGGGACCAGCATAAGATGCTATATATGTGTCTTATGCTGGCCCCCCTCATGGCCCTATGTGTCATAGCACACATCCCTGGCCCTGCCTATAACAGTGCCATCCACAGATCCACCCCATAACAGTGCCATCCACAGATCCACCCCAAAACAGTGCCATCCACAGATCCACCCCATAACAGCGTCATCCACTGGTCTCCCATAAGTGTTCTCCACAGAACCCCCACATAACAGCGTCCTCCACAAATCCTTCACATAACAGCGTCCTCCACAGATCCTTCACATAACAGCGTCCTCCACAGATCCTTCACATAACAGCGTCCTCCACAGATCCTTCACATAACAGCGTCCTCCACAGATCCTTCACATAACAGCGTCATCCACAGATCCTTCACATAACAGCGTCATCCACAGATCCTTCACATAACAGCGTCATCCACAGATCCTTCACATAACAGCGTCATCCACAGATCCTTCACATAACAGCGTCATCCACAGATCCTTCACATAACAGCGTCATCCACAGATCCTTCACATAACAGCGTCATCCACAGATCCTTCACATAAGTGCGTCATCCACAGATATCCCCCATAAGTGCGTCATCCACAGATATCCCCCATAAGTGCGTCATCCACAGATATCCCCCATAAGTGCGTCATCCACAGATATCCCCCATAAGTGCGTCATCCACAGATATCCCCCATAAGTGCGTCCTCCACAGATATCCCCCATAAGTGCGTCCTCCACAGATATCCCCCATAAGTCCGTCATCCACAGATATCCCCCATAAGTGCGTCATCCACATTACATCCACATCTGCAGACAAGTTTAATAAAAGTAAAAAATGATAAAGATAAAATGAAATAATAATCAAGATCCAAATAAAAGAAAGTACATATAAAAGTATTCAAAAACACACTCTGGGCTCATGCCCACGAATGTAAGGGCGCCGCAATGCACGGACACAGACCATGGGGCAGCTGCATGAGGATCGCGGACCCATTCACTTGAATGGGGTTCGCGATCCGCATCCGACTGCCCGCACCGCAAAAAAGTAGCGCATGCTGAAGTGAATGGGTCCATGATGCGGGCTGCACACGGCCGTGTGCAGCCCGCATCATGGACCCATTCACTTCAATAGGTTCAGGATCCGGGATATGAGTGCTACAGTGTGTTTCCGTGGTCCTTCTGGCTGTGCCTCCGCACCGCAAAAAAGTAGTGCATGCGCTACCTTTTTGCGGTGCGGAGGCACAGCCAGAAGCACCACGGAAGCACTCTGTGGCCGTGTATTGCTGACCCGCCGTATGCGGCCTGCAATATGGCAACGGCAGGCACACGGTCATGTGCATGAGCCCTAATAGTTGTCACTGGTACTGTTGACGCAATATTTTAGGTTTTAAAAATGTGGCTCTCGAAAGAAATTTCAATCGTGGTTTTGGCGATATTTGGCTCAGTTGACAAAAAAGTTTGCCCACCACTGGTCTAGAACAATGCCTACTAATCATTACTAAGTCAAGTAGCCCCTAGTCAAACAAATTACCTAAGGTTATGATCATACCTTGTGCTATAGAGGCCACAGTGCAAGTACCCTGCATAGGAGTACAGTGCAAGTACCTGTTAGATATACTGTAGCATGTACTTGGGGTATATACACCATAGGTTGAAAACATAGATTTTAAATAGCATTTAGGTCAACATGGCAGTATTGTGGCTCAGTGGTGAGCACTGTAGCCTCGCAGTGCTGGGTCCTGGGGTTTCAGATCTCATTAAGGCTACATTCACACGAACGTATTTTGTTTCCGTGTCCGCATCCGTATGTCCCTTCTGTAGCCCCTCCAAAAAATATAGAGCATATCCTATTCTTGTCCGTTTTGTTACAATGGATCTGCAAAAAAAAGGGATGCAATACGGATGCCAAAAGGACGTCATCTGTATTTTTTGCCGCAAAACACATACTGTGTGAATGTAGCCTAAGACTAACATCTGCATAGAGTTTGTATGTTTTTCCCTGTTTTTGCTTGGGTTTCCTTTGGTTTTCTCCCACGCACCAAAGACATACTTATAGGGAATCTAGATTGTGAGACCCACGTCAGACAGTGACTGATGACAATGCTAGTAAAGCACTGCAAAATATGTTGTGCTGTATAAGCATGCAAAATGAATTTAGGACAAATTCACATTAGGTTGGTCCAGTAAAGAATAGTAAGTCCATCTTCCCCTCTATCATTCTTTAGACTTTACTTCCAGATATGTTATGTTTGTTTTTATTGACTTGTCTTTCCTGAAAACATAAAGGAAAAAAAACACGGTCATGTTAATTAAAGCACAGGCTCATATCTCCAATAGGCTACTAGTAGGCTACCTCTCTTGTACAGACTTTTGATCATGTTTGGCAGTACTGAAATGGTTAACTGCAAAACTTCAAGTTCTATACAACTCTGGCATTGGCACCAAAATAGAGCTGTGTATTACAGGTAGCAGAAACTGCAAGATCAAGATGACAAAAACGTACATCATGACGTACGTTTTCACCATGGCTTGGGAAACCCAGTGGAACCATTATCAATCAATGAGGTTTGTTGGGCATTGGTAGTGTTCACTGCATTGTGGTTTCTGTTCTAAATGTCATAAACCACAAGCTCGATGTGAAAACAATCTTTTATTAATATTACTACAGTTCTCAATGACCCTTGGAAACTAAGCAAATACTATAAATGTTTTGTTTAGTATTTTAAAGAAATAAAGCCGTTTAGAATTTACCGTAAATTAAAATGCTACTTTGTATTATATACTTTTTTTTTTGTTTTATAATGTTTCCCAGTTCTCTGAATACAGACCACGATGTAAACTAGGGATTCGTTCTGTTTGCCATGATTACATAGTTGTGTCTGCTGCTGCATCAACCATCCAGAATTTGCATGGAATGCTCCTAATTTAGACACCCAGCACCCCCGCCGATCAGCTGTATGAAGAGAAGGTACAAGTACTTGCTCCATTCAAGTGAATGGATGGAGTGAGTATTCGTCATTGCACTGCATTTCCGAGACAACGTGCAGTGTAATGAACAGGAAGTGGCGCTCGCATGCAGCACCGCCTCCTCTTCAAACAGCTGATCAGCGGGGGTGCTGAGTGTCGGACCCCCGCCTTTCTGATTTTGATGACCTATCCTGACTGGTCATAAATATGTATGGCAGGACAACCCATTTAATATAACACTTGTTTAACTCACCTATGTAAATTCTCTGCTTCTTCAATGGTTTCTGGGAGAGCACATCCTTTGGTTTCAGGAAGAAAAAATACAAGTATCCCCGAAATTATTCCTGTAACCGCTGTGTATGAAAAATAAACAAAAAAAAAGGAAATGAAATAAAAACTCTGGTAGGGAGACAAATTATTTAATTGACCAACTTGGCAGCTCCTGTATCATTTTTACAGTGTGGTGTCCAAAACTCCAAATTTTCTTAAAAGGAGTTTCTAAAGGCAACATTGTATACACCGTACATGCAAGGAGAACAACAATGTATGGCTTAGTAGAGATAGATATTACACTGCAATTGCAACATGTAAATTAGTAGTATGGTCAACTTAGACTGGGTTCACACCTGAGCGTTTTACAGCGCGTTCCTATGCGCTGTAAAACGCTCAACAGGCAAAAACCAATGTTTCCCTATGGGCATAGTTCTCACCTGAGCGTTTTACAGAGCGTACGAATGCGCTGTAAAACGCCCTACGCCCCCAAGAAGTACAGGAGCTTCTTTTGGGCGTATTGTCGCGCGTAACACCTCTGTTTTTCATTGTACGCCTCTGTGGCCAATAGCAAGAACGCGCGTACGACGCGCGTTTCCAAAATACAGAAACGCCCCAAAACCCGCCCGATAAAAACACCTGTAAACAGCGCATATCGAATACGCTCAGGTCTGAACCCAGCCTAAGACTGATGAGATGGAGAACTTTTGACTGTCACATACTGAAAAACATTTATATTTAATATGTTAATTGATGGAATGTTGATTTTAGCTCTGGGTTTCTTACCAAAGACTATCAGTGGTAATTCTTTCCAAATACCTGCCAGTCGATAAACAATGAATGGCGTTATGGTTCCACCAAGATCACACATGGAGGAGCAGACCATTACGCCAAGGTTCCTGAAAATGCATTACATAAATAAAAGACAGCAATGCTTAAATGGTTCTAGAAAGAAAAGCTCAAAGAAAGGTATGGCCACATTGCACAGGTTTCACTGGAACTGGAATATTTAGCAAGCAAAGTGTAGCATGTCCACAAAAGTGAAAATGGTGTAAAGTACAACTGGCTTAGTTGCCCATAGCAACCAATCAGATTCCACCGCTCATTTTCCAAAGGAGCTGTGAAAAATGAAAGATGGAATCTGATTGGTTGCTATGGGCAACTAAACCAGTCCTACTTACCCCAGTTTGATAGATCTCCCCCTTAGTTGTTTGTAAAACAAATCTTGGCACCCTATCAGTTTTGTATGAAAGTAATAATGTACTGAGCACATGGAATTTCTATGCTTTAACCCTTAGGCACCCACACTGTATCCTGACCCATTCATTTCAATGGCGATGTGTTTTTTTTTCACGTATCATTTTTGCGTTGTGTGAAAAACGCAATATTCTATATATTCTGCGTTTTTCCGTCTCCGTATGTCCGTATTTCCGTTCCGCAAAAAAACATAACATGTCCTATTATTGTCCGCATTACGGACAAGGATAGTACTATTCTATTAGGGGCCAGTTGCTCCGTTCTGCAAAAAACGGAATGCACATGGACGTCATCCGTATTTTTTGTGGATCCGTTTTTTGCAGACCGCAAAATACATACGGTCGTGTGCATGAGGCCTAAGGCCTATTGCACACGACCGTATGGCTTTTTCAGTATTTTGCGGTCTGCAAAAAATATGGATGACGTCCGTGTGCATTCCGTTTTTTGCGGAACGGAACATCTGGCCCTTAATAGAACAGAACTATCCTTGTCTGTTATGAGGACAATAATAGGACATGTTCTATCTTTGAACGGAAATACGGAAACTGAATGCATACAGAGCACATTCCGTTTTTTTTGCGGACCCATTAAAATTAATGGAAAACGGAACGGAAACAGAAAAAAAACGTTTGTGTGCAAGTGGCCTAATAGATGTTGCTTGTAAACCTTCAGTTTTTTATCACGCAAGTGAAAAACGCATCAAAACGCATTGCACCCGCGCTGAAAAAACTGAACTGAACGCAATCGCAGACAAAACTGACCGAACTTGCTTGCAAAATGGTGTAAGTTTCACTGAACACACCCTGAACGCATCCAGGGCCAATCAGCCACGCTCGTGTGAAAGACGCCTTATAGGACCTGGCAATTTTCCATTTTTGCATTTTCGTTTTTCAATCCCTGACTTCCTAGAGTTACAACTTTTTTATTTTCTGTTAACTTAGCCTTATGAAAGCCTATGTTTTGCGGGACAAGTTGTTCTTTCTAATGGCACCAATTACAGTTGCATACAATGTAAGCGGGAAAATTCCAAATGGGGTTGTTCTGTCCTCAGATACAAATCTAGTCATTTCTGTGTGTTTACCAGTTTAGACATTGCTATTACCTGTGTCTGTATTCCATCTGCATTATATTGTATGATAACAGCACCATCTACTGGTTTAGTGTATTTCGTCTAGCCTGTGTTTCTATGCATTGTGGGAGTCCCAGGGCATTGTGGGTAGTTCCTGGTTCTTTGTGGTCTTGTTCTTGTTTAGAAGCAGCAACCATCTTATGTCAAGAGCCACACTCTCACTGGTTCTGCTGCCCCATGATCTGTTATTCAGCCTGTTTTTAAGCATAGTCGGTAAGGGCACTATCTATGTGTCATTATACTGCAGTTTATTATGTTGTTGCATTTGATATTGCATTATTACCTCATGTACTGTATGTATAGCAGATTATTCTGTATCCTATGCAATGTACTATCGATGTATATGTTCTGAAATAGTATTGTTTTTATTCTGCAGTTTCACCTTTCCTGTCACAATCTACTAGCAATAAAGAGAAGGTTACAGCTGCACAGCCTTTATCTTATGAAGACAGGGGGTTTAGCTACATGTCAGATTACACACCCTGCTAACGTGTATGAGGACAGTATAGGGGTGGAATTGGGGAAAAAAACGCAATTCTGCCACAGTTTTATTTTTTTTTAAACGGTGTTCACTATGCAGTAAAATTGACCTGTTGCCTTCATTCTCCAGGCCAGTATTACAACCATGCTTGTATACAACACTTGTTTAGTTTTTCTTGTGTTTTAATACTGAAAATAAAAATTAAAACCTTGAAAGAATTTTTTTTTCATCACCATCTTCTGACCCCTATAACTGTTTAATATTTATGCATGCAGAGCTGTGTGAGGGCCCATTTTTTTTGTAGGTCGATCCTTACTTTTCAGTGATGTCATATGGAAGTGTGTGTGACTTTTTGATCACTTTTTATAAAACAAAGTTGGAATGACAAAAAATTGTGAATTGGCTGTTTTTATTTTTTTCCATTATGCCATACGCCATATGGGATTAATATTGTTATATTTTAATAGTACGGGGTTTCACACTCGACGATGCCCATGATGTCTATTTTTTATTGGTTAAGTATTTTGATTTTGATTTTGGGGAAAGAGGGTGATTTGAATTTTTATATATTTTTTAATGTTTTTAAAAACTTTTTTTAAGTCACCTAGAGTGACTATAACTGGAAATTATTAGATTGTCCATTGTGTTCATTGATGCCTATATGGCCACTATTGAACACTTCATTTTTAATATAACAATACAGTGCCGCCACCTGGTGGCTTGTATTTGGCTTAGTATATTCTACTAATAGTTGCAAAAGCCTGCTTGAGTCTTTGGGCTATTAGTATAGTGTAACATGTTCCCAGATTTCAGCTGAGGAATGCTGCTATGGGAGCGGGAGCTGCTAAGACTGCTGTGGTCACCTTTGACCATGGCATCTAAAGGGTGAAATATATGCGATCGGCCATATAACTGATCTCATACATGTGTCGCAGAAACTCGGTGGCTATGGCGCCCGCTCACGCGTTTCAAACAGCAGAGACCCGCTTGCAATCAGTTTAAAAACGCAACTTGGAGTCATTACAATATGGCTATAAGTCACCTTCTAACATAGGTCATAAATTCAATGAAGGCATGTAAGTGCATGTATTTCTGTGAGTGGCGCTCATACTTTTTCAATTTTAAAATTTTTCATTATTTTGTTTCCATTTTTCATAATTTACACATCATTAACAGGTCTTTAAGTCCTGTGATTTCCATATTTTTGCAACCTTTCCTTTTTAGTGTTGCAATTTCAATGTTGAGGAGTGTATTTGCATTTTTGTTCAGTAACATACATAACTCATTATACACCTGCATACTGAAATATGATTTTTATATATTCACACCTGATAAATGTTGGATATAACTCAGCATTGACCAAACAAATCATCTCATAAGAAAGTGTAATGCCCATTCTGCTCACACATCCCAGTGCTATCTTGAGTCCATGGAATCCTACAAATAACAAAAAAAATTAGATGTTTTACAACACTAAATATACTGCAAAATGATGTAAAGCATACATCTGATCATTTCTATATTTCAAGAATATTTCAAGATCTTTTTGACTATAAACCTTGAGTCATAGGAAACTTGGAACAAGCATATTTAGTTATAATAATTACAAACCACAGTTAGTGGTGGTCAGCACTATCAAAATCAAGTATTGATCAATAGATCAGAAAATATATAACCAGGAGTATACCACTACTGAAGGACCAATATACATTAAAACTTCATTTTTATTCATCCTCAGTTAAGACAATAATCAAAAGAGATAGATGTGTAAACCCATAGTGACATAAAAAAAACGTGCACAACTCCATTGAGTTGTCTCCAGGGAGGTTTTAGTGGAATATAAACACACTGCCCCTAGTAATTCATAATTACCCTAGACTGTTCTGGCTTTCCCGATAATAGGGTGTTCTCTCTGACAGAAGTAGCACCTCTGGAGTTTCCCTGTCAGCTACCTACAGCAGAGCCCTAAATACAACCTTAACTGACTGATATTTAATCCTAGTAGTAAAAGCACTATAGACCACAAGGGACCATACATACCAATATGTCCCAATAAAGCATAGCATATTGCTCTGTGTAGGGAACTATGTTGGGCAGCAAGTGGGGCGTCCCATGTGTGAGCATAACTAGTCGGGACGCCGCTCTAACTCTGCCCACAGACACTATTAGAGATGAGCGAATCGAAGCTGATGAAGTGGAATTCGTTCCGAATTTCAGGAAAAATTTGATTCACACCAAAGGCGAATTTCCCGGCGCTTCGTGGTAACAAATCGCATTTTTTCCTAAAATGGCTGCTGCACGTGTGAGGACATGGAGAAAGGAACTCTGGGAATGCGGGATCACCCATATTGCCATGCATGCAGCCAGTCAGCAGCCAGCCATCCCTGTGATATCACAGCCCTATAAATAGCGGCAGCCATCTTAGATTCTGCCATTTACCAGTGTACGTAGTGCAGGGAGAGACGTCTGCAGGCGCTAGGGACAGAGATAGGAAAAACTTGATTGTGGGGAAAAAACTATTTATAGGTGCAGGGAAAGGATAGGGAGGAATTGTTCCACAACGTTTGTGTAGAACAGGGTTCAGTAGGAGAGATTGACTGGGTAATAGGAACAATGCTATTACACCTTGGTGCACTGACTGGGGATCCAAATTTCCATTAAACAGCTATGTGATTCCAGCAAACCGTTCTTGTTATTGGGGTGCAAGTGCTGTTTGATACAGCCTTTAACAAGGTTTATTACAAGGAAATATTTCAACAGTACATCTTATTTGCCCTTGTGTGGTGCAATTACATGTTAAGCTCTTTTTGCCGTGTATTAGTGGCGAAATAAAAATATATTCACCGTCCAGCTTTGCACTTATCTGTTGAAAAGCCTGTTGTGTAAAAGTAGAACTGAATTAGGACCTGATTGCCGTTCAGCTGCGCAGTGATATATTCTACAGCCCTGTTTGCCGTGTATTAAGGGCGAAATAAAAATATATTCGCCGTCCAGCGTTGCACTTATCTGTTGAAAAGCCTGTTGTGTAAAAGTAGAAAGAAATTAGGACCTGATTGCCATTTAGCTGCGCAGTGATATATTCTACAGCCCTGTTTGCCGTGTATTAGTGGCAAAATAAAAATATATTCGCCATCCAGCATTGCACTTATCTGTTGTGTAAAAGTAGAAAAAAATTAGGGCCTAATTGCCCTTGTGCAGTGCAGTAATATATTCTACAGTCCTGTTTGCCGTGTATTAGAGGCAAAATAAAAATATATTTGCCGTTCATTGTTGCACTGATCTGTTGAAAAGCCTTTGGTTGAAAATTAGGGCCTAATTGCCGTTCAGCTGTGCAGTGATATATTCTACAGCCCTGTTTGCCATGTATTAGTGGCAAAATAAAAATATATTTGTCGTTCAGCGTTGCACTGATCTGTTGTGTAAAAGTAGAAAAAAATTAGGGCCCAATTGCCCTTGTGTGGTGCAGTGATATATTCTAAAGCCCTGTTTGCTGTGTATTAGTGGTAAAAAATATATATATTCGCCGTTCAGTGTTGCACTTATCTGTTGAAAAGCCTTTTGTGTTGTGTAAAAGTTGAAAATAATTAGGGCCTAATTGCCCTTGTGTGGTGCAGTGATATACCGTACTCTAAAGCCCTATTTGCCGTGTATTAGTGACGAAATAAAAATATATTCGCTGTTCAGAGTTGCACTTATCTGTTGAAAAGCCCGTTGTGTTGTGTAAAAGTTATAAATAATTAAAGGGGTTATCCGACTTAAAAAAATATGTGTTAGGGCTGCTTTATACATCATTAAAGATACATTTCTAATATACTCACTTTATTGATTTTGCGCTGTTTCCAGACTGTTTATTTGCGTCATGTGACCCCCAACGTCATCAACCCTTCTCTGGCACTGATGTCTCGTTTACAAGCTTCTCCCTGCTTGAGGGAGTGGCCCAGCTCTGTAAACGAGACGTCAGAGCCTCTGGTGCCCGCCCCCTCTCTCCCTGTATCTGGCTGCTGGGATCTCATTATCATAACAATAGAGCAGCAGGGCTGTCATTTCCATACACATGGCCGATAGTACTGTGCAAAACAGAAGCTCCTATGTTGCACTGAAAGAGTTAACAGGAGAGCTCTGATAAGGAAAGGGTTACCCAGGCGCTGCCACCCATCCTTGCCCCCAGGACCCAATCTGTGCCCCAGCACCCCCCATCTGATCAGCAGGTAATTAGGGAAAGTATAGGGAAAGGTTGGGCAAGGCAGGGATAATAAAGGGAAAGTTAGTGTGAAAAAAAAGTTTTATTGCATCACCCCTGCCCCCCCTCCCACAACTTTTTTGGGGCGCAGGCATTTTTTTTTTGTTGTTTTGTGCGTTCGCTGACTGTGGCCGGCACTCTTAGCGTCCGGCCACTGTTAGCGCATCGCACACCCCACCGCTGATCAACTTCGGACGGGTGATCAGCGGTTTTGAATTTTTTTATTTTTTCACATTTTTCCCCATTTTCTAGTTAGTTTTAGGGATAAGTACGTGAACACCCGTGCCCCCACACACACTGAATAAAGATTTACATGCACACACACACGCAGACACACACTCCCCTATGGCCCGCCGGATGTTCTCTGCCGAGGAGGCATATGCCCAGCTTGCCTCTGAGTCCGAGAGTCCTAGTGAGGACGAGGATGACCCCACTTTCCTGTTGTCATCCGTATACTCCTCATCATCTAGCGATGATGATGAGGCCCCAAGGCGGCGGAGCAAGGGGACCGCCATGCTACAACATTGTTCATTTTATCAACTGTAGTGTCACAGGAATCATATATCACGCCACATGTCCATGTGGCCTGATATATATTGGTATGACGACTCGTGAGTTTCGGGTTCGCATACAGGAACATCAGAAAGACATTCGGGCAGCTGCCAAAATTGTGGATGGAGAAAGAGATAAACTTGTAAAACTAAAACCTATTGCAAAACATTTCCGTCAGAAACATAACAACTGTTGGCAGGACTTAAAATTCAGGGGGATAGATAGGGTCTCCCTTGGTGCGCGTGGCGGAGATCTGTTCAAACGGTTGGAGCAGGTTGAAAGCAAGTGGATTGTGAAGTTGAACACTCAGGTGCCATTTGGCCTGAATGACAAAATTCCATTTGCCTCGTTTTTGTAGGGTGCAGCATCATCCCTGATGTGTGGTGTTTTAGATAGTTAGGATGTCTATGTTTTTAGGTTATCTCTAGCCGGGTTCCTATGGTGTGATGTTTGAATTATGCACACTGATTTGATCTCTTTTTTGTCTACATATGTAGGGTATATATATACTGCTGTTGTGGGATCGGAAAATCTTTTTCTCCATAAGAATAAATATGGATAGGGCCTACAAACCAGTGGATCGTCTGGTGAACTGCGATCAATGAGTCATGTATATACATCATGTTATGAAATGCATTTATGTCTGTACATTATAAACACATGTTGATGAAATCATGTATTCTTATTACTAATAATTTTTAAATACATGTCTTTCTTTATTTTTATAACACATGTATTGTTCGTTCATGCCGGTGTTGTTGTACCGTGATAAGGTAGAGATTGTGGTCAGTATGCTTCCTCATTCATGTCATTATTTGTTTAGAGTCACCGATGTGAGTAATAGGTCCTTTTTAGTCTATGGTTTAATGTTTACCGTTTGCTACATGGTATAGACAGGACTTAACTCGGTGTTGGGCATTGACCAATCTCCTCTGCTGTAAAGTAATTTTAGCACTTGCACTTTACGCACAATTATTGTAACTACCACATATCTGCGGTCTGTATGGCATTTTAAGTGTTCTTAAATGTCTGTGTGGCCAGTGGTCACAACTCTATTTTTTGTACCAATAAAAAGATCTGTGATTTTGTATAAAACTTTATTGCTTGAGTTGTGATTTGATACTTATAGATCCATATATCTTGTATTGGTTTCGCCATGCTAGGGACCCTGTGGCCCACCCTAGTACGAGCAGCTCTGGGGCTCGTACTAGTTTTCCGGCCCACCAGTTAAATCCACCGGAGCCCCCTGCCGGTGAACTTGTCTGGTGTACCCCAGAGCGATTTGAGCCCGTGATTCCTGAGTTTGTAGGCCAATTAGGAATCCAGATTTCCACAGTGGGCTTCACTGAATATGCCTTTTTTATTCTTTTTTTCAGTGACCAACTGGTAAACCTAATAGTGGAGCAGATGAACCTGTATGCCCAACAGTTCATTGCTCAACACCCGGGCTCCTTTTTGGCTAGGCCCGGTGGCTGGACCCCGGTCAGTGCAGCCGAGATGAGGATATTTTGGGGCCTCGTGCTGCACATGGGCCTAGTCAAGAAACCTAGTGTCAGGCATTACTGGAGTGGGGACGTCCTCTACCAGACCCCACTTTACAGTACGGCCATGACACGTACCCGGTTTGAGCCCATCCGGAAATTCCTGCATTATTCAGATAATGCAGCATGTCCCCCCCAAAGTGATCCTGCCTATGACCGTCTGTATAAGATACGGCCGGTCATCGATCACTTTGGGGCCAAATTTGTACAGGCCTATGTACCTGGAAGGGAGGTAGCGGTTGATGAGTCTCTCATTGCGTTCAAGGGGAGACAAATTTTCCGCCAGTATGTTCCCTCAAAGCGGGCGAGGTATGGCCTGAAGCTGTACAAACTTTGTGAGAGTACACTTAGAAGTTTCGTGTGTACGAGGGGAGAGATTCCCGTATTCAACCCCCAGAATGTCCCCCCACTCTGGGTGTTAGCGGGAAACTTGTGCGGGACCTTATGCACCCACTGCTAGATAAAGGTTATCACCTGTACGTGGATAACTTTTATACTAGTATTCCTTTGTTCCAGTCCCTCGCCGCCAGATCCACGTCCGCTTGTGGGACCGTGCGGAAAAATAAACGTGGCCTCCCTGCCCACCCCCTCCAGGTACCTATCCCCAGGGGTGAGACCCGTGCCCTTACCAGTGAAAACCTGTTGCTGGTCAGATATAAAGACAAGAGGGATGTCCTTGTACTGTCCACAATTCATGGTAATGGCATCACCCCTGTCCCTGTGCGAGGTACCGCGGCAACGGTCCTCAAGCCCGATTGTATCGTCGACTACAATCGGTATATGGGAGGAGTTGATCTCTCTGAACAAGTCCTCAAGCCATATAACGCCATGCGCAAAACCCGGGCATTGTACAAAAAAGTCTGGCCAGACTATTTATTGTATGGTATTGTTATGGACTATTGATACAAAATGGATACTTGCTTGTTGAGGACTATGTTTAGCTAAGATGGCGGCCAGGCATTCAGCCAACACCTATAAACTAGAATCTTACTTTGTGTTTTATCATGTGTTTCTTTGTGGTTTCCGTTCAGCTCAAGCAAGCAGTTACAAAGAAAGAAGAAGTAACGGTTTCACCCACGAGCAAGGGGGGAGGGGGGAGGAATTTCCTCTGAGCCGTCAAGGTTACAGAAAAGTATAGAGTTCGTAGCCAATAGAAAAGATATACTCTATCTTTCACACCCCCCCCCCTCCCACTTCTTCATGTCGTAAAACCTATGTATTGTCTGCTGTTTTCAGAAAATAAACCAGAGATCCTGTTATAACTCCGAGCAGTGTGTTGTCTCAGATTTGATCTCTCCGTGCACGTACATTAATTAATTTGGAGCAGTACATCAACCGAACTGGCAGCTTGGCCAGAACCAGAACAGTATTTATTTAGAGTTTTAAATGCTTATAGTATACCACTAATATTAAGATTTATCAATAAAGTACCGCCCACTCCAGGTAATGTGAGTGCCCAGCCTTTTCTTCATATACTATGTCACCTTGCCACTCTGTGGTCTCCTGATGCTGCCGCAACCTCCACACTCTGTCATTGTGCCACTCTGTGGCCTCCTGATGCTGCCGCCACCTTGCCACTCACTAGTTCCTGATGCTGCCGCCACCTCCACACTGTCATTGTGCCACTCTGTGGCCTCCTGATGCTGTCACCACCACCAGACTCTGTCATTGGGCCACTCTGTGGTCTCCTCAAGCTGCTTCCACCTCACCACTATGTCATAGGGCCACTCTGTGGGCTTCTCATGCTGTTCCCACCCTCCCCACTTCATGACTGGGCCACTATTTTGCTTTTCGGCCTGGCTGACATCATTTATTTGACCCTTCTTCTGATCTGTCAGAAGGAAAGAAAAATAAGACGCACAATGGATCCTCTCTGTGTAGCAACTGTAAGGCCTGTATGGTCCCATCAGAATTGGCTTATGAGTGGGTACAAAACACAGAAGACATGCAAATATTCCGTTAACGTGTCATCTCTGTTTTGGATCCACTCCTGTTTTTTTTGGCATTAGCAATACTGATGGATAACTGACAAAATGCTGACCGAGTGTAGGCGGATGCTCCACAGACAGTATCCGTTTTTTGTGGGTTATTGTTCATTGATCAGAGGAAGGGCAAAATAATCTGTGATGTCAACACAAACTTACTGCTGACTAGAGAGGGCCTTGCGGTTTGCCCGGCAGTCATTTTGAGGCGAACTCTGCTCGTTCGCTATTCGTCGAACATGCGAATATATGGCGATAATCACACGCGCCATACTTTTTTGCATAGTGCCGAACTTTGACCCATGACACATCCACCAGGTGGGACAGGACTGCCAATTGAGACTTTTAAGCACATGGACACCCCCCCAACCCTATAACAGAACCCGATCTGGCAGCCATTTTACATTATGTGTTTTGCCAGTGTAGGGAGAGGTTTCATTTTAGAGCAGGGACAGTTAGGGACACCAAACGCTATCTAATAGGGCCACAAAAGTGCTTTTAAGGAATGGTATAGGTGTACTATCAATAGGTGTGATATAGAGGGGTGTGATATACTTATAATACACTTTCCAACATAGAAATTATATTATAGTGTATTTGTATTGTGCAGCAGTTGTGTGCAGTTCTGCTGCGATACTGCAGCTAGATAGAGGAACAAATGCTATTGGAGTAACTAATTGTTGTGATATACCTGTTGCCCCCCAAAAAACTGCTTGAGGGCTGCGATATACCTTCTTCCACAAAATCCTGATTGAGGGGTGCTATATATTGGTTTCTGCCAAATACTGATTGAGGTGTGCCATATACTTTCTTCCACAAAATACTGATTGAGGGGTGCTATTGCTATATACCCTCTTCCACCAAATACTGATAGAGGGCTGTGATACACCTGCTTCCACAAAATACTGATTCAGGGGGGCCATACCTGTTTCTGCCAAATACTGATTGAGGGGTGTTGTATACCTGTTTCTGCCAAATACTGATTGAGTGGTGCTATATAGCTGTTTCTGCCAAATACTGATTGAGGGGTGCTATTGTTATATACCCTCTTCCACCAAATACTGATTGAAGGCTGCGATATACCTTCTTCCACAAAATCCTGATTGAGGGGTGCTATATGCCTGTTTCCGCCAAATACTGATTGAGGGGGGCTATATACCAGTTTCTGCAAAATATTGATTAAGGGGTGCTATATACCTGTTTCCGCCAAATACGGATTGAGGGGTGTTGTATACCATCTTCCACAAAATACTGATTGAGGAGTGCCATACCAGTTTCCGCCAAATATTGATTAAGGGGTGCTATATACCTGTTTCCGACAAATACTGATTGAGGGGTGCCATATACCTTCTTCCACAAAATACTGATTGAGGGGTGCCATACCTGTTTCCGCCAAATACTGATTGAGGGGTGCCATATACCTTCTTCCACTAAATACTGATTGAGGGGTGCTATTGCTATATACCTTCTTCCACCAAATACTGATTGAGGGCTGCGATACACCAGCTTCCACAAAATACTGATTGATGGGTGCCATATACCTATTTCTGCCAAATACTGATTGAGGGGTGCCATATACCTTCTTCCACAAAATACTGATTGAGGGGTGCTATTGCTATATACCTTTTTCCACCAAATACTGATTGAGGGCTGCGATATACCTTCTTCCATAAATATTGCACTTTTCTATGGACTTAGGCAGAGGGGCATTTAGAAAATGACAGGCAGAGGAAGAGGCAGACTGTTCCGCAGGGATGGTAGGGCTCGAGCAGGTGCACCAGGCTGGAGATTAAGTGGGAAGTTGGAGAAGGCGCGTGCGATAACTTCAAAGGGCGCACCAGAGTTGGTTGATTGGCTCACTCAGCCTTCCGCTTCTGCAAATGCTTCATCCTCTGTATCTGCACCCTCCTTACTCTCTGCTGTGTGCACCCCCAAAGACACCACCACCACCACCATAGCCCCTCCACTCGAGTCAGAGGAATTATTTTCCCATCCATTCCCAGACCTTACCGATGCGCAGCCATTCTTGGCATCGGAGGAGGAAGAGGAGGTAG
Organism: Bufo bufo; assembly: GCF_905171765.1. Classification (NCBI taxonomy): domain Eukaryota; kingdom Metazoa; phylum Chordata; class Amphibia; order Anura; family Bufonidae; genus Bufo; species Bufo bufo. The sequence continues at coordinate 464,800,034 of NC_053392.1, read as the reverse complement.
CAACGGCCGCCACCCAGCGGTCTGACGACAGTACCTATATCACCCACAGGAGGGTGGTGTCACGGCCATGGTCATGGTCGTGACTCTTAACCGCATGCAGTTGCCTGCGGTCTTGGTGTTGTTGTCAATCACAGGTGAGGGCTATAGTATGTTGTGTATGTGAGGGCTATATGTTGTGTATGTGGCAGCAGAGCAGCCTGAGCGGTGCTTGCTGCAGTAAACATAGAAACATAGAAACATAGAATGTGTCGGCAGATAAGAACCATTTGCCCCATCTAGTCTGCCCAATATACTGAATACTATGGATAGCCCCCGGCCCTATCTTATATGAAGGATGGCCTTATGCCTATCCCATGCATGCTTAAACCCCTTCACTGTATTTGCAGCTACCACTTCTGCAGGAAGGCTATTCCATGCATCCACTACTCTCTCAGTAAAGTAAAACTTCCTTATATTACTTTTAAACCTTTGCCCCTCTAATTTAAAACTGTGTCCTCTTGTGGTAGTTTTTCTTCTTTTAAATATGCTCTCTTCCTTTACCGAGTTGATTCCCTTTATGTATTTAAAAGTTTCTATCATATCCCCTCTGTCTCTTCTTTCTTCCAAGCTATACATATTAAGGTCCTTTAACCTTTCCTGGTAAGTTTTATCCTGCAATCCATGTACTAGTTTAGTAGCTCTTCTCTGAACTCTCTCTAGAGTATCTATATCCTTCTGGAGATATGGCCTCCAGTACTGCGCACAATACTCCAAGTGAGGTCCCACCAGTGTTCTGTACAGCGGCATAAGCACTTCACTCTTTCTACTGCTTATACCTCTCCCTATACATCCAAGCATTCTGCTGGCATTTCGTGCTGCTCTATTACATTGTCTTCCCACCTTTAAGTCTTCTGAAATAATTACTCCTAAATCCCTTTCCTCAGATACTGAGGTCAGGACTGTGTCAAATATTCTATATTCTGCCCTTGGGTTTTTACGCCCCAGGTGCATTATCTTGCACTTATCCACATTAAATTTCAGTTTCCAGAGTTCTGACCATTCTTCTAGTTTTCCTAAATCCTTTTCCATTTGGCGTTTCCCTCCAGGAACATCAACCCTGTTACATATCTTTGTGTCATCAGCAAAAAGACAAACCTTACCAGCGAGGCCTTTTGCAATATCACTTATGAAGATATTCAACAAAATCGGTCCCAGTACAGATCCCTGTGGAACCCCACTGGTAACATTACCTTGTTTTGAATGTTCTCCATTGACTACAACCCTCTGTTGTCTGTCACTCAGCCACTGCCTAATCCACTCAACAATATGGGAGTCCATGCTCAATGACTGCAGTTTATTGATAAGTCTTCTATGTGGGACAGTGTCAAAAGCCTTACTAAAATCTAGATATGCGATGTCTACTGCACCTCCACCGTCTATTATTTTATTCACCCAGTCAAAAAAAATCTATAAGATTTGTTTGACATGATCTCCCTGAAGTAAACCCATGTTGTTTTTCATCTTGCAATCCATGGGATTTTAGATGTTCCACAATCCTATCCTTTAATAGGGTTTCCATTAATTTGCCTACTATTGATGTCAGACTCACTGGTCTATAGTTGCTCGATTCCTCCCTACTACCTTTCTTGTGAATGGGCACGACATTTGCCAATTTCCAATCTTCCGGGACGACTCCTGTTACTAATGATTGGTTAAATAAATCTGTTAACGGTTTTGCCAGCTCACCACTAAGCTCTTTTAATAATTTTGGGTGTATCTCATCAGGCCCCTGTGACTTATCCGTCTTCACCTTAGACAGCAAACTTAGAACATCTTCCTCTGTAAAGATACATGCATCAAACGATTTAATAGTCATTCTTTCTAGTGGAGGTCCTTCTCCTTTTTCTTTTGTAAAAACTGAACAGAAGTATTCATTAAGGCAGTCGGCTAGCCCTTTATTCTCTTCTACATACCTTCCGTCCTTTGTTTTTAATTTAGTTATTCCTTGTTTTAATTTCCTTTTTTCATTTATATATCTGAAGAATGTCTTATCCCCTTTTTTCATAGACTGAGCTAGTTTTTCTTCTGCCTGCGCTTTAGAAGTTCTTATAACTTGCTTGGCCTCTCTCTGCCTAATCTTGTAGATTTCCTTATCTTCATTGCTCTGGTTTTTTTTATAATTACAAAATGCTAGCTTTTTATTTTTAATGATTTGGGCCACTTCTGCTGAGTACCACATTGGTCTCCTCCTTTTTTTGCTTTTACTGACAAGTCTAATGGGATCCAGCCTCAAGGAACACCTAGACCGACAGGTGTCCGACTACATAGGGTTAACGGCTGATGTGGACGCTCTGAGAAGCGAGGAACCCCTTGACTACTGGGTGTGCAGGCTTGACCTGTGGCCAGAGCTGGCACAATATGCCATGGAACTCTTGGCTTGCCCCTTGTCGAGTGTCCTGTCCGAAAGGACGTTCAACGCAGCAGGGGGGGGGTCGTGACCGATAAGCGCACTTGCCTACCTCACATTTTTTTTTATGAATGAGGCATGGATCTCGGAGGAATTCAACACCTGTGATGACCATGTGGAATTTCCTCATGCCAGCCCACACATTTCCGCCACCACCCAAAACAAAGAATGGTCCTTGCCTTATGTATATACAGCGGCATAAAAGGCCTTTTATGTCAGGTGAATGCCTAATTTTTGGGGCCTATACTGGCGACAGTTACATATTTATCCTGTGACCGCCTAATGCACCTCCAGTCACAGATTTCAAAGTTCTGTGCTGTCAGGTGAATGCCTATTGGCTAATTTTTTGGGGCCTGTACTGGCCTACAGTTATTTATCCTGTGACCGCCTAATATACCTCCAGCCACGGAATCCAAAGTTCTTTGCTGTCAGGTGAATGCCTATTGACTCATTTTTGGGGCCTGTACTGGCCGACAGTTACATTTTTTTTTTTTTTTCTTTGTCAAATTTCTTTTTATTGAGCAGAAGAAATAAGTGCAAAAAGGATCCAACTCCTTTTAGAATCTGCACAATGTAGAAAATAATGTACACAACATGAATATACATGGTACAAAGTACAAAGGCACAAAGTATAAAGGCACATGCGGTACATAATGGGATGACATGTTATACTACAATACATGTATTGATTATAACATAAGATATACGTGTAACATAGCTAGTGGCAAACCTCGCGTTGGACAACAAGGCATCTGATCCGTAAAGCCGCTAGACTAAGCATACATGGGTCTAATCGTAGTTTTCTTGTATATCTGAAACAACAACAAAATAGCTATGACCTAGTACAAATGAGGCATTACTATGGCAGCCACCATCCTGGCCAGGCATCTTTTGTTGAAAGGTTACGGAACTCACTTTAGGCGCTGGTCAATTCCGCAGGACAACATAAGCCATTCCATCAGCATGGTATGCTAGTATACAAAGAGTGCCACATGTGTAGCCCATGGTGGGGCTAATATTTAAACAGAAGAGATAAGAGAGATAAAAGCCAATAAAAAGAGAAAATGATATGGGAGGGGGGGGGGGGGGAGAGAGGTACCCTTCTACTCTTTACTTAAACTTTCTGAAGTTTTTCCAAGATGACCAGATCTTGAGAAAGTGGGGGCGTGTGTAAGTTTCCCAATGAGCCAGCTCTTCAAATCTGTAAATCTGATCAACCTTGTCTCTCCACATCAGTACTGATGGAGGCTCAGTGTTCTTCCAGAGCAGCGGGATAAGCATTCTTGCTGCTGTGATAAGCATAGTGAGGAGGTCAGATTTAGAGGGAGTAAGCGACTCATTGGGACACCAGAGAAGGATTAATTTAGGGTCCAATTTGACCTGAGTATCACAGACCTCATTTATCAATTTTTCAATGTGTGACCAGAACAGACCGATTTTCTCACAATGCCACCAGATGTGTGTGAGCGAACCTACATCTTTTCCACATCTCCAACACAGGTTCGAAATCTCAGGGTTGAGCCTATGTAGAGATTCAGGGGACTTGTACCATCTGGTAAGCAGCTTATACGAATTTTCCTGGATTCTAATACAACAGGTAAAACCATGTGAGTGAGAGAGTATGAATGCTTTTTCTGGGGCCAAGAGGCGGGTGGAGAGTTCAACCTCCCAACCTCCTTGTATATCGTGGAAAGCGGTTTAGTAAGTGTATGCATTTCCGCAATCCGATCATCTAACCAGGAGAGAGGGCCGGAAATATCTGGAGTTGGTAGTTTGAGTATTTTAATATCTTTTTGGAAGGCAAATACCTGAAAGAAAGAGGCCTTCTTGACCCTGGAGTTATTCCAGATCATATTCCAGTCAAGGTTACCGTCTAGGGTCTGTATATCACTCAAGTGAATATCACTTAAAAGAGGCCATATCCCTGAGGGGTCCCGTGACTCTGGATGTATGTAGAACTGTAAGGAGGGGAGTGGCATACGTGAGTTTGGGAATTTAACCCCTTAAGGACTTAGAATGTACCGCTACGGCATGTTTCCCGAGTCCTTAAGGACACACAGTATTACTCATACAGCCAATGCATTCCAATACAGAAGTATTGGAATTCATTGTAAAGGATTAGACCCCCAAAAGTTTAACTGCCAAAGTGGGACAAAAAATAAAGTGAAAAAAAAAAGTTTAAAAAATAAATTCTAACCCCAAAAAATTTAAAGTTTCAAGTAAAAATAAACAAAAACGTCATTTATCCAAAAATAAAGTTAAAAAAAGTGGTACAAAATAGGGGGAAAAAAAAGTCTACATATTAGGCATCGCCGCGTCCGTATCGACCGGCTCTATAAAAATATCACATGACCTAACCCCTCAGATGAACACCGTAAAAAATAAATAAAAAACTGTGCTAAATAAGCCATTTTTTTGTCACCTTACATCACAAAAAGTACAACAGCAAGTGATCAAAAAGGCGTTTGCCCACCAAAATAGTACCAATCTAACCGTCACCTCATCCCACAAAAAATAAGCCCCTACCTGAGACAATCGCCCAAACAATCGCCCAATCGTGTAAAACTTACATAAATAAAAGAAAGTATACATATTTGGTATCGTCGCGTTCGTATCGACCGACTCTATAAAAATATCACATGACCTAACCCCTCAGATGAACACCTTAAAAAATAAAAACTGTGCTAAATAAACAATTTTTTGTCACCTTACATCACAAAAAGTGTAATAGCAAGCGATCAAAAAGTCACACGCACCCCAAAATAGTGCCAATAAAACTGTCATCTCATCCCGCAAAAATCATACCCTACCCAAGGTAATCGCCCAAAAACTGAAAAAATGATGGCTCTCAGACTATGGAAACACTAAAACATGATTTTTTTTGCTTCAAAAATGAAATCATTGTGTAAAACTTACATAAATAATAAAAAAGTATACATATTAGGTATCGCCGCGTCCGTATCGACCGGCTCTATAAAAATTTCACATGACCTAACCCTTCAGATGAACACCGTAAAAAAATTTAAATAAAAACTGTGCTAAATAACCATTTTTTGTCACCGTACATCACAAAAAGTGTAATAGCAAGCGATCAAAAAGTCACACGCACCCCAAAATAGTGCCAATAAAACCGTCATCTCATCCCCCAAAAATCATACCCTACCCAAGGTAATCGCCCTTGGAAACACTAAAACATGATTTTTTTTTTGGTTAAAGATAAATGTTGTAAATAACAAAAAATAAAAACGGTGCCAAAACAGCTATTTCTTGTTATCTTGCCTCACAAAAAGTGTAATATAGAGCAACCAAAAATCATATGTACCCTAAACTAGTACCAACAATACTGCCACCCTATCCCGTAGTTTCTAAAATGGGGCCACTTTTTTGGAGTTTCTACTCTAGGGGTGCATCAGGGGGGCTTCAAATGGGACATGGTGTCAAAAAAACCAGTCCAGCAAAACCTGCCTTCCAAAAACCGTATGGCATTCCTTTCCTTCTGCGCCCTGCCGTGTGCCCGTACAGCGGTTTACGACCACATATGGGGTGTTTCTGTAAACTACAGAATCTGGGCCATAAATATTGAGTTTGGTTTGGCTGTTAACCCTTGCTTTATAACTGGAAAAAAATTATTAAAATGGTAAATCTGCCAATCTCTATTTTCCATTAATTCTTGTGGAACACCTAAAGGGTTAACAAAGTTTGTAAAATCAGTTTTGAATACCTTGAGGGGTGTAGTTTATAGAATGGGGTCATTTTTGGGTGGTTTCTATTATGTAAGCCTTGCAAAGTGACTTCAGACCTGAACTGGTCCCTAAAAATTGGGTTTTTGAACATTTCTGAAAAATTTCAAGATTTGCTTCTAAACTTCTAAGCCTTGTAACATCCCCAAAAAATAAAATATCATTCCCAAAATGATCCAAACATGAAGTAGACATATGGGGAATGTAAAGAAATAACTATTTTTTGTAGGTATTACTATGTATTATAGAAGTAGAGAAATTTAAACTTGGAAATTTGCAATTTTTTACAAATTTTTGGTAAATTTGGTATTTTTTTATAAATAAAAATTTATTTTTTTGACTTCATTTTACCAGTGTCATGAAGTACAATATGTGACGAAAAAACAATCTCCGAATGGCCTGGATAAGTCAAAGCGTTTCAAAGTTATCACCACTTAAAATGACACTGGTTAGATTTCAAAAAATGGCCGGGTCTTTAAGGTGAAATAGGGCTGAGTCTTTAAGGCTGGGTTCACACCTGAGCGTATTCGATAAGCGCTTTTTACAGGCGTTTTTATCGGGCGTTTTTGAGGCGTATTTTGGGGCGTTTTTGTATTTTGGAAACGCGTGTAGTACGCGTGTTTGTGTGATTAATCTAATGAAAAACTGCCACAATACACCCCAAAGAAGCTCCTGTACTTCTTGGGGCATAGGGCGTTTTACAGCACGTTGGTACGCACTGTAAAACGCTCAGGTGAGAACCATGCCCATAGGGATGCCCGTAAGAACGCGCTGTAAAACGCTCAGGTGTGAACCCAGCCTAAGGGGTTAAAGGGGTTATCCAAGTTATATTTATTGATGACCTATCCTCAGGATAGGTCATCAATATCAGATCGGCGGGGGTCCGACACCCGGCACCCCCTCCGATCAGCTGTTTGAAGAGAAGGCATGTGCGGTGTCAGCGCTGCCTCCTCTTCACTGTTTACCTTCTAGCCGTTGCATCTGCAGTGGTGAGCAGGTGTAATTACACCCAAGCCGTCCCATTCATTTCAATAGGAAGGCTTGGGTGTAATTACACCTGCTCACCACTGCAGATGCAACGGCTAGAAGGTAAACAGTGAAGAGGAGGCAGCGCTGACACCGCACATGCCTTCTCTTCAAACAGCTGATCGGAGGGGGTGCCGGGTGTCGGACCCCCGCCGATCTGATATTGATGACCTATCCTGAGGATAGGTCATCAATAAATATAACTTGGATAACCCCTTTAATCACTTTGTACTTGTATTGTCTAGCCCACTCCGTTAGCATACCTTTCCAAATGGGTGAGAAGGAAGAGCCACCTGTTGCACAGGGGGAAATACCCCAGAGGATCCGACTCTCCCTGGCAGTTATCAAGGAGCACTCTAAGCGCACATAGGGTGCATCATATTGATCATTGAGAAGAGATATCCCACAAAATAATTGAAAAGCTGTATAATATAGACGCAGATCGGGTAGACCAAAACCGCCAAATCTCTTCTCCCTGACCAATACTGAATATGCAATCCTAGAAGGGCGACTACCCCATAAAAAAAGAGAGAAGGTACGGCGAATTTCAATAAAAAAGGAAAGTGGTAGCCATATAGACAACGCCTGAAAGAGGTACAGAAACTTCGGGGCAATGAAGGTCTTAAGGTAACTCTTCCTTCCACAGCACGATAGAAACGGAAGCTTAAGGGACTGCAAATGTTTCTTAACAGATGTTAGTAAGGGGGGTGTAGTTAAGAGTGAGTATGTCTTTTGCCTGTGCAGATATACAGTTGCAAGAAAAAGTATGTGAACCCTTTGGAATGATATGGATTTCTGCACAAATTGGTCATAAAATGTGATCTGATCTTCATCTAAGTCACAACAATAGACAATCACAGTCTGCTTAAACTAATAACACACAAAGAATTAAATGTTACCATGTTTTTAGTGAACACACCATGTAAAAATTCACAGTGCAGTTGGAAAAAGTATGTGAACCCCTAGACTAATGACATCTCCAAGAGCTAATTGGAGTGAGGTGTCAGCCAACTGGAGTCCAATCAATGAGATGAGATTGGAGGTGTTGGTTACAGCTGCCCTGCCCTATAAAAACACACACATCAGTTCTGTATTTGCTTTTCACAAGAAGCATTGCCTAATGTGAATGATGCCTCACACAAAAGAGCTCTCAGAAGACCTACGATTAAGAATTGCTGACTTGCATAAAGCTGGAAAGGGTTATAAAAGTATCACCAAAAGCCTTGCTGTTCATCAGTCCACGGTAAGACAAATTGTCTATAAATGGAGAAAGTTCAGCACTGCTGCTACTCTCCCTAGGAGTGGCCGTCCTGTAAAGATGACTGCAAGAGCACGACGCAGACTACTCAATGAGGTGAAGAAGAATCCTAGAGTGTCAGCTAAAGACTTACAAAAGTCTCTGGCATATGCTAACATCCCTGTTAGCGAATCTACGATACCTAAAACACTAAACAAGAATGGATTCTATGGGAGAATACCACAGACGAAGCCACTGCTGTCCAAAAAAACAAAACCATTGCTGCACGTTTACAGTTTACACAAGAGCACCTGGATGTTCCACAGCAGTACTGGCAAAATATTCTGTGGACAGATGAAACCAAAGTTAGGTTGTTTGGAAGAAACACACAACACTATGTGTGGAGAAAAAGAGGCACAGCACACCAACATCAAAACCTCATCCCAACTGTGAGGTATGGTGGTGGGGGCATCATGGTTTGGGGCTGCTTTGCTGTGTCTAGGCCTGGACGGATTGCTATCATCGAAGGAAAAATGAATTCCCAAGTTTATCAAGACATTTTGCAGGAGAACTTAAGGCCATCTGTCCACCAGCTGAAGCTCAACAGAAGATGGGTGTTTCAACAGGACAACGACCCAAAGCATAGAAGTAAATCAACAACAGAATGGCTTAAACAGAAGAAAATACGTCTTCTGGAGTGGCCCAGTCAGAGTCCTGACCTTAACCCGATTAAGATGCCCAAGAATGCCCAAGAATATTGCTGAACTGAAACAGTTCTGTAAAGAGGAATGGTCAAGAATTACTCCTGACCGTTGTGCACGTCTGATCTGCAACTACAGGAAACGTTTGGTTGAAGTTATTGCTGCCAAAGGAGGTTCAACCAGTTATTAAATCCAAGAGTTCACATACTTTTTCCACCTGCACTGTGAATGTTTACATGATGTGTTCAATAAAAACATGGTAACATTTAATTCTTTGTGTGTTATTAGTTTAAGAAGACTGTAATTGTCTATTGTTGTGACTTAGATGAAGATCAGATCACATTTTATGACCAATTTGTGCAGAAATCCATATCGTTCCAAAGGGTTCACATACTTTTTCTTGCAACTGTATGTACTCCTAGAAACACAATGTCTCTTGGGGCCCACTGAAAGGGGGTAGACTGCTGTAGGGAAGTTTTCACCAAGCTGGGGCAAGTGACGTTGAGGGCGATAGATTTACCGTAGTTAATTTTAAAATTCCTCAAAGATGGACAATAGCCTGGGGAAGGACATCTCCGGGTTGGTCGTCATTATTAATAAACCATCTGCGAATGCGGCTGTCAAGTGGGTCTGAGAGTGAATGGTGAGGCCTACAACAGCTGGATCCTGCGGGATCCTACAGAGCAAAGTTTCCATAACTAAAACAAAAAGAGACGGTGATAGAGGGCATCCCTGTCTCGTGCCATTATAAATGGCAAAGGATGGGGAGAGAGTGCCATTTATTTTGAGCTTCGCAGACGGGGCAGAATACAGAGTAAAGATAGCAGCCATGAATGGAGCTGTAAAACCAAACCTCGACAGGGCCCGTGACATAAAATGCCAACCGACCCTGTCAAAGGCCTTCTCCGCATCTGTGCTCAGCAAGGCCAGGGGTATGGACTTCTTCTTCGCCCACTCCATAATATGAAGCAAGCGCATCGTATTCTCACAGCTCTGTCTGCCTCGCACAAATCCCACTTGTTCACTATCAATAAGATCCGGCAGGATCAGCTGGATACGCTGAGCCAATATTTTTGCGTACCACTTAACATCCGCATTCAGCAGGGAAATAGGGCGATAACTGCCACATTGCAGCGGGTCCTTATTCTCTTTGTGGATTATGGTTATATGCGCTTCCAATGTCTGAGGAGGCAGTGTGCCTCCAGACATAAGAGAGTTACATAGTGAATGGAAATGCAGGATCAAAACTTCCTTAAAGGTCTTATAATAGGAAATTGAAAGGCCATCTGGGCCTGGGCTTTTGCCGGAGGGTATAGAGGAGAGAACTTTAGTAATCTCTAGCTCTGAGACAGGGGCTACTAGTTGGGAAGCCTGGAGAGGGTTTACAGAAGGCAGCTTGAGAGTAGAGAGGAATTCGTCTGTGGCATGCTCAATTGTCTCAGGACCAGGACAGCTAGGTGTGGGGAGATTATAGAGGTCGGCGTAATAAGCACAGAAGGCCTTTGCTATGTCGTGGGTTGATTTGTGCTTATTGCCATTTACATCTCTAATTGCCGGGATAAAGGAGTCCGTGTGGCGCTGTTTGGCCATGGCGGACAGCAACTTATTCCCTTTGTTCCCATGGGCATAAGCCTTAAATTTGGAGCGAAATATAAGTTTAGCAGATTTGGTATTAAGCATGTTTTTCAGTCCCGTCCTAGCCTCTACCAATTCCGCAGCCACAGCTTTAGCTTGGGATTGTTTATGGGTCAGTTCCAGGCATGCTATACGGGATAACAGGTCATTCACTGCTTGGGATCGTCTTTTTTTGATATGGGAACCCAGGGCTATTAGTTCACCTCTAATTACTGCCTTATGGGTTTCCCACAAAACTGAGGGTGATGGGGGAGGATCTCCTATTGAGTTGAGAGAGAAGAATTCTGACATACGTCGAGATATGTTTGTTGCATTTTCAGGGTCTTAGATCAAAGTCTCATTGAGACGCCAAATCCGTTCTCTTTTGGGCAGGGAGGATAGAGATATGTGTAGAAAAACAGCGGCATGATCTGACAACGTAATGTTACCTATTTTGCCATCTAACACCAGGGGAATCTGGGAAGATGATAAAAATATGTAATCCAACCTGTGGAAAGAAGCCTTAGCGTTAGAATAGAAGATATAGTCCCGGCTAGAGGGGTGCATAGTACGCCAAGCATCAATAACCTGCAATTTCTTCAGCGCAGTCTGAAAACGGCGAAGGAGCTTATGAGAAGTTTCTGACCTCTGGGAGGATGAGTCAAGGGCTGGCTCTAGAGTCACATTAAAATCCCCACCCAGTATGACCATACCTTCTCTAAAAGTAGATAGTTGTGCCAGAGTCTGAACAAGCCAAGGGATCTGTCCCCTATTGGGAGCATAGAGGTTGGCCAGGGTGACGGGTATGTCGGCGATGGATCCCTTCACGAATAAAAAATCGACCCGTTCGAGGACACTGCGGAGTGCTTAAAGGGTAAACGTTTGTGGATTGCCACGCTGACACCTCTGCTAGCTGAGATGTTTGTGCTATGAAACCATTGCGTGAACAATTTAGAGGGCAGAGTCGGCAGCTTCCCTATTTTAAAATGAGTCTCCTGAAGGAGTGCAATTGAGACATCATCTCTTTGGAGTAGAGATAACACTTGAGATCTCTTACATGGCTCATTCAGACCCCTGGCGTTTAGTGATGCGATTACAATAGATGCCATGTCAGAAGTGGGTATGACCTTATAGCTGATAACATGGAGAAATCAGATCCGGGTAGCCGAGTAAAGAGTACAAGGGTAGAGGGGAAGGAATGAATCAGAGGGATAGAAAAAAGAAAATCAAAGAGCATAATAAACATAAAATAAAACAAAACATCTGGTCCCACCCAGCACCTGAAACATCGTAGATCCTTTCTCATTACGGCTACCAGCCGGGATCTATCAGAGGGGGCTCCTGTGGGACCAGCAAGTGACGGGTATAGGGAGAAGTCGGTGTTAATACCAACATGAGGGCATATGTGCAACCCCTGCAAAGTTAACATGACTAACAAGATAACAAATCAATTCCTGAACCTGTGTTAGAGACAGCAATATTGATTTAAAGCGAACCTTTCACCTGCATTTCACTTAATAAACTATCAAAAGTACCTTATAGATCATCCTCATTGTGTTATCATACAGTCTTGTCCCGCTTTTCTGCCATGTATATGCATGAAAAAATCGCCTTATAAAGTACTCTTCTCCAGCTCCACAAGTCACGTTAGAAGTCAAGGGGGTAGCCCTTCCCTCACTCCAGGCTGTAACTCCCCTGCCCTAACCCCGCCTCTATGCAGTCTAATTGACACCCGGCTCAGTCGCCGGGACCGCGCTTGTACAGGCGGCGCATGCGCCGTCGGACTCAAGCGCGATCCTGTAACTGAATCGCACATGCGCCGTCCCGATGCCTGCCTGTCTTCTCTTCCTCGCGCGCCCCGATCTTCACGCTCCATGCGTCCACGTGATCACTGTTGACTTGCCGCAGATCGCAAGCCAGTGATCATCTGGAGCATTGTTATCATATTCAGCAGGTATTATATGTCAAAAACTCCGCATATTTCATGGGGCTATCTATCTATACATAGATATACACATGTGACAAACCCAGATTTAATTAGATGGCTATCTTGAAGACAGGCAGGCATGCTTGCCGTTTTTCAGTATGGCCAGGCCAAAGGGGTATAACCATCTGAATGGGATGGCTGAGGCCTTTAGTGCTTCTTGTAGTGGACGTATAATGCGTCTTTTAGCTAGGGTAGACGGGGCCAGGTCTTGAAAAAATAAGATGGGTGTCTCACCATACAGGATCTGCTCCGATTCCCTTCCAGCTTTCCATAAAGCGGCGGTCCCCACATAGCTGAGGATGCCACAAACCACGTCCCGTGGTGGCTCATTAGGTTTAGGTTTAGGCCGCAGGGCCCGATGAATGCGTTCCACTGCGATAAAGGTTGCCCGCTCCGGGCCTAGCAGCGAGGAGAAGATCTCGTGTGCTACTGTACGCAGCGCATCAGCTGCTGTGGACTCAGGTATGCCGCGTATGCGCAGATTTCTACGCCGGCCCCGGTTCTCCTGGTCCTCAATGCGGTGTAGGGCATCGTTCAGCAGGTCTCTGTGCGCCCGCAAGGCATCGCATGTCAGTCCTTCATTTTTCATGATGGCTTCCTGCGCGTTTTCCAGCGATACTACTAGGTGCCCAATATGGCGGAGGTCTTCCTTTATCTCCTCGAGGTCTCTCTTTAGAGGCGCTAGGGCAGTTTCTAGCAGATCCCTGAGGGTTTCTTTGGAGAAAGGAGTGTTTCTGCGCGGTGGTCTGCGGTCCGAAACATCCGAAGCACTGCCTGCCTCCGAGCCGTCCTCTGCTTCAGAGTGCCGCGGCACCATCTTGGCAAGTTCCAAGGCGGGAGTCTTGGGCTGTTTCTTAAGGAACCGCTCCATATCTGGTTGTTTGGAGCGGACCACGTTCGGTTCTGCTGCGTCTGTGTGACGTTCTTTGTTAGTTTTCCCCATTTGAGCGAGGAAAATAGCTTATAAAAGGGGTTACAATGACTGCCGGGAAGAGGAGCTCAGTAACAAGCAGCCATTCAGCTCCAAGGTCAGGCTCCGCCCCCGACAGTTACATATTTATCATGTGACCGCCTTATGTACCTCCAGCAACAGAATCCAAAGTTCTTTGCTGTCAGGTAAATGCCTTTTGCCTAATTTTTGGGGCCTGTACTTGCCGACAGTTACATTTTTTATCTCTAGCCACATAATCACACCCCTGTCTCACTTCTCTGCCTCTCATTATGGTGGCGTATGAACCACATTCACCATAAGGACCTTCTAATGTCACAGGGTCATGTGACTGTGCCCCCCACTCCGTACTGTGCCCCTCACCCCGTTCTGTGCCCCCTTATACCCTGCATTGTGCCCTCTTACCACACCCTGTGTAGTGCCTCTAGTCATTCCCTGTACTGTGCCCTCTTATACCCTTTTATCCGGTCGCGGTATGGCGGTGTTATCCGGTCACTGTGCAGAGGTTCTATCCGGTCAATGTATGGCGGTGGTATCCAATAACTGGATGGCCATAACTGTATCCCTTTCCCTGTCCACGCCATCCTTTTTTAGACCTAGCATGAGCGGGAAAAATATGCAAATTGCGGTGCTAAGGACCTTTGCGCCACAATCTGTGTCAGAAATACACCTAACAGACATATTTCTATATAATAAATGACCACCTAATTGTATTATTATTCAGTGGTAGGGCTAATATCTTTATATTATATAGATTCTAGTGTATTATACTGTGCCCTGTATTTCCCAGTAGAAAATGATCCTTGGGAAACACAGTCCTCATCCCTGACCACCAGAACCAGGTAGCTCTCTGTCAGTACATGGCGGCCTCCCCTCTCCGCCACGCTGTTCCGCTGTGTACTGGTGCTCATTCTGACACTAGGGCAGGGTTGACATCCTATTTTTGCCATCCATTTAATGCATACCAAAAATGTATGCGTTAACAGATGCCTCAGACTGATGCTGTACAGTGGCGTCCGTTCACCATACAGTTCCATGGTAGAAAAAAAATGTACGTTAACTTATGCATTTTTTTTATGGACTCTGCAGGATACAAAAACGTGGAGTGCTGCACATTTGTATACATCAAACCGATAGGAAATAAAAAATTTCTAGGCTCCAGCAGGGCACATTTTTGAGAGTTTCCCTTTAACACACATAAAAATGGCCCCTGATTAAAATACATATTTTTGTGGGAATTTTTGCCAATGATCCCCCTCTGGTATATCACTGTCCATGTTGTGGGACTATTTGTGTACTTCTAGTAAGTGTTTGCTGGCTGCAAATATGACCTGCCATTAAAGTGAATGGGGCCCGCCACGTACGCGCAGTTCGCGAACATTTGATCAGATTCGCGTATCGTCCCGGCCGATGTTCGGCCATCACTACTGCTAACACTTTGTCGGGGGCTCTACTTGTATAAGCGTTTAAAAGAACAGTTTCTGTAGACATCTATGTGGAATCATCTGATGACGGTGTAAAAGGAGTGCGCTTCTTCTTGACGCTAACATTGACCTGTAAGGCTGAGTTCTGTGTTATTTGGTCAGTTTTGGCCCCATGACTGCCCTAATAAGTGAAGTGTGCAGTGATTCTAAGTGCGACATCTGTCATCTGCATGTCATACGGACTCAGCATTATTTTACTACCACAGCAGACTCCCTATGCATGTTACTGCAAGGCACAGTGTTCTCACCACTATAAAGGCTCTGTGCAGCCAGGAAATAGCCATTTTTTAACGTAATTCGCCGCAAATAAATTCGGATCAAACCAAATTTTTCCCCAAAAAATGTGGATAACTGGCGAATCGAATTTTTTTAAAATTCGCTCATCTCTAGACACTATGTCATAAAGAGATCCCTCCCCTTTGCAGAGTGGACCAATGTAGAGGGGGAGGGAGAACACAGCCCCACTCCTCCAGATCATAGCAAGGGAGAACCAGTATTCCCATTACATGATTAGCCATGCCCTTGGGAGCTAGCAAACGAGCCATTGCAATATGCGCTCAATGTCTCAGCAGCATGTAAAGTAAAGAGACTTATTATGGCAGGAAATAAGGTCAATCAGGATTTGGGAAGATGTATTAATAGGAGATGAATAAAGAAGCATCATCCTATAGGAAATATAATGGATGAAGTTCAGTTTTTTTTAAATCCTTAGTATGGCATTACAATTTGCAAATTTACTTTTTAATAGATAAGATGACACATCAAGTGGTAAGTCACAGGAGGGGATCTAGGGAACAAGGAGATAGACCCAGAGATAATTGATGTAGCTATTATATCAATGTCGGCAGGTTGGGCATTAGATCATGGATTTAAACTTATACTACAACAGGAGTGCACTAAAGATTTAAGGGGTCATTTATTAACCTCAAATACACCTATATTAAGCTTGAGAGGGATGGGCCGGCTGGCCCGTCTCATTCATCATGTTCTATGCCTGTTTTAGGCGTAGAAAATGGTCTAAATGTAAGCCAGCAAGGAAGCTGGCTTACATTTAGACTGGAGCTGGATAACCCCAAGTTATATAGAGGCTGGCACCTCTTCATAACTTCGGCGGAGCCACCACCAGATATAGGGGTTATTAAGACCGGTGTCTAAAACGCCGGTCTTAATAAATGACCCCCTTAGAGTAAACAGCAAAACCGTAGCTGTTTATTCAAGCTTGATGGGTGTGATGTTTTATGGTGAAAAATCCAACAAGCCTCTCTCTCTAAGGCCGCAATGCACGACTACCAACCGTGGGGCAGCCGCAGCGGATCACAGACCCATTCACTTTAATGGGTCCGCGATCCGCCTGTTCCGCAAAAACATAGGACATGTTCTATCTTTTTGCGGAACGGAAGTACGGGACGAAACCCCACGGAAGCACTCCGTAGTGCTTCCGTTCCATGCTTCCGTTCCCCACCGTTCCACATCTCCGGATTTGCGGACCCATTCAAGTGAATGGGTCCGCATCCATGATGCGGAATGCCCACGGAACGGCGTCCGTGTATTGTGGATCCGCAAATGCGGTGCACAATACGGCCACGGAGCGCATACATTCGTGTGAAAGAGGCCTAATTGTTTTTTATCTAGATCCCCTCGCCTTATGGAGAGAGATACCATCCTGGCACCATTTGTTACAAATTTACCCTCTTATACCAGAGACACTGGGGATCTATTGCATAGACTGGAAGGACTAACACTTGAGGAAGTATCATGTTTGTGGAGGACACCCCATTATCTGGAAAACCAGTACAGTTTGGGGTAATTGGGGATTACTCGGGGCAGTGTGTTTATATCCTACCCTAACCCCTCTGGAGATGGTTACAGCTATTGCGGCCAGAATTTACGGTGTCTGGTAAGCATATTTAAATATTTTAAACTCCAAAACATTCTGAGACTATTGATTTGTTAAACCATCATAATATTTTTATGCAACTTTAGAACTCTGTTCAAAAATATTCTAAGACAACACAAACAGACCATAATCACATAAGCCTAATTGTTGACCAGACACCACCTATTCATATTTTTCTACCTCTAATGTAATTATTTTACACACAATAACATTTGTTTTAATCAGGATATATGGATTATGTCTCTCTTGCTAGTGAGTCAATAATTGTGTTGTGTTTAGTGCAATGAGCAGGCGACATAATATAGTTACAGTATAAGTATATATAGTGTCTACACCATTTTCCTATTGTAACAGAAATAAACATATATTATAAAATGGTAATATGATGATGACAACATCAAATATATTTTCCTTGGCACTAAGTAATATAGGGATATTTAAACATACCTTACTTTAACCATTACAATACTATGAGCAATCAGATAGCTAAAACAATTGGAGATACAGTATAAACTGTTATAGAAAGGGGCAGCCTTTACACAGGTTTGGATTAACCACTAACCAGTGTTACCAGATTTTTCACACTGGATAAATATAAGACAATAAGTATAAGTTGTCCTTTCATTATCCATCTGTCTCTACTTTCCAATTTCTTTGCTCTTATGCCATATCAATCTTTTCCTTATGCAGCATAACAGAGGATAGAATAGATTAAGAGTCACTAAGTAGATAGAATAAATAAGCTGTTGTAGTCTATATACAACTACTTTCACTGTCCCCTTGCCTACATGTATGTTTTCATTTCTATGTTATGGTTCATCAAGGGCTTACAGTATATACAGTAAAGGTTACAGACCCCCTTTGAACTGATTTTTAGATTGTTAATTTACATCCTAAATGCAAAATCAGGCCATTTTCAAAATAGTCTTCTTTAACAATTTCCTATTATTTTGCTATTGTAGAGTTTGTGCATCTCTATCACATAGCTGGCTTTCCTGCTGAATGTAACATAGATCTGACTACTACACACTGTTCCTGGCTTTCTCTGCTCTCCCCTTACCATATTATACTATGATGGTCTATTGTCATAGTGTTAAGCAGACGTTGCACAAAAGATAATTGTTGGATGATTTTGACCATTTCAGCCGACCACTGTTCAAATATTATGCGTGACTGATTGTCCACCCTGGCTTCTATCAGTCTTATGTCTGCCAAAAGTGTGATCTGTCAGGTTACATTTTTTTGAAAACGCAAGTGTATTAAATTATCAGCCAAATTCACCCACTGTGTTGTTTCTACTTAAACTGACTCCCTGATCATCCAGGTATTATTATTATTATTACTATTATTAAAGCGCCATTCATTCCATAGCGCTGTACAAATGAAAAGGGGTGTACATACATAATACAGACAATTGCACTAAGCAAGATGAGAGAACAAGACGAGTTACAAACTGGTACAGAAGAAGAGAGTGCCCTGCCCATGAGGGCTTACAAACTACATGGTATTGGAGAAGGACACAGTAGGTGAGGGTAAAGTTGGCGGTATAGAGGCAGCAGGGTCACTGTTGTAGGTTTGTCTGAAGAGGTGGGTTTTCAGGTTTCTTTTGAAGGATTCCACTGTAGGTGAGAGTCTGATATGTTGGGGTAGCGAGTTCCAGAGTGTGGGGGATGCACGGGAGTAATCTTGGAGGCGATTGTGGGAAGAGGTGATAAGAGGAGAGAAGGGGGTCTTGTGAGGATCGGAGATTGCGTGTGGGGATGTAGCTTAGAGATGTAGGGAGGGGACAGGTTGTGGACAGCCTTGTATGTATTTGTTAGTATTATGAACTGAATTCGCTGGGCAATGGGGAGCCAGTGAAGGGATTGGCAGAGGAGTAATAAGGTAAGAGGTGGATTAGTCGGGCAGCAGAGTTGAGGCTAGATTGGAGGGGTGCGAGAGTGCTAGATGGAAGGCCACAGAGGAGGATGTTGCTGTAGTCTAAGCAGGAGATGATGAGGGCATGTACAAGCATTTTCGCAGACTCAAAGTTGAGGAAAGCGCGGATGCGGGATATTTTTTTTGGAGTTGGAGGAGGTGGAAAGGGCTAGGATGTGGGGTCGGAAGGAGAGGGCAGAATCCAAGGCAGCAGACTTGGTTGACCGGGGAGAGTGTGCAGCCATTGATCGTGATAGATAGGTCTGTTGGGGGGGTTGAGCAAGATGGGGGAAAGATGATGAATTCTGTTTTATCCATATTAAGTTTTAGACGATAGAGGAGAAGAAGGAGGATATGGAAGATAGACATTGTGGGATTCTGAATAGTAAGGTGGTGATGTCTGAACCAGAGAGGTAGATTTGTGTGTCATCAGCATAAAAGTGATATTGAAAGCCATGGGACTCTATGTGCTGTCCCAGGCCGAAAGTAGATACAGAAGAGCAGTGGTCCTAGGGCAGAGTCTTGCGGGATACCAACAGAGAGGGAATGAGACAAGGAGGTGGTGTGAGAGTGGAAGATGCTAAATTTCCGCTCTGTGAGGTATGATGTGATCCAGGAGAGGGCCAGGACAGTGATAAGAGATAAGAGAGTATGTAACAGAAGGGAGTAGTCGACAGTGTCATGGGCAGAGGACAGGTCAAGGAGAAGGTATGTCTGACATGTTGCTCTTGGGATCATTTATGGCCGATTGATCAGACAAATTCTGGATAATCAAAATCTTATGCATATGGTTGGCTAAAAGCAGAAAATGGAAGAAAGTGGTACATTGCAGATCACAGAATTGGTAGGGAAGAAATAATCCAGGTTTTCAGGAAGGGCAAAGCACATAAACTGTAGATAAGGGGAAATCATAGTGGCAGAGAGAAAGAGAACCATATAAGCTTTCATCACTCTATGGTATAAAGAAAAGGGAAGGATCAGTTAGGTGGAAGGATCAGAAGCTCCTCTTATGTAGAAAGAGAAATGCTGATGGACACACAGACCTCAAATCGGACATTTATTACTGAGAGACACATGCACATGAGAAAAGTAATTAAATTTGCAGCCAGAAAATTAGTTTGACATTTTTAAACTCATTGTGACCTCTGACATAATTTTTTCAATGTCAAATTTCTCTATCATCTTTAAAGAGTCACTGTACTTTCACAATATGTTATTGCATTTAATAGGGAATGGTATAAATAGCACATTTCTAAATCACTTCATTTAAAAAATATGTCCGCATCCAGCTAAAAAAATCTAAAAGTCATGGCTACTAGTGGTCCTACTTCCATCTAATATGCAGTCTACTACCTATTGTCAGGCAAGATCTTTCCCTAGTTACAGAAACACAGAAGATGGTAGAGAGGAATTGGGGCATCAGAGCTAGCTGAGATCCTGAGCCTGATAAAATAACTGCTCCCCCCCTTATCTGTTCTGTGAGCTTCAGAGCTGAAAACAACTCTGTGAGAAGTAAGGGAAAGAAAGTCAGAGCAGTACAGTGCTGGCACATGTCACAGAAGGGATACATACCCCCTGCTTGTGAGAGAAATCCATCTAGCTGTGCAGCTGAAGAGGGGGATAATTAGGCTGAAAAATACATTAGGGAAGCCCAAAAAAAAACTATTCTTTGACAGTTATGATTGTACAAGCCATTATGCAAACCGTTTTTGAAAACTCAGGTACACTTTAAAGAGGACCTTTCACTAGAATAAAAAATGTAAACTAAGCATACAGACATGGAGAGCGGCGCCCAGGGAGTTCTCTGCACTTACTATTATCCCTGGGCGCCGCTCCGTTCTCCGGGTATAGGCTCCGGTAGCTTCATATGTTCAGCTCAACTGGGTGGAACCTGCCGGCGTCTCTTTCTCCCAGGCTGTAGCGCTGGCCAATCGCAGCGCTCAGCTCATAGCCTGAGAGAAAAAAAAACCTCTCAGGCTATGAGCTGAGCGCTGCGATTGGCCAGCGCTACAGCATGGGAGAAGGAGACGCCGGCAGGTTCCACTGGGTGGAGCCGAACATATGAAGCTACCGGAGCCTATACCGGGAGACTGGAGCGGCGCCCAGGGATAATAGTAAGTGCAGGGAGATGCCTGGGCGCCGCTCTCCATATCTGTATGCTTAGTTTACATTCTTTATTCTAGTGAAAGGTCCTCTTTAAGGCTAATAGCATGAATTAGTGGCAGAGGGTTTCCCAACTTCAGATACTGCAACAACCAATGTCCACTGATCCACTATACATAGCGAGAGAGAGATTCACTCCCTTTTTCATTTTTATGAATTAACCATTACAACATCCTCTGGCAGAGCGTCCCAAAGTCTCACTTTTTTTACAGTAAAAAAAATAAATAAAAACTCCTGTGTTGATATTTAAAAAAGACATACTGGATTTAGTACTTTAGTAGCCCTCCTCTCCAGTAAATAATAGACAATTTAATGATATTTAGTAAAGTTTCACTTTTAGAGGTCAATTTTCTCAATTGTATTTTAAAAAGGCAACTGTTCAATTTACCTTCTGGAATAAAAGCAGTAACTAGACATGTCAGCCCTGTTATTATACACGCCACTGCCCATGGGTACCTCCGTCCGATACGATCCACGGTAACAATTATTATTAGGGCTGCAGGAAATTCAACCAGGGCAAAGATGAAAAAGTCGAAGTAAATGTTTTTGCTAGTACTTCCCATGTGCATTATTAGGCCCTGGTATATAACAGCACATGAAAACCTGAAGACATAGAAAATAAGTTTAGGCTTTATAACACTGCAAAATCAAGTGTTTTATTAGGTAGATTTATAAAAACTACTTCAAATGAAAAATAGAGCATGTTCCCAATGAATACCAGACAGCTTGCTGGTTCAATTTCTTTTTTTTAAATCCTCTGAAAAGTAAAAGCTGAAGTGTGATTGGTTGCTGTGGGCAACTGCTCTGCACCATATGTGACCAAAATCCACAGCAGTAAAACGTCTGTAGCATAGAGATTTTCACAAATTGCATCCACTTTGCTTCTGTAAACACAGAGATTTCTGCACACACTTATGGCCAAAGATTTCTGCATGTAGTTTTGGAAGCCAAAACCAGGAGTGATTTCAAAAAAAGAGTAAAAGTTGTATACAGGGCCAGAGTTAGACAAAATATGGCCCTGGCCAAAATCAAAAGTTGGGCCCCAAATCTTCTAATAATGTACTAACACCACAGTTACATTCTCTCGATTACGGCCCCACCTCACAGATTTACACCCCATAAAGCCCCTCACAAAGATCTGAACCCTCATGGCCCCAGAATACACCACATGCCCCCTCCCCTCACAGCAATGAGTTCCCCTCACTAGCGGCATCTGAGAGTGTTAAAAACCAGAAGCGCGAGCTTCCTCTTCAGGCGCGCTTTTTCCCCAGCGGAGATCGGGGAAAGCACACTGTTCTAAAAAGGAGCTGCAGCCTGTACTAGGCTTCCAGGCTATTGTTAGTATATCCCAGTTCAGGCCACTAGATGGCAGCACTGAACTGTGATATAGTGATTTTTATACAAAATAATGGAGCAATTTCCATGATTCTATATAAGTTGCAATTTGATGATTTCAAGTTGTGGTCCACTTGGGGACCTAACAAAAAGTAATTTCTTCCCAGAATTCCAGAGGAGCATGTATGGCCTATAAGTCTCCTCACGCCAATTAAGGCACTCTCTCCCCAAGGAGAGCTAGTACCCCCTAAATCCTGACATAGGCCTCTCACCCAGTTAAGCCAGTGCTCTCTACTCTGCACTGATGAGGAGCAATCACCTCGAAACAGCTGCCTGCAGATGAGGTGTTGGCTTATGTAATATCCGAGTCATGTCTCAAGGCCTATTTAAAGGGTCAAACATTGACTTATAGGATAGCAGCCTTACATCTGGTGGCATTAGAGGCATAGCTTGTTAAGAGATCATTTGCATCCATTTTGTCCTGTAAAAACACAGATAACCCTAAGTGATTTTGTGATAACCACTGGACAAAGTTAAAGGGGTTATCCGAGAGTATAAAAATGTCCCCCAATATGCCATGCCCCCCACGTTGAATATACTTATCCGGGTTCCTGGTCCCAGCACAGCAGCTGCTGCTTGTCCCTGTGCATGAATGAAAACATCCGGTGTCGGGGGGGGGGGGGGGGGGGGAGCCTCCCTAGCGTCACCCACGATGCTAGGAAGGCTCCCCCCCGACACCGGACGTTTTAATCCGCATATGGGGAGAAGCTGCAGAGGCGGTGCGGGGACCAGGAGCGGCGCAGGGAGCAGGGAGCCAGGTAAGTATATTCAATATGGGGGGCCCGGCATATGGGGGGATATTTTTATACTCTCGGATAACCCCTTTAAGGCCTCTTTATACTGCTCAACTGTGCATTCCTTCCCAACAATCACTTGCTTATCAGTGAAGGAGAAAGCTGCAGTGACACCTTTACACTTTAGATGAACGCTTGTTAACGATAATCCACCCAATGTTCGGCAAGTGTAAAGGAGCCTTTAGATCTGCTACATCTGCATATTAGAGAACTTATATGATGAATAAGCAGCATAAATATAAGGATCCTTACCAGATATACATAAGAATAAATGTGTATTTTCTAATCTGAGTAGTTCTAAAAAGGTCTGCAAAAGATGGAACTTTCTTATTGCTTGTTTCTTCCTTTTCCATCAGGCTCTGTATATAATAAAGTATAATATTAATAGTTAATAAAACATTAGTAAGTGGATGTTATCATTATTATGTACAGCCAATACAAGCCATATGGCACCTCCTTTCTCTAATTAATCAAAACTTCAGACCCAGTGCATCCATGTCTTACAAGGTCTGCAGGAGAAATGTATGACTGTCTACATCAGGGTTGCACAACCTTTTTTGATTGGGGCCCACATTGTCAGACTAAACCAATTCCGAGTGCCAAAAATACAACTTAAACAGGTATTACCAACTGACATATTGTATTCATGGTATATTGAACATACAGTATATACTATCATTATCATTTTATGGGAGAATACATAAAAGATACATTTCAGCAGCCACAAGACATAGACATACATGTCTGTTACCAGATGGTTGGGGCCCGCACAAAATGGTATAGAGGGCCACATGTGGCCCCCGACCCATGGTCTACATCATCCTGATAACAGTCTATACTGGTGGTTTTCTGAAACCCAGTATGCAGTGGGTAATTTATTGCAGTCAGAACTATGCTAGGTATAGATAAGCCCAGCAGCTGCATCACTTGACTCTCATTACAGAAAAAAGATGGGAGGCAGCATGTGTGTCGTCTCGCTGGTGGTATAGTAGATAAAGTAATACGCTTACCAGATTATGTTGTGAGGAGTCACAACATCTATAGATGGCCTTGCTGGTTTATTGACCCGGCCAGCAAATGGGAATCCAGGACTGCTGCCTGGTTTACAGCCTGCAACTTAGAAATGATTGCCGGGATGACAATGTAGAAGGAGAAGAGAAGGATAAGGAACAGTAGTATCGGCGTTGTCAACAGAAGTCTTCAGTCCGGGTAAGAGTTAGTTTATTGATTAAAAGAACCACAGAGACCAGAGAGGGGGGGCATTAAGACGTTACTAACTTTGACAGATGGATAGTAGATTTACGTGAATGGAAACATGTTGCCACTATCGCAGCGATGTATCTAAGTTGCTGCTTGATAATCCTACCAATGGATACATCAGGAACGTTGCCACTCAAATTGGAACAATTGTGCACTCTTCAGGGTGTGACCTGATTATAGCTGTGTATCAGGGGAAATGTAGCAGGACTTGATAACAGTATATCAATATATACAGAACATAGATAGATACAGATATGTACATAGGTGTGATAGCAAATGTATATTTACATATATTGCTATATTTATCTATACATACTGTATATATCAACTAGTCTCAAATAGAGTTGGTTATAGTGTTATCTATACATGTATTTTCGAGTTTGGGCCATGGTGTATTTACTGTAAATATATGAGTATAAAGATGTGAAAAGAATATATATATATATATATATATATATATATATATATATATACACACACACAAAAGGTCTAAAAGGCAAAGCAGTTGCACAATAAAAACATTATGTATATACACATATATAGTTTGTATAGTATAAAGATGAATATACTGTACATAAAATCATTCCTTATTAAATATTACATGTATATTATTAGAAAGATAATGGATGAAGCGCATACGTGGAGAAGTTTAAAATCAGCTCTAATACCTCTGCACTTATCACGTGTACACATAAATATACCTTAGTCACCCCTATTTTTGCAAAAGGAGGGGGGGGGGACTTTTTAGTAAGGATAGTTTATAGTATTGTCTCATTGATCTCATTCAGCCCCTGGGGAGTGAGGGTGTCTAACTTCACATTTTTGGAGCATGATTTGAGTGGCAACATTCCTGCAATGATGTATCAATTGGTAGGATTATCAAGAAGCAAATGAGATACATCGCGGCGGTAGTGGCAACATGTTTCCATTCGCAATTCACATAACTCTACTATCTATTTGTCAAAGTTAGGAACGCCTTAGACCCCCCCTCTTCCCGCCTCCATCTCTCTGTGGCCTGCGCACCAAAAACCGCTATTTCAAATATGTGCATTACTGCCTGTAATCCTGCAATAGTCCTGGTGAAGAGGCCTTTCCACCTTTGAAATGTGTTGACTTTCTTTTAATCAATAGACCAACTCTTTAATACTTACCCTGACCGAAGACTCTTGGTGACAGTGCCGAGATTAGGGTTCCGTATCCTTCTCTTCTCCTTCTACATTGACGTTATTGTTGGAGGCAACGAGAAAGCAGCCCAGTGAAAAGTTTCTTATTTTGGGCTGACTGGTTCCAACTTTAAAAATCTTTAAAAAGCTATAATAAAGCCCCTTAAAGAGGTTTTCGAGGATTTTAATATTGATGGCCTACCTCAGTATAATCCACGGGTAGGCAGTAAACTTTACAATGTATTCACACAGCAAACAGATATGTATTACTCACAATTAATCTGGTACAGAAACTTGCTGTTGTTTTTTTATGAATTTTTTTCACAACAGCTTATAGCAGTACATGTGTAAATCAGTTGTATGTGGACATATAATTTGTTAATTGACTACCTCAATATAGGCGTTCAGTATCTGACACCTCGCACCCCCTGCTGATCAGATGTTACTACACAGTTGCATCCATTGTGTAGTGGATGGAGCTGCTAATTTTAGTGCTGCTCCAACTCACTTCAGTGGGAGCAGCGCTGCAGTTACCAGCACCCTCCATTACACCTGAGGATACACCATCAAAATCCCAGAAAACCCATTTAGTGTTATAAAAGGGTACATATGTGGTTGTTATAGACGTAAATGGGTTCTAATATTTGTAAGCACCAGAGGTGGTTTGTCTTCTGCAAAGGCTGCTGCAATGTCTGTATTGGTAAATATGGTCTTCTAAGAAGTGGATCAATATTTTCTTGTAAAAGGCTGCTTAATTGCTGAGAAAGCCTGTGATTAACAGCATTTTCTGTATGAATTAATATACAAGGAGAGCTGTCAATTTCACCATGTGGTTGGAGGAAGCAAGGCCCACATGTTTAAAGTAGTTAAAATGATAGATTACTGTTTACCTCTGAGCTAGCATCTCCCCCTCTATCCTGTACTTCCTTCTGAGACCTGACAACTCCTGCTTGTATGGCTTGGCCCATGAACAACACCTATCACCTATCCACAGTGTTTGATCTCTGCAGGGTTGACCACAGGGACTTCCACAGATTATGAAAACGGGGGTGCCAAGAGCACTGCCGCTACATTAGATGTCTGTGGAACTGACAGACACTAAGGTTTCAATGTGTTTTATACTACAGGATATATGCTAGCTACTTTTCAGATTAAAAGTCTCATTTTTTAAATGATTTTGGCTGGTCTGCACTATATTCGCTTTCTAAACCTAGGTATGCAGATTTATGTGACAGGTGACATGCATTAGGATATCTCTCCTATGGATATATACAGTATGATAGAGGAATGGATGCGATTGTCAGGAGCTGACATTTACATCTTGTTGTGCTTTTTCATAAGTGTAAACAGTTATATCTACTTATTTTAGTTATAATGGGTATTTATTGCCTTTAAGAGCAATGTTGATTTATATTCACTGTTTTGTATGGATTTTCATGTAGGCCAAAGTAAGTCCATGAGAAGATTACTGTGCTGTTCAAAAGCTAGTGTTATAGTAACAATATATTATACATTTAGAAAGTTAGAAGATACACCGCACCTGTAGATTCTGAGGCTTCATTGTTTTTCCTATCTGAACATGAATTCCACAGTGTGAGAATTGTCTAGATGTTCCTCAAAGTATACATTCATGTATCAAAGTTTGTCCCTCGGCCCTGAGACAAGGCCTCTAGACGTCAGAGGTGTAGTAGTGAAAATATCAGGCATGTATGAGTTAACCCTTAATGGTATCATGCCTATTGCTTACACAACAGTGCCACCTAGATATGAGCAGTTAATACTACATCAGTAGCAAAAGTGCATTCTGGGTAGTATTATGACGTCAGGCTCCTTATCAATGCACACACCCATCCAACAATGATTGGAAGTTGTAAACCAGGAGGGCGTGTTCATCTGATAAGTTTTGGGTTAAGAAACCAGTTACCAAGAAAAAAAAGGGGAAGGAAAAGAAAGAAAAAACAAACAAACAAAGAAACACATTTGGATTATAGATCTCTGGAGAATCATTTGGATTATCGGGAAAAACTCTTGAGAGCTGACTGCCCCAAGACTCTGCACATCACTTGACCCTTGGGTAATGTATATTTTTGTTTTATGTAGTATTGATCTAAATTAATTGGCTTGATAATTAGCCAGATACCCGCTCATTTGCGGACGTGTAACGTTAGTAGCTACATCAGTATTTTCTCTGATTTCAGTTACAATGCATGTAACTGAATAAAGGGGATAATATTGGAGAAACTCTCTGTTGGGAATCTTAGTATTCCCTAGTTTGATATCAAGCCAATAATTTATAAGTTTTGTTGCAATACTACGATTATCTGAGTTTGGTCATCATTTTATTTTGGCCAAAGCAAGGGCTCGTATATGTCATCTTCTTGATTGAGTTTTTCCGCATAATCCATTGATTGTATCTCTCTCACAAATTTAAAGCTGTATTGCATTATATTCTTGTGTTGGTTGAGTATTGTTTTGTTGGCATCATATAGTGGTGAATTCTGGGTACTGCATATCATTGTATATTATTGAAATTTATGTTGATTCATTTTTGATTGTATATTAAACTATTGTATAATAAACCATTTATATTTTTGCATAGACGCTTGTACCCTGTTTTACTGATTGCACAAAATAATCAGGTTCTTGATCGAACTCGTTTTGAGATGATTATGTCCATCTCCCGGATCAATATCGTTTGCATAATTTTTCTTTTGATCCGTTAATTTTTTTAAAATCTTTATATAAAGCATTTGCTTTATATACCCGACATAAAATGGAGGCCCCGGTAGCGAGATCGAGTTAATTCTTTGATTATTTGTGCAAACAGTAAACTGTTCCATACCTTTCTTGGCTAACCAGATTATTCATAAATCTGTGTATAACTTTATTACAAGAAAATGAGTGCAGCCGGTAGTGATGTTGCAACAGGAGATAGTCCATCTAGCCCGGAGCAGTTAATCCAGAACGTTGTTGAATATGTAAATTCACATTTAAATTTGGATCATGATGTGGCTGCATGGATAAATGAGTTGCAGGCAGAAGCCAAGAGAGAATGTGTGGATGTATGGACGCCACTTGGCACAGTCAGGAGACAACTAACTTATCTTGATGTGAGTAAAAATACTGCCAGTAAAAAACAACACCTCTTAAAGATGTTGCCATTAATTTTGTATGCATTATTAGAGGTCAGCATTCTCTCAGAAAGTAGACATGTGCATATAACGAAAGTGCAAGCATATGTATCCCATATGGAAGAAAGATTAGAATCTGCAAAGGCATCGATCGAGGATTTAAAATGAGAGCTCGATCACAGCCATGCTGCCTATCACAAATTAAAAAGTGAGGCAGAGGATCTACACATCGTTATAGCAGTCTGCAGCAAACAAATGAACTAAGCCAAACTATAGCTAATGTTCAAAGTGATCTGTCTGATCATGAGGGATCTCCAGACCCTCCAATTCTCACACCCCAAAATGTAGATAGGTCATCATCACATGCTCTTAAAGCGCAATCCATCCGAGACCCTAAGCCATCCGAGGGTGATGGCATGATTAAATAGGAGGCCTTAAACCAATTAAATCAGGCGTTTCAAGCTGTAACCGCCTTACTAGGCGCTAGCAACGCAAAAGGGCACAGAAGTGCCCCTCCACGTCCTCCTCTAGAGAGGAATTTTAGGGTTAAGTCACCTGTGCCAAGAGGGTCTGATGGAAGTGAGCGGAGCGTGAGTGATTGTGACAGTGATGTGGGAAAGCGTGTGATCCATTCCCTACCACGCAGGCATAAGATTGCCCATCAGGGGGATGAGAGTTTCAGACGACCAACATATGCTGAGGTGGTCTCTAGAAAGAAAAATACTCAGTGTTCAGAAAAGGATCAGAACTCCTCGAGTATCATTAAGTTTCTAAATGTCACTGTGCCCAAATTCTCTAAAAAGGGTTCTGCTGAAATTGCCAATCACTTAGAACTGTACCAGTCCACCATGGATTCTTTAAAATTGTATTCTGATGCGGACAGGATCAGATTCCTACCATGGGCATTTGATGGTAAATATCGCCACTACTTTATTTCATTTAGGGAGAGGGGAATTTCTTCTTCCCATTCAAATAAAGAAGGGACAAAGACTGAAGAATGCAGATGCTTTGATCTGTTTGTCCAACCGGATGCAGCAACTCGGCCTGAAGGTAAAGCCGACTCCTATGGTAAACATTCATCAGGATCCATTACATATGGTAATTCATAACATGGCTCCCCATAGTATATCTCTACAAAAAGACACTATAATTGGTCTGGCTATGGATTCGGAGTATTACACTTTTGGTTTCCAAAATGATGTCATTGGACTTATTCCTGATGAATACCTGACAGAAGAACAGGTAGTGGAGCAACATTTTTCCTCAACACCTGAGGGGTTATTTAATATCCACTCTGTTTATCCTTTCAGCTCTGAAGAAGGTACATGCCACATTGAAGAATCATCATTGATTTTCAACCATGAGATCGATGAGAAGGAGTACGAGTCATGCCAACAAGGAAAGGATAAGGTACGCAATACTCAAAACGATTTAACTAGTGAGCTTGAAGAAGCTTACGAGTTAAGTCAACCTGAAATCTTTCCAGAATTTCAGGAAAGGGTGGAAGAGCAAATCTCTGTGGCTGACGCATGTTCCGAGGAGTCGGAGCGTCAACAGCTAAAGGGGCTCTTCGCCGAATTCCAGGACATGTTTGCTAAGGATTCTTACGACTGTGGGGAAACTGACCTACACGTTGCAAGAATTCAAACGGATCCCAATGCACCCCCTGTATATGTTAAACAGTACCGACTTCCGCTGGCGGCATATGAGTCGCTATCGGAAATCGTCAAAAACTTGGAGAAGCGGGGGATCATCCGTCCAGTGCACAGCTCGTTCAACCATCCTGTGCTTGGGATTCTCAAACCCAATGGTCAATTCCGTCTCTGTTCGGACCTAAGGCAGTTAAACAAACGTGTATACATGTCCAGATGGCCCGTGCCGTATATCGACCAGAGTTTGGCGCAAATACAGGGATCCAAAATTTTCACTGCTCTGGATTGTGCGCAAGGATATTGGACAATTAAAGTGGACGAGAGGGATCAATACAAACTGGCCTTTACGTTTGGAAAGCAACAATATGCATGGACCCGATTACCTTTCGGGTACATAAATGCGGGTCATGAGTTTGCTGTGTTCATGCATAAGGCAATGCCTGATGCCACTGAACGAGGTACCTTATCCTATGTGGATGACATCCTAATCAAAAGTACAACTTTTGAGGAGCATATTGCGGAACTGAGGCATGTACTAACCCAACTGAGAAACGCTGGTGTAAAACTTTCTTTACAGAAGGCTCAATGGTGTCGTACCAAAGTAAATTTTTTAGGTCACAAAATCACTGCCGATGGAATTAACCCACAGAAGAAGAAAGTGGAAGCAGTGATCAACACAAAGTCACCTACAAATACACAGGAGTTGAGATCCTTCCTGGGCATGATGAACTATTCACGTAAGTTCATAGATAACTATGCCGAGATTACAAAACCTCTTTTGCAGATGCTAAAGAAAGGAGTAAAATGGGAGTGGAGTGAGCGTCACGAGCAAGCTGTGAATGAGCTCAAAACCAGACTTATCCAGGCCCCATGCCTTGCCTATCCAGAAGGTGGAAAACCCTTTTACGTTGAAACAGGCTTCACCGACAAAAGCGTGAGTGCAGTCCTTTTCCAAAAACAGGACAACCTAAACAAGATCATCGCCTATGCCAGCAAGTCCTTGTCACCGGTTGAGGTAAAATTCAATGACTGTGAAAAAGCATTACTGTCAACTGTGTGGGCTTTGCAATATTTCAGGAGTTTTATCCAGGGCGAAAAGATCATTGTGGAAACTGCACACCAACCCCTGCAATATTTGCAGAGTGATAGAATCAAGGATGGGAATTTATCAAACAGCAGGATAACCGCCTGGACGATGTCCTTAATGGGATGGCCATTGGAAATCAGGTACAAACAAAATAATAAGAATCCAGTTGCTCAAGGATTAGCCGAAGTGCATGATTGTTCCAATTCAGGACATAAAGGTGAACCGCCACAAAATGATTTCCTGGAAGAACAATATTCATCTCCATACAAGTCTTATGAAGAGGAATACTGCAAATCCTTACCATGTGTATATGTTGATGGCTGTTCTTTCCATACCAATGTAGAAACTGAACGCAAATTGGTTGCAGGTATCGGAATCGTATGGAATAACACATTCCCAGACATGTCCGTCGGATATAAAATTGGTTCCAAAAGTAGCCAGTTCGCGGAGCTCACCGCTGTGTATAAAGCTGTACAAATGGCTATTGATTCTGGTCTTAAAGAGTTTGTTATAATCACAGATTCTAATTATGTTCGTAGTAGCTTCGTGGAGTACTTTCCTGGATGGAAAAGGTCTAATATGGCAAGAAGTAACAATAAGCCTGTCAAGCATGGTAAAATGTTTTGTAAGATCGATGACATGGTTACCACCCATGGTCTCACCATTTACTGGAAAAAGGTAAGAGGTCACTCAAAATATCCAGGTATAGACAAAGAGGGGAATGATTTGGCAGATTCCCTCGCTAAACAAGCAGCCATTAATGGAGAAGTCTTGGACGTTGATGACCTCATGGGAACTATCCACGTTGATGCAATGACAAGAAGACAGGCCCAAAAGGAAACCGAAGCCAATGTGGCACAATGGAGCCAAGATTCCCCTAGTGAGGATCTCATCGCGAGTCAAAAGGGGGATCCAGTCATTGGTATGTTTTACAAACACATTGAAGATCCGCAGAATTGTCCCGTAACTATGGAAGACTGTGCAGGCAAAGAAGAGTTACGAATTTTTATGAAGGGTAAGTCCCAATTCTCGTTACAGGATGGATTGTTGTTAAGAACCTCGAAGAATGGTATCTCACAATGGGTGGTACCCACAGCATACCGAGGTTTGATGTTACAACACGCCCATGACGCCCCAACAGCTGGTCATCGAGGTGAGAAGTTAACGTATGAATTACTACGGGATTACGCTTATTGGCCTCATATGTTGCAAGACGTTCGCACATATTGTCAAGGATGTTTAATATGCCCTCAATTCCAGCCGCAAGCACCCACTCATCGAGCACCGCTGATGAAAAGGGGGATGTCCATGCCATGGTCAGACATCCAGATTGACTTTATTGGACCAGTAACAACTTCATCAAAAGGCAACAGATATATGTTAACCGTGACTTGTTTATTCACAAAATGGGTAGAATGTTTGCCTTGCAAGACTTGCAGTTCAAGTGTGTGCGCGTCTCTACTCATTAACCACGTGTTTTCCAGGTTCGGTCTTCCCCAACGCATAGAGTCCGATCGCGGAAGTCATTTCACTAGTGAGGTGATGACAAAAACGTGGGAGATACTGGGAGTAAAAAGGAAGCTACATATAGCTTACCGGCCAGCCTCTAGTGGTGGAGTGGAACGCTACAACCAAACAATTGTCAACATTCTTAAGAAATTTGTCAATGAATCCGGTAAGGACTGGGATGTAAAGTTGCCTCTGGTTCTCATGGCCATCAGAGCCACTCCAAGCGCAGCAACCAAACTTTCTCCCTTCAAAATGATCACAGGAAGGAAGATGGTGTTACCCCAGCATTTACTCTACCGGACAACAGACCAAAATTTGATAAATGCTTCAACAGCCCATCAATACATAGAGAATCTACGTAAGCACCTTCAACATGCTTTTGCATTTGCCCAGAAGAATCTGGAGAAAGCAGCCATAAGCGCCAAAACCTACTATGATCTGAAGACTACTCAAAAGGAGTACCAAATTTCCGATCAGGTTTATCTCTATAACTTCACCCGGGATCAGGTGAAGGAAAAGAAGTTCCTGCCTTCCTGGAAGGGACCCTATGTCGTCATGGACAAATTGTCACCTGTGGTCTACAAGATCAAAATTCCTAAAGGGGATGAATTTATAGAGAAATGGGTGCATATTAATCAATTACGTGTTTGTCATCCTAGGTCACAACTTCGCCAAATGGAAGGATTGCCGGATGATGAGTAGTAAAGAGATATTAAGGTTCCAGCTAAAGACGGAAACCCAGGATTGGTATAGTATGAACATACAAATGTACTAACCTATCCTCATGTATTTTCCTCTGTAACTAATTATCTCTTGACTCACTTTTGTATCGAGAACTTGCTCTGTCCAAGAAAAGAAACAATGCCAAATCAAAGATGTATGGTCCTATTAACTCTTTTCTTGCAGGAGTGATAAAAAGTGGAAGATGTATGTACTTATATTTGTCATACAATATATTTCAGGCGCAAGATGGCATATTGTCGTTGTCTACATCATCCTGATCTTGGGGAAGGAGTTCCAGGCTGAGCCGATTACTGTACCAGGCCCTTCATCTGGGATCATGCTACAGGATACCACGGGATTCCTCTTGACGAATAAGAGGAGTCTATCCCAAAAGATCTACATCAGTTTGGATCCACGTGTCTTCGTCGAAAGACAGTTCAACATTTCCGAGATTTTGTCTCCGGAGATAAAGATTTGGTATCAAATGCACATCGGCTATTCCCAAGAAAGGATTACACAGATCCTGGAACAGACAAGGAAAACCATGACTAGAGAACAGTTTTCAACAAGTCGACGACCAAAGCAGTTCGTTTCTGCGATTACAGCCGCCATAATCTTTGCCGTAGTGGGCACTGTCATTGCCACCGGTGTATCAGCTGTTAATTCCATCTCTATTAAGACATTGGAACTTGAGATTGGTTCACTGAAAAGGAACCTAATGAGTATTTATGCAGAGATGGAGAATCAGAATCAGAAAAAACATTTATAGGACTTATATTCCGTTGTAGAGGGTACTGTCGTTACCACCGTCTTACACTCAAAATTATTGACTCATTCAATAAATCTTCATGAGAGTCACGAACAGTTTAAACAAGAACTAATGTCTCTGAAGAATCCGAATGAAAAGCCCTTTGTGACATTCCAATGTAGTCCAACTTCTCTATTGGATTACATTGTAATGAAGGGGGATTTGTTGTGCTTTTTCATAAGTGTAAACAGTTATATCTACTTATTTTAGTTATAATGGGTAATCATTGATTTATACTCACTGTTCTGTATGGATTTTCATGTAGGCCAAAGTAAGTCCATGAGAAGATTACTGTGCTGTTCAAAAGCTAGTGTTATAGTAACAATATATTATACATGTAGAAAGTTAGAAGATACACCGCACCTGCAGATTCTGAGGCTTCATTGTTTTTCCTATCTGAACATGAATTCCACAGTGTGAGAATTGTCTAGATGTTCCTCAAAGTATACATTCATGTATCAAAGTTTGTCCCTCAGCCCTGAGACAAGGCCTCTAGACGTCAGAGGTGTAGTAGTGAAAATATCAGGCATGTATGAGTTAACCCTTAATGGTATGATGCCTATTGATTACACAACAGTGCCACCTAGATATAAGCAGTTAATACTACATCAGTAGCAAAAGTGCATTCTGGGTAGTATTATGACGTCAGGCTCCTTATCAATGCACACACCCATCCAACAATGATTGGAAGTTGTAAACCAGGAGGGCGTGTTCATCTGATAAGTTTTGGGTTAAGAAACCAGTTACCAAGAAAAAAAAGGGGAAGGAAAAGAAAGAAAAAACAAACAAACAAAGAAACACATTTGGATTATAGATCTCTGGAGAATCATTTGGATTATCGGGAAAAACTCTTGAGAGCTGACTGCCCCAAGACTCTGCACATCACTTGACCCTTGGGTAATGTATATTTTTGTTTTATGTAGTATTGATCTAAATTAATTGGCTTGATAATTAGCCAGATACCCGCTCATTTGCGGACGTGTAACGTTAGTAGCTACATCAGTATTTTCTCTGATTTCAGTTACAATGCATATAACTGAATAAAGGGGATAATATTGGAGAAACTCTCTGTTGGGAATCTTAGTATTCCCTAGTTTGATATCAAGCCAATAATTTATAAGTTTTGTTGCAATACTACGATTATCTGAGTTTGGTCATCATTTTATTTTGGCCAAAGCAAGGGCTCGTATATGTCATCTTCTTGATTGAGTTTTTCCGCATAATCCATTGATTGTATCTCTCTCACAAATTTAAAGCTGTATTGCATTATATTCTTGTGTTGGTTGAGTATTGTTTTGTTGGCATCATATAGTGGTGAATTCTGGGTACTGCATATCATTGTATATTATTGAAATTTATGTTGATTCATTTTTGATTGTATATTAAACTATTGTATAATAAACCATTTATATTTTTGCATAGACGCTTGTACCCTGTTTTACTGATTGCACAAAATAATCAGGTTCTTGATCGAACTCGTTTTGAGATGATTATGTCCATCTCCCGGATCAATATCGTTTGCATAATTTTTATTTTGATCCGTTAATTTTTTTTAAATCTTTATATAAAGCATTTGCTTTATATACCTGACAATCTGTCTTGCACCAAATCTCCCTGTTTCCTAAAGTGTGGTGAATGCCTCTGTCTGCAGGGAACTGTTCTGTTTTTGTCCAGGTGTATGAAGAGTAATGGGACGGCTTTGTCCAGGTGTAGTAGGCTTTTTACAATTTATTTTTCTGTGACCATTTTTATTAAGGATTTTGGACTTGATCCTTGCATCATGTGGATCACCAGAAGGACAGAGTGGTTCTGGCCAAATCTATTTGCTTGAGTTTCCTGGTAGTATTTATTTTCTCACTGGTGTGACTATTTCTCATATTTTATAATAATTCTAATCTTGGGGTGCATTCACATGGTCATATACATTTTGTGGACCGCAAACCGTGGATCTGCAAAACACGGCACCGGCCGTGTGCACACCAAATCGCCTTGCAGACCCATTGACTTCAATGGATCCTCGATCGGTATGTTGTGACCAAAGATAAGACATGTCCTCTCTTTTGTGGTGAGGCCACACGGACCCCTAAGCACACGGAAGGGCCTCTCTCCCATCAGAGGCACAAAGGAAATTACATTGCATGACAAATGATCAATAATGAAGCTATTGATTAAAATATGAAATAAAAATATGTTACTCCTGACCAATAAACAAAATATACTGTGAATTTTATTTATTTATTATTAATTTTCCCCATTACATATAGTAAAAACAAAAAATGTTAAACATTTATATAAAAGTTGTTTTACCCTTACAGAAACACTACAATCCCAGAACTCAGACATGAGAGAAAAAAATTGTAAAGATTGTGCTATTTACTTGTAGAGCATCTGGAAACTCTTTCTTATTTCTCTTGGCAATTTGCTTGACAATTTCATTAGCCTCAGCTTTACGGTTTTGGGAGATAAGCCATCGTGGTGATTCTGGAACACACCTACAAATGAAAAAGTAACTATTAAGGGATGAATCTATATGATTGACATAATCAATAATATTAAAACATAACTTTTACTAATTATGGTTAAAAGAAAAAAAAACACTGTGCTCAAAACAATGGTGTCTACCCACCTGAATATACCATCAGGGAACTGGTAAGATTCTTTCATTGATTACTGGTTATTTTCTACCTTAGTTAGAATTTTTCATTTTATTATCCTTTTTTTTTTCACTGATGTTTTGAGCACTATGTGTTTTTTTTTTCTTTTAACCATAATTTGTAAAAGTTATGTTTAATATTATAAGCCAAGGTCTTCTTTGAGGAGTTGTGTAATATTTGAGGGCTTGACCTTTAATTTATACGGAGTTTTCGTGTATACAGTAGACGATTTATAATTAGAGTTGAGCGAACACCTGGATGTTCGGGTTCGAGAAGTTCGGCCGAACTTCCCGGAAATCTTCGGGTTCGGGATCCGAACCCGACCCGAACTTCGTCCCGAACCCCATTAAGGTCAATGGGGACCCGAACTTTTGGGCACTACAAAGCATGTAAAACAGCCCAGGAAAGAGCTAGAGGGCTGCAAAAGGCAGCAACATGTAGGTAAATCCCCTGCAAACAAATGTAGATAGGGAAATGAATTAAAATAAAAATTAAAAAAATAAAAATTAACCAATATCAATTGGACAGAGGTCCCATAGCAGAGAATCTGGCTTCACGTCAGCAGAGAATCAGTCTCTTCATGCCATAGCAAAGAATCTGGCTTCATGTCAGCAGAGAATCAGTCTCTTCATGCCATAGCAGAGAATCTGGCTTCATGTCATAGCAGAGAATCAGGCTTCACGTCACCCACCACTGGAACAGGCCACTGTCACATATTTAGGCCCAGGCACCCAGGCAGAGGAGAGAGGTCCCGTAACAGAGAATCTGGCCTTATGTCAGCACAGAATCAGTCTTCATGTCATAGCAGAGAATCAGGCTTCACGTCACCCACCACTGGAACAGGCCACTGTCACATATTTAGGCCCAGGCACCCAGGCAGAGGAGAGAGGTCCCGTAACAGAGAATCTGGCGTTATGTCAGCACAGAATCAGTCTTCATGTCATAGCAGAGAATCAGGCTTCACGTCACCCACCACTGGAACAGGCCACTGTCACACATTTAGGCCCCGGCACCCAGACAGAGGAGAGAGGTCCCGTAACAGAGAATCTGGCCTTATTTCAGCGCAGAATCAGTCTTCATGTCATAGCAGAGAATCAGGCTTCACGTCACCCACCACTGGAACAGGCCACTGTCACATATTTAGGCCCCGGCACCCAGACAGAGGAGAGAGGTCCCCAAACAAAGAATCTGGCCTTATTTCAGCACAGAATCAGTCTTCATGTCATAGCAGAGAATCAGGATTCACGTCACCCACCACTGGAACAGGCCACTGTCACATATTTAGGCCCAGGCACCCAGGCAGAGGAGAGAGGTCCCGTAACAGAGAATCTGGCCTTATGTCAGCACAGAATCAGTCTTCATGTCATAGCAGAGAATCAGGCTTCACGTCACCCACCACTGGAACAGGCCACTGTCACATATTTAGGCCCTGGCACCCAGACAGAGGAGAGAGGTCCCGTAACAGAGAATCTGGCCTTATGTCAGCACAGAATCAGTCTTCATGTCATAGCAGAGAATCAGGCTTCACGTCATCCACCACTGGAACAGGCCACTGTCACATATTTAGGCCCAGGCACCCAGGCAGAGGAGAGAGATCCCGTAACAGAGAATCTGGCCTTATGTCAGCACAGAATCAGTATTTATGTCATAGCAGAGAATCAGGCTTCACGTCACCCACCACTGGAACAGGCCACTGTCACATATTTAGGCCCAGGCACCCAGGCAGAGGAGAGAGGTCCCGTAACAGAGAATCTGGCCTTATGTCAGCAAAGAATCAGTCTTCATGTCATAGCAGAGAATCAGGCTTCACGTCACCCACCACTGGAACAGGCCACTGTCACATATTTAGGCCCAGGCACCCAGGCAGAGGAGAGAGGTCCCATAACAGAGATTCAGGCTTCATGTCAGCAGAGAATCAGTCTTCATGTCATAGCAGAGAATCAGGCTTCATGTCACCCACCACTGTCACATATTTAGGCCCAGGCACCCAGGCAGAGGAGAGAGGTCCCGTAACAGAGAATCTGGCCTTATGTCAGCACAGAATCAGTCTTCATGTCATAGCAGAGAATCAGGCTTCACGTCACCCACCACTGGAACAGGCCACTGTCACATATTTAGGCCCAGGCACCCAGGCAGAGGAGAGAGGTCCCGTAACAGAGAATCTGGCCTTATGTCAGCACAGAATCAGTCTTCATATCATAGCAGAGAATCAGGCTTCACGTCACCCACCACTGGAACAGGCCACTGTCACACATTTAGGCCCCGGCACCCAGACAGAGGAGAGGTTCATTCTACTTTGGGTTGCCCCGCAATATAATGGTAAAATGAAAATAAAAATAGGATTGAATGAGGAAGTGCCCTGGAGTAGAATAATATATTGTTAAGGGGAGGTAGTTAATATCTAATCTGCACAAGGGATGGACAGGTCCTGTGGGATCCATGCCTGGTTCATTTTTATCAACGTCAGCTTGTCCACATTGGCTGTAGACAGGCGGCTGCGTTTGTCTGTAATGACGCCCCCTGCCGTGCTGAATACACGTTCAGACAAAATGCTGGCCGCCGGGCAGGCCAGCACCTCCAAGGCATAAAAGGCTAGCTCTGGCCACGTGGACAATTTGGAGACCCAGAAGCTGAATGGGGCCGAACCATCAGTCAGTACGTGGAGGGGTGTGCACAGGTACTGTTCCACCATGTTAGTGAAATGTTGCCTCCTGCTAACACGTTCCGTATCAGGTGGTGGTGCAGTTAGCTGTGGCGTGGTGATAAAACTTTTCCACATCTCTGCCATGCTAACCCTGCCCTCAGAGGAGCTGGCCGTGACACAGCTGCGTTGGCGACCCTTTTGCTCCTCCTCTGCCTTCGCCTTGGGCTTCCACTGGTTCCCCTGTGACATTTGGGAATGCTCTCAGTAGCGCGTCTACCAACGTGCGCTTGTACTCATGCATCTTCCTATCACGCTCCAGTGTAGGAAGTAAGGTGGGCACATTGTCTTTGTACCGGGGATCCAGCAGGGTGGCAACCCAGTAGTCCGCACACGTTAAAATGTGGGCATCTCTGCTGTCGTTGCGCAGGCACTGCAGCATGTAGTCGCTCATGTGTGCCAGGCTGCCCAGAGGTAAGGACAAGCTGTCCTCTGTGGGAGGCATATCGTCATCGTCCTGTGTTTCCCCCCAGCCACGCACCAGTGATGGGCCCGAGCTGCTTTGGGTGCCACCCCGCTGTCAACATGCTTCATCCTTATCCTCATCCTCCTGTAGTGGGCCCTGTCTGGCCACATTTGTACCTGGCCTCTGCTGTTGCAAAAAACCTCCCTCTGAGTCACTTCGAAGAGACTGGCCTGAAAGTGCTAAAAATGACCCCTCTTCCTCCTGGGCCACCTCCTCTTCCATCATCGCCCTAAGTGTTTTCTCAAGGAGACATAGAAGTGGTATTGTAACGCTGATAACGGCGTCATCGCCACT
The DNA here is from genome assembly GCF_905171765.1 of Bufo bufo. Lineage (NCBI taxonomy): Eukaryota > Metazoa > Chordata > Amphibia > Anura > Bufonidae > Bufo > Bufo bufo. The sequence continues at coordinate 464,759,236 of NC_053392.1, read as the reverse complement.
GGCCATGTTGGTGGAGTACTCGAAACAGCGCAACAGGGCACACAGGTCTCGCATGGAGGACCAGTCATTGGTGGTGAAGTGGTGCTGTTCCGCAGTGCGACTGACCCGTGCGTGCAGCAGCTGAAACTCCACTATGGCCTGCTGCTGCTCGCACAGTCTGTCCAGCATGTGCAAGGTGGAGTTCCACCTGGTGGGCACATCGCATATGAGGCGGTGAGCGGGAAGGCCAAAGTTACGCTGTAGCGCAGACAGGCGTGCAGCAGCAGGGTGTGAACGCCGGAAGCGCGAACAGACGGCCCGCACTTTATGCAGCAGCTCTGACATGTCGGGGTAGTTGCGAATGAACTTCTGCACCACCAAATTCAGCACATGCGCCAGGCAAGGGATGTGCGTCAAACCGGCTAGTCCCAGACCTGCAACGAGATTTCGCCCATTATCGCACACCACCAGGCCGGGCTTGAGGCTCACCGGCAGCAACCACTCGTCGGTCTGTTGTTCTATACCCCGCCACAACTCCTGTGCGGTGTGGGGCCTGTCCCCCAAACATATGAGTTTCAGAATGGCCTGCTGACGTTTACCCCGGGCTGTGCTGAAGTTGGTGGTGAAGGTGTGTGGCTGACTGGATGAGCAGGTGGAAGAAGAGGAGGAGGAAGCTGAGTAGGAGGAGGAGGAGACAGGAGGCAAAGAATGTTGCCCTGCGATCCTTGGCGGCGGAAGGACGTGCGCCAAACAGCTCTCCGCCTGGGGCCCAGCCGCCACTACATTTACCCAGTGTGCAGTTAGGGAGATATAGCGTCCCTGGCCGTGCTTACTGGTCCACGTATCTGTGGTTAGGTGGACCTTGCCACAGATGGCGTTGCGCAGTGCACACTTGATTTTAGCGGACACTTGTTTGTGCAGGGAAGGCACGGCTCTCTTGGAGAAGTAGTGGCGGCTGGGAACAACATACTGTGGGACAGCAAGCGACATGAGCTGTTTGAAGCTGTCTGTGTCCACCAGCCTAAATGACAGCATTTCATAGGCCAGTAGTTTAGAAATACTGGCATTCAGGGCCAGGGATCGAGGGTGGCTAGGTGGGAATTTACGCTTTCTCTCAAATGTTTGTGAGATGGAGAGCTGAACGCTGCCGTGTGACATGGTTGAGATGCTTGGTGACGCAGGTGGTGGTGTTGGTGGTACATCCCATGTTTGCTGGGCGGCAGGTGCCAACGTTCCTCCAGAGGCGGAGGAAGAGGCCGAGGCGGCGGCAGCAGCAGAAGAGGCCGAGGCGGCAGCAGCAGAAGAGGTAGCAGGGGGAGCCTGAGTGACTTCTTTGTTTTTAAGGTGTTTACTCCACTGCAGTTCATGCTTTGCATGCAGGTGCCTGGTCATGCAGGTTGTGCTAAGGTTCAGAACATTAATGCCTCGCTTCAGGCTCTGATGGCACAGCTTGCAAACCACTCGGGTCTTGTCGTCAGCACATTGTTTAAAGAAGTGCCATGCCAGGGAACTCCTTGAAGCTGCCTTTGGGGTGCTCGGTCCCAGATGGCGGCGGTCAGTAGCAGGCGGAGTCTCTTGGCGGCGGGTGTTCTGATTTTGCCCACTGCTCCCTCTTTTGCTACGCTGTTGGCTCGGTCTCACCACTGCCTCTTCCTCCGAACTGTGAAAGTCAGTGGCACGACCTTCATTCCATGTGGGGTCTAGGACCTCATCGTCCCCTGCATCGTCTTCCACCCAGTCTTGATCCCTGACCTCCTGTTCAGTCTGCACACTGCAGAAAGACGCAGCAGTTGGCACCTGTTTTTCGTCATCATCAGAGACGTGCTGAGGTGGTATTCCCATGTCCTCATCATCAAGAAACATAAGTGGTTGTGCGTTAGTGCATTCTATCTCTTCCACCCCTGGGGAAGGGCTAGGTGGATGCCCTCAGGAAACCCTGGCAGCAGAGTCTTCAAACAGCATAAGAGACTGCTGCATAACTTGAGGCTCAGACAGTTTCCCTGATATGCATGGGGGTGATGTGACAGACTGATGGGCTTGGTTTTCATGCGCCATCTGTGCGCTTTCTGTAGAAGACTGGGTGGGAGATAATGTGAACGTGCTGGATGCACTGTCGGCCACCCAATTGACTAATGCCTGTACCTGCTCAGGCCTTACCATCCTTAGAACGGCATTGGGCCCCACCAAATATCGCTGTAAATTCTGCTGGTTACTGGGACCTGAGGTAGTTGGTTCACTAGGACGTGTGGCTGTGGCAGAACGGCCACGTCCTCTCCCAGCACCAGAGGGTCCACTAACACCACCGCGACCATGTCCACGTCCGCGTCCCTTATTAGATGTTTTCCTCATTGTTCCCGTTCACCACAATTTTGAAAATGTCAAATTTGGGAATAGTTTTTCAACCCAGAACAAAAACTGTGCTTTTACGGTCACTACAAATAACTTGACCAGCTAAAACAGTACAGATTTGGTTGAATAGAAATGTGAGGCCTATTTTTTTTTGCGCTGTGTGACAGGTATACGTTTATTCACAGAATTAGACTTGTATCTGCACGGTAGCGTGTGTGTTAAGTTTTTCTGAATGACACTATCAGCACCTTGAATCTAAGATATCCTTTTTGGGATAGATTTCAAGTAGGCCTGATATAGCATAAACTACTTATTTTGAGAATGTCAAATTTGGGAATAGTTTTTCAACCCAGAACAAAAAGTGTGCTTTTACGGTCACTACAAATAACTTGACCAGCTAAAACAGTACAGATTTGGTTGAATAGAAATGTCAGGTCTATTTTTTAGGCGCTGGGTGACAGGCTCAACTTGCCCCTGATGTAGTATATGGCCAAAAAATAACCACACTATTGATGGTTAAATGCACTTGGGTGACACAGGCTCAGCCTGCACCTGATGTAGTATATGGCCAAAAATTAACCACACTGTTGATGGTTAAATGCACTTGGGTGACACAGGCTCAGCCTGCACCTGATGTAGTATATGGCCAAAAAATAACCAGACTGTTGATGGTTAAATGCACTTTGGTGACACAGGCTCAGCCTGCAGCTGATGTAGGATATAGCAAAAAATAACCACACTATTGATGGTTAAAAGCACTTGGTGGTAGCTTGTGCTGGCGCACAACAAGCCACAAAATGGCCGCCGATCACCCCAGAAAAAGTGATCTAAAAACGCTCTGGGCAGCCTAAAAAAAGTGAGCAAGTCGATATTAGCACTTCAATGATCCACAGCTGGAGATCGATCACAGAATGAAGTCTTTTGGAGGAGTTAATCTGCCTAATCTCGCCCTAACGTCGCAGCAGAAACCTCTCCCTATGCTTGAATCAGCAGAGTGACGTGCAGCGCTACGTGACCCAAGCTTATATAGAGGCTGGGTCACATGCTGCACTGGCCAATCACAGCCATGCCAATAGTAGGCAAGGCTGTGATGGCCTCTTTGGGCAAGTAGTATGACGCTTGTTGATTGGCTGCTTTGCAGCCTTTCAAAAAGCGCCAAGAAAGCGCCGAACACCGAACCCGAACCCGGACTTTTACGAAAATGTTCGGGTTCGGTTCCGTGTCACGGACACCCCAAAATTCGGTACGAACCCGAACTATACAGTTCAGGTTCGCTCATCCCTATTTATAATCAATAATGTATAACATTTATCATTAACCCTTTAATGTTAAGACCTATTTTAATTTTTTGCATTTTGGATTTTTCCTCCCCACGTTCTATATGAGGCCTTATTTTTTGCGGGACACGATGCATTTTATAATGCCACAATTTAATTTACCATATTTTGTATGGCAAAATTGAAAAAAAAACTACAGCATTCTGCCAAAGTTTTTTGGGGTATTGACATCATACTGTGCACTAAAATGACCTCACGTCCCTATTCTGCGGCTCAATTTGAATGTGGCGATATCAAACTTGTATAGGTTTTTAGTTGTCTTACTGCTTTTAAAAAAATAAAAAGCTTTGAAAAATGTTTTTACATTTCTTTGCTTTGCCATATTCTGATCATAAAAATTTAATATTTCGATCTACAGAGCTGTATGAGGGCTTACTAACCTATTAAAATATAAAAAAATTGAACTGAAAATTGAATGAAAAAAATAAAAAAAACACACGATTCACCATATTTTTTGTCATTTTGTCCCAGCCAAAAAATTGAATAACGATGATCAAAAAGGTACTAATAAAAAACAGTTAGTTACAGTAAGCGCTGGCTGCGCTTTTTCCCCGGGCTGTTATGCAGTATCCGACACTCCATTGGTAGGGGGGGGGGGGGGGGGTGTCAGTGACACGCCTTCACTTCCTACTGGACGGTGGCTGTGGCGCACACCTACGGGGGCGGGGCTAATATCATTTATGCCCGGCGTCTGAGCGGCCACACGGCCATCACAGTGCTGGGTTTAGGCTATCCGCATCAGTAGCGGACAGATCTTTGTATTTACAGTCACTATTCAATAACGGCGCTCCTCATGAAACCCATGTGGAAGCGCGTTGATGAGACCAATAAGGACATTTAGTTACACTTTTAAGGCAGGATCTATTACACCAATCATGTGCACCATGTATGGATCTCTTTGCCCTTAGTGAGCAGGATCCACAACGATACTCAGTTATACTGTGAAGCAGGGTATTCAACTTATAGAATGATGCTAGGGGCTACCAAGTAATGAGGTCCATATTTTTTTTTTCTTAACGTTCCATCAGGCTGAGAAATTACGATAAATTGGTGAACGTGTATTTGATACATCTACATTATTTTTGTACTGCTTCATACATCCCCTAACTCATAATGACATACAGGTACATTGAAATGCGTGAAGGGGTTAAAGAGATTTTCTGGTTATATTACGTTATCCGCTATCTACCATTGGGAAGCCCACAGATCACTAGAATGGTGGCCCCGTACCCTGTGGAGCCCCCCGACAATTAACATAGTGGCTAGTCGGGTATGTGTGCAGTCACTCCATTCATTTTTATGGGAGTTTTTTACTTAGATTTCTCTTTTGTTCATTCACTTTGCATTTTGTTAATTGATTTTAAAAAAAGCAAAAAATCGTAAGTGGAATACAGCGGCTCACCCCTATCTCGTATGGATAGGTGCTCACCCTCCGGTCCTACCCTCAGGACCTGAAAGGATTATGAAACGTATAGAAAAGTGAGGGGGCACACACAAGAGGGAAACACTGAGTGGATGAATAAATGGTAATTTAATACTCTAAAAACAAACCCCTAAAATATACATAAAACGTACATCAAATTACATATATACTGTGTAGCAGCCTAAAATTGATATACACACTATCCCAATATTGATGGCGATATCTACTGTGCAGCAGCCTGCACAATGCTGTAAGTGCGATGTGGTCACACAGAGTTCATACAGACAATGTCCCAATTGTGGTTGTAATATAAATAGCAACCTACACAGTGCTGTAAATGCGATGTGGCAGCACAAAATTCAAACAGGCAATGTCCCGGTTGTGGTGGTGGTACTAAATGTCCGGAAAATATAGCACCAATGGATAAATGGGGCACTGCGACTGTTGGGGCAGTGATGTAATGAACACACTATGTCCAAATCAGATGGGGCAATAGTGGTGACTGTATGCCAATGTCCGTTGTTCAGAGATGCGTACAAGTAAAGCACATTTGAACTAGCCTCCAGGTTACTTACAATATCTGGCCGCTTATGATCTCCCGGTCTCACCCCTCCTTGCTGCCTGGCCGCAGCGCTGGTTTCCCAGGTGGCCGTACACGGCCGACTGTGGCGTCCCACGTGACCTGGTAATCTGGGGTTCCGGGCGGATGCTTGGATGACGTCACTGCTGTGCGGCGGTAATTTCAAATCTAGAGGTAGATCTCTTGCGCTTACAGCTTTTGATATCCAGTTTCTTTATTCTTTTCTTTGAATCCACACTCACTCTGTAATGCCAGACGCGTTTCAGGGTCTTACGCCCCTTCCTCAGTGGCCACTGAGGAGGGGTGAGACCGGGAGATCATAAGCGGCCAGATATTGTAAGTAACCTGGAGGCTAGTTCAAATGTGCTTTACTTGTACGCATCTCTGAACAACGGACATTGGCATACAGTCACCACTATTGCCCCATCTGATTTGGACATAGTGTGTTCATTACATCACTGCCCCAACAGTCGCAGTGCCCCATTTATCCATTGGTGCTATATTTTCCGGACATTTAGTACCACCACCACAACCGGGACATTGCCTGTTTGAATTTTGTGCTGCCACATCGCATTTACAGCACTGTGTAGGTTGCTATTTATATTACAACCACAATTGGGACATTGTCTGTATGAACTCTGTGTGACCACATCGCACTTACAGCATTGTGCAGGCTGCTGCACAGTAGATATCGCCATCAATATTGGGATAGTGTGTCTACTTAATGACACCACATGTTATGCCACATTACCAACAAACCCCACGACCAAATTTAATATGGAGCTTGAGACCATATTAATTCAGGCACTCGATGAGAAACTAATATCCAAGGACGAAATGGGTTATATGCTATCGAACCATCCTCAAATCCCTACCTTTTATGCTCTCCCCAAGATCCACAAGGGTTACCCACCCCTAAAAGGACGACCGATCGTCTCTGGCATTAATTCCATCACGTATGGTGTCAGCTCATATGTTGACAAGGTCCTGAGACCGTTTGTGCTCTCTCTGCCGTCCCATATTAGAGACACCACAGATTTATTACTCAAAATTGAGAGTGTCGAGGTTGCGGATACCATCTATTTGGCATCCATTGATGTGGAGGCTCTATACACCAGCATTCCACATCACTGGGGGGTTACCGCGACAAGACATTTTTTGAGTACACGTGGTGTCCAATACCAACGTCACTCTGAATTTATCATCAGAGTGTTGGAATTTATCCTATCCCACAACTACTTCCTATTTGAAACACGTTTCTACCACCAGCTCAGGGGCACAGCGATGGGTAGCCCATGTGCGCCCAGTTACGCTAACTTGTTCCTGGGCTGGTGGGAGGACACGCTGGTATTCAATGAGTCATGTCATCGATGGGCCCCCAATATATTATATTGGGGCCGATACATCGATGACGTGTTCATTTTATGGGACGGCAGCAGAGAAGAGTTCTCGGACTTTGTCAAACACCTTAATGTAAACGAGATAGGACTGAAATTTACATCTGAGATTGACCATGACACCTTGGCATTCCTGGATGTACGTATAACCAAGCATATGGGTGTACTACATACTGAGACATACAGGAAGGCGACCTCCACTAATAGTCTGCTTCAATGGGATAGCTACCATCCAGTGAGCCTTAAACAAGGTATTCCCAGAGGCCAATATCTGCGGATGAAAAGGAATTGTTCATCACATACCTCTTTTTACAAACAATCCGCAGATTTACGTGGCAGATTTCAAGAACGGGGCTATCCCGACCAGATACTAAGGGCGGCATTTCAGCATGCCGACCAAAGAGATAGGCATTCGTTACTTGTTAAAAAGGTCCCCCAATGTCAGACTGACACCAAAACCAGGATTATTGGCACATTTGACAAGCAGAGTCAGAGGGTAAGAAATATCCTGAATAACAACTGGGGTATTCTACTCTCTGATCCTGATATAATTGAGTTTCTACCAACTACCCCCACCATCACATATAGATGCGGTAGGTCACTACGGGATAGACTAACACATAGTCACTATCAAAAACCACCTAGTGACCCTATTTGGCTGGGAAACAGACCCCCAGGAACTTTTAGATGTGGCAACAACTGTGTGTGTTGCCCATTTATATATAAATCTAACTCCTTCTCTAGTACAAGCACGGGCAGAGTATAGAGTATATCGAAACTATGATTTCGCTAACTGCCGCACCCAAGGAGTAGTATACATGTGTTCCTGTACCTGCCCATTAAACTATATTGGGAAAACCAAGCGCGAATTTAGAAGAAGAGTATGTGAACATCTGGGGGATATCAGGAATAAACGTGAAAAACCAATAGCACGTCATGTAAATGAATGTCACAATGGGGATGCAAAAACCCTGAAATTTCAAGTGGTGGAGGTGGTAAAGCAATCACCTAGGGGTGGAGACTGGGACAACAGAATCTTAAGAAAGGAGGCCCAGTGGATCTATAGACTTAAAACCACCCATCCCTTGGGATTGAATGAACAAATCTCATACACTTGCTTTATCTGAATCAGTCTTTTCCCCCCCCCCTCTGTCTTTTCAGTTATGCCTCTATGCTCTCTGTACCATAGACATAGGATCCACTAATAAACTATATATGACTATGAATCCAGTTATTATCAGAGCCAGAATAGGCTCAAATAGTCTAAAGACACCTTACTACTAATTACCAATTTCCAAATTATCGAGTAAATATTGAATCCAATACATTTCTCTGTACTGGCCTCTAGTTGCAGAGTCTCTACTTATAGTTTAGATAAGATAATAACATTCCGATACCCAAGCGTCCGTGTGAAGAAGGAGGATCAGTGGTGGGCTGTGCGTGTCATACATATGGCACGCATATGCGTTCCACAGACAGGAAACCATGACCATGTGACGACTAGGGCTCCCGATCATGTGACCGGACATGACGCAGAGCATCGGAGAGACAGAGGATAGCGAGGCCGGCTAGAGGTGTGCTATACTGCGTGAGGGACAGCGCTCATGCACCAATAAGGACATCGGCACACCAACACACCCACCGAGGAGGGGGGGCGTTACTATACAGATGGCGCCAAAAGGCCTGCTATTTAAACTCTGCCAGAAGACAGTAGAGGTTGCGTATCATCAGCCTCTGTTACCGCCAGAACGTATAGCCACCATCCTTCGGCTACGGATCATCATCATAGTCCCCTGACGAACCAAGCTTTCGTGCTTGGGGAAACGCGTCGGGACACTTCTTCCTTGGACATTCCCTATCGGAAGTCACCATCAACAGGACAATGCCTCTTGTCCTATTTACCAGCAGCCTACCTGAGGAATTTGAGTGAGCATTAGGGTCATGTTAGGGGTAAGTAAAGGGGTAGTCATCACATATCCTCCAGGATATTGAATCCTCCACACTTGCATATATCATCCAAACGTAAGTGTTGACGCTCTACTTTCTCCTATATCAATTGAACCTTTTTACCCTAATGTACAGGATAGGTCTGCCTGTAATCACATCTGGCATACTAACCAATATCATAGAAAGAATTGGAATGATGCTCTTTTATTATTACTGAATAAAAGTTATTTTTTAATAGGTAGCTATATAACTCTGTGATATTGTCATTACATCACTGCCCCAACAGTCGCAGTGCCCCATTTATCCATTGGTGCTATATTTTCCGGACATTTAGTACCACCACCACAACCGGGACATTGCCTGTTTGAATTTTGTGCTGCCACATCGCATTTACAGCACTGTGTAGGTTGCTATTTATATTACAACCACAATTGGGACATTGTCTGTATGAACTCTGTGTGACCACATCGCACTTACAGCATTGTGCAGGCTGCTGCACAGTAGATATCGCCATCAATATTGGGATAGTGTGTATATCAATTTTAGGCTGCTACACAGTATATATGTAATTTGATGTACGTTTTATGTATATTTTAGGGGTTTGTTTTTAGAGTATTAAATTACCATTTATTCATCCACTCAGTGTTTCCCTCTTGTGTGTGCCCCCTCACTTTTCTATACGTTTAAAAAAAAGCAAGGCAATCAATTTTTTTTATGATGAACCAGTGTTGTATTTCTGTGTTGCTGAGGAGTTTCAGATGTTTGAGACGAGATGTAAAAACCAGTTTGCAAATTTGGAATCTATGTGCCATGAGGATGCAGTTGGCAAATCTATCTGCTGTATATGTTATTCACGAAACAAATTTCTCATAAAGTGCTGCATGGGTGCTCACCTCTAAATTCTGAAGGTCAAAATATTGCCCAGTAATGCAAAAAAATAAAAGAGAAAATGTACATGACTATAAACAGCCAGCAATTTTCAAAAGGCCCACCTCAGACATTGATGGCATATCGCTAAGATATGCTATTAATGTCAGATAGGTGTAGGTCCCATTTCTGGGACCCACTCCTATGTCTAGAAAGGGGACCCTGAAGTAAAGGAGAGCACACCACGCTTGTGCGGCATGCTCTGTATTCATTACTAGGAGAGTTCTGAAAATAGTCGCGTAGTCGTGCTTGGTTGTTTTCAGAAGTCTTATAGCGGTGAATGGAAACTGCACTATGCAAGCGAGACCACCACTCCATTCACTGCTATGGGACTGCTGGAAATAGCCAAGCCAGGGCTTGGTTATTTTATAGGGGTTATCCATGACTTGAAAAGACCTCAGAGAGTGGCCGACCCACTATGGGGTTCATACTTACCTGTTCCTCACCGATGGGTTTTGGATCCATTGCTTCCCAGCTGTCTCTGCAGCCACGTGATGCTGTGGCATCAAAATCCTGTTGACAGGCACCACATGGACAAAGCAGTGACCTGTCTTCCGTGCGGCACATGACCCGGTGTGAACCCCACCATGGGTCGGCCGCTCTCTGAGGTCTTTTAAAGTCCTGGATAACCCCTTTTAGAACCCCCATATCCATGAATGGAGAGAGATCATGCATGTCCGGCTGCTGTCCATTCACTTTGGGGCCCAGTTCTGGAGACAGGAGTGAGTCCCAGAGGTGGGACCTGCAACTAACACCCATGGCATATACTAACAATATCCCATCAATGTCTTAGACATGCCAACCCCCCTTAATGACATTGTTTTGAACTACAGTGCAGGAATTTACCAATAGTATGTTAAAAAGACAAAGTTTGGCAAAGTGACAACCAGTTGAAGCCATCTCCAGTTAGTAATGCTGTAAGCCAATCCTGAAAGTGCTAAAAGTCCAACAGTGAACGCTACTTGGTACACAATTCCTACTGTTCTTCTGTGGTCCATGCCTACAAACTCTGCAACTAAAAACAATAAAAAAAAATGTTATTTTATTAATGGAACATGGATGGAACATGTGAAAGAGTATCGGCAGGTTGGCGGATTTGCTCTTCAATGGAGTTTAATTTTGGCACATTATACAGTATGTCATTGAAATCACTGCTAATATTGGCTTGAAGATTCAATAGCAGCAGGGCAGGAGGGGGGCAAGACTTTACCATAAATTTGTCTGTCGCAGAAGTAGAGCAGTAAGGGCTCTTTCACACGAGCAGATCCCGTGCAAGGAATCCGCTGCGTGAAAGAGAGCCAAGCCCCGTTCCGGACAGCAGAGACACGGAGCAGTAACATGATTGATAATGCTCTTTGCCTCTCTGTGATCTTTTTACTACAAAATCACAGTGAGATAAAATTGTCACCGTGATTTTGTAGTAAAAAGGTCACAGAAAAGCAAAGAGCATTATCAATAATGTTACTGCTCCGTGTCTCTGCTGTCCGGAACAGGGCTTGGCTCTCTTTCACGCAGCGGATTCCACGCACGGGGTCCGCTCGTGTGAAAGAGCCCTAACAGTCATATGTACTACTAGAAGGCAGGTCAGAAAGTGTTTTGATGTTAGCTTGAAACAAGCAACGTCCTGAAGCTGGCTGGTCCTGACGCAGAGTGTGGACTTTAGTGCAGTGGCAGCAGAAGAGCCAGGAAATGTACTAGTAAAGGAGCCCAGATGCACTTCTTAAAGAGCATCTGTCAACAGTAGAGATGTCGCGAACATAAAATTTTCCGTTCGCGAACTGGCGAACCGCCATAGACTTCAATAGACAGGCGAATTTTAAAACCCACAGGGACTCTTTCTGGGTCAATAGTGATGGAAAAGTTGTTTCAAGGGGACTAACACCTGGACTGTGGCATGCCGGAGGGGGATCCATGGCAAAACTCCCATGGAAAATTACGTAGTTGACGCAGAGTTTGGTAAGTTAAATTCGCAATGCGATTAATATAACCTGTATTAATCGCATTGCGATTACAACTTAGATCTGAGTTCCTAATGGTTGTATTGCTAGAATTGACGAATATAACGAATATAGCACTATATTCTCAATCTTCGTTATATTCTAGCAATACAACCATTAGGAACCCAGCTTTTAGTTGAATTCGCAATGCGATTAATATAACCAGTATTAATCGCATTAGGATTACAACTTAGTCAAATTTGTGACACTGCAGCTTCAGAATGAATCTAAGATAGATGCTGTCCTTGCTTTTTGATAGGAGGTGGGAGGGTCTGGGAGGGAGGGTATGCTGATTGGCTGGAATGTGTCTGCTGACTGTGAGGTACAGGGTCAAAGTTTGCTCAATAATGATGTATAGGTGGCGGACAGAACATCGCATATGTTCGCCCGCCGCGGCGAACGCAAACAAGCTATGTTCACCGGGAACTGTTCGCCGGCGAATAGTTCGGGACATCTCTAGTCAACAGATTTGTACCTATGAAACTGGCTGACCTGTTGCATGTACGTTTGGCAGCTGAAGGCATCTGTGTTGGTTCAATGTTGATGTGTCCGCATTGCAGAGAAAAATTATGTTTTAATATATGCAAATGAACCTCTAGGAGCAACAGGGGAGTTGACTTTACACCTAGAGGCTCACTGCAACTGCCACTCCCTCTACTCTTTGATTGACAGGGATCACATTTACACCACCTGGCCCTGTCAATTAAAGTCCGTAGGGTGCTGCAATGGCATAGAAAGCTGATCCTCTTAGAGTAATGGCAACACCCCCGTTGCTCCTAGAGTCTTCTTTGTATATATCAAAACTTCATTTTTCACAGCAATGCGGACACATATGAACATGGGATCAACACAGATGTCTTCAGCTGCCAAGCGCACATGCAACAGGTCAGCCAGTTTTATAGGTACAAATCTGGTGACGGATGCCCTTTGAAGGGAATCTGTCAGCTCCAAAACACCCCCTAAACTAGACTAAGTGGTGTATAGTGTAAGCGGTGCTGAGTCCGGTTATGTAATTTTTATCTTCATATTGACTTTGATTGACTGTGCTCCCACAAACCAGCAGTAAAATGCTTTGGGAGGACTCCTCTTTGAGTCCTCTCCTTTATGTGTGTCAGCTCAGGAGTCCTCTCAATGCATTTTACTGCTGGTTTGTGGGAGCACAGAGTCAGAATGCAAATGAGTATAAAGATAAAAATTACATAACCGGACTCAGCACCACTTACAATATACACCGCTTAGTCTAATTTGGGGGCGTTTTGGAGCCGATAGATTCCCTTAAGGCTGGGTTCAGACCTGAGCGTATTTGATATGCGCGTTTAACGCACGTTTTTGTTGCGCCTTTTTTTGCGCGTTTTTTGCAATAGTAAACGCGCGTTTGTGTAATTGACTGCAGTGTCCTATGGCCATAAACGCGCGTCAAAACGCCCCAAAGAAGCTCAAGAACTTGTTTGAGCGTAGGGCAATTTTCAGCGCGTTCAAACGCGCTGTAAAACGCGCTGTAAAACGCTCAAGTGAGAACCAGGGCCATAGGGAAGCATTGGTTTTCATGTGTTGAGCGTTTTACAGCACGTTTGAACGCGCTGTAAAACGCTCAAGTGTGAACCCAGCCTTAAGAAGAGCTGCAAGCTGGATGGTAACTCCTAATTCGGGATTTACTCTTTATTGCCTCTTGTGGTTCCCCCGGCCCTGGACACCCTCATAGTGAAGGAGAAGGAGCCCCTGTGCTAATATACCTATCACACCAGAAGTGTCCTACATCTATAGGCAGAAATTCCAGCACTGCACATTTCCCCTTTGCACCTTCAGTATAAAAATTCTGCCAGTAAGTGGCATTTATGTCCCGGAGCCTACAAGCACCTCATCTGCTCAGCTTCTTCTGTCTTACACATTCCTCAGGGTGTCTGGGCATCAGCAGAGGAGTGGTGCAGAGTCCCTGGGGGGTAGCTGCTACTGTGTTCAGGTAGCTTTATGGTCATTTCTGATTTATAGTGCTGCAGGACCTGCATTACTCTATAGGACTCCTATAATACTGTATATTGTAGTTTATTAACCACCTCCCGACCGCCTAACGCAGGGATGCGTCCTGCGGGCGGCCGGGTTATTCCTCCTGGACGCATCGGCGCGTCATCTCGCGAGACGCAAGATTTCCTGTGAACGCGCGCTCACAGGAGCGCACGTTCACAGGATCGCAAGGTAAAAAAGTTGATCTACAGCCTGCCAGCGGCGATCATTCGCTGGCAGCCTGTAGATGCAATTTTTTTAACATCAGAAAGGTATATTAGACGCTGTTTTGTTAACAGCGTCTGATATACCTGCTACCTGGTCCTCTGGTGGTCCCTTTTGCTTGGATCGACCACCAGAGGACACAGGCAGCTCTGTAAGTAGCACCAAGCACCACACTACACTACACTACCCCCCCTGTCACTTATTAACCCCTTATTAACCCCTGATCACCCCATATAGACTCCCTGATCACCCCTCTGTAAGGCTCCATTCAGACGTCCGTATGTGTTTTGCGGATCCGCAAAACACGGACACCGGCAATGTGCTTTCCGCATTTTGCGGATCCGCACATTGCCAGAACTATATAGAAAATGCCTTTTCTTGTCCGCAATTGCGGACAAGAATAGGGCATGTTCTATATTTGTGCGGACCCGGAAGTGCAGATCCGCAATTCCAGATCCGAGCGGGACAAAGTCTGTCCCCATAGAAATGAATGGGTCCGCAATTACGTTCCGCAAAATGCGGAACAGAATTGCGGACGTGTGAATGGGGCCTAAGGGTAGTTAGCGCCCACCACACCGCAGTCACTGATTAGTCGCTGATTAGCGTCATCGCTGTCGCTAATCAGCACTAGTACTATATAGTATCTGTAAGTGATCAAGACTGATCGCAATCAGATCTATATCAGTACATTAGGGTCACCTTAGGCTCTACAAAAAACGCAGTGTTCGCCCGATCACGCCTGATCTTGTGCGTACACTTGCGTTCAGTCCGCCCCACTGCAGTGACAGAAATGTTTTTTTTTCTGATCACTGCAAAAACACCGTAAAATCGCTGCGCCACTATAAAGATCACTTTTGAGCTTTTTGGATCTTTATTAGCGATCGCAGCTTTTTTTTTTTTTTGCACATTTTTTGGAAGAGATTTTTACATCCACATTGATCGATGCGAATGAAGAAATCTGTGCCGTTCATTTTTTCTTTCAGCCCAGAGGCTGAACGGAAAAAAAAAATCTCATTACCTGTATGCTCAATATAAGGCCTCATGCACACGACCGTGCCGTTTTTTGCGGTCCGCAAACCGCGGATGCGCAAAAAACGGAAGGCGCCCGTGTTGACGTCCGCAATTTGCGGAACAGGCCCCGGCAATATAAATACCTATTCTTGTCCGCAAAGCGCGGACAAGAATAGGACATGTTATATTTTTTTAGCGGGGCCGCGGAACGGAGCCACGGATGCGGACAGCACACGGAGTGCTGTCCGCATCTTTTGCGGCCCCATTGAAATGAATGGGTCCGCATCCAAGCCGCCAAAACGGCAGCTCGGATGCGGACCCAAACAACGGTCGTGTGCATGAGGCCTAAGGAGAATAGCAGAAACTCCTAAGGCTGGCCATACATGTAATGATTGCGGAGACCCTCAAATGCCAGGGCAGTACAAACACCCCACAAATGACCCCATTTTGGAAAGAAGACACCCCAAGGTATTCGCTGAGGGGCATATTGAGTCCATGAAAGATTGAACTTTTTGTTACAATTTAGCGGAATGGGAAACTGTGTGAGAAAAAAAAATATATCAATTTCCGCTAACTTGTGCCCAAAAAAAAATCTTTTAGGCACTCGCCATGCCCCTCACGGAATACCTTGGGGTGTCTTCTTTCCAAAATGGGGTCACTTGTGCGGTATTTATACTGCCCTGGTATTTTAGGGGCCCTAAAGCGTGAGAAGTAGTGTGGAATCCAAATGCGTAAAAAAATGACCTGTGAAATCTTAAAGGTACTCATTGGAATTTGGGCCCCTTTGTGCACCTAGGCTGCAAAAAAGTGTCACACATGTGGTATCGCCGTACTCAGGAGAAGTAGGGCAATGTGTTTTGGGGTGTATTTTTACATATACTCATACTGTGTGTGAGAAATATCTCTGTAAATGACAACTTTTAAAAAAAATTTATACAAAGTTGTCAATTTACAGAGATATTTCTCTTACCCAGCATGGGTATATGTAACAATACACCCCAAAACACATTGCCCTACTTCTTCTGAGTACGGTGATACCACATGTGTGACACTTTTTAGCAGCCTAGGTGCGTAAAGGGGCCGAAAGTCCAACGAGTACCTTTAGGCTTTACAGGGTTGCTCACAATTTAGCCCCGCCCAAAATGCCAGAACAGTAAACACACCCCACAAATGACCACATTTCGGAAAGTAGACACCCCAAGGTATTCACTGAGGGGCATAGTGAGTCCGTGGGAGATTTTATTTATTTTTTGCCAGAAGTTTGCAGAAATGGAAACTTTATTATTTTTATTTTTTTCGCAAAAAGTGTCATTTTCCGCTAACTTGTGAAAAAAAATTAAATCATACATGAACTCACCATGCCCCTCCGCGAATACTTTGGGGTGTCTTCTTTCTAAAATGGGGTCATTTTGGGGGTATTTATACTATCCTGGCATTCTAGCACCTCAAGAAACATGACAGGTGCTCAGAACTGCTTCAAAATGCGGAAATTCACATTTTTGTACCATAGTTTGTAAATGCTATAACTTTTGCGCAAACCAATAAATATACACTTATTGGATTTTTTTATCAAAGACATGTAGCACAATAAATTCTGACACAAACTTGTATAGAAATTTAATTATATTTGAACAATTTAACCAGAGAAAGTTAAAAATACACTTTTTTTGAGAAAATTGCGGCCTATTTTGATTAATATCGGAAAAAATAAAAATCTTAGCAGCAATCAAATACCACCAAAAGAAAGCTGTATTTGTGAGAAGAAAAGGAGGTAAAATTCATTTGGGTGGTAAGTTGTATGACCGAGCAATAAACCGTGAAAGTAGTGTAGTGCAGAATTGTAAAAAGTGGTCTGGTCATTAAGGGGGTTTAAGCTAGGGGAGCTGAGGTGGTTAATGAGTATATCCCCTACTTTTTATTTTCAGTGTATTTCCGTCTGTGTCTTGGAAAGTTGAGTGGCTTTCCAAGAATTAAATCAATGCTACAGTACCCATATATGTTGCCACCCTACTTGTGTTTCCCCATCTTTTGTTAAGTATAATAAACCCACTTTCCTGTACTTCAGCATAACAAGCAGGCTTCATATGTCTGGGGAAGCTCGGTGGCCAGCAGAGGCAGACTGGCTTTACAGGGATGCCCACCCAGGCCCTACCCCTGGCATTTTTCCCCATAGGAATGTATGCGTATGCGTCTCACAAATGCTTTCAGTCACATCCAGATCGGCGGATGCGGCAGGCAGTTCCGACGACGGAACTGCTTGCCGGATCACACTGCCGCAAGTGTGAAAGTAGCCTAATCCAGTCATTGTATGGTGGTGTCATTTAGTTCTGGTAGTGTTATCCAGTCACGAAACAGTGATGTTATCTGTATGGTGGTGTTATCCAGACAGGGTATGGTGTATTGTTATGGTGTTATTCAGTCATTGTATGGTGGCAGAGCCACCCATAAGCAGAGTAGGCCACCGCGTAGAGCGCACTCTGCCTGGGGGCGCCGACACTGTGGAGTCCGAATCCCAAGCAGTAGCACCTGGCCGCCGCCTGCGCCCCGCCCCCTACTTGTGATCCATCATCTCCTTGAGTTCCTGCACTTGCCGGCCGGATGCGCTGCGAGTGCGAGCCTGCACGGGCATGAGTTTGTTCAGTCACTTCGGGCAGAGCGAGCAGCACACAGCTGACACACAGCTACGAGACCCTGGTGTATTTAAATCTCATTTAGCCTGTCTTTCAGAAAAGTTTCTCCTGGGATTCGAACTCACGACCTTTACACATCAGAGGCAAGGCATTTACCCACACAGCTATGAACTTTTCTGAAAGACAGGCTAAATAAGAACACGAGCACCAAATCTTCAACACAAGAGGCTGGTGGGAACACAGGCCGGAAGAGACTGACATGGAGGTAAGTATAAAAGTGTTTCAGGAGCATGAGTGCGGACGCACGCAGGTGACGTGCGCACCTCGCTCTCGGCGTCTGCGCTCCCAGCCCAGCGTGAGCTCGGCCTGACCCAGGGGATCGATGGTATGAGGTGGCCCTGAATACTGCTGTACTCCTACTCCGATACCGCTTGGCTGGCGTGAAAGTTTCTCTCGGCTGATCTAAAGGAGCCAGATGTGAAATGCCGACTGCCGTGGAATCCTGAGTCCTACCTCGATCGTCCCCTGCCCCGTCCCTGGGTTCCGTGTAGCATGCAAGCTCTCCTGACACACAGACTCCCCACCTGTTGATGGCCTAGTTCTGGTGTTGCCGACCGCTGACTGCCTCTCCTTTCACAGGCGAGATGAGCGTTCGATTCTGGAGTCCGAGAGTGTAGCCGAGAAGGGGGATAGTAGGTGACCTGGATCGATGTGCAAGTGTGTTCCCTTCCCCGCTTTATGATGCGACAGCGTGGTGAGAAAACTGACTTTTTTTATCCCTCTTTTATTTCTGCTGGCTGCCGTTGGACACAGTAAGTGAAGCTGCGGTCTGGGGGGTGTGAGGGGATCATGACATCAAGTTCTAAAGTATATACATGTGGGGCTTGAGTGGGGTCCCCCTCCCATATGCAGACAGGCAATCAGTTTCTATACAGATAGAGGAGGACTGTAAAAGAATATGAGACCCAGGTTATAAGCATTTAAATGGCTGACGGCAGTTGGCAGGGGGAGAATCAATAATCTAACGGGTCCAAGAGGATTAAAACAGCTACAGATATCCAGGATGGTATACATTTAGAACAACTGGAGGAGCTGGAGACACATTAAGGGAGGGATGTTTAATTTCCCCTCTGGGCTTATCTTCAAAGTACTGGGCAAGATTGCTTATTAAGGCAGGTGAGAGCTGCCACTGAAGAGTTTCGGTTTAAAGGTCGTGGGGAGAGACTGGTATAACAATAAACTAATATGAACTAAAAGGAACTAATACGATAACCCAAATGACCGAGGCTCGCCACGATCTATGGCCCAGTTACCACCTGGAATAGCAAGACAAACAATCCATAATTACACAATCTAACAAATGTTATTAACTGACTAACGTAAAGAGGACCGTTAATTGTCAGCGATCACTGGAAAACGGAATTGACGGCTAAATGTGTACATTCGGGTTGGGTTGAAATACTGTAATCCTGGACGTCATATATGTACCCCCGCCCCCTGGTTTTGTTGGTTTTTTCCTCTCCTTGTTGTGTTTTTTGAACCCATATATTTATTTGGGCACAGAGGGGGGAGGAGGTCAAGCCAGCTAGGGGAAGGTGGGGAGATGGCGAGACAGGCTGCAGGGAAAAAGACAAAGGGACAACTAGAGCTGAATACCTCGATTTCCCAATGCCTAAAAAAGTGGAGAAATCCAGGCAGCTCCTCCTAACTAATATGCATGGACAGACTAGCCCCGTAAAGAAAAAGATAGAAGAAGGGCCCTGGGAGCAAGAGGGAGAGGATCCTAACGTGCTCCCACCTGAGGAGGCTTCCCAGCCTGAGGAGAGAGGGGAAAAAACAGCCAAATGAGGCGGGGAAAAATGCCTCAGAACAAGACCCAAGCCTGCAGGACATATTTCAAGAAATAAAAAAATGCAACCTGGCGATACAGGACCTCTCTCTCCAGACTGGGAATATAAGAGTCGGTGGGACTGTTGAGGGCGGACTTAAAAAAATATAAGGATAGGTTGACGGAGGTGGAAAGTAGGACATCGGGGGTGGAAGATTTAGTGCAGAGGGTAGTTAAAGATAATACAGTTTTAATGGCAGAAAATAAGGAACTAAAAAACAAAATACTGTATATGGATAACAATTCCAGGCGGGCTAATCTGAGATGTCTTGGATTCCCAGAAGGAGCGAAAGGGCGAGACCCCCGCGCATTTATACAAACATGGCTGATAGAACAACTGGGCCAAGACATCTCTGATTATAAAAACTTTGTGGAAAGGGCATACAGATTAGCTGCTAAGATACCTCCCCCAGGTACAAGAATGAGAGCAATAATGATAAACCTCTTATCGGTCAGAGATAAAGAGGAGATATTGCATAGGGCAAGGAGGCGGGGGAGGTTGGAATATCTAGATACAACAATAATGGTGTTTTCTGACTTTGCAAAAGAAACGGATAATGAAAGAAGCCGTTTCTTGGAAGTGAAAAAAATACTGCGATCCACGAATATAAAATACTCAATGCTGTTTCCAGCTAAGCTGAGGCTAGAATGGGAAAGTAAAACTTGTTTTTTTTTATAAACCAGAAGCAGTCAGGGATTGGGTTAGAGATAACATCAAGAGCTGAGGGGGAGTGGGGTGGGGCAGGTGTCGGGAGGGGGAATGCAGATGTAGAGAACCAGGTTTAGGTATCCTGGCTCATTTGGGGGGGGGGTTGGGGATAATGTCGGTTGGTTGCTGGGGTGTTTTTTTTTTTTTTTCTCTTTCTCCCCCCTTTTGGTCCTTCCATCCCCTTACTCTCGTCTCCCTCCCCGGACCGCTGCCCACCGGGGGTTCTGGAGTGCCCTATTGATGGGTAGGATTAAGAACATAAAGGAAATTTATGAGAATCCTTTCATGGAATATAAGGGGGTTGAGTAGGGGCATAAAGAGAGTGGCAGTCTTCGACGCAATACATAGGTCACTTCCCGCTATTGTCTGCCTACAGGAGACACACTTGACGGGCGAGACAGTGGATGGGGTGGGCAGACCATGGATGCAACATGCTTTTCACTCAGTATATTCAGCATACGCAAGAGGAGTAAGAATATTAATACATCGGGATATAGATATAAAAATACTGAATGTAATCACAGATAGGGAAGGTTGCTATGTCCTGATAGACTGTATATTAGAAGGCAGGGCATGGGTAATAGCAAGCGTGTATATACCGCCACCCTTTAAAATCAACGTCCTATTAAAAATTTATGAGATTACACTTAATGCAGGGGATAAATCACTATTGGTGGTGGGGGACCTCAACAATGTAATGGATGCAAGTCTAGATAGATGTAGAATAGGGAATATTCAAGGTCCCTGTACAGGATCTAAATTAAAGAATGTCACTAAAGAGATGGGATGGATTGATATTTGGAGGGTTATGCACCCTAGCTTACGGAAATACTCGTGCTTTTCAAAAACTCACAGAAGCTTATCACGGATTGACTTAGCCTTCACAAATGAGAAAGGTTCTCTAGAAATAGAAGGGGTGAAATACGGGTGACGGGGAATTTCGGATCACAACCCAATTAATATTAAAATTAGAACACAAATAATTAAAAAAAGAAAAATGAATATAAATATAAATATAGGATGGATAAATATGTTGGATATACACAGCAAAATTTTGGGAGAGATAATAGAATTCTTTGAGATGAATGATGGATCATCAACGGTTAATACGATATGGGAGACTGCCAATGCCATTATTAGAGGGATTATTACAAAAAATACAGCAATATATAAGAAAGGAGCAAGAGAGAAAATAAAAAAATGGGAAAATGAGACAGAAAAAAGTGAGGAAAAGTATATTGAAAATCCCACAGAGCAAAACTATACTGCTTGGATAGAAAAGGCCTCTGAACTAAAGGAGGAATTGTTAAAGATGGCAGAACCGCAAAAAGAAAATCAAGAGATAATTTTATATATGCACATATACCCAGGAAAAAAATAGCGGCTCTGGCAGCGACCCAAACAAACAAGAATAAGTATATCCACTGTTTAATGGACGAATTGGGATATAAAAATACAGAACAAACTACCAAAATAGAATTATTAAAAAAATATTTTGCCGATATATACAGTAGTAAGATAAAAAAAAATTTGAGCAAATACAAAACTTTTTGGATGAAATTATTATCTCGAAGTTAACATTAGATCAAAGCAAGCCTTTGGAAGACCCCTTAACCCCTCTAGAAGTGAAGGATATGTTAAAAGCGACAGCAAAGAATAAGACCCCAGGAATAGATGGAATCCCGTTTGAGGTGTATGCCCAATATAAAGAAATACTAATTCCCAAACTGCTTGGGATGTGGGAGTCCTCGAAACAGTTAGGGAAGTTGCCAGATTCCATGCGTGAGGCCTTAATTACACTTGTTCCGAAGCCGGGCAAGGACCCAGCCTTAATGGAATCTTACCGTCCTATATCACTGATTACCACTGATAATAAAATTCTAGCCAAAATCCTGGCAACCAGACTTAAGAGTGTGATTTCAGCGCTCGTTCATGAGGATCAATCGGGGTTTATGTCAGGGAAAACTACCACAGAGAATATGATGAGATACTTTGTGAATACCCAGTTTGAACCTACAAACTGTGGAGAACGGCTGATTGTAACTATAGACACCTCAAAAGCGTTTGATACGGTAGAATGGCCCTTTCTGCTTAACGTGATGAAGAAGATGGGACTAGGGGACCAATTTGTTGCATGGGTAAAGCTACTGTACACTTAAATTTATGCTAGGGTGATAGTAAATGGAGAACATTCGGATAGCATACCAATTGGCAGGGGGGTTAGGCAGGGATGCCCCCTTTCTCCTCTGCTACTTGCTATAGCTATTGAACCGCTTGCGGATATGATTAGGCAAGACCCGCGAATTGTGGGGTTCAGATACGGTACATATGAGGAAAAAATTGCTCTATATGCGGATGACATCATGCTATTTGTGGGTTCACACGGATCACTTACAAGGATTTTTCAGGTATTTGAACAATACGGCAAATATGCTGGACTTAGTATAAACTGGTCTAAGTCAGCTTGTATCCCGATCGATCCTCTGAACGAGTTTTGCCCGGGAATGCCGGAAATTAAGAAAATTAACGAACCGGTCAAATATCTGGGAATTCAGATAACCCCAGACCCCAATGATTACGTTCGATTGAATGTGATTCCGAAAATTCAGGAATGTAGGAAAAAAATAGAGGTATGGAAAAGACTGTACCTGTCTATGGCAGGACGCATCTCAATGGTAAAGATGTGCCTATTACCGGCACTGAACTATATTTTGTGGAATACACCAGTGATAATCCATAAAAAATGTTTCAAAAAAATCGCCAGTTTACTAACCGATTTAATATGGCGAGAGAAAAAGCCGAGGATAAAGGCACAGATATTATGTACCCATGAGAAGGAAGGTGGATTGTCCGTACCAGATTTGGAACTATATTTCAGTTTGGTTTTTAAGCACGTTTCCTAATAAAATACCCACTGCGAAGTGAAGCTGGACAATCTACTTTTTTTTCGCTATTTTATTTCAGGGACTATAAAAAATATGTTCACGTGGAGTAACAATTCATTAGCTGAAAGTACTAGCTTCAAGTACTACATTAAGTACTAGTAAAGAGATATTGCAGCAGACTGAAGAGATTCAAGAGATACTGCAAGAGATTGGCTTAGAGTCTCCAACTGGCTCATCTGTGTTGTTTTTGCTGATCATTGCTTGAGAAGAGGTAAGGAATTCGGTCAGCTGTTTGCTATTGTGCGTTTGCTAATGAGCCTAGCTCACTAAGGTGTTACATTTGTTGCTGGGGGAGGAGTTTGGGAAGGAGTGTGTGTATATATAGAGACAGACTCATTAGCTGGCCTAATTCATTAGCTGAAAGTACTAGCTTCAAGTACTACATTAAGAACTAGTAAAGAGATATTGCAGCAGACTGAAGAGATTCAAGAGATACTGCAAGAGATTGGCTTAGAGTCTCCAACTGGCTCATCTGTGTTGTTTTTGCTGATCATTGCTTGAGAAGAGGTAAGGAATTCGGTCAGCTGTTTGCTATTGTGCGTTTGCTAATGAGCCTAGCTCACTAAGGTGTTACATTTGTTGCTGGGGGAGGAGTTTGGGAAGGAGTGTGTGTATATATAGAGACAGACTCATTAGCTGGCCTAATTCATTAGCTGAAAGTATTAGCTGCAAGTACTACATTAAGTACTAGTAAAGAGATATTGCAGGAGATAGTCAGGAGGTAGGCTGGAAGGTGGAAACAATACAAAAAAAAAAGGTAAGATTTGTTTGATTTAAAGTTACAAATTTATTTTTTTATTTTTTTCTCCTCTTTAAAATGGCAGACTTGGTTCAGTGCAGGAATTGTTGTGCATTTATTTCATGTTCCACTCTTTGGAGATTCGGATGCTGTCAGATCTGTAGACAGTTCTCCTTACTGCAGCAGGAAATTGCATTTTTGAAAGCTGAAATATTTAAATTATCTGTTAAACAAACTCCAGCTAGGACTGCTGCAATGCCACTGCCACAGAGGACCCCCAGAAATGGCAGATGGGTTAATGTAGGTTCTGGAAGTCTTAGAGTGGTGGATAGAAGACATGTCCCACAGTCGGTGGTTCTCCATAATTCATTTGCAGCACTCTCAGAATGTAAGGACAACATGGATATGGACTCAAACACAGAGGGTGAGAAACCATCGACTCCTATGTCTAATGTATGCAACAAAAAAGATAAAGTGAAGTCTCAAAGGATGCAGCTGTTGCTGGGTGATTCAATCATAAGAAGTGTGGAGCTTAAAGAAAATGGTTTTGTGAGATGTCTCCCTGGGGCTACTGCTAGAAGAGATAGAAGACGTATTATTAATATTGTTAAGCAAGAAAAGCAGGAAGGGGACGTGGATGTTCTTGTCCATCTAGGGACAAATGACCTGGCTTGCAATGAAGTGTCAGAGGTGAAAAAATCTTTTATCACACTTGGTAATGACGTACAGGATTTTGCATCCACCATTTCATTTTCTGAAGTTCTGCCTGTGCATAATGTTCAGAATGATAGGCAGAGGCGCATAAAGGAGTTCAACATATGGCTTGGTAAATGGTGTCAAGAGCAAGGATTTGGCTTTGTTTCTCATGATAGCTCTACTTGGAATAGAAAGGAACTGTACAAAAAAGATGGTTTGCATCTTTCTCTCAAAGGAACAAATGTACTTAGTGAACAGCACCAAGAATTTGCGAAAGAGTATTTAAACTAGGAAGGGGGGGCAAAAGAGTGAAAATAAAAGAGTCCAATTGCCCCCCGAAACAATGCCAGAACAGGTCAGAAGCACAGAGGTTAAGAAATGATAAGCTCAGAGTCCTGTCTACAAATGCTCGCAGTTTAGGTAAAAAAATCAATGAACTTGGGTCAATAATGGCATCTGAGAATGTAGATTTAGTGGCTGTTACGGAGACATGGTTTAATGAAAGAAATGACTGGGACATAACCATACCAGGGTACTCTTTATACAGAAGAGACAGAGAAGGCAAGAAAGGAGGAGGAGTGGCCCTGTATGTGAAAGATAGCATTAAATCTAACCTAATACAAGTTGGTGAGGCCAACATAGAGTCAGTTTGGGTTACGTTGCAGTTTGCTAACCATGCAGTAACTCGTGTAGGTGTGATATATAGACCACCTGGTCAAGTTAAAGAACTAGATGATCTACTAGTTGAAGAAATAGCTAAAATGACAATGAAAGGAGAAGTTATCATTATGGGAGATTTCAATCTTCCAGATATAAACTGGAAAACCAAAATAGCAAGTTCTACCAGGAGTACAGATATTCTAAATTCCCTACTGGGGTTATCTCTACAACAAGTGGTTGAGGAGCCAACCCGGAGGGAGGCCATTTTGGATTTGGTATTCACAAACGGGGATTCGGTATATGATGTCATTGTAGGCGAAACCTTGGGATCTAGTGATCACCAGTCAGTGTGGTTTAATATAAGAACTGTGAAAGAGTCCCACCACACAAAAACAAAAGTTTTAGATTTTAGAAAAACAGACTTTTCAAAAATGAAATTAGTCATAAATGAGTCCTTATCAGACTGGAACGGATTACATGGAGTCCAGGAGAAATGGGACTACTTAAAAGGTGCATTATTGAAGGCAACAGAAAATTGCATTAGACTCGTCAGTAAAAGCAAAAAAAGGAGGAGACCAATGTGGTACTCAGCAGAAGTGGCCCAAATCATTAAAAATAAAAAGCTAGCATTTTGTAATTATAAAAAAACCCAGAGCAATGAAGATAAGGAAATCTACAAGATTAGGCAGAGAGAGGCCAAGCAAGTTATAAGAACTTCTAAAGCGCAGGCAGAAGAAAAACTAGCTCAGTCTATGAAAAAAGGGGATAAGACATTCTTCAGATATATAAATGAAAAAAGGAAATTAAAACAAGGAATAACTAAATTAAAAACAAAGGACGGAAGGTATGTAGAAGAGAATAAAGGGCTAGCCGACTGCCTTAATGAATACTTCTGTTCAGTTTTTACAAAAGAAAAAGGAGAAGGACCTCCACTAGAAAGAATGACTATTAAATCGTTTGATGCATGTATCTTTACAGAGGAAGATGTTCTAAGTTTGCTGTCTAAGGTGAAGACAGATAAGTCACAGGGGCCTGATGAGATACACCCAAAATTATTAAAAGAGCTTAGTGGTGAGCTGGCAAAACCGTTAACAGATTTATTTAACCAATCATTAGTAACAGGAGTCGTCCCGGAAGATTGGAAATTGGCAAATGTCGTGCCCATTCACAAGAAAGGTAGTAGGGAGGAATCGAGCAACTATAGACCAGTGAGTCTGACATCAATAGTAGGCAAATTAATGGAAACCCTATTAAAGGATAGGATTGTGGAACATCTAAAATCCCATGGATTGCAAGATGAAAAACAACATGGGTTTACTTCAGGGAGATCATGTCAAACAAATCTTATAGATTTTTTTGACTGGGTGAATAAAATAATAGACGGTGGAGGTGCAGTAGACATCGCATATCTAGATTTTAGTAAGGCTTTTGACACTGTCCCACATAGAAGACTTATCAATAAACTGCAGTCATTGAGCATGGACTCCCATATTGTTGAGTGGATTAGGCAGTGGCTGAGTGACAGACAACAGAGGGTTGTAGTCAATGGAGAACATTCAAAACAAGGTAATGTTACCAGTGGGGTTCCACAGGGATCTGTACTGGGACCGATTTTGTTTAATATCTTCATAAGTGATATTGCAAAAGGCCTCGCTGGTAAGGTTTGTCTTTTTGCTGATGACACAAAGATATGTAACAGGGTTGATGTTCCTGGAGGGAAACGCCAAATGGAAAAGGATTTAGGAAATCTAGAAGAATGGTCAGAACTCTGGAAACTGAAATTTAATGTGGATAAGTGCAAGATAATGCACCTGGGGCGTAAAAACCCAAGGGCAGAATATAGAATATTTGACACAGTCCTGACCTCAGTATCTGAGGAAAGGGATTTAGGAGTAATTATTTCAGAAGACTTAAAGGTGGGAAGACAATGTAATAGAGCAGCACGAAATGCCAGCAGAATGCTTGGATGTATAGGGAGAGGTATAAGCAGTAGAAAGAGTGAAGTGCTTATGCCGCTGTACAGAACACTGGTGAGACCTCACTTGGAGTATTGTGCGCAGTACTGGAGGCCATATCTCCAGAAGGATATAGATACTCTAGAGAGAGTTCAGAGAAGAGCTACTAAACTAGTACATGGATTGCAGGATAAAACTTACCAGGAAAGGTTAAAGGACCTTAATATGTATAGCTTGGAAGAAAGAAGAGACAGAGGGGATATGATAGAAACTTTTAAATACATAAAGGGAATCAACTCGGTAAAGGAAGAGAGCATATTTAAAAGAAGAAAAACTACCACAAGAGGACACAGTTTTAAATTAGAGGGGCAAAGGTTTAAAAGTAATATAAGGAAGTATTACTTTACTGAGAGAGTAGTGGATGCATGGAATAGCCTTCCTGCAGAAGTGGTAGCTGCAAATACAGTGAAGGGGTTTAAGCATGCATGGGATAGGCATAAGGCCATCCTTCATATAAGATAGGGCCGGGGGCTATCCATAGTATTCAG
Source organism: Bufo bufo (assembly GCF_905171765.1). NCBI lineage: Eukaryota > Metazoa > Chordata > Amphibia > Anura > Bufonidae > Bufo > Bufo bufo. Next base: position 464,731,293 of record NC_053392.1, on the reverse strand, counting down.
TATATTGGGCAGACTAGATGGGCCAAATGGTTCTTATCTGCCGACACATTCTATGTTTCTATGTTTCTATGCAAACCTATAAGAAAATAATAGTAGGGATAAATAAAAGACCCAAAAAATGCAACATCTTTCAAATTATGGAGACAGGTATTTTGTCCCAACAGGGCTGTAAACACATACCTTTAACCGTGTTGATGGCTAAAAACTGGAAGATGGCAAAGGAATTGTGGCCCCAAATTGGATTTTATTCTGACACCATACTTTGGGACAATACTAGCCTCATAGAATTAAAGGCAATTGAACAGAGGGTCTGGTGGAAACATGGAATATATACATTAGGTCAGGTATGGGAAGAGGGGGATATTATCTCTTATGAAGAGCTAAAAAGGAAATACCAATGGGAAAATACAGAGCTGAGTTTTTTTTACTTTCAATTAAAACACGCACTTTATAAGATGATAGGGAAAGGTACACAAATTACTATCTTACCACAGCCTTTGGACTATATAACTAAGCTAATAGCTGGTAAGGAACTGGTCTCAAGAATATACCAATGTCTGTCACACCGCAAAAATAACAGAAGAGCAGTTGAAAATTTGACCCATAAATGGCAGGGAGCCTTGAACCCCGCACAAGAAGATTTTTGGGAGTCGGCTATAAAGGCGAAGAATAAGGAGGATAAAAATTCCCTTTTTTTTTCCTCAGCAACTAATTGGTTGAGGGTGGGGGGAAGATATGTTATGTATGAAAAAGATGATGGTTTGAATATTTATGTAAAATTTGAAAAAATGTAATAAAGATTTATTAAAAAAAAAAAAAAAAGTATAAAAGTTTTTTTTTTTTTTTTTTTAAATACCGGACTGTTACTTTACTGCCACGGGGGAGGGGGGGGGGGCTATTGGCGCCATGATTCTGGCATATGGAGGGGTGAGGAGAGAGGCACTTGATATTGGCACATTATGGGGCAGGGGGAGAGGATGGCACTATGATATTAGCACATGGGGGGGCAAGAAATTGACATGGATCATGAGGGGCAGAAATGTGAATGATGGGGGGGGGGGCAAGAAATGGACTTGAATCATGAGGGGCAGAAATGTGAAATGATGGGGGGGGGGCAAAAAATGGACATGAATCATGAGGGGCAGAAATGTTAAATGATAGGGGGGGGCGCCAAAATGTAGATTCGCTTGTGTTGACAAAAATCCTTGCACCGGCCCTGACTTCGGGCGCGCGATCCCGCGAGACCAGTGACCTCCAGAGGTGGGTCTCGCGGGATCACGCGCCGAAGACACATGATCTTGGCAAGAGCCAAGGCAATGTGGACCTGGAGCACAGTGAGGAGCAGAACCTGTATAGCACCCCTGGCAACCGCATTCTGACAACCTGCACTAGGGTGTCAGAGGCTGCAGGACAGTGACTGGCAGCAGGGTGGCACACACTTGTGTACAGGGGTCAGGGCACACCTGCTGCTTGACTAGGGGCCATAGATTCTGACTGGCACAGGGTGCCCAGCAGTGGCACATGGAGCCTAATAGGTGGCACAGACTGTCTAAAGGGCTATGAATGGTACAGGGTGCAGGACAGTGCCAGACTAGCAGAGGGCACAAGGCAGCATACTGTTTTATGTTGCCCTGGTGGCACAGGATTTCAGACAGTGGCTGAATGGCGCCTGGCAGTGAATAGATGGCACTGCTAGTGTTTCGTGTGCCAACCTGCTGAACAGCGCAGAGTGATTGGCATCACTGGGATGGTACTAGGTGGCAGACAATGGCTGGATATTATATATACATGACCATAGTCAGACTGGCACAGGGTATGCGACCATAGTCAGACTGGCACAGGGTACATGACCATAGACTGGCACAGGGTACACGACCATAGTTAAATGTTGCATGCAATAGGTGGCTGAAAAAGGGGCGGGTAAAAGGGTGTGGTCAATGGGCGGAGTCAAGGGGCGGCAAAAATCCTTGCACCAGCCCTGTATGGTAGTATCATTCAATTATGTTATCATGGTAATATGTAGTCATTGTATTATTTGAGGGTATGGCTAACCTTTGTATACCTTAAATAACTTGTGTAAATATCATCACAAGCGTTATTATCATTATCAACTGTGGCACCGATAACATTAATTTTTACAGCATCACAACTGATGAAAAACAATAGTTTTATCCTTGGTGTTCGCCTTTGCAAACACTGACTTATGATTCTGATTGCTCAAAAATGAACAAAACATGGTGATAGTTGTTGAGTGTATATGGGCCTTTAAATGAGGCATATTCAGGATTAGTGCCTAGGGTGGCATAAACTGTAAATAAAGTCCTTCACATGCATTCATGTAGCGAGCACACAGCGTATTAAAGTCCATGTTAAACTGAGATTTTGGTAAATGCTGTTTGTATAGATGTGTCATATCTGTATTGTAAGGTATTTAGGCCCTATCTGGCACTATGTAGACACTGCACCATTAATCTGGGAACTGCACATACACCATGCTGTTAGGGTAGTTCCTACCTACATTTCCATTGGCAGTATGTATACCAAACCTGCCTTTCTTTGGACTTTGGGACTTATATACAAATGTTATGTAAAAGACATATTTCAGAATAATGTTTCTTAAAGCTAGCTTAGATGAATCAATTACATTTATTCCAACAGTTACACTTTAAATTGACTTCAGTTCTTACCTAGAATGTATGCTGACAGCCATGTGCCTTTACTAACTAACCCCTGAATGAAGCGAAAAGTAATAAGCCATGGATATGTTGGTGCAAATGCCACAAGGACACCAAAAATAGCAGTGATGAGGAGTGACGTTAATAGACATGGTTTACGGCCAAATCTAAAAAAAGAAAAATAAGAAATAGTAAAGAATCTTACATTTTATTAATGTGGTATTCTGTGTTTTAAATATGAATATTCTAAACCCGCACTGATCTGATACTGATGGCCTTTCCTGAAGGTTGGGCCATCAATATTCCGAACCTGAAAAACTTCTTTAAAGGGGTATTCCAGTCAGATTAAGTTATTCCCTATCCACAGGATAGGATAGGGGATAACTACTAAATCGGTGCTGGTCCTACCACTAAACCCCCACCGATTACTTGAACGGGGGCACCAGTACCCCCTGCAGCACCCCTGAAATGAATGGAACAGCTGGTAGGGCATGCATGTGGCTGCTCCATTCATTTGTTAGGGAATTCTAGAGATAGCCAAGCACGGAACTCCCATAGAAATGAATAGAGCAGCCATGCGCATGTACGACCAGCCACTCCGTTCATTTCAAGAGGACTGCAGGGGGTATGGGGCCCCCATTTTCATGATCTGTGGAGATCCCAGCGGTAGGATCCCCACCAATATAATAGTTATTCCCTATCCTGTGGACAGGGGAATAACTTAATCTAACTTGAATCTTAAAGGGCTTCTGTCACCCCATTAAACCGTTTTTTTTTTCTTTACTAATAATCCCTACACTGCGATCTCAGCATACATAAACTAATTAATGATTTTTGTTCAGTAGAATTTGCTAAAAATCGATTTTTATAATATGTAAATGACCTTGCTACCAGCAAGTAGGGCGGCTACTTGCTGGTAGCAGCCGCATCCTCCGATCGTAATGACGCCCCCTCCGCTTGTTGATTGACAGGGCCAGCGGACGGGATCTTTCTCTGCTGGCCCTGCCTGTTTTCATTCAATATCTGGCGCCTGCGCCGCGGCCGTACCTATCTTCAATCTGCGCAGGCGCACTGAGAGGCGGCCACTCACTCGGCCGCTCGCTCCTCAATGCGCCTGCGCCGATGACGTCACATCTACACCCGGCGCAGGCGCATTGAGGATGGCGCGCCGAGTGAGTGGCCGCCTCTCAGTGCGCCTGCGCAGATTGAAGATAGGTACGGCCGCGGCGCAGGCGCCAGATATTGAATGAAAACAGGCAGGGCCAGCAGAGAAAGATCCCGTCCGCTGGCCCTGTCAATCAACAAGCGGAGGGGGCGCCATTACGATCGGAGGATGCGGCTGCTACCAGCAAGTAGCCGCCCTACTTGCTGGTAGCAAGGTCATTTACATATTATAAAAATTGATTTTTAGCAAATTCTACTGAACGAAAATCATTAATTAGCTTATGTATGCTGAGATCGCAGTGTAGGGATTATTAGTAAAGAAAAAAAAAAACGGTTTAATGGGGTGACAGAAGCCCTTTAAGGGTCCATTCACACGTCCGTATGTGTTTTGCGGATCCGCAAAACACGGACACCGGCAATGTGCGTTACGCATTTTGCAGACCACACATCGCCGGCACCCTCATAGAAAATGCCTTTTCTTGTCCGCAATTGCGGACAAGAATAGGACATGTTCTATTTTTTTGCGGAATACGGAAGTGCGGATCCGGAAGTGCAGATCCGGAAGTGCGGATGCACAAATGCGGATACGGACAACACATTCCAGCCCCATTGAAAATGAATGGGTCCGCACCTGTTCTGCAAAATTGCGGAACGGATGCAGACCCATTTTGCGGACGTGTGAATGGACCCTAACTCTTATTCATAGGACAAAACAATGTCAATGTCCTATAATTTAAGTGAAATAACACATTTACTTAAACAATAGAATATAATTCATTCGTTCAACTGTATTACACAATTGAAGAAATAATAAGCAATACAATACCTGTCTGAAATATATCCAATAAAAACAGAGCCAAGAAAAAATCCAAGGTTTACAAGTGACTGAAACAGATCCAGCTTCCAAGCATCATCACATACAAGGTTAAACTAAAAGAAAGAAGTGCTCATTTGTGTTATTTGATTTCCCAATGTACATTACATTCATACATTATAAGGGGCTGTTCACATCTCGTTTTTACTTTACGATGAGCATATACATTTGAAATAGATATCAGAGAACTTCTTCTATGCTTCGTGTCCAGTTGTGAAAACTTGTCAAAAAGTTTGGCTGTTTAAGGGTAGTAGCAGTAGTGATGGCTGTGTAATGGTAATGTAAGGATAGGTCATCAGTTCTGAAGTCTTGAAAAACCCTTATAAATGTCCCTCCCTTTCTACAAATACACTGCACATTGCTATTGACAATTTACTTTGGGAATAGTCAGTGTTGGTGCTTAAATTTCTTTGAAATATGTTTGCGTTTAATATCACTGGACTGGTTCAACAATGACATCTTTGTACTATAAAACACACGGTGCAATGCAATGTGCCGGCTAACACCAATATAGTGATGCAGTGCTGGCGGTGAAATTTCTATGAACTATGTGTGAATTTACTCCCACTCAGCTAGTTGAGACGCGTTTCTAAAGGATCGCCTTTCTTCTTCGGATTTTGGTCCACAACAGCTCCTGTAGCTGTAAGCTAGCGTAACGTCACCGGCTCTCTGATTAGGAGCACAAGCTTTTTTGAATAGGAAACGTGCTGCCGGCCGGGGCACGTTTTCCAACTACACAGCCTGACTGCTTCTACCAGACTGGAGAATCGGGACAACTATAAAGTATTCACCACTACACATCAACATCACGGACTCTCCTCTACTTATTACAATTAGAGTACAGCAGACGTGGTAGAAATCCGCTTCTAGTCACTGGTACTTAGGTGCAGTCTGAGAGTAAGCGCAGGAATTCTTCTTTTACTTCTAATTGTCATTGCGGCACTGACCTTCCTTGCAGCATACTCGCTAAATTATTAAGTAAGACCACCAGTAAACTTATTTTATTTCTATTCAATTCAATTTTTGTACTACAGTGCCTTGTAAAAGTATTCATACCTCTTGAACTTTTCCACATTTTTTTCATGTTAGGCTACTTTCACACTCGCGTTTGGTGCGGATCCGTCAGGGATCTGCACAGACAGATCTGTTCAGATAATACAACCGTCTGCATCCGTTCAGAACGGATCCGTTTGTATTATCTGTAACATAGCCAAGACCGATCCGTCTTGAACACCATTGAAAGTCAATGGGGGACGGATCCGTTTGCTATTGTGCCAGATTGTGTCAGATTGGCTCAGTTTCGTCAGACGGACACCGAAACGCGGCAAGCGGCATTTTGGTGACCACCTCCAAAGCGGAATGGAGGCGGAACAGAGCCAAACTGATGCATTCTGAGCGGATCCTTATCCATTCAGAATGCATTAAGGGCAAAACTGATCAATTTTGGACCGCTTGTGAGATCGCTGAACAGATCTCACAAACGGAGACCAAAACGCCAGTGTGAAAGTAGCCTTACACCCACAAACCTAAATGTATTTTATTGGGATTTTATGTGATTGACTAACACAAAGTAGCAAGAAAATGATACAGTGGGATGCGAAACTTTGGGCAACCTTGTTAATCGTTATGACTTTCCTGTATAAATCGTTGGTTGTTACGATAAAAAATGTCAGTTAATTATATCATATAGGAGACACACACAGTGATATTTGAGAAGTGAAATTAAGTTTATTGGATTTACAGAAAGTGTGCTATAATTGTTTAAACAAAATTAGGCAGGTGCATAAATTTGGGCACCACAAAAAAGAAATTAAATCAATATTTAGTAGATCCTCCTTTTGCAGAAATTACATCCTCTAAACGCTTCCTGTAGGTTCCAATGAGAGTCTGGATTCTGGTTGAAGGTATTTTGGACCATTCCTCTTTACAAAACATCTTTAGTTCATTCAGGTTTGATGGCTTCCGAGCATGGACAGCTTTCTTTAAGTCACACCACAGATTTTCTATTATATTCAGGTCTGGGGACTGAGATGGCCATTCCAGAACGTTGTACTTGTTCCTCTGTATAAATGCCTTAGTGGATTTTGAGCAGTATTTAGGGTCGTTGTCTTGTTGAAAGATCCAGCCCCGGCGTAGCTTCAGCTTTGTCACTGATTCCTGGACATTGGTCTCCAGAATCTGCTGATACTGAGTGGAATCCATGCGTCCCTCAACATTGACAAGATTCCCAGTCCCTGCACTGGCCACACAGCCCCACAGCATGATGGAACCACCACCATATTTTACTGTAGGTAGCAGGTGTTTTTCTTGGAAGGCTGTGTTCTTTTTCCTCCATGCATAACGCCCCTTGTTATGGCCAAATAACTCAATTTTAGTTTCATCAGTCCACAGCACCTTATTCCAAAATGAAGCTGGCTTGTCCAAATGTGCTTTAGCCCACCTCAAGCGGCACTTTTTGTGCTGTGGGCGGAGAAAAGGCTTCCTTTGCATCACTCTCGCATACAGCATCTCCTTGTGTAAAGTGCGCCGAATGGTTGAACGATGCACAGTGACTCCATCTGCAGCAAGATGATGTTGTAGGTCTTTGGTGCTGGTCTGTGGGTTGACTCTGACTGTTCTCACCATTCGTCGCTTCTGTCTATCCGAGATTTTTCTTGGTCTGCCACTTCGAGCCTTAACTTGAACTGAGCCTGTGGTCTTGCATTTCCTCAATATGTTCCTAACTGTGGAAACAGACAGCTGAAATCTCTGAGACAGCTTTCTGTATCCTTCCCCTAAACCATGATGGTGAACAATCTTTGTCTTCAGGTCATTTGAGAGTTGTTTTGAGACCCCCATGTTGCTACTCTTCAGAGAAAATTAAAAGAGGAGGGAAACTTACAATTGACCCCCTTAAATACTCTTTCTCATAATTGGATTCACCTGTGTATGTAGGTCAGGGGTCACTGAGCTTACCAAGCCAATTTGAGTTCCAATAATTAGTTCTAAAGGTTTTGGAATCAATAAAATGACAACAGTGCCCAAATTTATGCACCTGCCTAATTTTGTTTAAACAATTATAGCACACTTTCTGTAAATCCAATAAACTTCATTTCACTTCTCAAATATCACTGTGTGTCTCCTATATGATATATTTAACTGACATTTTTTATCGTAACAACCAACGATTTATACAGGAAAATCATGACGATTAACAAGGTTGCCCAAACTTTCGCATCCCACTGTACATGATTTAAAAAAAAATTTATAAATAAAAATCTGAAAAGTATGGCGTGCATTTATATTCAGCTCCCCTGTATTCTGATACTCCTAAATAAAATCCAGTGTGATCAATTGCCTTCAGAAGTCACCTAGTTAGTAAATAGATAGTCACTACAAATGAAATACAGTTCCAAATGGCACCAAATAATGCAGAGTATATGAGAAACAACTTTATTAGCACATATAAAGATCAGTGTAGATAAATGGGCATTACGATCATTAAAACCAACAGAAAGTGGTTGGTAGCACTATAGTCCCACAAGCGAACAAGAACCATTAATCATGTGAGCAAGATTCAAACATATCTCTCCAATTCTCTAGGACTGTGATGGCTAACCTCCAGCACTCCAGCTGTGGTAAAACTACAACTCCCAAGATGCACACTTGCTTGGCTGTTCTCAGAACTCCACAGAAATGAATGGAGCATGCTGGGAGTTGTAGTTTCACCACAAAGTGCCGGAGGTTAGCCATCACTGCTCTAGGACTACAACATATGGTTCTCACACATATCATAAGTATGGGGAAAAAAAACAAAGATATTAATTCATAAGTTCCCTCTTCCAACGCGGTGGCCGAGGTGCGCATGGCTTGGGCGCATGCGCATTCCCGCACGATATTGTGAGGGTTCACAGAGTGATGTGAAAGGTGCATATGGCATACACCCTTCTCATCTTTCGGACACTGCATCTCGTGGGGGTTGTTCAGCATGGCACCTGATGTCCATGCACCATATAACTCACATATAGTCATTAGACTAAAACGCCTGTCTTAATAAATGTGCCCCATACTTTCTTTTCACATTGTAGTAAATGAGAGAATGATGGAAACATAAAACATTACATATCCATTTATCTAGAGAGAGAGACCCATGTTTTTGTCTGTAGTCTCAATGAGGGTGGGTTACAACAAATCCAACGTGAGATCCAATGATCCACATGACCCGGACATACCTTATTAGAGATGGCCTTGCGGTTCGCCCGGCGGTCGTTTCGCGGTGAACTTTGCTCGTTCGTCGAACGGGCGAATTTATGGCGATGTCCGCCGGTGCCATATTCTTTTACATTGTGAAGAACTTTTACCCATGACACATCCATCAGGGACAGACTGTGTGTGGTTCTGCTGCAATACTGCAGCTACATAGTGCCAAACACTATTGGAACAAATAATTTCTACTGGTGTTATATACCAGTTGCCCGCCAAAAAAACTGATTGAATCAGGGGTGTTATATACCAATAATATACTTTCTATATAGTGCATTTAGGTAGTGCAGTATTTGTTTGCGGTTTTGCTGCGTTACCGCAGCTACACAGTGACAAACGCTATTGGAACAAATAATTTCTACTGGTGTGATATACCAGTTGCCCCCTCCAAAAAACTGAGGAAGGGGTGTAATATACCTTCTTCCACAAATACTGCTCTTCTATAGGGACTTTTGTCACAGGGTCATTTACTCATGACAATGGTATAAGCTGAGTGCCGGTCTTAAGTAAAAAGAGGCCGAACATCTCAGGTGTAGAGATGTCCCGAATAGTTCGCCGGCGAATAGTTCCGGGCGAACATAGCTTGTTCGCCGCGGCGGGCAAACATATGAGATGTTCGGTCCGCCCCCTATTCGTCATCATTGAGTAAACTTTGACCCTGTACCTCACAGTCAGCAGACACATTCCAGCCAATCAGCAGCAGATCCTCCCTCCCAGACCCTCCCACCTCCTGGACAGCATCCATTTTAGATTCATTCGGAAGCTGCATTCTTAGTGAGAGGAGGGACAGTGTAGCTGCTGCTGATTTAATAGGGAAATCGATAGCTAGGCTAGTGTATTCAGTGTCCACTACAGTCCTGAAAGACTCATCTGATCTCTGCTGTAAGGACAGCACCCCAAAAAGCCCTTTTTAGGGCTAGAACATCAGTCTGCTTTTTTTTTTCCTGTGTAATCTAATTGCAGTTGCCTGCCAGCGTGTGTGTCAGGCTCACAGCGTATACTGTGCCCACTTGCCCAGTGCCACCACTCATATCTGGTGTCACAATAGCTTGCATTTTAAAAAAAACAACACTTTTTGGACTGAAATAATAGCAGTCATTTTCCTTCACAAGTGTGCGTTTCAGGGCATGCAAGGGCACAGTGTCACACCAGTGCAACTCATATCTGGTGTAACAGTAGTGCACATTTAAAAAAAAATACAATTTTGACTGTAATAGATTAAATAGCAGTTAGTTGTCTACAAGCGTGTGTGTCAGGCCTACAGCGTCTACTCTGCCAACTTCTGCCAGTGCACAGTGCCACTCATATCTGGTGTCACAGTAGCTTGCACGCATAGTACAACTTAACTAATCTAAAAAAAAATGACAGGCAGAGGCAGGCCACCCCGCAGGGGCCGTCGTGGTCGTGGTGCTGTCATTCCCTTTGGCCCTAGAATAATGCCCAGTGTTCAGAGGCCACGTACCCTGAACTCGAAAAGTTCTGAGGACATAGTTGACTGACTAACACAGGACACCCAATCTTCTACAGCTTCCGCTTGGAAATTTGACGCACCATACTCCTCCAGCTTAGCTTCGGGCACCTCTCAAGTTACCACTCGCCCGCCTGCCGCCACCACCAACGCTAGCACCACAGCCGCTTCACTTGATCTGTCAGAGGAGTTATTTACACATCAGTTGGAAGAAATGAGTGATGCGCAACCATTATTGCCAGAGGATGTAGATAACAGGGATATGTCAGTCAGGCAGCATTACACACATGGACGTACGGTGTGATGATGATGATGTTGTACCCGCTGCTGCTTCCTTTGCTGATTTGTCATATACAAGTGAAGCGGTTGATGATGACGATGTGTCCGTGGATGTCACGTGGGTGCCCGCTAGAAGAGAAGAAGAACAGGGGAAAAGTTCAGATGGGGAGACAGAGAGGAGGAGGAGACGAGTTGGAAGCAGGAAGAGGTCGTCGCAAGGAGCTAGTGGCACAGTCAGACAGCATGCATCGGCACCCGGGGTCAGCCAGACAGCACGCCAATCAACGCATGCTGTTGCCACCACCAGAATGCCGTCATTGCAGAGCTCAGCAGTGTGGCTTTTTTTTGTGTGTCTGCCTCTGACAACAGCGATGCCATTTGCAACCTGTGCCAAAAGAAACTGAGTCGTGGGAAGTCCAACACCCACCTAGGTACAACTGCTTTGCGAAGGCACATGATCGCACATCACAAACGCCTATGGGATCAACACATGAGTACAAGCAGCACACAAACTCAAAGCCGCCATCCTCCTCCTGGTCCAGCATCTTCAGCCACGTCAACCACTGCTGTCCTCCTTGCCCCTTCTCAACCATCCGCCACTCAGTCTCTCGCCTTGAGCATTTCCTGCTCATTTGCGCACAGTCAGGTGTCTGTCAAGGACATGTTTGAGCGTAAGAAGCCGATGTCACAAAGTCACCCCCTTGCCCGGCGTCTGACAGCTGGCTTGTCTGAACTCTTAGCCCGCCAGCTTTTACCGTACAAGCTGGTGGAGGCTGAGGCGTTCCAAAAATTTGTAGCTATTGGGACACCGCAGTGGAAGGTACCCGGCTGAAATTTCTTTGCACAAAAGGCAATCCCCAACCTGTACTCGATTGTGCAAAAGGAAGTAATGGCATGTCTGGCACACAGTGTTGGGGCAAGGGTCCATCTGACCACTGATACCTGGTCTGCAAAGCACGGTCAGAGCAGGTATATCACCTACACTGCGCATTGGGTAAACCTGCTGACGGCTGCCAAGCATGGAATGCGTGGCTCTGCAGAGGAGTTGGTGACACCGCCACGACTTGCAGGCAGGCCTGCTGCCACCTCCTCTACTCCTCCTACTCCTCCTACTCCATCCTCTTCCATAACCTCCTCGGCTGAGTCCTGTTCTGCTGCTGCGTCTTGCTCCACATCAACTGCACCCCCTCCCCCCAGCTCCCCAGGGGCAATTCCACATCCCGGATACAGCAGTGTCACGCCGTCTTAGGGTTGACTTGCCTGAAAGCTGATAGGGGACGTAACAGGGATTAAACTGATAAGAATAGAACACCATAACACACCACAACTATCTGGCGGCACATTAGATTGCACGCTCAGTGCCCCAAATTTAAAGTAGGAGGACCGACCAAGCATCTTTTTCCATCTCCCCGTTCCTAAAACCGATGCCATATACACGTCCCCTGATAGGGGACGTAACAGGGATTAAACTGATAGGAATAGTACTACTTAACACACCTTATAATAACGCAGAGAGAGGAGTCTGAAGAAGAGGAGTCAGAGGAGGAAGGTGGCTTTGAGGAGGTGGAAGACCAACCACAGCAGGCGTCCCAGGGGCCTTGTTGTCACCTTTCGGGGACCCTTAGTGTTGTACGTGGCTGGGTGGAGGAAGAGACCTTCAATGACATCAGTGAGGACAAGGAACGGGACATGGCTAGCTTGGTATACAACCTTGTGCAAATGGACTGTTTGGTCTGTCACTGTGAAGCGGGCGTAACCTTTACACTACCTGATCGATACAACATCATACCTGATGTTTTAAAGCACGTTATTCCAAACAATTTAGGAATGTTAGGTGATTTATGGCCTTTATGGTTTAAAACCCGACTCTGCGTCAACTACGTAATTTTCCATGGGAGTTTTGCCATGGATCCCCCTCCGGCATGCCACTGTCACGACTGTGACTGATCCAGACAGGTCTGGGAGGAGAAGGTAGCAGCGACTTGCTACTCGCGATAGCTTGTGAGTTTGCTCCATGGTTCAGTGTATGTCATCCGGGTTTTGCCTTGTGAACCTTTTTGTCCGGACTGGGAGTTTGTAGGCATACTTCTCAGGTGAGTCCTGTCTGCCACTCCCAGCTACTATATTAGTTTCACTTTCACTTGCAGTCATTGCCAGATATAGTCCTTACTTCCAGTTCTATTCTGACCTTTGAAGGAGATCGTTTGATGGTGTTGCTGTGGAGCTCTTGTCCGGCGTGGACTGTCGGGATTGGGATCGCCTTCTCTGCTCGTGACTGGATAAGTCTATCTCTGCTATAGTTTGTTTGTTGCTGTCTTCCCCTGCTGTTCTCCTAGACATGAGTGATGGTGACTAGTGCTCCCATCGGCCTTTCCCCACTCTAGGCTTGTTAGGGTGACTGAGGGTTTAGGCATCCTGCTCGCCGCACGGGTTCACACCCCGTCTAGGGTATCAGGGCAGACAGGTGCCAGCTTAGGGTTAGTCAGGGGTGGCCATACTATTCCCATCCGTAGATAAGGGTCCCCCTTCCCCTCCGTCTGGTGCGACACGACTGCGGCTGGGATAGCGGTCGTGACAGCCACAGTCCAGGTGTTAGTCCACTTGAAACAACTTTTCCATCACTATTGTGGCCAGAAAGAGTCCCTGTGGGTTTTAAAATTCGCCTGCCTATTGAAGTCTATGGCGGTTCGCCAGTTCGCGAAAATTCGCGTTCGACGTTCGCGAACGGAAAATTTTATGTTCGTGACATCTCTACTCAGGTGGAGATAATTAGCAATAACCACCTATCTATGCTTTGTCATGATTCCCAATGGTCAGATATAGTGCGCCCAGGTATTACCTGCATTGCTCGCAGGGCGCCCACTATAGCACAAAAAAAATCAGTCCTAGCCTATTTTTGGACTCTGTTCAGACATCACAGTGTTGGCTGCAGTTTAAGGGCACTTTTAAATGCGGTCATCGCATTTGCATGTGTTGCGATTTTATACAACCAGGCCCAACCATACAATCCACAGCCAATAATAAAATATACACTTTGAAACAGTATGTCAATTGCAACACCACATTTGTGGTTTACTGCATTACTTGCACATTATGTCAACTACAATATATTGGCTGTACTTCCAATAATCTCAAGGTGAGGATACGCAGACACATTTCTGATATACCTTTTGTTTTATCTAGAAATGTGTCTGCGGTCAGTGCACACTACGCGGCATGTCATTCGGGTGATGTCACTGGCTTAAAAGTACAAGCAGTGGAGAGAGTTAATTGTCCTAAGCGAGGTGGTGACCACAGGCGTGTTCTCCTAAATAGAGAATCCTACTGGATTTTCTCTATGGATACACGCATACCAAAGGGACTCAATCGCAGACAGGATTTGATATTGCACTACTGATCCTAGCACATGTTGTCTTTTTTGTCTTTTAAATTTTAATTTGCATGTAAGAAGGAGTGGTTATTGCTAATTATCTCCACCTGAGATGTTCGGTCTCTTTTTACTTAAGACCGGCACTCAGCATATACCATTGTCATGAGTAAGGATCAGAACCTGATGATCCGAAACGCGTAGATGTACATGTTGGATTTTATTCTGCACCCATGAAATAAAGAATATCACGTTTACTACTGCCATCCTGGAAGCTGGATTACCTTCATTTGTTTCTTTCGGCCACGCCTGGTTCCTGGCGTTTTTTCCGGGCTTCCACTGGTGGTGATTCAGGTGAGCTCCACCACACTCCATTGCATCTGCCTGGGCCGTATGGGCAATAACAGAAGCTACTTGAGAAACCTTGGCACGGTGCTCAGGGCTCAGACATGTCCTCCAAGTCTTTTTCTGATTTTTTTTTTTTTTACTTTATTTCTGTCCCACTCTGGGACTTTACTTTTGGGGCTCTGATCCCGTCTGCAATGCATTACAATACATCTATATTGTAATGCATTGCCTGTTAGTGTATTACACAGAGTAATACACTAACAGGTTTCCTAGGAGACCCAGCCTGAGGCTGTATCTCCTGGGTACCCGTAGAAGGCAGGTCCCGCTGCCGTGCAAGGTATTGGGCAGCCTCTGCACGGCATCGGGCTGCCTTCTCACCCATCAGGTCCCCGCCACAGCAGCATGGGGACCCGATAGGCTCCCTCACCCGCCGCAAATCCATTCTATGCCGCGGTCAGCGCTGATCGCGGCATAGAAGCGTTTAATCCGCCGGCATCGGCTTGTACAGCGATGCCGCGGATACAGCAGGGGCCCGGCTATCAGGGACTGCCGGGCCCCTGCAGTGATCGGGAGCGCACCGCTCTGGTGCCCGCCCGATCACAATGACGTAATAGTACGTCAAAATGCGGGAACACACCTGCCGCCATGACGTACTATTATGTCATATGTCGGGAAGGGGTTAATCCATGTGACAAATGGTCAAGACATAGGGGGTCATCTATCATCTTCTTCTAGCAACATCTTGTCTCTGCAGAGTTTTTGACAAAGGCATCTTACCTCATTCCTTAACTTTCATCATCCTTCCCACCTTCTCAGCACAAGCTTCCCAAACTTCCTATCCTGCTTCTCGATCAGTCATCCTACTGTCACATCCCTAATACTGTTCCCACAAATACTATACTGCAGAAATAATAGTGCTTTACAGATAGTATCTGTAAAAAAAGAAACCTAGTAAAATACAAAAATCATTGTGCCAAGCAGAGTGCCCTCATTAGTTATATTGCCCTCCTATACTGTAGGGCTGCCAGAAATAATATGTTCCCCAGGAGTGACTCCAGTAGAAATAAAGCCCCCGTAGTTATACATAAAGCCCCTATTATTGCCTCCAGTAGTAATAAAGCTCTCTATAGTGGCCCCATAGTAATAATAACCCTTATAGTGCCCCCAACAATAATACTTTCTCCCTATAATTCTCCAGCAATAATGCCATTTAGTTCCCCAATATTAATAATGCCCCTATAGTGTGTCCAGCAATAATGATGCCCCCCAATAGTAGTAACAATGCACCCTATTGTGTCCCTAGTAATAATAATACAGCTCCCTATTGTGCCCCCAGTATTAAAATTACCCCATTGTAAAAATGCCCTTTACAGTGCCCCCAGTAATATGCTCACCAAGTGTCAGTAATAATGCTCCCCAAGACTTCAGGTAAGAAGGACAGTGATATAATTAAATTGGGCACTTGTACAGCTGACTGGTACAGATGCATCTGACCTTTGCAGCATTACCACTGGCAGCATGAGGTTGCTGTGTACCTGACCAATGGCTGTGAGGAGACTTGGGTAGCCCCTGGGTATCAGGCCCCACAGAAGTTTTCTGGTAGGGTCTATGGCCAGTCTGCCCCTGATGTTTTTTTTTTACATACTCAAAAACATAACTATAGAACAAGCACATTATATAAAGGCAGCATTCATTGCATAAACTTAACTCTGGATTTCCGTGGCTTTGACATTGGCTTCTTATGGGGCATGCAGCTGTGTCCAACTACAATTCTTTCAAAATCGGCTTCATCTTTTTACCAAAAAAGGTCAAATAAAATTTTATCAAATAGAAAAACAATATAAAATAAGATATACTTCTTCACAAAGATTAAAATTCCCTTTTGTTACTATTATTCATATTATACCATATAATTTTCTTTTTATTATGACACCCCAATGCCAGTGTGAAAATATTGTTCCAAACAATCATATTGTAAAAATTACACTGCTAAAATGTATAACTAACTACAATATTGAAAATCCTGCCAAAGGGAACATAGTCATAGATACAGAGACATCCTTTGGAAGCACTGTCTGCCCCATCCCGATGTGGTAATGTGGCATTTTTCTTCAGGAGGATATTTCACCTCTGGTTGCACTGAAGCATCCATTTGTGTCTTGGAACTTTGACCACTGTTGATGCAGTGAAGAAGATTTAGCTATTACAGGACACAAGCTGGCTCTAAAAAGATTAAAAAGAAGCAGATGATCCTGGTGTAGAAAAGTTCAAGAGGATAGCTGCACCAGAGACCCTAGTGCTGTGATGACTAACCTCTGGAACTCCAGCTGTGGTAAAACTACAACTCCCAATATGAACACTTGCTTGGCTGTTCTTAGAACTCCATAGAAATGAATGGAGCATGCTGGGACTTAGCCATCACTGCATGTATGACACAGACATCTCACAAGTTCTCAGCCAGAACCTTTTTTAAACAGTTTCTTTAAAAAAAAAAAAAAAAAACTGTTCAAGAATACATAATGTAATTGAGTGTGGCCAAAAAATTTCAATTGTGAAAAACCATGACATTGGATAAAGGGTGATTGGACAGAAGAATCTAAATTTGCATCACAGAGAAATATATTTGTGAGGCAAGTATAATGAAGAAAATGGGAGGGTCTAGGGTTGTTGCATGTCCGACTTTTCTCACCCATCTAAGCCAACAATTGACTGAGCGGGCATTTCCTGCATGTTGAGAGACCAGGAAGCAGAGACCAGTGGGAACTCTGTAAGCATCGGAACAGAATGTGCAGAATTGGTGAGGTGAGAATCTTTTTTTTTTGTTTGTTTGTTATACCAGTCTGACCAATTTGAAAAATATGGCCCTGTCCCCGTGGCCCACCACTTCAGAGGCAGCTGCACAGAGCCCTGCAGGCTAGTTTCCAACCTTACTACTCTAAACAGCAACAATCCCCTAGGTAAGTGATGCTGAACCTATGGCACGTGTGAGCCCTATCTGTGGGCTCACACGCAGGCAGGTCCGGTCTGGCAATCTGGGGGCCGGCCAGTCTGCTCTTTATATGTGAGGCACGGTGACATGTCCTGGCTGGCAGCGCGTCCGCCCTCCATTAGCTCTGTGTGGGTTGTCGCCAACATTGCTCTGTGCAGAAAGGAGTGCTGTGTCAACACATCAGAAACTCTGCTGCGCTTCTGGCTCCCTCAGTGTGCGGTGGACTCCCATACAGTTTGTGACCCTTGAATCTACGTAGGTAGGCCTCAGGCCTGTATATGGACTCCATATTTTAGAGATCCACCATTGGAGGATGTATGTAAGCAGATGATGAGCTACAGTTAGTGATGAGAGAATCGAAGTTGACGAAGTGGAATTCGATCCGAATTTCAGGAAACATTTGATTCACATTTGATAAAATGGCTGCTGCACGTGTTAGGACATGGCGCAAAGAACTCTGGGAACAAGGGATGCATGCAGCCAATCAGCAGCCAGCCAGCCTCTATGATGTCACAGCCCTATAAATAGACTCAGCCATCTTTGATTCAGCCATTTTCCAGTGTACTTAGTGCAGGAAGAGTTGTCAGCAGGCTCTAGGGACAGTGCTAGGAAAGACTTTATTGTGCTGAAAAATCGATGTAAAAGTTCAGGGAAAGATTATTCAAGGTGTAGAGGGATCATCTACACTATAAAAGGAGAACAGGGTGCAATAGGAGAGTGTACAGCCTGGGTAATAGGAGTGATTCTATTACACCTTGCTGCAGTAATTGGGGATCCAAATTGGAGTTATACTGCTGGTCCTAGGTTGTTTGCACTATATGATACATCACTAATGCCAGCAAACCTTGCTTGTGATTGGGGTGCAAGTTCTGTGTGATACAGCCATTTACGGGGTGTATTATTAGGAAATATACGTAGGTCCTATTAGCCATTCTTCGATGATTTCACATTGTTTTACTTTTTTTGGGAGGTGTATTAGTAGAAAAAAAAGAAGAAAAAAATAAATGTCATAATTGCGGTTCAGCGTTGAAGTTACATTGTACTACAGCCATTTATGGGGTGTATTAATAGGAAAGATAAGCACGTCCTATTAGCCGCTCTGCGGTGAATTTTGTTTTTTTTGGGGGGGGCGGGTATTATTAATAGGAAGAAAAAAAGGAAAAAATATATTTCATAATTGCCGTATGTTCAGCAGTGAAGTTACATTGTACTACAGCCATTTACGGGGTGTATTAATAGGAAAGATACGTACGTCCTATTAACCGTTCTGCGCTGATTTTACATTGTTTTACTTTTTTGGGGGGGGTGTATCAATAGGAAAAAAATTAAAAAATATGTCATAATTGCCATTCAGCGGTGAAGTTACATTGTACTAACGCCATTTATCTGGTGTATTAATAGGAAAGATACGCACATCCTATTAGCCATTCTGCGGTGAATTGTGATTGTTATATTTTTTTTTTCTGGGGTCTATTAATAGCAAAAAGAATACGTCTTAATTGCCGTTCTGCGGTGAAGTTACATTGTACTACAGCCTTTTTTGCAGTGTATTATTTTAATTTTAATTATTTTATTATACAGTATGTTAGACAGACAGGTGACAGGCATTTTAAAGGGAACGGGCAGTGGCCAAAATGTTTCTGTCGCAGGCAGAAGTAGCAGCAGAAGAAGTAGGGGTGGCAGCAGGAGTTGCAGAGAGAGGCCTGAGCTACCAGTGTCATCTAGATGTTGTGTCTTGACCAGCAACCCAGCGGTGTTTGAATGGTTGACTCTGTCTTCGACTTTGTCGCAAGTGACATCAGACACCCCCAGCCAAGAGTCGGTGGGTTCCTCTGACACGATGCTTAGTTGGCATGGCCCGGGAGCAGGCCCTGTGCCCCAACTGTCCTCAACCTGCCTCTGTCATTTTCTGTGCCCTCAGCGCGAGAAGTAGGCTCGGCTCCACTTTTCAGCGAGGACGAGCTACTAGAAGACAGTCAGCAGCTACTGCACAGCCAAGATCTGGAGGACACATCCGCCGCTTCCTCCGGTAGGCTGGCAAGTAGTGATGATGAGAGTCGCATGGGAGCAGGTGTTGCGAGCAGTCAGAGTCCTGGCCCTGAGACCGTTGTGGGGGACATCAGTAACGTGCAGTCAGTAGTGGATGATGATGATGTAGTCAATTGCACTTGGGAGCCGGGTGAAGAAGGGGCTTCATCATCATCATCTGGAGAAGAGGGTGGCAGCTTGCGCGTGAGGCAATGGCTAAGCCAGTAGGGTGGTAGCAAGGGGGTGGGTCAACAGGGTGGCAGCAGTGAGGTCGGGAGCTAAATGTGCTCAGGGTATGTGAGGGGTTCACCGTCTGGGGCCCTCAAGATGAGACATATGATACTCCAATTGAATACATCTGTGACTACATTGAATAAGCTATGAGTGATAAAACATGCAGTTTGTGTGACTGGCCACTAGAGGCCCTTAGTCGGGCAGCCCCCTTAGAACTAATGGAGCGAGATGTTGACAATTAATATAAAAAGAAAAGTAATCTTATAGCTGCACAGGATTTGCTTTCTTATTGAAATGGACTGTTAAAAGTAGCTTCTTATTTATTTTGTGCATTTTGTTACTTTGTTGCCATGTCCTAACTTCCTGGGAAAAGCTACAGGGGCTGGAGAAAGGAAGTGGCAGGAGGACAAAAAGTCGGAAGTTAGAGAGCAACAGATACAGAGGTGTTTGCTAAATTGTTTTACCTGAGGTGTACTGTGATCAGCCAGAGATTGAAGACTTTATCTACAGCAAGCAAGGGACGATTGTTGAATTTCTGCTGCCTGCTAAAGAGGACCTGTAGTCTTCGTTTATAATCAGGAGCTGGGGAGACCTGAGGCTAGCGTTGGATCATCCATCAAGAAAACAAAGTTACCATTCAGGCCTGCACTGGAGATCTCAGCCTGAAGCATTTTCCACTGTTAGTGCGCACTTTGAATGGGACTTAAATCCTGAGCTCAGGTACCTCCCTGCAATCAGGGTGAGGACAAGTTTTGGCGCCGCTGCAGCAGTTAAAGCTTTACTGCTACAGCAAGCGGATCCACATCCCAGCTCTGGAGTTACAAAAAGCCTCGTGGTAGTTCAAGGGAGTCTAGCTGAGGTGGGGTGGTGGGCATTACCGGCATCCGGGAGGGATAGTGTGGGATTTTTTCTGTATTTGGCCTCTGTGAGCCACAGTGCCCCTCAGCCGAGATCCCAGGTACACAGACCCCAAATTTGGTGTTGATTCCCAGTGGCTTCAGTTCTCTGTGTTTGGTTAAGAGATCCTGTCGTATTTAGCAGCATTTAGGCAAAATATATATCCTTAAAGGTACAGTACCTAAATTAGGGAATTCCTGGCTGGGGTCCTACTGTGGACAATCTTGGGTTGCTAGCAACCCAGAGAGATTGTACCACCACTTCAGTACACCGGAGCACACCTCACTCCGTGTGGTCCGGCTGGATCACGGTGTACATTATATTGTATATACAGGGTGGGCCATTTATATGGATACACCTTAATAAAATGGGAATTGGTTGGTGATATTAACTTCCTGTTTGTGGCACATTAGTATATGTGAGGGGGGAAACTTTTCAAGATGGGTGGCGACATTTTGAAGTCGGCCATTTTGAATCCAACTTTTGTTTTTTTTAATAGGAAGAGGGTCATGTGACACATCAAACTTATTGGGAATTTCACAAGAAAAACAATGGTGTGCTTGGTTTTAACGTAACTTTATTCTTTCATGAGTTATTTACAAGTTTCTGACCACTTATAAAATGTGT
Source organism: Bufo bufo (assembly GCF_905171765.1). NCBI lineage: Eukaryota > Metazoa > Chordata > Amphibia > Anura > Bufonidae > Bufo > Bufo bufo. The sequence goes on along the minus strand of NC_053392.1, from coordinate 464,710,101 downwards.
TCAATGTGCTGCCCATTGTGTTGGATTGTCAATGCAACCCTCTTCTCCCACTCTTCACACACTGATAGCAACACCGCAGGAGAAATGCTAGCACAGGCTTCCAGTATCCGTAGTTTCAGGTGCTGCACATCTCGTATCTTCACAGCATAGACAATTGCCTTCAGATGACCCCAAAGATAAAAGTCTAAGGGGGTCAGATCGGGAAACCTTGGGGGCCATTCAACTGGCCCACAACGACCAATCCACTTTCCAGGAAACTGTTCATCTAGCTGGCACGTTCCCTGAGTTTTTCCAGCAAGATGGTGCACCACCACATTATGGGTGTCAGGTCCGAGCATTCCTAGATGAACAGTTTCCTGGAAAGTGGATTGGTCGTCGTGGGCCAGTTGAATTGCCCCGAAGGTATCCCGATCACCTCACATTTCTCCTGCGGTGTTGCTATCAGTGTGTGAAGAGTGGGAGAAGAGGGTTGCATTGACAATCCAACACAATGGGCAGCACATTGAACACATTTTATAAGTGGTCAGAAACTTGTAAATAACTCATGAAAGAATAAAGTTACGTTAAAACCAAGCACACCATTGTTTTTTTTGTGAAATTCCCAATAAGTTTGATGTGTTACATGACCCTCTTCCTATTGAAAAAACAAAAGTTGTATTCAAAATGTCCGACTTCAAAATGGCCACCATGGTCACCACCCATCTTGAAAAGTTTCCCCCTCACATATACTAATGTGCCACAAACAGGAAGTTAATATCACCAACCATTCCCATTTTATTAAGGTGTATCCATATAAATGGCCCACCCTGTAGTTTTCTCCTCTAGAGTCAGTAAAGTTCTTTTGGTTCACATAGCTCACTGTCCGTGCATTCATTCTTGTGTGGTTCACTGTATCCCAACAGACTCCCTCGGGTCCACCTCTTACAGGTAGACCACCCGCTTTGTAGGAGCCTGCCTACCTGCCCGGAGGTATCGGTGCAGGGGTTCACGGAGGCAGCGGTAGCAGGCAGTCAGCGCAGAGTTTTGGGGGGAAAATGCAGTGGCGTGGCAATTTTTTGTTAGGCCGCCGGAGGAGGTGAACATGGCCATTTGCCGAATTTGCGGGCAGAAGGTGAATTGTGGCCAGGGTGCCAATGTTGGCTCCATGGCCCTGTGTCAACACATGCAGCGTCACCATAAAGTGGCCTGAGAGAACCGTGGCTCTGATGTGGTGGTCCAGCCTGCCACAGCAACCACTGCATCACCCAGTGGCATGCATCCAATTTCATGCAGTCAGTGCTCCACCATCTCAGCTGAAGGGAGCTGTCTGTCCTTCCCATCATCTGCTGGTCCTCATGCTCTTTCTCCTCATCAGTCATTCCATCAGCAATCGATCACCGAAGCAATTGCCTAGAGACAACAGTATACATGCACTCATCCAACGGCGCAGAAGCTGAACGTGCTCCTGGCCAAGTTGCTGGAGCTGCAGTCCCTCCCTTTCCAAGTGGTGGACTCTTCACCTTTCAGAGACATGATGGGTTGTGCCGAGTTGAGGTGGAGAGTCCCAAGCCTTGATTTCTTTGCGAAAAAAGGCAGTACCAGCCCTGCAAACAGATGTAGAACAGAAGGTGGACCAGTCCTTGAGCCTGTCGGTGTCTGCCAAAGTGCACGGCAGCACCGACGTGTGGAGCTGTAACTAAGGTCAAGAACAATATATGTCCTTTACGGCCCACTGGGTAAATTTGGTTCCTGCCCAGCCACACCAGCAACTTGGCCAGGTGACGTTGGTCCAGCGACAATGTCTGTCTCTGCCTCTTCATGCTCCACCGTGTCCTCAGTCTCCACTGCAGGGACAATTCACAGTGCTCCTCCAGGATACCACATGTGCAGGGCAGGGTGGTGTCACGCTGTTCTGCACCTAGTTTGCTTGGGCGAACGGAGTCACAAAGGGGAGGAACTGCTCTGCGTCCTCCATCAAGAAATCGAATTCTGGCTTTCTCCTCGACAACTCAAAATCTGAACCTTGGTGACGGACAACGGGAAGAACATGGTGTCGGCACTGGAGGGCTGAGCCATGCGCCCTGCACTACTTGCTACCATCACAGGGATATATAATTGTTATCCAGACAGTTAATTGGGTTGGTTGACCCTACCTATTTTTTGGTTGAAAAAACACTACTTGCCACCGTCACAGGGATATATAATAGTTATTCAGCCGGTTAATTGGGTCGGTGAGACCTATTTTTTTGTGCTAAACACCTCTTTTGCATCTGTGACACGGATATACAATTGTTCATATGTCAGCCAATTTTGTGGGCGACTGTAATAAAATGAGGAGAGCATCAACTAGTGGACATGGCTGTGGTCATGGTGTTGGTGGTAGTAGAGCTCCTGCTGCAGGGAGAGGACGTTGTCGATCTGTCCCATCTACGCGCCCAAACTTCCTCTGGTGCATGCAGGCAACAGGATATTCTGACACATTTTGTAGGCCTGAATACCGCTCTAAAAATGGTAAGGTCAAAACAAGTAGAGGCGGTAGTAGATTGGATGCCGGAGAGTGCCTCCAGTTCCTTCACATTGTCTTCCACCCGGTCCACTGCTGAAAGCGCAGAGTTAGCACCGGTGGCCCACGGGCATCAGTCTTCCACCTCAACCCCTTGCACATCAGCCAAGCAGTCTGAGCCGCAAGTCATGCAGCAGTCACTTATGCTTTTTGATGACTTTGCTGGCTGTGTTTTGGGGACCATCCACCTAGCCCTGCCCCAGAAGTGACAGAGATTGAGTGCACTGATGCCCAACCACTTATGTTTGAGGATGAGGATGTGGGAGAACCACCGCAGCACGTCTCTGATGACAATGACGAAACACAGGTGTCAACTGCTGGGGCTTTCTGCAGTGTGCAGACTGGCCAGAAGGGGTGGGGGTGAGGAGTGGGTGGAAGATGATGGGGAGGATGATGAGGTCCTAGACCTCACATGGCATCCCGGTCATGCCAGTAACGTGTGCAGTTCGGAGGAAGAGAGGGGGACACGCAGCGCCAGCTGCACAGCAAAAGAAGGAGCAGGGTGCAAAAGCAGAGTGGCCATCCCCTAGCCAGTACGCCTGCTACTGCCCAACGCGCCAAGAGACATAGCACACCAAAGCCGGTGCAAAGGAGTTCCCTGGCATGGCAGTTCTTCAGGCAGTGTGCTGACTACAGGACAAGGGTGGTTTGCACGCTGTGCAGTCAGAGCCTGAAGCGAGGCATAAATATGCTCAACCTGAGCACCAACTGCATGATCTGGCATCTAACCGCAAACCACGAGCTGCAGTGGAGTAGACACCTCAATTACCACGAAAGATCAGAGGCTCCTCCTGCTCCCTCTTCTGCTGCCGTCTCGGCCTTGGCCCCGCAAACAGAGGATGTGGCAGCCACACACCACCACCGTCACCCAGCAGCTCCACACTGTCCCAGGGAAGTGTTCCGCTGTCCATCCCCCAAACACTGGAGTGAAAGAGGAAGTACGCCCTTACCCACCCACAAGCCCTGGCCCTGAATGCCAGCATTTCAAAGTTGCTAGCCTTTGAAATGCTGCCATTCCGTCTGGTGGAGACTGAAGGGTTTAAAAATGTAATGATGGCAGCTATCCCATGGTACGTGGTTCCCATCCGCTACTACTTTTCAAGGTGGGATATCCCTGCCCTGCGCGAACAAGTGGCGGAAAAAAATCTGTTGTGCGCTGCGCAACGCCATCAGTGGCAAGGTCCACATAACCACAGACACGTGAACCAGTAAGTACGGGCAGGGACTCTCTCTAACTGCCCACTGGGTAAATGTAGTGGCGGCTGTGCCTGAGGCAGGCAGCGGTTTGGCGCATGTCCTACCACCATTGAGGAGTGCTGGATGTTTCTCGGTGCCTCCTGTTGCCTCCTCCTCTTACTCCGCTTCTTCCTCCGGGTCCTCGTCTACCACCTCCTCATCACGTCAGCACAACACCTGCACCACCAACTTCAGCACAGCAAGGGGGAAACTCATATGTTTGGGGGAACGACCGGGCAGGAGCTGTAGTAGGGCATGGAACAACAGACCGATAAGTGGCTGGTGCCACTGAGCCTCAAGCCAGGCCTGATGGTGTGCGACAACAGGCAAAATCTCTTGGCAGCTCTGGGCTTAGCCAGTTTGACGCACATCCCTTGCCTGCCGCATGTGCTGAACTTGGTGATGTAGAGGTTTGTGTATTGTGCGAACGTTTGTTTAGCACGGCAGGGGGGTTATCACAGACAGGCACATCCACCTGTCCACAACCAAAGTGGACAAGCTCAAGTTCATTAAAATGAACCAGGCATGGATCCCACAACAGGACTTGTCCGTACCTTGGCCAGAGTAGAGAGGTATACCAGCCGCACCCAGCCATTGTTCTACTCCAGAGCAGTTTGTGCGTTCTATTTGCCATCTCCCAATGTTTGGTGGTCGACAGTTAGCAGCCCCCCAAAAAAATAAATAAAGAATTGTGAGACTTAAATTGTGATGACATAAATGTTCTTGCCCGCTGGGTATGACAAAGTGATACGGCTGGTGGCCTATAAGGGAAAGGCTGTTAACCCCTTTCTTTTACGTGCTAATCCTTAATCGACCTGGATGATTAATTCCTAATTAAAGCTTTTGTAGTTTGTGAGAGTTGTTACTGGAATTGCAATGCTACATGGGGAAGAAGTGACAACATTGGACTGACATGAATTAATATGAACTAACTCAACTAATCCAACTAATTCACTTAATTATCGGACTGCTAGTGACTTCTATGCTATTAACCACTTGGAACTGTTGGTCCTATAAGGCCCCTTTCACACGGGCGAGTATTCCGCGTGGATGCGATGCGTGAGGTGAACGCATTGCACCCGCACTGAATACCGACCCATTAATTTCTATGGGGCTGTTCACATGAGCCGTGATTTTCACGCATCACTTGTGCGTTGCGTAAAAATCGCAGCATGCTCTATATTCTGCGTTTTTCACGTAACGCAGGCCCCATAGAAGTGAATGGGGTTGCGTGAAAATCGCAAGCATCCGCAAGCAAGTGCGGATGCGGTGCGATTTTCACGCATGGTTGCTAGGTGACAGTCTATTCACTGTATTATTTTCCCTTATAACATGGTTATAAGGGAAAATAATAGCATTCTGAATACAGAATGCTTAGTAGGTGATCAATTGAGAAATTGAAATAAATACAATGCACCCCTTTAAATAGCCCCCTAAAAAATACATAATTTATACATAACACTCAGTTTGAAAGAATTTAGGCATAAAGCCCCCAGCCTGACACAGACACACATATACATACATACACACACACAGATATATACATAAACACACACAAACAGAGATATTTCCACTTACCTTTTCTGGAGGCAGATGAAGTTCAGCTCAGTGTCTCTTGTTGGTCCCCACTGATTAGCAGTAAGCTGTGGGTTCTGAACAACCTTCAGGAGGAAGGAGAGGCAGGATCACCATTTCCTCAGCACACTCTGCAGACTGGCTGATGGCAGGGGCCTCTGCTCTGACTTCCTGCTCTGCCAGAGCAGAAAGGGCAGCTTCATTTCATTAGGGGGGAGGGTTTGCAGGATCGTGCAGTGGATCCTCCCAACCCTGGTAACAGTTGCAGGATATGGCCAGGCCCCTATTGTACTACCTCTGGGCCCCATACAGCAGTAGTAGCTGTACAGCCCTGATGACAGCCATGACTGCTCCCGGGCCCCTTCTAAGCTCGGGCCCGTAGCTACGCCACTGGCTATTCAGCAGCATGCCATACTTGCCAGTGTCCCTGAGGACCCTTTTTTTTTTTTTCAGACTCCACTCCCCACTGGGATGATTCGTCATGATCAGTGTCATCATCATCAGCCTCATCCTCCACCACCACCAACTCCTCCTTTTCCAGCGGTAACTCCTAATCCTTATGTAGTACAGTCGATATGAACCACATGAAGTTTCACCAAATATCCAGTCTGCAGGTTTGCAATAGGGTCATACCAATATACAGGAGCTGCAGCAATGAGCACTTGTTAAATATAGTTCCATATATTCATAAGCTGTTAGCGAGTCAGGACATGCTAAATAAACCTCTTCAAATGTGCTATTAGATAACTGAGGAAAGTTTTAACAGACAGAGTCTTTACAGTGGACTCTTCCAGAAAGCCCCCTGTGTATTCTGCTACTTGGTTTGGTCTCCTCAGTGCAGACATTTACTGTGAAGGAGGTAGGATCTCTGTCTAAGTTCTCTAAAGCTAAAGTTCATTTATCTGTTGTAAAAAGTTATAATATATACCCATAATAGTTCTGTAGAATGTAAAGAGGTGACTGTATGTTTTTTAGCAGCCTTGAAGCCCTGCAGCACATGCTAGGCTGAGTAGATGATGTACAGTTAGAGAGCCATGTGCTCTTCCTAAAATGGCTGCAAGACATGCTGTATTCCAGGTCACCCTGCTGCAATATCTTTGTAAATGGTTTTCTCTTGTTCATTTTTCTGTATGCTTTGTTATATCCTGTAACATGTATGTGGGAATGTAATATAATGACTGCCTGTTATGATATAGGTGGGCTGGTGACCTGGCTGTATACCACATAGTGGCAGTGTTTCCCTGTTGTATTACAGGTATGTTGCAGTTATCTTCATATACTTGTTCAATGTAAAATCCACTATACGATCACTGTTTTATAATATATTTAGAGTGCAGACATTTACTGTGAAGGAGGTGGGCTGGTGGTGGGCTGGTGACCTGGCTGTATACCACATAGTGGCAGTGTTTCCCTGTTGTATTACAGGCTCCAGCCAAGTGCACTCCACTTCAATAAAGCTTTAAACCACAGAAGACCTGAGTGTCGTCCCTTAGAGTCCACTTAGAGTTTATGCCTGGAGGAGCTGGTGACCGAGTGAGTGTGAAAGCTGGAGGTGTCGCAGATGGTGTAAGGAAAAGAGGGTTACACTTATACTCCTCTACTATGAGACTTTCATCTATGTGGGCCCCCCAACAGGTACGGTACAGGGCTGCCATAATATGCGAAGCTATTCTTCTTCCACCATCCCTTGTTGCATTAGCAAGAGCCTTTGCTCTAATATAAGGTTGATGACATCACTGATGCTGCTGTTGACCATACTTAGAACTGGACTCTTTAAAGGGCCTGAGTACGCGACACGTTTCCCTGATGAGCTGCCATTGCCTGACATATACTCCCCGTCATGGGATCATGCAGTGCAAAGGCATACTGTTCTATTGTTGCAAGTCCAAGAGGGCCTTCTTAGCCATATGAGAACAGCTAAAATGCATCACTTCAGTTTACACATATGAAGGGAGGGGGCATAAATGGAAACAAAGCTCAGTACCGTTTTTGTTGGGGATATGAGGAAGTCCATTGAGGAGGATGTGGAGATGGTGGACAAGCACCTGGTGTGGGAACCAGAGCAACACAAATGTGGAGGTGTCAATAGGACCTGGCCTTGTTTCAGTGTGGGGCGTTGCCACTGCTGCACAATACATTGACCCAATGGTCCATGAAAGACATGTACTGTCTTTTACTATAATTACTGCTTGAAGTGTTGATGGTGGCGTGCAACTTGCCCCACATTCTCTGGCACCAGGAATGGCTCTTTTGCAGGGATAATGGAAGAGAAGACATTTTTTGGGTAAAAATCAAGTAGAGCTTGTAGATGGTGATGGTTTGCAGATAGTATACGCAAACATACTGAAGAGATTATATTTTTGGGAGTACAATTTTTTTTCAATTTTAGCGAAGACAAGGAACTTAAATACAATATTCATCTATTTTTGAAGACAGGACACTTAAACAATTTTGGTGAAGACATGAAAACCACAGAATTTAAATCAATCTTCTAAATAAAAATAAATTAGAGCTTGCAGGTAGTGATGGTTTGGTATACGCAGACACACTGAAGAGATTGTATTTTTGGGAGGACAATTTTTTTAAAAAAATTTTGATTAAGACAAGAAACTTAAAAACAATATTGATCAGTTTTTGAAGACAGGACAGAGTTTTCGTCAATCTTTATAATAAAATAAATAAATAAATTGAGCTTGCAAAGGGAGGTGGTTTGGTATATGCAGGCATACTGGAGGGAATGAATTTTAGTGAAGACAAGGAATTTAGACAACTTTCGGCTATATCCACATTTGACTGAGCTGCGGTCAAGATTCACCATTGTAGATTTTTGTGTGGCAAATCTGCAGCATTATACAGTTCTGGCAAAATGAATTAACTTTTTGAATATTCTCATTTACACATGGCAGAAAATATCTGCAGTTTAAACTCACCTGGGCATATTTTAATTCTGAAGCATGTTATTTTATACCATGAACTTTCACTTTTTTCAATACAAAACTTGAAATCTGTGTCTAATCTGCTGCATTTCAGCAAAAAAATTAGCGACAGAAACCCATTTGGTGCATTTTTTTTTGTACTGCAGAAATCCCACAGCTAATCAGTCATGTGTGAACGTACACTTCATACATTTTTTTAATTTTAAACAATTTCGGTGAAGACCTGGAACTTGAGGATAAGGCTACATGCACACGACCGTATGTGTTTTGCGGTCTGCAAAAAAAAAAAAAAAAAACGTCATCAGTATTCCATCCGTTTTTTTTTTTTTTTGCGGATCCATTGTAACAATGCCTAAAACGGACAAGAATAGGACATGTTCTATTTTTTGGGGGGGGGGCTACACAACTGACATACTGATGCGGACCGCATCTTATCCGCTAAAAAAAAACGGAACAGACACGGAAACAAACAATGTTCGTGTGCATGTAGCCTAAATCTCATAAATTTTTTGAGGACAAGACAATTTTAAAAACGTAATGTACAATGTGTCTGACTTTTTTTCCAAAAAATTTGTCAGGCACACAACTATGATAAATGGATTTTCCCATGCGAGACTGTGATGCCAATTAATGTATTGGAAAGCCATAGTACCTACATTTGTGCCAAAATGGACATCTTTTTTTCTGCCTGCTGACCACAATGATTTGGTATGTGGGCATACAGATTTCTTGCAAGACAGTCAAGTAGACAACTCTGATACATGGATTTTTTAAAGACAATTTTTATAACTTTTTTGAGCTGAAGTTGGTTATTCACAAAGTGAAGTGTGACTTCGTTGAATAACTTTAAAACTCGAAACCGAACTTTGCTTCAGTTCCCAGGTACTAGTCTGGAGCAACAGGCAATTAAAAAATAGAGGAGATACATTTTGATCTTTTGAATGTGGAGAAAGAAAACATGAAATTGCAAACTACTGACAAATATTTCAGGGTGAAATTTCACACTAGTGTTATATCATGCAAATTGGCATTGTTTGGTGGTAAATCTAGGAGAGGTATGCAAAAATCTAAATTGCTAGTACATATGGTCATAACTCAGGACTTCCATGGTGAGCCACACAGCAGGGGGTCCTGAGCCACTGGTTGGGGACCAGTGCACTACAATATGTTTATTGTTGCACTGATGGTAGAAAAACTGCAAACAGGTTTTAGGGAAACAGTAAAAGGCCCAATTGGACATCTACTAGGTGCAGCAAAAATATATGCTGCTATGCTGCTGTTGAAGCACTTAATGTGTTTATTGCACATGTGTAAACTGTAGAAGTTTGAAACATTTTTGGAAGAAAAAAGGCTCAATTGTGCAGCATATGCGGTGATATAAATACTGCTGGAGATGTTGGGAAATGACTATTGCACACTTATGAACCGTAGAATCTTTGCAACAGGTTTTTAGACAAAAATGGCTGTCCCCTGCACATAAAAAACTGCCCCTATCCTGTTCCTAATCGTTAAACCTGAAGTTCTACCTAGTATTTCAATCTACGTATCTTCACAATCACTACACTGTCCCTGCAAAACTATAATATGCCTGGCATGTGTGTCTAACATAACAGGAAGAAGAAGTATTCCACGGCACACACACGTAGTTTGCACGGAATATGTATTTAATATAAGCCACCACCAACTTTTACAATGAATCGTCACTTGTATTCAGGGCCGACATTTCGGTCCACCCGGGACCTTGATCACGGCCTTGCGCTGGAAGAGGAATGTTTATTCGTTGGTGGCATAGTGGACCGAAATGTTGGCCCTGAATACAAGTGACGATTCATTGTAAAAGTTGGTGGTGGCTTATATTAAATACATATTCCGTGCAAACTACGTGTGTGTGCCGTGGAATACTTCTTCTTTATATAGTGGCCTGACAGCCCGTTCACGAAGCACCCCAAACTGGACTAAAGTTACTTTGGCGGTAGTGCCATTCAGTATATTTTAACTTTGTCTAACATAGCAGACATGTCCTATCACATAGTGGCTGCGCTTATAATGGCATCTGTGCTTCAGAACCTTATATACCAGTCAACATCTGCATCCTTGCTGTGGTTTCCCTTACTAGTGTATTTTTACAGAATTTTAAATGTAAAATGGCAGTCGCCGTTTCACTTGATTTGTCCGAAGCAAATAGACAAAATTCTGAATTTGTTTGGAAGAATTTTTGTTAAATTCTTGACGAATCAGATTCATTTAGAATCGATTCACTCATCTCTAGCTGGGAGTTTTCCCAGCATATTCTTTAACCATAGACTGCAATTGCAATATGAATCTATCCCTAAAGAGAAGTATAGGTCTCCGAGCTCTCAACTAGTCCTGTGAGCTCATTCTATTCCGTTATTTTTGGATATCTTTGTCTCCCTCACATGTAATAGATGCAGTGTGACAACCACTAATGGCTGTCATTAAAATGTTCATAAGGGTTGTCAGTATCGCCTAGTTTTCCATTCAGCATAAGGCTTCTTTCACACATTGTTTTGAAACTGTAATGCATGAAATATAAATATATTAGATTATATTTACTATCTTAATAGCCCAATGACTACATTTTCTACAAGAAACTTTGCTATCTTTATAGTAAGTAGGCAATGCTACATTTGTGGCTGCATTCCATGGAGACACATCTAAGGTTTTGTTCATATATGTTTTCAGTCCCTGAAACCATAACACTTTACCAAATCCATTGTATCGGTAAACAGTACCTACTAAATAGGATCTGCCGGGGTTCCCCATTTGATATTAGAAAGTGGGCTGCATGCTGCAATATTTTTGCCATCAGGTGGCAGAAACCATGTCTGAACCCCGATGGAAGGCTCAATATAACATAGTGTGATGTTACAAAAATATAAATATGTAAAATGAGATAAAGAAGCTTACCTCTGTCACAATGGATGACCCAGTAGTGTCATAAACCCAACCATTTGTACAGCTGGTAAGAGTTAGGTTGCTGTATCCAGATTTTGTAAGATTCCCTAATGGGTCAATACAACTCAGAGATGTCCTGTTCCAGTCAATATCATATTGAAGACACTGACTGGTTTGAGTAGAGTCATCAAGCCATGGGACAGTATAGTTTATCTCCTGTTCAAAGCTCCAGCCACATTTGCTCCTCAGCTCCTCAATTGCAGGATTACTGCATCTAAAGTCAGGCACAAAGCCTAGAAAGACAATGCCTACATATATTGGAGTAAAGACAGCAGAAATGAAGCACATGATAAGGAACAGTTGCTTTTGGAACAAACCAAACTGTCCTATGTCGTCTAGAATATCATCAAAAGACGTCATTGTTGGAGTGTATCGCAGGATGTGTGATGGCAGTCCAGTCTTTCCAACTATAAACTGAAGTAGAAACGTTCAAATATATCTAGTAACGGGCAACTTGTTATACAGGTCTTGATGACAATCACTCTACCTTTACACACTCTTCTTTTTGTGTGTGTTTTTACATGCTAAACCTGCTTAACACATTTTAAATATTTAGCCTTTATAAGTCACTAAATTGAGGAACTAAGCCAAGTGATATATTAAAAAAAAAAACCTTACGAAAGCAGATCCCAGTAAGCAGACTTTTTTTTTATTCAGTGAAGTGAATCCCCCCCCACAGTAATATAGTCAAAATCGCCCTTATTCTAAATATTACCTAGGAATCCTAATGGGAGAGACAGTGTTATTCGCTATCACATCACATGTGGTCGTACTCTTTCTAGCCAATATTTTACCATGATATTACTAATGACCCATACCAGCCACATACAGTCATAAAATAACCTTGGAAAAACTAGAGATTTGGCTCTTTATCCGGTTGGCAACTGATAATAGAAACCATTTCACAAATAGAATGTGCACTTTTTATTTGGTACCAAATGTCAGTAAGTGGGCGATGGTCAAACTGAGTGAATATGGATACAAAGAAAAAGGGGGTCAGTCAGCACATCCCAAAGCGCAGGGGCACGTTGCTATGGCTGAGAACAAGACTGTTAAACAAAACAAGCAATGCAACAGCTCACTGCAAACCAAATAAAGTACAAAATTGCATCATAATTGCAAATGCTGAACTAATAAGTTAGAGATACTTGGCAAATCGTTTTGTACAAAATTATTTGAGCCCGTCTGCCGAACGTCAAGGCAATCTCTAGTTAGACGGGTTCCTAACACTAAATATACCTGTGAAAGTGCAGGTTCCACTTACTGGATCCGCCTGAATTTCTGTCATTTTCGGTGCCAAAATGGCCTCCATTATATCCAGGGAAAGCAGCTACCAGCATGCACGCCGGGCCCACTCCACACCACCCCTGGCGCCACATGGTCACCAAGGAATATGGATACAGGTGGAAACATTCATGTCTTTCTAATATCTATTGGGCACCTTATGGATGACAGAGTCAGATATCTTCATAGGAGTGTTGCTCATCATATTATCAGTCATCCATGGTGGTCTTTCATCAACGTCTATGAGCTCCTTTAGGGAGATGATTGTTATGAAGGTTTTTAGGTTAATATTTATTGTTCTCCTCTCTGAGAAAGGTTTCTACCACCAGAAATACTGTGATGTAGCTGACTGATATAGCGATGCATTAATGTCAGCACTACATAACAGTGTGTTTTTTACCTTTCTCCCTGCAGCCGTTCTAATAAAAAAAAAACACTTTTATTATATGCTAATGAGCCTCTAGGTGCTATGTGGGCGCAAAATAAGCACCTAGAGGCTCCATCTACTCACCCTTTATCCCGCCCAGGTCCCCTGTTCTGCCCGCCTCACTACTCTTGATTGATGGCATGGTCCGCCGCATCGCTACCGAAATCCCGCGCCTGCGCCGTTCACTTTTGTATTCGGCGCAGGCGCAGTGAGGGGAAGGCTGCTCTCCTGATGCCGGCTTCTTCACTGTGACGTAGTCGGCGCAGGCGCAGTGAGGAATCCGGCACCAGGAGCGCATCATTCACTAACTGCGCCGAATACAGAAGTGAACGGCGCAGGCGCGGGATTTCGGCAGCGATACGGCGGACCGTGCCATTAATCAAGAGGAGCGGGGCGAGCAGAACAGGGGACCTGGGCGGGATAAAGGGTGAGTAGACGGAGCCTCTAGGTGCAGATTTTGCGCCCACATAGCACCTAGAGGCTCATTAGCATATTATAAAAGTGCTTATTTTATTAGAACGGCTGCAGGGAGAAAAGTAAAAAGCATACTGTTATGTAGTGCTTAAATTAGCGCATCGCTATATCAGTCAGCTACATAACAGTATTTCTGATGGTAGAAGCCCTTTAACTTAGAGGGGGGGGGAAAAAACACAAATAAGACGCAAGAACTAACAAAGCAAGTAATCCTTGCTTTAACTTTTTATTTAGTCAATGATTGTCAAATGTTTGAACAAGTTAAAACCTCATATATTCCCAGTCCCAGGTAAAAAGAATAGTAACAAATTATAGTCATCCAATTCTATATACACAACAAATGGCACTGTGCAAGGGTTAAAAAAACAGCCCTCTTCATGCTAAGAATCTGTGAGAATCCCAGTGTCTGGATGCCTACAGTCAGTTATTGGTGGAATATCCTATGACTATGCAATTAAAGAAGTTTGCCCACGAGTACCCTCTGTCTACAGTTCCAGTGATAAATATCGTATTGGGGGGGGTGGATGTGTGATGGCTGGGACCTCCAGTGATCCTGAGAATGGAGGGCCCCAAGTCTTAATGCGGTGATATTGCGCATGTTGGTCCACAACTCCATTCACTGGTATGGGACTGACATACAAAATGCTCCATCAGTCCCAGAGAATTGGATGGAGCAGCGGACCACCATGTGCACTACTGCTCCATTCAGAGGGGACTCTTGGGATTGCTGTGGGTCCCAGCAGTCAGACCCCCTGTGGGTAGGCAAGAAATACTGTATATTGTGTGGGATACCCCTTTAATGCCAATACTTCTTTAATGTCTATTGTTAGAAAACCCCTTTAATGTCCACAAACCATATATTACCTTAAATTGGCTGTATACATATTTACAGATGGATCCTGCTTATTTTTAAAATGCATTTAATGACTATAGGAATGGCTCTATTATTGGACACAAAGGGATCAAAAAATGTTTGATATTCTATTTCAGTGGAAACAAGCTTCTAGTGAGGTGGCAACCCCATCTACTGCATGGGTACTTTATGTGTATGGCCAACTGACGGAACCTTTGTAGTGAACCTAAGTACTAGAGATGGCCTTGCGGTTCGCCCGGCGGTCATTTCGCGGCGAACTTTGCTCGTTCACTGTTAGCCGAACATATGGCGATATTCGCGCCCGCCATATTCTTTTACAAACCGGATCCCAAAAAAGTTGGGACACTATACAAATCGTGAATAAAAACATTTGAATGCAATGATGTGGAGGTGCCAACTTATAATATTTTATTCAGAATAGAACATAAATCACGGAACGAAAGTTTGAACTGAGAAAATGTACCATTTTAAGGGAAAAATATGTTGAATCAGAATTTCATGGTGTCAACAAATCCCCAAAAAGTTGGGACAAGGCCATTTTCACCACTGTGTGGCATCTCCCCTTCTTACAACACTCAACAGACGTCTGGGGACCGAGGAGACCAGTTTCTCAAGTTTAGAAATAGAAATGCTCTCCCATTCTTGTCTAATACAGGCCTCTAACTGTTCAATAGTCTTGGGCCTTCTTTGTTGCACCTTCCTCTTTATGATGCGCCAAATGTTCTCTATAGGTGAAAGATCTGGACTGCAGACTGGCCATTTCAGTACCCGGATCCTTCTCCTACGCAGCCATGATGTTGTGATTGATGCAGAATGTGGTCTGGCATTATCTTGTTGAAAAATGCAGGGTCTTCCCTGAAAGAGATGACGTCTGGATGGGAGCATATGTTGTTCTAGAACCTGAATATATGTTTCTGCATTGATGGTGCCTTTCCAGACATGCAAGCTGCCCATGCCACACGCACTCATGCAACCCCATACCATCAGAGATGCAGGCTTCTGAACTGAGCGTTGATAACAACTTGGGTTGTCCTTGTCCTCTTTGGTCCGGATGACATGGCGTCCCAGATTTCCAAAAAGAACTTCGAATCGTGACTCGTCTGACCACAGAACAGTCTTCCATTTTGCCACACTCCATTTTAAATGATCCCTGGCCCAGTGAAAACGCCTGAGCTTGTGGATCTTGCTTAGAAATGGCTTCTTCTTTGCACTGTAGAGTTTCAGCTGGCGACGGCGGTTGGCACGGTGGATTGTGTTCACTGACAATGGTTTCTGGAAGTATTCCTGAGCCCATTCTGTGATTTCCTTTACAGTAGCATTCCTGTTTGTGGTGCAGTGTCGTTTAAGGGCCCGGAGATCACGGGCATCCAGTATGGTTTTACGGCCTTGACCCTTACGCACAGAGATTGTTCCAGATTCTCTGAATCTTCGGATGATGTTATGCACAGTTGATGATGATAGATGCAAAGTCTTTGCAATTTTTCGCTGGGTAACACCTTTCTGATATTGCTCCACTATCTTTCTGCGCAACATTGTGGGAATTGGTGATCCTCTACCCATCTTGGCTTCTGAGAGACACTGCCACTCTGAGAAGCTCTTTTTATACCCAATCATGTTGCCAATTGACCTAATTAGTGTTAATTGGTCTTCCAGCTCTTTGTTATGCTCAAATTTTCTTTTTCCAGCCTCTTATTGCTACTTGTCCCAACTTTTTTGGGATTTGTTGACACCGTGAAAATTGGAATCAACGTATTTTTCCTTTAAAATTATACATTTACTCGGATTAAACGTTTGATCTGTCATCTACATTCTATTACAAATAAAATATTGACATTTGCCTTCTCCGCATCATTGCATTCAGTTTTTATTCACAATTTGTTTAGTGTCCCAACTTTTCTGGAATCCGGTTTGTACATTGTAAAGAACTTTGACCCATGACACATCTATCAGGCGGTACAGGACAGCCAATTGAGATGTTTCAGCACCTGGACATACCCCCTACCATATAAATAAACCTGATCTCGGCGCCATTTTACATTCAGTCTTTTGCCAGTGTAGGGAGAGGTTGCTGTGTGGAGCAGGGACAGACTGTAAGGGACACAAATCGCTAGCTAAAAGGGCCACAAAAGTCCTTTTAAGGACTGGTATAGGTGTGCTATCGATAGGTGTGACATACTGAGGGGTGTAATATACCAATAATATACTTTCTATTTAGTGCATTTAGGTAGTGCAGCATTTGTCTGCGGTTTTGCTGCATTACCGCATCTACACAGAGTGAAAAACACTATTTGAAGAAATAATTTCTACTGGTGTGATTAACCAGTTGCCCCCCCAAAAAAACTGATTAAAGCAGGGATTTTATATACCAATAATATACTTTCTATATAGTGCATTTAGGTATTGCAGCATTTGTCTGCGGTTTTGCTGCGTTACCGCATCTACACAGAGTGAAAAACACTATTTGAAGAAATTTCTACTGGTGTGATTTACCAGTTGCCCCCCAAAAAACTGATTGAGGCAGGGGTGCGATATACCTTCTTCCACAAATACTGCTCTTCTATAGGGACTTTTGAAAATGACAGGCAGAGGAAGAGGCAGGCCATTCCGAAGGGGTGGTACTGGTCGGGCAGGTGCACCAGACCGCAGCCTAAATAGGAAGTAGCAGAAGGTGCGTGCGATTACGTCAAAGGACGCACCAGACTTGGTTGAATGGCTCACTCAGCATTCCGCTTCTGCACCCTCCTCATCCTCTCTATATGCACCCACTTCACTCTCTGCTGTGTGCACCCCCAAAGACGACATCACTACATCCCCTCCTCTTGAGTCAGAGGAATTATTTTCCCATCCATTACAAGACCTTATCGATGCGCAGCCATTATTGGCATCAGGAAGAGGAGGTATCAACGGTCGCCACCCAGCAGTCTGATGACAGTACCCAGATCAGCCCAAGGAGGATGGTCCCCGCTGTTGCTGCCTACTCAGAGATCTCTAATGTCAGTGGTGGTGAAGGTGATGAATCCGATGATGACGTGTCGATGGATGTCACGTGGGTGCCCACAAGAGAGGAAGAGGAGGGAAGTTCAGAGGAAGAGACGGAGCAGCAGATAGGGAGAAGAAGGAGGACAAGCAGGCAGAACTTACAGTGCACAGGAGGCAAAAAGCAGACTGCTAATGTATCTGGAACGAGCCATCCACCATGCACGGTCACATCTGGCGCTCCAAGTATGCCGGCACATGGCTCTGCAGTGTGGGCTGTGTCCGCTGCTGACAATAGTGTTGCCATCTGCAGCCTGTGCTGTCAACGCATAAGTCACGGTAAGCCCAACACTCACCTAGGGACGACCGCCTTAAGAAGGCACCTGGCCTCCCATCACAAAGCCCAGTGGAAGAAACACCGTCAGAACCCACAAAGCCACACTCCCACCGCACCCCGTCCTGCCTCTTCTTCTCCTCTCTCCTCCACTCCACCTTCCACCATGCCGTCGTCGTGTTCATCTGGCAAACGTCAGGCTTCGTTTCCCCAACTACTGCCATATAAACTGGTGGACTCGGAGGCCTTTAGAAAATTTGTGGCCATTGGAACACCGCAATGGAAGGTCCCCGGAAGAAAATATTTCTCCCAGAAAGGCATCCCAGAGCTATAGGGCCACATTCAACAGCAAGTGAATGTATCTCTGGCACATTCACAAACACGGGCAGGGAAGGTACATAACTTTTACTGCCCACTGGGTGAACCTTCTGACGGCCGTCAAGCATGTAATTCATGGCACCCCTGTAGATTTGGTGTTACCGCCACGGATTGCATGCAGGCCTGCCTCTTCTTCTCCTCCTCCTACTTCATCCTCCCTCTCCTCCTCGGCTGACTCCTCCTTTTTCGCTGCTACAGTCTCTTCGGCTGCGCACCCCAAGCTCCCCAGAACCTATTTGACGTGCCAGGTAAGACGTTGCCATGCTGTGCTGCGTCTGTTGTGCCTGGAAGCCAAGAGCCACACCGTTCCTGCACTCCTTT
This sequence comes from Bufo bufo, assembly GCF_905171765.1. Lineage (NCBI taxonomy): Eukaryota > Metazoa > Chordata > Amphibia > Anura > Bufonidae > Bufo > Bufo bufo. The sequence goes on along the minus strand of NC_053392.1, from coordinate 464,691,768 downwards.
CAGCTTTGCGGTCACAGGCCGATCAGTGGCTAACCCTGCTCAATTTGACAGTTGGTAAAGTGGTGTGCGACAACTGTGTCAATCTGCTGAGCGCGCTGATACAGGGCAAAATGACACAGGTGCCGTGCATGGCACACATCCTCAACTTAGTAGTGCAGCGATTCATTGCCAAATACCCCGGGGTCCAGGACATCTTGCGGCAGGCCAGGAAAATCTCTGGCCATTTTAGAAGATCTTACACACCCATGACACCACCTGCCCGTCAGACGTCTAATTTGTGACTGCCCGACGCGATGAAACTCCACCTTGTATATGCTTGATAGGCTGCTCCAGCAGAAACGTGCAGTTGACTACCTGTACGAACTCTGCGGCAGGACAGGTTCTGGGGAGATTGTTTTTTTTCCACTGCGCCAGTGGCTGCTCATGCGCAAAGCATGCAGACTTCTGCGGCCATTTGATGAGATCACCAAACTGGTCACTCGCAGCCAGGGCACCATCAGTGACATCGTACCTTATGCCTTCTTTCTGGAGCGTGCATTATGTCGTGTCATTGATCAAGCCGTCGAGGAGCAGGAGCAGGAAGGTGAGGAAGTCACAATGCTGGATAAATTCCCAGGGGGGCTACTCCACCTGAGACAAGTCAACAACAGGAGTCTGAAGAGGAGTCAGAGGAGGATGGAGGAGGAGCAAGAAGAGCATGCTTTAAACATTTCTGGGATCCCTGCTGTTGTCGGGGGGGGGGGGGGGGGGAGGAGAATGAGGACAACATTATCCTGGATGATGAGCAGGAGCCAGGCCACTACACCGCTTCCAGTTTAGTGCAAATGGGGGCCTTCATGCTCCAGTGTTTGAAGAGGGACCCCCCGTATAAAAAGCATAAAGGGCAAGGACCAGTACTGGGTGGCAACATACTTAGACCCCCGATACAAACACAAAATGGCGGGAATGTTACCACCATCACAGAAGGCTGTCAGAATGCAGCACTTCCAGGCCTTGCTTTGAGAACTGCTGTATTCTGCTTTTGAGGGCGCTAGCAGAGGAATTTCCACTTACAGAGAAACAGTTGTGGGTACCAATCCAACAGCGCATGCAAGAAGAGGGTGGTTTGAAGATGTGTTGGTCACTTCGGATATAAGATCATTCTTGCAGCCAACCCATCGACAGCCGTCCTCCGGATCCAGCCTCAGGGAACGCCTGGACTGACAGGTGTCCGACTACATCGGGTTAACGGCCGATGTGGACGCTCTGAAAAGCGATGAACCCCATGACTACTGGGTGTGCAGGCTTGACCTGTGGCCAGAGCTGGCACAATTTGCCATGGAACTGTTGGCTTGCCCCTTGTCCAGTGTCCTGTCCGAAAGGACATTCAACGCAGCAGGGGGGATCGTGACCGATAAGCGCACTCGCCTAGCTCAAGACAGTGTGGACTACCTCACATTTCTAAAAATGAATGAGGCATGGATCTCGGAGGAATTCAACACATGTGACGAGTCGACCACGTTTGATTGAATTTCCTCATGACAGCCCACAAATATCCGCCACCACCAAAAACAAATCATGGTCCCCGTCTTCTGTAAATACAGCGGCATAAAAAGCCTAATTTTTGGGGCCTGTACTGGCCGACAGTTACATATTTATTCTGTGACTGCCTAATGTACCTCCAGCCACAGAATCCAAAGTTCTTTGTTGTCAGGTGAATACTTCTTGGCTAATTTTTGGGGCCTGTACTGGCCAACAGTTAAATTTTTTTTTTATCTCTAGCCACATAATCACACCCTTGTCTCACTCCTCTGCCTCTCATTATGGTGGCGTATGAACCGCATTCACTATAAGGATCTTCTAATGTCACAGGGTCATGTGACTGTGTCCCCCACCCTGTACTGTGCCCCCCTTATACCCTGCATTGTGCCCTCTTACTACACCCTGTGCAGTGCCCGTAGTCATTCCCTGTACTGTGCCCTCTTATACTCTTTTATCTGGTCACGGTATGGCAGTGTTATCCGGTCAATGTATGGTGGTGGTATCCAATATCTGGATGGCCATAACTGTACCCCTTTCCCTGCCCACGCCATCCTTTTTTAGACCTAGCATGAGCTGGAAAAATATGCAGATTGCGGTGCTAAGGACCTTTGCGCCACAATCGGTGTCAGAAATACGCCTAATATAGATGTATTTCTATATAATAAATGATCACCTAATTGTATTATCATTAGGGGGTAGGGCTAATATCTTTATATTATATAGATTCTAGTGTATTATACTGTGCCCTGTATTTCCCAGTAGAAAATGATCCTTGGGAAACACAGTCCTCATCCCTGACCACCAGGACCAGTTAGCTCTCTGTCAGTACATGGCGGCCTCCCCTCTCAGCCACGCTGCTCCGATGTGTACTGGTGCTTATTCTGACACTAGGGCTGGGTTCACATCCTATTTTTGCCATTCATTTAATGCATACCAAAAATGTATGTGTTAACAGATGCCTCAGTCTGATGCCGTACAGTAGCGTCCGTTCACCATACAGTTCCATGGTAGAAAAAAAAATTACGTTAACGTATGCATTTTTTTTTTTTATAGACTCAGCAGGATACAAAAATGTGGAGTGCTGCACATTTGTATACATCAAACCGATAGGAAATAAAAAATTTCTAGGCTCCAGCAGGGCACATTTTTGAGAGTTTCCCTTTAAGATGCATAAAAATGGCCCCTGATTAAAATACATATTTTTTGTGGGAATTTTTGCCAATGATCCTCTCTGGTATGTCACTGTCCATGTTGTGGGACTATTTGTGTACTTCTAGGAAGTGTTTGCTGGCTGCAAATATGAGCTGAAGGTTTTTCAGTTTCGCCTGCCATTAAAGTGAATGGGGCCCGCAGCGAACTTGCGGTTCGTGAACATTTGATGTCGTTCACGAATCGTCCCGGCCGATGTTCGTCCATCACTACTAAGTACACTTCAACTTTGGGGAAACTTTCATTCAGAAATCTCCAGCAGACACATGAAAGTCATTCTCACAACCCCCTTGCCCACATCTTTTAAAGGGGCTGTCGAGTGGGACAAACAGAGTGGTATAAAAAAAAAAAAAAGTACCCATTCTGAAACTTACAGGCTTACTGGTTCCCCTCTTTTCTCCACTTCCTGGTCTGGGCTAGACAGGCATTAAATATCAGGAGATGACTGCTAAACCGAACTATAGGTATATGGCTTATTCCAAAATGTGAGTGAGATACTTTTCTAGTCTGTTGCAATTCATCAAATCTAGGCCTATTTTGCCTGACATTTTATTACTCAGAAACACGCAAGACACAGCAATGACGAGATCACAGATGGAATTTCATATGGGAAACTATGGTCTGTACCAAAGTTTCCCATAAATAAGCCATAGGCCTCATGCACACGACCGTTGTTGTGTTCCGTTCCGCAAAATGGGGTTCCGTTGTTTTGTGATCCGTTTCTGTTTCCGTGTGTCTTCCTTTATTTTTGGAGGATCACCAGACATGAAGGAAAGTAAAAAAAAAGTCTAAGTCAAGTTTGCCATGCAAACCATAGGAAAAAAAACTGACGCGGACGACAATCTTGTGTGCCTCCGCGTTTTTTCACGGTCCCATTGACTTGAATGGGTCCGCGAACCGTTTTCCGTGAAAAAAAATAGGACAGGTTATATTTTTTTGACTGACTGGAACCACGGATCACGGACGCGGATGACAAACGGTGCATTAGCCGAGTTTTCAACGGACCCATTGAAAGTCAATGGGTCCGCAGAAAATCACGAAAAACGGACACGGAATATAACAACGGTCGTGTGCATGAGGCCTTATTCACTCGTCAGTGTTCGTGAGCCAAAACCAGGATTGGAGCCTCCACAGAGATAAGGTCTAAGGCAGGGATGCTCAACCTGCGACCCTCCTAAAACTCCCAGCATGCCCTAATAGCTGTAGGCTGTCAAGACATGCTGGGAATTGTAGTAGTGCAACAGCTGGAGGGCTGCAAATTAGGCATCCCTGGTCTAGGGGAAAGACCTGTACCTGCTCTTTGTTTAGAGCCGTACCTAGTTTTGGCTCAAAATCACTGATGGCAATAAACTAATGGGTGCTTAAAAAAAAAATACAAACTCACTAAACTAAGTGAAAGAAACAATTACTAGATGGCCTTTAAGCACTGTGAAAAGGATAAGGAACTTAGAACGAAACAAGCACAGCAGATCTGTGGCTCTAGACAATTTCTTACCCTGAGAATGACACTAGTTTGCTTTTGGGGGGGGGGGGGGGGGGGGGGGGATAGTCTGTTGACAAGAATGTGTTAGTAGTTATGTGCGCTCAGATGAACTCACCTTTCATCTTGATAGCAGACAAGAATATAATATGAAATCACACTTAAGGAATTACAAACACTTATTTTTTTGGTTTAAATTATGTTTTAATTAATTTGCTCAATACTTTTATATTACAAGTGGATCAAAAATGGAAAAAGTCCATTGTACCAATCAACCCAAAGAAATCAGAAGATACAAAAATGCGCAGCAGATTAGTGTCGTACCTGTAGTCAAGGTCACACAATGATTAATGCAGAGCATTGGCTCTTAAGCAGCACTGTCATGTCAATGTTACTTATTAGATTCTATCCACTCTTGCGTATCTCACGTTACCTTTGTATCACAAGACGCTTTGACTGCCAATTGCCTGGCCTCATATTCTTATTAAGCACAGTACTTTCTGTAATAAATAATGCTTCAACCCTCTTCACTCTTACTGTACGTTAAATGCTGTATTGTATGCATCAGTTATGTCTTTCTGGGTTTATAAAATAAAGCTGATTTGGTGTACAATTACATAAGTTCAATATACTTTGTGTTCAAACTTTTTTTTATTTCAAAATCACTACTTGCTATCAGTGAAATAAGATGTTTTTGTTGATCGTTAGGCCTGTTCTGATCATGGGATGCTCATACACCGTTTATTCCCATCTAGTCATTTATGGCATATCCACAGGATATCTCAAAAATGTCTAATTGGTGTGGGTCCCAGCTCTATCTGGAGAACAGGGGCCCGTCTCGCATCCCTTGTAAATGGAGAAGTTGCATGCTCAACTCCATACTTTCAAAACTCCCGTAGAAGTGAATGGAAAGACCCGAGCATGCAATCTCTCCATTCACAGCGGCCGTGAGATGGGGGTGGGACCTGCCCCAACTGGACACTTACGGCATATTCTGTGGAACTGTCATAAGGGTCCGGATGGGAAAAACCCTTCATGTGTATTGGAGCTCTCTCTTCTACAAGTTTTCAACCTCTGAATTTAAACAAGAATATTTCCATTCAGTGAAAGCAAGTAGATGCTGTAGATGGTGTTTAAAAGTGCAGTATTAAAACACACCAAGTAGATTAGAAAGTATCATTACGTTTCATTGTACAATGAATACACTTGCACAACACTGGGTTGTTCCTCCTGGTAAAAATCAGCTCAGTGAAGGACAGTAGGAATAACTGAGGCCTACAGTGCAGTATTTCAATACAAAAGTGAACATAGCATTACATCCACCAATAACAATAAATCCAGAGTCTTTTACAAATTAGAAAGGACTCAAGGCTGGCTAAAGAGGTTTTGCATGATCGGCACCTTACTATAAAAGACACATGTTCAAGAAAGCTGTACTGAGATCTGGGTAATCCAGGATCTAGGCAGCAGAAAAGAAAAAAAAAAGTGCAAAATTTAAAAAAAAAAGTACCTCATATGCGGCAAATATGTTTTGTAATGGGGCATGAGATGTTCTTAACATGACGTAGGTCGAGCAGCTATGGTTTAGGTGCGTTATAAGTTGCTCCATTCAAGATTGTCTATTAAAAGAGTTGTCTGGTGTAACAAACCTGTTTTCCAATACCCGGGGGAAATCAGAGTTAACGGGGGAGGTTCCCTGTTCAAGACCTTTATCTACAAGTAGAATGGATGAAAAAGTATCTCTCTCTGGAGGACATGGCATTGATTTCAGTGTGCACTGCCTAGTGCATCATCACCTCTGTGTTGGCACTGCAGGGATATTGAACATTTGCTTATTACAGCTGCAGAACAGCCAAGTGGATATTGCTTTTAAAGGGAACCTGTGAAAATGCTAATTAACCTGCAGTCAGCATGTCATAGAGCGGGAGGAGCTGAGCAGATTGATATATAGCTTAATGGGAAAAGATTCAGTATAACTTGTATTTAGATTCCTGCTCATTCTCAAGTAGACGGTCCTATCAGTGACTGACCGCTATCTCTGTATACACAGTCATTTAGGGGAAGGCTGTCAATCAATGATAGGACCGGCTCATTGGCTTCAAACTCACAACAAGCAGGAATTTAAATGCAAGATATACAAATTATACTGAATCTTTTCCCATAAAACTATATATAATCTGCTCAGCAACTTCTGCTCTATAACATGCTGCCTTTAAGCTCAGACATCATGTTCAATGTGAAAGGTTCCCTTCAAAGTCCATGAGTGCAAATTAATGGCTATGTTTTTTATTTAATTGATTATGCAATTTTGTAATTAGTTAACATTTTGCACTGTTTTGTGTCTGAAGCCTGCATGCATTACAATGTATAGCAAGATGCTCAATAATGTACACAGTGAACTTGGTCAGACAGCCTCTCTGACAGCTCCTCTCCGTCCCCACTCTTCAATGCTCAGTAAAGCTGAATTCGCATAAGTCTATGTATCAATCAGAATTCATCTTAATTGACCTTTCAGAAAAGGGGGGAGGGGCTGAAGACAACCTGTTAGAACCCATTTGATGGAACTGACCAAACAGCATTGTGCAGATTGCTATGTATTGAAATATATGCAAGCTGCAGAAAAATGTTAACAACCTATCACAAAAGTGTTTTTAATTCCTCACATACTGGATTTAATAACAAAAAAAAAAAGAATATAAAAGATGTCCATAGCCTTTAAAGGCTATGTGCACCTTTGGGGGCAAATTTTTTAAAAATAATCATTGCATTGTACTCATTTTGAGCTAAAATTATTTTTTAAATTGCTCTTTATTATACATTTTGAGCCCTTTTCTCTGTACCTGGCTAAGATGCTCTAGTAGCAGGATCCGAATTTTCTCTCTGTTCCGACAGCCAGCTCTGCTAACGGCTCCTTACCTCTGATCCCTGACCTTATAAAACACTCATTATAGCTCACTCCTTATCTTACTGATCAGAATGGTATTTAACTAAGTGTTTATGACCTTTTAGGCTGAGTTCACACTTCAGTTATTTGATCACTTACAGTATTTTCATCAGTGATTGTGAGCCAAAACCAGTAGTGAAGCCTACACAGCGATGAGGTATAATGGAAAGTTTTGCACCTGTTCTGTGTTTTTGACCTGCACCTGGTTATGGCTCACAATCATTACTGGAACTAACTGACCAAATAACTGAAGTGTGAATGGCTAAATATGCGTATTAAAGATAAACAGATTTATATTTTTTTAGCCCAAAATGAGTAAAATGCAATTATAAAATAAATTGCCCCCGAAGGTGTACATAACTTTTAAGGCTTCTGTAAGACATCAGTTTATAAATATGAATACATTAACAAGAGAAAAAAATATCCTAAGCGAACGTCAATCAATACAACTCATCTTATGCCAAGTACAGACCTTATTTCTGCTTCACATTTTAGGATTGTTTCAAACAACCACAATGTAATACCTTTGTTTTTCCTTGGACACCGTGCACAGGACAGCAGCAGAAACGTACATATACTTATAAGAAATACTTCTTCAGAATTTTCTACTTAACCCTAAAAATAGGATATTAACACCTGAAATCATAGTCTGGAATCAACACAATGGTACCTGTAAATAATTACCGAATAGGAGCGCATTTCTCGATATGTCCCTTCATGGATTAGCACCCTGCCGGCAGGAATAGTATAATGCTTTATTCAGTCAACCTGAGTTGTAGTTCAAGTGAATAAATAAGTAGTCAGACTTGGTTTGTGTTGCCAGAGACAGAGGATCCAATATGAATGGAAATAGCTTGTACCTTCTGACTATCTGATTGCGAAGAGCGATTTACATACAAGAAGATGCCAGCTCCCATACTAAGAAAGGAAGTTCCAATTATTTAATTTACCATCTTGTGCAGGGATTCTTAAAACCACATATACTGCACATGAAGTTTCCTCAAAGTACCAGTGCAGACTTCCATATAATTTTACAACTGCTGTAAACCGAGTGAAAGAAAATTCCCTGCCTTCCCATGTACTGATTTTATTCCAACCTATAAAAAGGTGAACAAAAAAGTTGCGCATATTTGGCTGCGGTAGCTTTGTCCGTTGAAATATTTCTTTTTAGGCACAATTAGGAGTAGGGGTTAAGAATGCAGAGATGCATTAGACATGGAGCAGGTCCTCATCACTGTCATCATGAAAGGAAGCTATAGTAGGCTTGTCCTCCTTTTTACGAGATCTGGATTTTCCAGTCTGTCCTTTTTCTCCATTGGCTATCCCTATCAAGTTCTCATCAGTACCAGATACATATTGGCCTAAAGGTTGGTGTGAAATTTTCTGTTTGTTTCTTGTAGACTGTATTCTGACTTCAGGAACAGTCAAGACCTCGTCTTCACTGTCAAGATCATCAACATGCAGTGACGTGAAGGCTCCGGCTTTAACACTCCTAATGTGACCATTCTCATGATGCGGCTTTCCATGGTTAGCAGATACTTCTTCCATGAGCCACTCTGTTTCATTGTCGGCTTCTTCTTCTGTATTGATCTGAATGATGTGAACCAGAGACACAAATTAGACAATTGAAAAACTAAGCAGAGTTTGTATGATTATGGAATACTGAAAATCTGTATCTGCTATTAAAGGGGGATTCCAGTTTTATGTAATTAATGTTCTTAAGACCTGTCAGCTCTCCTGATGCATTTTAGTAAACGTTTAGAACTTTTCATTATGCTGTTCCTCTATTATGCCTCATAAAAATGTCAAATTTTTTTTTGACAACTGGATGTCACCATTCAACCTGTCAAGGGGGTGTGTCATTACACAGTCTGAATCTGTCAGCTAAGATTAAACAGTGTACCCCTAACTAGTAACACCTAGTCATCATTTTATTCATGAATTTCTAGGAGGAATAACAGAGGATACGGTATATGAAGTTTTAGGAAAGATGCTTCAGAATAGTTTTTTTAGTCAGAATACAGGGGTGAAGATAGACCCTCTAATCACTATATAAATGAAAAGTTATACAACTTTCTAATATACTTTGCGTTTCAGTTTTGCGCCATTTTAAAAATAGCTGTCCTCTATATTCACAGGCTGTAATCCAGTACATACCATATTTTTCCACCCTATAAGACGCACTTTCCCCCCCAAAAGCAAGGGGGGGGATGGGGGGGGGGTCAGTGCTCATTGGTACAGCAGGACCAGGCAGCAGTGAATGCAGCACTCCCTGTGCTGGCTCTGTACTCACCGATCCATGGTCTTCATCTGCCAGCGCCGCAAGCTGTGCTGTGACCTGCATACAGAGTGAAAACCTAGGACGTTCTGTGACCTTACGGTATACGACGTCGGTCATAGCACAGTGCTGCACGATGAGCAGGCACTGGATCTCAGGAGTGGCGACAGGGGGAACAGGACAGGTGAGTGGATTTTTTTTTTTTTTGTCTGATCTGATTAAGGCTACATCCACACGACCGTATGTGTTTTGCGTCCGCAAATTGTGAATCCACAAAAAAAAATAAAAACGATGACATCCGTATGCCACCCGTTTTTTTTTTTTGCGGATCCATTGCAACAATGCCTAAAACGGACAGGAATAGGACATGTTATAATTAATTTTGTGGGGCTACAGAGCGGACATACGGATGCGGATAGCACACAATGTGCTGTACGCATTTTTTGCGGACCCATTGAAATGAATGGGTCTGCATCCTATCCGCAAAAAAAACCTGAACGGACCTGAGGCCTAACATTGGTGGTCTGATCTGAGGTCTGATTGGGAGTCTTATTAATACTGGTGGTCTGAACTGAAGTCTGATTGGGGGAGGTCTGATTTACATTGGGGATCTGAGCTGAGGTTTGATTAACATAAGGGGTCTGATATTTTTTCTCCTATAAAACCTAGGTGTATCTTACAAAGCAATATGGTACCTGGTCCTGCTGTCAATTGAGAAGTGGATACAACTGTATCCAGTCTAGGTAAAACGCTAAGGCTTCGTTCACATCACCGTTCAGACTTTCCATTCTCCTGCTCAGTTTAGAAGCAGGAGAACGGAACGGACGGATTCGGCACATAACTGAGCCGAACAGAACCTAAGGACCCTATAGACTATAATGGGGTCCGTTAAGTTGTGGAAATACTGTAAATAAAAACACCACACACCATTTTTTTTTTTAAATAAGCATTAATAGCACAGTGCTGAGATACAAAACACTGACCCAAGTATTGCCGCTACTAGTGAATCAACAACTGTCCCCTGTTTCACCATGACAGTTTTAAATTTACACGTGTGGCTCATTTTGTAGTTTTTAATAAATAAAAGTATGTAGTTTTCTTACACACAAGTTGGGACCCCTAACGGGGTTTGGTGGTCAATAGACCATGATTGTTATTTTGTATTTATCCCGAGGGTCCCAACAAGGGCACAGAAGTTTAGTGTTCATTTGTATTCAGCCCCCCTGAGTCAATACTTTGTAGGACCACCTTTCGCTGCAATTACAGCTGCAAGTCTTTTGGGGTATGTCTCTACCAGCTTTTCACATCTAGAGGCTGAAATATTTCCCATTCTTCTTTGCAAAATAACTCAAGTACCGTAGATTGGATGGAGAGATTTAGGTCTGGAGTTTGAATATGCTTTTCTCTAACCCAGGGATGCGCCACCAGCTGTTGCAAAACTACAAGTCCCAGCATGCCCTAATAGCTGTAGGCTGTCTAGGTATGCTGGGAGTTGTAGTCCTGCAACAGCTGGAGGCCCGCAAGTTGAGTATTCCTGCTCTAAATCATTCCATTGTATCTCTGGTAGGGATCTAATATTATCGTCCGATATTCATGATTTTTTAAGTTATCGGTATCGGCATCTAACTTTGCCGATATGCTGATAATGCGTCCAGAGCGCTATCACAGAACATGAGCGGGCTGCTGTCAGCGCGCTCATGTTTTCTTAGCAGCACAGGGGAGAACGAGTCACTCTTCTTCCCCACAGTGCCACGCTGCCAATGAGGAGAGATGGGAGGAGGAGGGGCAGGCGCTCTGCACCACCAATGATAATTAAAGTCTAATACACATACAGTTGCCCAGTCTAAATGACAGGAAGCTGCGATTAGCGGCAGTTAACTCCTCAGGTGCCGCAGCTTCCTGTCAGAGGCAGGGTGTCAGCTATGTGATTCTGTGCCGACACACCCACCTCCTGTATTAAACGTTTATCATCATTGGTGGCACAGTGCACCCTCCCCAGTATTAAAAACATTGGCGGCACAGTGTGCCCCCCCTTCCCCCCCAGTTTTAAAGTCATCGGTGGCAGTGGCCACAGGGTCCCCTCCCCTCCTCTTCATTGGAGGCAGTGGCAGCTTCTGATCGGAGCCCCAGCAGTGTAATCCTGGGACTCCAATCAGTTACTGTGACGGTATCATCCGTGTCACCGTCTAGTATTCCCTTCTCCCCTTGAAATAGCACAGCCAAATAATCCACCGAGCAATAAATCGCTATTATCGCTGGTATCGCCAAATAAGTCTATACATTAGCCCAAGCTGAATGCTAGAAATACTTTACTGGAAGGCCTCACATTGAAAAAATACAATTGCTTTTATCCCCTGCTCCCATGCAAGGGAGACACCCACAACAAACATACATTAACCCATAACACAAAAGTTACAACCCACATAGTCTCCTCCCGTCTGCATGTGATATAATCATGGTACACAACGGTTAACATAATCAACACAGGCAGGAGAATACACATTGCCCTCTGTCCTGAGAGACAATCGAATTACAACTCCGTTGTCTCCAGGACAAAGGACAATCGCCAATACACACAGAGAGACAATGGAACAGACATCACTTACTCAAACATACAATGTCCCACCCTTTACAATACACATAGACATTTACCACATCCCAAAATGGCACGAATTAGACCAGGAATTCAAAAGTTAGTACAAGTCTCTTTGGCCTGGCTGTACTCATGGCTTTTCTGCACAAAACCGGTGCATTCAACATGGGACCATAATCGCATGGTAAGAGGCTGGTAAGTAGTCCTCTCTAAGCACTCGTGGTAACCTCAAAAGAGGGGAGTTTGTCACAGTTACCATGGCAGCCACGACGCCACTGAAGCCCTGGCTGCCATGTGTACTATGCACAGGGCAGCAGGGAGTGAAGTTCTATTCACCCTAATAGAGCTCTATGAGGGTGAATAGGACAAGGGATTAAAAGATCCCAGATTATAGCCCCTAAGGGAAGGGAAGGGGGATTGTTATTAAATAAAAAGTAAAAAAAAAAAAAAAACCCACCAAAATATTAAGTATAAATCACCCCCTTTCCCAATTTTACATATAAAATATATAAACAACAAATAAATAAACATCACATATTGCCACATCCAAAAAGTCCAAACTATATATATATATATATATATATATATATATATATATATATACACACACACACACACAGTACAGACCAAAAGTTTGGACACACCTTCTCATTCAAAGAGTTTTCTTTATTTTCATGACTATGAAGGCATCAAAACTATGAATTAACACATGTGGAATTATATACATAACAAACAAGTGTGAAACAACTGAAAATATGTCATATTCTAGGTTCTTCAAAGTGGCCACCTTTTGCTTTGATTACTGCTTTGCACACTATTGGCATTCTCTTGATGAGCTTCAAGAGGTAGTCCCCTGAAATGGTCTTCCAACAGTCTTGAAGGAGTTCCCAGAGATGCTTAGCACTTGTTGGCCCTTTTGCCTTCACTGTGCGGTCCAGCTCACCCCAAACCATCTCGATTGGGTTCAGGTCCGGTGACTGTGGAGGCCAGGTCATCTGGGGCAGCACCCCATCACTCTCCTTCATGGTCAAATAGCCCTTACTTTCAAAGTTTTCCCAATTTTTCGGCTGACTGACTGACCTTCATTTCTTAAAGTAATGATGGCCACTCGTTTTTCTTTACTTAGCTGCTTTTTTCTTGCCATAATACAAATTCTAACAGTCTATTCAGTAGGACTATCAACTGTGTATCCACCTGACTTCTCCTCAACGCAACTGATGGTCCCAACCCCATTTATAAGGCAAGAAATCCCACTTATTAAACCTGACAGTGCACACCTGTGAAGTGAAAACCATTTCAGGGGTCTACCTCTTGAAGCTCATAAAGAGAATGCCAAGAGTGTGCAAAGCAGTAATCAAAGCAAAAGGTGGCTACTTTGAAGAACCTAGAATATGACATATTTTCAGTTGTTTCACACTTGTTTGTTATGTATATAATTCCACATGTGTTAATTCATAGTTTTGATGCCTTCAGTGTGAATCTACAATTTTCATAGTCATGAAAATAAAGAAAACTCTTTGAATGAGAAGGTGTGTCCAAACTTTTGGTCTGTACTGTATATATGTGCTAAACGCTGTAAAATGAAAAAAATAAAAAAATTAATCAAAAATGAAAATGCACAGAATATCGGTATAAGTTATCGGCTATAGGCTTGAAAGTTCACAGGTTATCAGTATCTGTTCTAAAAAAAATCTATATCGGTCGATCCCTAATCTCTGGCTGTATGTTTAGGATCGTTGTCATGCTGGATGGTGAACCTTTGCTCCTGTCTCAAGTCTTTTGCAGCCTCTACCAGGTTTTCTTCCAGGATTGCCCTGTATTTAGCGCCATCCATCTTGCCATCAACTCTGACCTGCGTGCCTGCTAATAAAAAGCATCCTCACAGCATGATGCTGCCAGCACCATGTTTCACTTTATCACAGTACAGTTGAATGCAGGAGGGCACTTTCTTCTGCTAGCCAGGAGCAGAAGTAGCAGATGTTCCTAGCATTAATAAATGCTGAGAGCATCAGATCGCTATGTAAATGACCGGTGGCTTAGGCGGCCCCCTGGTCATCGGCCCACCAGGAAATCTCCCTGTGGGGTCTATGGCCAGTCTGTCCCAGTTGCCCCTTTTCCATAAAGGCCAGATTTGTGCAGTACATGACTAATGTTGCCAAGTGGACAGATTCTCCCACCTGAGCTGTGGATCTTTGCAGCGCCTCCAGAGTGACCATGAGTCCCTTGGCGGCTTCTCTGGTTAGTGCTCTCCTTGCCTGGGCTGTCAGTTTAGGTCGATGGAGAGGTCTTGGTAGGTTTGCAATTGTGTCATACTCCTATTTTCGGGTGATGGATTGAACAGTGCTCAGATACAAGGGGTATTTTTTATAACCTAACCCTGTGTTACACTTCTCCACAACTTTATCCCTGACCTGTCTGGTGTGTTACTTTGTTTTCGTGAGGCTGATAACTAACAAACTTCTGAGGCCTTTACAGGACAGCTGTAGTTATACTGAGAATAAATTACACACAGGTGGACTCTTAACTAATTAAAAGACTTCTGAAGGCAATTGGTCACACTGGATTTATTTAGGGATATCAGAGTACAAGGGGCTGAATACAAATGCACTCCACACTTTTCAGATTTTTATTTATTAAAAATTTTGAAAACCATGTATCATTTTCTTTTCTTTTCACTTCACACATACTTGCTACTTTGTGTTGATCTATCACAAAGATCTATCACATAAAGTATCAATAAAATAAGTATCAATAAAATACTTTTAAGTTTGTGGGTGTAACGTGAAAAAATATAGAAGTTCAACGGGTACGAATACTTTTTGAAGGCACTGCATACTTTCTGCTCCAACTCGCGACCATTTAAAAGAGCTGTGGTTCCCGTCAGTGAAAGTGAAATAATTATTTACACCGAGACTGAAAACCACCTCCAGAACTCAATCTTCACAGCAGGAATACTGTGCTGCTTTTTACACACTGACAAAAAAATAATGCACCAAGGAGTTGTGAATGTAACAATGATATATGTAAGCGATTACCATATAAAAAGAGGGAAAGGATGTGTTTACTGAAGTTCTTACGAAGAGGCCTCCATACTTAAAACCAACTGTCATATCCCAAACAGAAAATAAATTAGTGACTAGATGATACAGTTCCAGTCTGTAGCAGTCTAGGTTCCTCGTTCCAGACACCACTGCAAATGAAGGCAATAATGGCTGGCTGGCAATAGCGGGACAAATAGTGGGAGCCATGATTGCAAATTTCCTTCTGGAAACGCCTGGAAATTGTGCAGGCAGAAGAGTAAGGGGTGTGTAATGAAGGTGCCAGCTGTGTTTGGATGATAGACAATGAAACTGTGGGAGTTGCTCGTGATTGTCGGCAGATCAAACAATCCTCACTATTGCCAGTCTGTCCAGGCCATTTGGAGCCTGTTTGCCATGTGTTCATGGCCTAAATGGCGGACATTTTCTGGAAATGACCATCCTACTTCACTCAGTCCAATTATGCACACCCCCTCAAAAACTGCCAACTGATCAAAATATCTTCGAGTCATAGAAGCATGTTAGACAGTCAACAATCTCTCACCAAGTAATACACTACCCAAAAGTAACCTCTGAGAGCCTTTTGACAGGGAAGTGGAGGAAACACTTTTACACCCTCTTGTGGGCAAGACCCAGTGTATAATCATAACATATCTTTATTTACACTTATGCCTGAGACATAAATGCATGCCAAGTTTTGCAGCAATCGGACATTTCTACATGGTTGTATTATTTTTGTCAATATGTGCATATTACATACAGTAAATACAGTCATCAATCTGCAGAATGTTTCCATGTAGTTCAGCACAAACCAAACATAGCCCTACATCAGTGGTACTGAGACCATACTATACAAACTGGTCATGGACTGACCAGAATTAATTTTAGGCTGCAGTCTAAAAGCTGTTGTAATCGCGCTACATAAGATCGCAACATTACCTACTACGTTGTTCTTCATCTTGACATGTTGCTACTTACAAATTGCCACAACCATGATATAACTGAGGATACCGATACTGGCGGCAAGTGGACCGGACCAGTACCATACAGAATTGCACCGGAGAAAGGGGGGGACTGACATGGATATGAGCTAGGCCAATGCATAATATAGTTAAAGAGGACCTTTCACCTATTATGACAATGTGAACTAAGTATACAGACATGGAGAGTGGCACCCAGGATCTCATTGCACTTATTATCCCTGGGCGCCGCTCCGTTCTCCCGTTATGCCCTCCGGTATCTTCGCTCAGTAAGTTATAGTAGGCAGAGATTTCAGTCACTAAGTTATAGTAGGCGGAGTCTGCCCTTGTTCTGCTGTAGCGCTGGCCAATTGCAGCGCAGAGCTCACAGCCTGGGAGGTTATTTTCTCCCAGGCTGTGAGCTCTGCAATGTGATTGGCCAGCGCTACAGCAGAACAAGGGCAGACTCCGCCTACGATAACTTTGTGACCGAAGATACCGGAAGGCATAGCGGGAGAACGGAGCAGGGAATGGATTTTTGGGCAAAACCACCACATGTGGGATGGAGTTCCTTTTTGATCACAGCCTCTCCAGCAACTAGCCGAATATTCTGCACCTGCACTTACATGTGATATCCTGTCTGGAGTCAGATACCATCTTAGTTGAATTTTCCTGTTCTGCATGGTTTATAGCTGGTCTCCCTAAGGTCAGCTATTGTTTTGTTTGAGTAGTCTCCAAAGCATTGCTCCCAGTTAGCAAGAATCCTACTCCACACTGATGAGGGCCAACACCCCGAAACAGCTGTCTGTGGATGGATAACTGGCTTAGGTCTTCCCTGTCACATCCTTAAAGCTTGTAAAAGAGCGGGATCTTGACATAGGGGCCACTTAATATGGTGGATTTGGTGATCTCTGTAATGGGGACACCCCTTTGCTTGGTTTTCCTTCCTTTGAGGGATATCTAGCTTTCACTGTGTTGAAGACCTGTAACCAGGGCCGCTGATAGGCCAGTACAGCTGGCCCAGTTGTACCGGGCCCGGCTGGCAGGGGGGCCCGGGCAGCCTCGACAATTAATGTTTTTTTTAAAAAAAAAAAAAAAAAAAAAAACCTCCACAGCCCTGACCGCTAGTCAACGTAACGCCCCAGATCCTCCCCCCCCCCCCCCCGCGCTCTACGTTTTTTTTTTTTTTTTTTTAAATCGTCGCTCAGTACTACCTGCCTGCTTGCTGTGCCTGTAGGGACTATTTCCTCTGTTTCGGGCGCGGAAGAGTATCTCTTCTCTTCTCTCTCCCGCGCCCGCTCCTCTGCTCAGTCCCGGAATCAAGTCCCGGCCAGCTTGTCGGCTGTTTTTTTTTACCGCCGCTTCCGGGTAGGTCTTCTGCGGGACTGGGCGTTCCTATTTGATTGACAGGCTTCCGACCGTCGCATACTGCGCGTCACGAGTTGCCAAAAGAAGCCGAAGACCGTGCAACATCGACTGTGTCAGGTGGGGGTCAGCGTCTGTGTCAGGTGAGGTGGCCAGGTGGGGTCAGCGTCTGTGTCAGGTGGGGGTCAGCGTCTGTGTCAGGTGGGGGTCAGCGTCTGTGTCAGGTGGGGGTCAGCGTCTGTGTCAGGTGGGGGTCAGCGTCTGTGTCAGGTGGGGGTCAGCGTCTGTGTCAGGTGGGGGTCAGCGTCTGTGTCAGGTGGGGGTCAGCGTCTGTGTCAGGTGGGGGTCAGCGTCTGTGTCAGGTGGGGGTCAGCGTCTGTGTCAGGTGGGGGTCAGCGTCTGTGTCAGGTGGGGCCCCCTGATCACCCCCCTGTCATTGATTACCCCCCTGTCATTGATCAACCCCTGTAAAGCTCCATTCAGACGTCCGCATGATTTTTACGGATCCACTGATAGATGGATCGGATCCGCAAAACGCATCCGGACGTCTGAATGAAGCCTTACAGGGCTTACAGAAGGCGGCGTCTGGGGAGGGGCCAAGGGCGGGGCCAGGGGTGTGGCTGAAGGAGGGATCAGGGGGTGGAGCTGAAGGGGGCCCCGTCATGTATGCCGTACGGGGCCCCATGATTTCTATCAGCGGCCCTGCCTGTAACGGGGGCTCCACAGTTATTTTGCATATTACTGTTTCCCAGGGAGCTTTGCACTTTGGATTGCTGTGTCGAGACTCTTAGGCTGCGTTCACACGGGCGAGATTTCCGCGCGGGTGCAATGCGGTAGGTGAACGCATTGCACCCGCACTGAATCTGGACCCATTCATTTCAATGGGGGCTGTTCAGATGAGCGATGATTTTCACGCATCACTTATGCGTTGCGTGAAAATCGCAGCATGCTCTATATTCTGCGTTTTTCACGCAACGCAGGCCCCATAGAAGTGAATGGGGTTGCGTGAAAATCGCAAGCATCCGCAAGCAAGTGCGGATGCTGTGCGATTTTCACGCATGGTTGCTAGGTGACAGTCTATTCACTGTATTATTTTCCCTTATAACATGGTTATAAGGGAAAATAGTAGCATTCTGAAAACAGAATGCATAGTAAGTGATCAGTTGAGGGTTAAAAAAAATAAAAAAAATTAACTCACCTTCTCCGTTTGTTCGCGTAAGTCCCGGTCTCTTCTTTACTTCTCAAAAGATGAACTATGGGCTAAAGGACCTTTGGTGACGTAAGATCACATGCTCCAATCACATGGTCCATCACCGCGGCTACATTTTGCAAAAAGACATCTGAAGTCTCCCAAAAGCATGTGGGAAAAGGTGTTATGGTCTGATGAAACCAAGGTTGAACTTTTTGGCCATAATTTTAAAAAAAGATATATTTGGCGCCAAACCTTAGTTAAGCTAGAGGGAATTATGAACAGTTCCAAATACCAGTCAATATTGGCACAAAGCCTTCAGGCTTCTGCTAGAAAGCTGAACATGAAGAGGAACTTCATCTTTCAGCATGACAACGACCCAAAGCATACATCCAAATCAACAAAGGAATGGCTTCACCAGAAGTAGTTTTGGAATGGCCCAGCCAGAGCCCAGACCTGAATCTGATTGAAAATCTGTGGGGTGATCTGAAGAGGGCTGTGCACAGGAGATGCCCTCGCAATCTGACAGATTTGGAGTGTTTTTGCAAAGAAGAGTGGGCAAATCTTGCCAAGTCAAAATGTGCCATGCTGATAGACTCATACCCAAAAAGACTGAGTGCTGTAATAAAATCAAAAGGTGCTACAAAGTATTAGTTTAAGGGTGTGCACACTTGTACAACCATATTATTTTAATATTTTTTCTTCCCTCTACCTAAAAGATTTCAGTTTGTTTTTCAATTGAGTGGTACAGTTTATAGGTCACATTATAAGGTGAAAAAAAGTTCTGAAATGATTTATCTTTGTCTCATTTTTTTTTACATCACAGAAACCTGACATTTTTAACAGGGGTGTATAGACTTTTTGTATCCACTGTATGTAATTCCAAACTATTCCAAAACAGAGCATCTTAAAAGGTGATGTCATTATGAGTTGCTTCTCCTATTCTCTCCAAAATACTAGTTTCCTAAATAGGAACTTTACAAAGCACAACCTCCTTTATGATAGAAATTAGCACAATAACTAACCAGACACTTGATCCCCTGCACCTACAAGTACAGAAAATTACATCTCCAGCTGAAATGTCATTTATGTAAGTGGCCATTCTGGGATTTCAGTGAAAAGCGATCATTACCTTTGTATATTTGTAGGACACGCTGGAACTTCTCCGGCAGCAGTTGGTTAGCTTATACATAACCATTTCCCTTCAAATAAAACACAGAAATGTCAACAAGTAAAACCAGTTTACAAATTAAAATTGCAGTCTCCATGTTAATCAATGTCAAAGTAGAACTCAGAGAGATCCCAGAGATTTACTTCCAAATAAGCAAACGTGCTTCAGCACTAAAAGGTATATATGTTAGATTCAGAAACTACAGTTCAAATAAAAAGTGGAGCAGATGCCTATAGCAACCAACTAGGTTTCATATCTGGAATCTTACTGGTTGCTGTAGGTGACTTCACTTTTTCTTCAGGCTAAGTTCACACAATTCACAGGAGAAAAATCAGTAGCAGATTACTAGCTGTTTTTTTGGTGGCATATTTCTAATTTAATGATGGATTCAGAGGAGTATTACAAGCTTTTTAGAAGAGTATTTGGCTGGGGATTCGGAAGAGGTTTTGCCAGCAGTTTTTTCATCTTGCTCTAGGTTCGGATATAATTCAAAAGCATTTTTGGTGGCAGAAACAACATTAAAAATGCTTCTAAAACTGCTAGTGTTTTATCTGCTTCCCCATTGACCACAAAATCATCTAACAATTTGTTTCTAAGTAACATGCCAATTCAGATTCAGATCTCAATTTAGCGGCGGAAAAAAAACCATCACCATGTGCACATAATGGCGTTTGTTTTTTTTAAGTCAATGGAAAGCCATTAGAAGCATTTTGCTGGCAGAACTGACATTTTCCATGATGGAATCCGCAACGGATTTTATTTGTGTGAACATAGCCTCAAGTGTTGATAAATCGTCTGCACTGGAGGCACTGACTACACACTTGCACTGACTACAAAAAGACCCCAATGGAAAAAATACTTTGGGTCCCCCGTTTTCCACCTAGCAGAGTGCCAATCATAAAAATTCTCATTCATATCTCTTCAATAAGTCCTTCACCAGTGTGTCAGTCCACCAGTGAATGAATGGGAATGAGTGGAGTCATCTATATGTAATTTCATAGACTATAGGGCGCACTTAGCTCCTGAAATCTGCAGAAAAAGCGTAGAGTGCCATTTCAATAAGACATGAAGTAGCTAACAATCATTGTCAGTCATATTTATGGTTATAGAACACATTTTTTGGTCACCAATGTGCATTCCTCTATCAGCACTTCCAGGCATTTATTCCCACTGAAAGAACCCACATATTTCCATCTTTTTCACTGTACAGACAGCTGTTTGCCTGAATCTAAGCTTGTAAGGTATGAAATATGATCTAATATCAATAACCAAATGTTTGTATGTCCACCAGGAATGCACCAGATAAACTGGAGACTTCCTCATAGTTTAAAGACCAATGTTCCTCAATTCCAGTCCTCAGGACCCATCTGAGGGTCGTGATTTGAGAATCTCTCACAGAATGAATTACTAATTATATCACCTGCTCAATACTAAGGTGGGCCATGAGGGCTGGAGATGAGGAACACTTCTACAGACTATTAGTTAACAAATGAGGCAATAAAAAAGAAAGAAAGATGGGCAATGTAGCTCAGTATAGCAGACGCATTTTAGGGTACCAATCTGGAGAAAAGCTTTTGGGCTGGGTTGTAAGATTATTGCATCTTATAAAAAAAAAAAGTAAAAAATAAAATTAACATAGTATTTCACAATAAAGTTTATGTAACAATTAATAAAAAACTAAAGGGACTCACCTTCTTTCTTTCTTGTACAACAACAGCACAACTAGACATGCCACCAGAATCACCAGAAGAATGCTGAGAACGGCACCCACAGCTTGGCTCCTACCAGATAGGCCTTGAAATTGATTCTCATTATCAGATTTGTCACCGATTTCTTCTGGACTGTAAAGCACACAAAACAATATGCAAAATTATACACAAAATGTACAATGCTATTTAACATCAATATTCTGGTTAAAAATGTAAGAAGCAGCAATATTAAAGGGGTTTTCCAGAGGGAAAAAAGAAGTGGCAGAGGGCATACAATGGATTGGAAAAAAAAAAAAAAAAGATGCTCATCTCACCAACTCTCCACCGCTGCCTGTGTCCCCACTGGTCTCTCTACATGCAGGAAATGCCTGCAAATGCCCAATAAGCCAATTATTTTATGGAGCAGTGACCTGGCTCAGCCAGTGATTGCCTAGGCGGGCATTCTGTGTGTGTTAAGACAGGATCAGGAAGCAGAGACAAGCTGGGACCAAGGCAGTGGATCAGAGAGGAGAGTACCGATTCTTCTTTTTTATGCTCATTGTGAACCAAACCAGCAATATTTTTACAATAGGAAATTCCATTTAACATGACAGATACATTTCAAACAAAGGAATGTAGAAGATGTCCACTAATGGTTGATGAAGAACCAAAGATGTGTGCTGCAACTTACACTAGTGGGCAAACAGCAGAGGTGTACCAGGCGAACAGATACTGACAGTCAGCGGTTTCATGTAGGAATTCTGGTTGTCCTTCCCCATGGGATGGGCTGCAACGTAACAATATAGAAGAGGTGGCGTTTTTTGTCTTGTCTTTACCACACTTTGAGCTTGAGGTGAAAACAACATCCAAGTCATCATCTGTAAAGACGAAAAGTAATATAAAAATGATTCAACCACACTGAATGGTGAGAAGCTTTGGTCTGTCCAGTCAAAAAAAGATTTATATATATATATATATATATATATATATATATATATATATATAATATATATATATATATATATATATATATATATATAGAGAGAGAGAGAGAGAGAGAGAGAGAGAGAGCGCAAGAGAGCGAGAGCGATAATTTGATGATAACTGAGCTTAACCTCTTCCCAACTGCCTCAAGTAATTTAAAAATGGCACATGGCGCAATAGCACCCAGGACTAACGTATAGGAGTGATGATGATGTCAAAACGCATAAATTTAACCAGTCATATGCTGTGGTCAAATGTGATGGCATTCGCCATTTGACAGCTCCCCTTAGCGAGATTCAGGGGAGCTGGGTGTAGTGTGCAGCAGCTTCTGTACTCCTGAGTGATACGAGGCTGCCACAAATTAGTTTCTTGGCTCCATAGGAATATAGGGGGTCATTTATTAAGACCTGCATTTTAGACGGAAAAAAAGTCAAAATTGCATATTTGACCTTTTTCTGGTCATTTCATCTCCCACAAAAAATTTTATAAAATCAGAGTGATAAATACCCCAAAATGGTATTAATGAAAAGTACAGATCGCTTGCAGAAATATGTGCCCTCAGACAGCTCTGTACACATTAAAGGGTAACTGTCATATTTTTTTTATTTGCTAGTTTATTAGAGCAAGGCATGTATACCTAAGTTAGACTGTCAATGATTGCCAAAATATCTGTAATTACCTTATAATAACAGATTTCATTAATGTCCTCTGTCCCTTTCTAATGGCTCATCTGTCTCCGGCTAGGAAGACAGAGGGGCGGTCCTTCACACTGCATGCCTGCATTAGGCTTCAGAGTGAGGAGGCGTGTCTCTCAGTAATCCAATCTGATTGGCTGGCAGGAAGCTGCTGGCTACAGCAAGTTTGTATGTGACCTGAGGGAATGCAGTTTTGGTCTCAGAGAACTGGCAGAGGAGCCATCTTGAGAAGATCCTCACAATGTAGGATTCAAAACAGCCCTAACTAAGGGGAAAACCTCAAGAAAAACTGTGGTAAGTGAAGAAACTAAAGATTGCTTTATGCATAATGCTGCTGCAGCAGTAACATATGCTAAAATAGATTTTTTTTTAAATGAAAATATGACAGTTATCCTTTAAAATAAAAAAAAGTTAAGGAGGTCAGAATATGGTGATGCAAAAAAAAATATTTTTCCAGTATTAAAACACATCATAAACTACACATCTGGTATCGATGTAATCGTACTGACCCATTGAGTGAAAGTAACAGGTCAGTTTTACCACATAAGACACGCTGTAAAGACAAAACCCATAAAAATGTGTCGGAATTGTGGCTTATTTTTTTTTATAATTGCACCCCACTTGGAATTTTTGCCACTAGATGCAACCATAAATGATGTCATTAGAAAGTACAGGTGAAACTCGAAAAATTTGAATATCGTGCAAAAGTCAATTCATTTTAGTAATGCAAATTAAAATTTGTGAAAAGGTTCAATATTCTAGGCTCAAAGTGTCACTCTCTAGTCAGCTGATTGATCCATACCCCCTGAGCAAAGGGTACCTCAAAATTGTAACTTTAGGGCTTACAGCTTATGAAAACCCCAATCATCCAAATTATAACACATAAAGGCTTGAAATAGACTCATTACATGCAAAGTGAGATATCTCATACGTTAGTTTCACCTTTTAAGTTGCATTACTGAAATAAATGCACGATATTCAAATTTTTCCAGTTTCACCTGTACAACTTATCCCGCATTAAACAAGTCCTCTGTGAATGGAAAAACAAAAAAGCTATGTATTTGGGAAGGCTGGAAGTGAAAAACCCCAAATCGCCTGCTCTTGAAGGGGTGAAAAGATTGTTCATGCAAATATAGGAGTGGATGGAGATTGAGCTGTTAAGAGCTTGTGTGACAGATTTGACCACTTGCCATAAACGGATACGTAAAAGCTGAAACATAAAAATAAAATAAAAATCTAACAAAAAATATATACGATACATATCTTAAACACAAATACAGGCATTTCAAATTAAATTAATCAAAAGGTGCCCATATAGTAGTTAAGGCAATATTCTGTTATGTTATCACACATTTGTGAAGTTTATCAAGCAGGCAGAAATACAAAATACTTCTGTGCTTCTCTATGCAGCTGCTAGAGCCATATGTTTTAGGAGAACGCCCACTGAGAAAGCATTTACGCACAGTAGTTAAGGAGATAAAAAAATAGTGTATAAAGCCTCAAAACACATACATTTCCATGTATACCTTTTACTGCAGAATATCCCACTTAAACAGAAAATAATAAAGTTCTACTTCAAAGACTTAGAAAGGTGTATAAAAATAAAAAAATAAATAAAAAGAACATTGCTCTTGCAAGATAAAAGGATAAAAAGGAACAATTTTCTTACCATCAAGGTAATACTTTGCATTTCCGGCAGAGCCGACAGCCCGAGTAAAGTCCTCAGTAGTCTTTACTTGACATATGCTGGCTTTGTTACATTTCGGATAGGTTGAGTTCTCATTTCCAGAAAGCTGAATTTCATATATGTATTTATCTTTGGTCCTTATATCACCACTAGCTGTATAAGACCTGTGGGGACAGAAATTTATTTTTTATGTTTCAGTGTCTATATTACGTGTTTAAATGATGGGGTGATTGTGTTTTTATAAATTATTATTTATTTTTTTTACAAACCTTCAATTTCATGGTTTGCTGTTAGTGGATATGTAATGAACTTAAAAGTCACAGAAATTCATGTCAATAGGTAGACCAGGAGGGGATGTTTCCCCTGCCCAGTGTAGAGATTTCCCCAATAAACTTTATCCTTTCCCTTTAATATTTTAACCACTTACATATACCATAATATCACCCTTTCATTCGATTTCAACAACTCCTTCTTGGTGTGTTATTTTTTGCCAATGAGTGTAGAAGCAGTTTCTCAGAGGTGAAACCCATACCTATTAAATATTTATGGCATTTATTTTTTATTTTTTTTATAAACGTCACCATGAGGTCATCAGACCCTGTGTCTGATAAAGCCACACCTGTAATGATTTACATAACTGCAGAAATCTAACATTTCTATCGGACAAAAAAACATAACGAATCCAATGGGTACTTCAAAAATGGGACCCATTGCGCACTGCCATGAACGGAAAACAGGCTAAATGCCTCTCTCCAGTCACTGCTATAAAACTTCTGAAAGGCTTGAAATAGCAGCGGCTCCCAGAGGTGGAACCTGCATATATCGGATATATAACTTTAGATGGGAAAACATCTTTAATAAATGTTACATAATACATTAGATGCACCTCAACAATGTGGCCCTAAAAAAATAAAAATAAAATAAAAAAAAAATCATACAAAAAACAAATTCTCATACAGCTGTCAACAATAAAAAGATTTATGGTTCCTGAAATGCAGAAGAGTGGAAACATCTGACACATGTGGTACCACATAATCTTTGTCTTATTTTGTAGAACTTTGTATCCAGAGATAAGAATTTCAAACCAGTGTATTGTCTACTACCAGCTAGTTATTTATATAACATCCCCACAAATCAATTAAAAGGAGATATCTGAGATTGGACAAAAATCTAGCCAGGGGAGAGGGGCTTTGTTTACATGGTTACACCAATGACGTGACCACTGCAGCCAATTACTGGCTTCAGTGGTGTACGGCTCGAAAGTGCTGAGGCCTGTGATTTACTGCAACAGGTGTGTGGACAGGCACATCATCAGTGATGCCAAGTAAACAGTCCAGTGGGTAATTTAACCCTTTCTACCCGGGGGCCAGTTTTCACCTTCCTGCCAAGGCCATTTTATGTGGTAATAACTTTGGAACGCTTTTATTTATCCAAGACATTCTGAGACTGTTTTCTCATGACACATTTTACTTCATGACAGTCATAAAATTGAGTCAATATATTTCACCTTTATTTATGAAACAATGCAAAATTTACAAAACATTTAGAAAAATTAGCAATTTTCAAAATTTCAATTTCTCTGCTTTTAAAACAAAGTGAGACCTCATAAAATATTTATTACTTAACATTTCCCATATGTCTACTTTATGTTTGCATAGTTTTGTAAATGTCATTTTATTTTTTGGGGACGTTAGAAGGCTTAGAATTTTAGAAGCAATTCTAAAAACATTAAAGAAAACTTCCAAAACCCCACTTTTTAAGGACCAGTTCAGGTCTGAAGTCACTTTGTGGGGCTTACATAATAGAAACCCCCCCCATAAAATGACCCCATTGTAGAAACTACACCCTCAAGTTACCCAAAACTGGTTTTACAAACTTTGTGAACCCTTTAGATGATCCACAAGAATTAAAGAAAATGGAGATGACATTTCAAAATTTCACTTTTTTGGCAGAATTTTCCATTTCCATTTTTTTCTTTAACACATCGAGGGTTAACAGCCAAATAAACGCAATATTTATTTCCCTGACTTCTGAGGTTACAGGAACACCCCACATGTGTTCATAAACTGATGTAAGGGCGCAGAAGGAACGGACTGACACATGGTTTTTGGAAGGCAGATTTGCTGGACTGGTTTTTAGACACCATGTCCCATTTGAAGCCCCCCTGATGCACCCCTACAGTAGAAAACTCCAAAAGTGACCCCATTTTGGAAACTAGGGGATAAGGTGACGTTTTATCTGTCCTATTTTATGGTACATATGCTTTTTAATCGCTCTATATTATGTTTTTGTGAGACAAGGTAAGCAAAAAATGGCTGTTTTGGCACAGTTTTTATTTATTTATTTTTACAGCATTTACGTGAGGGGTTAGGTCACATGATATTTTTATAAAGCAGGTCGATACGGACGTGGCAATACCTAATATGTATACTTTCTATTTAAGTTTTACACAATAATAACATTTTTTAAACAAAAAAAAAATTATGTTTTAGTGTCTCCACAGTCCGAGAGCCATAGCTTTTTTATTTTTTGACCGATTGTCTTAGGCCTCTTTCACACGGGCATCCAGGATTTGCTACGGATGTGTCACATGTGCATTGTGGGAAACCCGCGCGAGTAGGCACGCAGCAATTGGTCAGTTTTGTCTGCGATTGCGTTCCGATGTTCAGTTTTTTTCTGCGCGAGTGCAATGCGTTTTGCATGCGCGTGAGAAAAAACTGAATGTGGAACCCACATCCGAACCTGGACTTCTTCACTGAAGTTCGGGTTTGGATTAGGTGTTCTATTCATTTTATTATTTTCCCTTAATAATAGCATTCTTAATACAGAATTGCTTACTAAAATATGCCTTGAGGGGTTAAAAGAAAAAAAAAAAAAAATTAACTCACCCCATCCACTTGTTTGCGCAGCCGGCATCATCTTTTTTCAGGACCTGCAAAAGGACCTTTAATGACGTAATCGCGCTCAGGTGACGTCAGCGCAGGTCCTGCTGAATGAAGATAGAAGATCCTTCTATCGTAATTCAGCAGGATCTGCGCTGAC
Source organism: Bufo bufo (assembly GCF_905171765.1). Lineage (NCBI taxonomy): Eukaryota > Metazoa > Chordata > Amphibia > Anura > Bufonidae > Bufo > Bufo bufo. Next base: position 464,663,925 of record NC_053392.1, on the reverse strand, counting down.
GTCACCGCGCTCACCACGTGGTGAACGAGATTACGTCAAAGGTCCTTTTGCAGGTCCTGAAAGAAGACAATGCTGGCTGCGCGAACAAGTGAATGGCGCAAGTTAATTATTTATTTATTTAAACCCCTAAAAAGGCACATTTTACTATGCATTCTGTAATAAGAATGCTATTATTTTCCCTTATAAACATGTTATAAGGGAATAAAATACAGCTATTAGACTTTAATGGGGTTTCTCATCCCTATCATCTCCTAGCAGCCATGTGTGAAAATCGCACCGCATCCGCAATTGCTTGCGGATGCTTGCGATGTTCACGCAGACCCATTCATTTCTATGGGGCCTGCGTTGCGTGAAAAGCGCAGAATATTGAACATGCTGCGATTTTCACGCAAGGCAGCAGTGATGCGTGAAAATCACCGCTCATCTGCACTGCCCCATTGAAGTGAATGGGTCCGGATTCAGTGAGGTGAACGCATTGCACCCGTGCAGAATTCTCGCCCGTGTGATAGGGGCCTTAGGTAGGGACTAATTTTTTGCGGGATGAGATGACGGTTTGATTGATTCTATTTTGGGGGGCATACGCCTTTTTGATCGCTTGGTGTTGCGCTTTAAATAAGGTTAGGTGACAAAAAATAGCTTTTTTGGCACAGTTATAATTTTTATTTTTTTACGGTGTTCATCTGAAGAGTTAGGTCATGTGATATTTTTATAGAGCAGTTTGTTACGGACATGGCGATATCTAACATATCTACTTTTTTATTTATTTCACATTTATTACACAATAATAGCATTTTTGAAGCAAAAAAAAAAAAGAAAATCATATATTAGTGTCTTCATTGTCTGAGAGTCAGTTTTTATTTTTTGGGCGATTGTCTTAGGTAGGGGCTTTTTTGCGGGATGAGATGACTTTATTGGTACAATTTTGGGGGGCATATGCCTTTTTGATCGCTTGGTGTTGCAATTTTTGTCATATAAGGTGACAAAAAATGGTTTTTATTTTTATTACTGTGTTCACCTGAGGGGTTAAGTCATGTGATTTTTTTTATAGAGCTGGTTGTTACGGACGCGGCGATACCCAATATGTACACTTTTTTTTATTTATTTCAATTTAAACACAATAATTGCATTTTTGAAAAAGAAATTAAAATTATTTTTGAGTGTCTCCATGTTCTGAGAGCTATAGTTTTTTTGGGCGATTGTCTTACGTAGGGGCTCTTTTTTTGTGGGATAACGTGACTGTTTTATTGGTACCATTTTGGGGGGCATAAGCCTTTTTGATCGCTTGGTGTTGTACTTTTTGTGATGTAAGGTGACAAAAATGTTTTTTTTTAATCTTTTTTATTTTTTTTACAGTGTTTATCGGATAGGGTGGATCATGTGATATATTTATAGAGCCGGTCATTACGACGCTGCGATACCTAATATGTGTGTGTGTTTTCATATTTTTTTTTGTAATATAAAATCTTTCTTTTTACTTGAAACGTTTTTTTTTTTTTATTAAAAACTCTTTTTTTTACATTTTTTTAACTTTATTTCTTCCCCACCCTTGGACTTTACTTTTGGGGGTCTGATCCCCTCTGCAATGCATTACAATACATCTGTATTGTAATGCATTGCCTGTTAGTGTATTACACTGAGTCATACACTAACAGGTTGCCTAGGACAGTGTTTCCCAACCAGTGTGCCTCCAGCTGTTGCAAAACTACAACTCCCAGCATGCCTGCACAGCCAAAGGCTCTCCGGGCATGCTGGGAGTTGTAGTTTTGCAACAGTTGGAGGCACACTGGTTGGGAAACACTGGCCTAGGAGACCCAGCCTAAGGCTGAATCTTCTGGGCACCCGTAGAAGGCAGGTCCCTATGCCGTGCAAGGCATCGGGCAGCCTTCTCACCCATTGGATCCCCGCCACAGCAGCGCGGAGACCCGATGGGCTCCCTCACCTGCCGCAAATCCCTTCTATGCCGCGGTCAGTGCTGATCGCGGCATAGAAGGGGTTAATCTGCCACCATCGGCTGGTACAGCGGGGGCCCGGCTATCAGGGACGTCAAAATGGTAATTAGTAATAGTACGTCTTATGTCAGGAAGAGGTTAATAAAATACCCAATAAATCACCCCACTCCATTGCAGGCTGGATTTTCTCCAATCTGGGGCAAATCATTTGATGGATAATATACATAATGATCAAGCTTTCACAACCCACAACCATCTACTCCCTAGCCTCTTTTCCTCTTTGGTTCCTGAACTACATAGATAATAGATTTTTTTTATCATGTACTGCATTTTATCATCTTGTACCTGATCCAAAACTTGGAAAATAAAATGGAAAATAAAAACCTCCATTAACCATTATATGCAGACTCTAAACTGGATAAAACCAACCGAATCCCTTTTCACACTTACTTGATGTAGATCCTGGTTAAATTGATATTTACACCATTTTCTAAATGGATTATTCCATTTGTCATTGTAACTTCTTTTGGAACAACCGCACATGCTGCTCGTGTCTCCCACTGAATGTAGTAGTGACAAGACTGTGTATCGTACCTAGAATAAATAATAATAAAAATAATACCAATAAACTCCCATCTACTATACATACAGCCAACACTTATCTTATGTGTAAGCCATCTACACACATTAGATGTCAGGGGGTCTCAACAGTTTTAGCAGGACCACTGAATCCAATATGGGGTCCAATAGTTCCTCGATTCAGATGCCACATTAGGTTTCAAGACCTGGATAACATAATACTAAAAAGAGAGCTGAGACTACAAGCAACACAGTGAACCTACACTATATATAACAATTCCCTTACAAATCATTTTATCATTTGGAGACATCTCAATGGTCAGTGTCTGAAATAGGAGTAACGTTTTAAGAGAAAAGGAGTGTTTCATAAGTAATATCGCCTACAATGTCATTACAGGGGGGTGTCCGAGACATATTTTTATTTTTTTGTTCCAGCACAGCCACTCCTTCCACCAGGATTTATTGTTCTGACTGCAGCAGTGACATGTTCGTATACTACCGGTGACTGCTGCAGCCAATCACTGACCTCAGTGGTCCTGTGTTTTATACTGCTGTGGACAATGACTAGCTTCAGCAGTCATGTGTGTTATAAGGCATGCTATCACTGCAGCGGAGCTCGAACGGAGGGGGTTTGGAGTGGTAGATATAAAATTTTTCATTATTACAAATATCCCGTGGCAAAAAATCTGTTTCTGTGCTGTATGAACTCTCTAGCTAAGCTGTGCTGGTAGGTACAACTCTAATAGGCATATTGGGAGTGTCTCAAATATCACCGAATACCTAAGGCCATATTAATACAATGTTAGCTTTAGGGCTAATGTACACGACCATATGAATTTTGCAAAAAATACAGATGACGTCCATGTGCATTCCGTATTTTGCAGAACGGAACAGCCAGCCCCTAATATAACTTTACTATCCTTGTCCGTAATGCAGACAATATTAGGACGTTCTATTTTCTTTTGCGGAATGGACATACGGAAACGGAAAGCACAAGGAGTGACTTCCTTTTTTTTGCGGACCCATTAAAATGAATGGTTGTGCATACGGTCCGCAAAAAAAAACGGAACGGACACAGAAAGCAAATACATTCGTCTATAGTATAAGAGTCAAAGGAATCAACAAATCTAGAGAGGAGGTATACAGGAACTGAGATGGCAGAGAAGTTACTTAGTCCACATGTTGAACAATATACACTACCAGAAAATGAAAAAAACTACACCTGGAAAGCTTCATGTGATTGAAAAAAAGACTGACCGATGCTAGGGGTGCCAGGACAATGATCACGTTACCACAGCGGTGTGCCCTTTCCTTCGGGTACTCCAGCAGGGAATATGTTGACGCAGAGTCACATTAATACTGGGTGGCATCTCCCCTTGCTGTGATACAGGCTGGCGCTCTGCCATGGTAATGGCCATGATAACATGAATGTTTCAGCTCACCACTGCCCTAGTTCAGTTCCACAATCTTCCCCCTGCATCAGAACGTTTCTTCGGATCTCCGTGTGGGCTCAGGGTCATACACTTGTGCATAACCTACTTCTGGCACTCCTAAAAACAGATGCTTTTATTCATTCACATTAAAAGTTAGCACCCACAGCTACAGAAATGATGATTATAACAAACGTACTGTATCCTTATTCATGGTCCATGAGTAAGGAAACGTTTGGTTATCTGAAACATGTAGGTCTGTTTTAATACGAATGAATAAAAGCATCTGCTTCTATGGAGACGAGTGCCGGAAGAATGTTATGCACAAATAGTAATGGTCATACAAATGCTGGATATCCTCCTGGCGTGTGTCATTCCAAGCTCTTTCAAATTGGACCTGTAGTTCAGCCAAGGTGGTTGTTGGCATTGTGCATGGGAGATCCATCAACCTATCCAGCCCCAGACGTTCTAAATGGTGGAGAGATTTCGTGATCGAGCCAGGGGAGTTGCTAGTATACTCTGAACAGTATGTTGTGTAGCACGGGTAGTGTTTGGTCGGCTGTTATTTGGTTGAACACCATGTCTCCAGAGTCAAAAAAATAAAATAAAGCAGTAGGACTGGTTCCACAATATCCTGAACATACCGAAGGCAGGTCAAGGTTCCTTCCACAATTACTAGACAGGAACAGTTATGGTAACTGATAGCATCCAACACCTGTGTGTATACATAATGGCAGTAAGCGCTCTCCAGCCCTTCTGCAAACTCTGAGGCAGCCATCAGTGACAAACAATAGTCTTCAGGTTTGGAATTAAGTTTTCCAGGTGTTCTATTATCATTCTGGTAGTGTATGTGGCCTCACAAAGGCTGGGAGATGTGTGACCACTCTATGAACCACTTACTTTTGTAACACAGGTTTGCCAGTTATATTCTTACATATCAGATTTATGGTAGTAGAGAATCTTTGCTCTTTTCCACACAGGTCTCCATTTGAATAGGTCACGGAAATGGTTTTGTCTGCTGGAAGAACAACATGTTATTAATGATGATTACATTCTCTAATATAGATGGCATGAAAACAATTCACAAATATAAAAGGGGTTGTCCCAAGCTATAAACATATCCCTCGGGGCTCGTTCACAGGACCGTGGTTTGGTTCCGCATCCGAGCCGCATCTTTTGCGGCTCGGGTGCGGACCCCTTCATTTCAATGGGGCCGCAAAAGATGCGGACAGCACTCCGTGTGCTGTCCGCATCCGTTGCTTCGTTACGTGGCCCCACAAAAATTAGGAGTCTGGTCCTATTTTTGTCCGTTTAGTGGGCAAGAATAGGCATTTCTATAAAAGGGCCGTCTGTTCTGTTCCGCAAATTGTGGAAGGCACACGGGCGGCATCCATGTTTTGCGGATCCGCAATTTGCGGACCGCAAAACACGCCAAGTTCGTGTGAACAAGCCCTTATTCACAGAATCTGATCAGTGGGGGTCCAAATGCTGAGATCCCCACAGATCAGAAGAATAGGGTACTCTGAATAAATGAATGGTGCAGCATTGGAGTGGATAGGTGATCTGTTAATATCTTAGGACAACCCCATAATGTTATATCTGAGCCATTCAGCTGGACTAACTGGGCTCTGTTCACACTGGTGACAGGAGATCAGTTTTTACAGGATCCATGACTGATCTAAGGCTACTTTTACATTAGCGTTTTTTGCGGATCCGTCATGGATCTGCAAAAACGCTTCCATTACAATAAAACAACCGCACGCATCCGTCATGAACGGATCTGGTTGTATTATGTCTTCTATAGCCATGACGGATCAGTCATGAACACCATTGAAAGTCAATGGGGGACGGATCAGTTTTCTATTGTGCCAGATGAAACGGATCCGTCCCCATTGACTTACATTGTGTGTCAGGACGGATCTGGCTTGCTCCGCACCACATAGAGAACAGAAAAACGCTGCTTGCAGCGTTATTCTGTCCGTGATGGGAGCACAACCAAATGGAATTGAATGCATTCTGTTTCGTTCAGTTCCGTTTTGTCCCCATTGACAAATATAGACAAAACTGAAGTGTTTTCTTCCGCTATTGAGATCCTATGACTGATCTCAATAGCGGAATTGAAAACGCTAATGTGAGTCTAATCTGTAAAGGATTCCAACAGATTAGGATTGTGGGGCAATGGTTATAGGCAGAGGTTTGCTTCCTTGAGTACATACATTTAGCAGAATGTATGCATCATCTCACATACACAACGTTAAGGACATATAAATATACAGGGGGAGATTTATCATAGCCTGGCGGTGTATGTTGGGCTATGACACCCCAGCACGATGCCGGATACTGTGAATTTATGACACGGCGTAAGCCTCCTTATAAATTAGGTGCAGCATCTGGCAGTCTCTGCGCCTCAAGTGAAAACCCCTGGCTCGCATAGATTTCAGTGTTCTTCTACGACACAAAACTGGCGTAGAAGGTGAATGTGGTGGGGCCACTGCCCCACCCCCTCCTTTTCGAGAAAGTGGTGAGGCTGGCACAGAAATGGCATTCATGCAAAAATAGGATTTTTTGTGCTTACCTGTAAAATCCTTTTCTCTCCAAGTTCACTGGGGAACACAGGAGACTATGGGGTATAGCTGCTGCTGCCAATAGGAGGCGACATTGGGCAAAAAAATGTGTTAGCTCCTCCTCTCAGCTATACCCCTCCTGCAGACACTGAGCTAATCAGTTTGTACAAAAGCAGTAGGAGCAGCCAGGAGAAGCCAACAGACACCAATTGTAAGAAAGAGTTGGAGATGGGTCAGAACCGAGAACAGGTGGGACCCATCAAAAAGAACCAGCAACGTACGTACTTACTGGGTGGGTGCTGTGTCCCCCAATGAACTCAGCGGGAAAAGGATTTTACAGGTAAGCACAAAAAAGCCTATTTTCTCGCTCGTATCATTGAGGGACACAGGAGACCATGGGACGTTCCAAAGCAGTACCATGGGAAGGGAATAAAAGACTAGAACAAATCTAAGGTTGGCCATGGGATCCTGCACAGAAATGTGGGGCAAGGATGTACAGGAACCCTGAATAGCACAGGATGAGCATGAACCAGGAAGGCCAGCCAGAGAGCGTTGAACGCACGGCGTCTTCGACTGGGCAAAAAGAGGAAAACCCAGTTAAACGAATTCCAAGGGCTCAAGAGGCTTCAGAAGATGTGGATATCACCACATAATATCCACAAGAAGGATAAGCATGTCTGACGACTGAAGATGATGTGCGGAAGGTATTTTCAGATAACGAGCACCACAGAATTGCTGTGGGGACCTGGACTGGAAATTGGAATGTCTTGCATGACAATAGGCCCCATGGAAAACCGAGGAGTATTTAAAATCAACAGAAATGAGCCTGTAGAATCTGGGTATGCACGAGACCAGGCAAACGAGCAACAGGAAGACCCAGACACGACCTTACCAAATGTGTAAGTATCGGGATGGCATACTTCAACCCTGGAAAAACTGGGATGAATTACTAGGCAACTGGCAGAGGACTAGTCCTGTAGGGATCTCCCAGGTACGTAAAGAGACCCCTGTGGGCCAATTTGTAAAAGATAAATAGATAAAGATAAAATAGCGAGTAGCCACTCCCTTGTAAAGAATCCAGCAGGAGAAGAGACTAAAAAATATGGAATATGATCACTCATCAAGACAGAGATAAGGGATGGGCAATGAGGACAAAAAGCCACAACAGGAACCAGAGGTAGAAAATGAAAAACTATAGGCAAATGGGGAGTCCTCGGGGATCAATAGCATCCCAGCCGTGCAGCAGAGAACAATGCGGCAGAAGAGTTTAGCCAAAGCAACCTCCGTCACTGGATAAAAGGAAGACTGCGAGTGATGCTGGATCCAGGACCATGATTGGCATTAGACAGCCTAAGGAAACTGAGCAACCGCACTGTTAAAAGAGAGCAGGCTACAATACATGAGAGAGAGCACATACATTCACCGGAATACACTCATAGAAGCCAATCCAAAAAGGTAAGGATCGCAGCATACATCTCTGCTTAAAAAGGAAACGCTCCCTAAGGAGCAGGTACTGTGGAAGACAGATGCCCTAGAGCCGTAGAGACTTGTCGTAAAGCTTCTAACAAAAGAAGCTGCTTGATACTCTGAAAACTGCCTAGATCAAGCAGACCCAACTGTTGGCTGACTAACAAAAATACTGTAGTGATAGGTAGAAGCAAAGCTGATGCCAAACATATCAGAGGTGTGGAGACCATCTACAGTCATCGTGTAGAGACTCTGCCTGAAGGGGACAAAGGTCATCAGCGGAATGCACATATTGGTCCGAGATAGGAGAAAAACTTCTCCAGGAGAGAATGTGATGACTATGTCCTACGTCACAAAAACACCTGAGAAAATCTGGACATAAGAAAAAATTGTGCAGGTGTTCCAGAACAGTAAGAATCCAACCTTAGGAGTATGGATACTGGCCAGGGAGACAGAAACAGCATCTGGGGGAGCGCAATTCTTGTGGAGGGGCATAACGTCGAAAAGGTGTTGCGTTCCAGCAAGAAAAATCTATTAGCATTGACAACATGCGACAGCACCATAGCTCCGTCCGGTGAGGAGGAAAAAGCAGTTGATGCACACTATGTTCCCTGAATAGGAAAGTCTCCTACATAAGGACATGTCAAAGCTATTACTCATCTCTTAAAAGAAGCAGTGCTGATGGTGTTACACCGTCACCAGTTAGCGCCAATGTCCCACTTGAAATGGGAACCATGTGGTAGACAAATGTCACAGAAACGAGGAGGTTATGCCAACCAGGGAAAACCCCGCAATAGTGCGCACCAGAAGTGAATGACTCATCAGCTATAGCATGCATACTAATGCAAATACCTGGTCAGAGAATGGAAGTACTGCAGATGACCATGTCATCAGGAATGAGTCGACGAATCAGCTAAAACTGCAAGCGCCAGCATAAAGACCCCACCTACTGGTGCAACAGCATCCACTGGTCACGTGAAATGAGCCGGAGATCCACCTGAGAGGGAATGTAGACACAATCAATCACCACACCTAGGACCAGTGTGAGGGTTCCACCTACAGAAGGAGAGAAGCGGTAGAAGCTACAACATACAGAGCCAGTGCCAAAACATGGAATGGAACAGAAGGCAATGTGGTAGAAACCACAGAACCATATCCAGTGCAAATGCAAGGAGTGAGGAGGAAAGCAATGCGAGTGCCACTATGGCTTGCAGGGTGAATGTAAACACTGAGCCTGAGAAGGGAACCACACAGTGGTAGAAAAGGCACTTAGGGCCAAGGCAAATTCTCCACCTGAGAATGGGGCCAGACAGGAGTAGCCACAGGAACTAGTGCAATACTCCACCTTCCATAGTATACGGTGATGACACCATACTTCACCCGATGAGAAGACCATACAGTAGGAGCCATGGTATGTAGTACTAACGCAAATACTCCACCCAAGGTCCAGATTGTTCAGTAGGAGCCATGGTACGGAGTGCTAACATGCGGTAGCTGCAGTATCCAGTATTCCGCTTGTGGGGGAGGACCGGGTAATAGTAGGTACCGTCTCTTGGCATACACCCCCCGTGGAAGAGGAAGAATACGATAGGAAATATAGTATCTGGTGCTGTGGAGTAGTAGATATAGTATCCAATGGTGGTTAAATTACTTCACCTGTTCATGTGATTACTGAACTTGTGGGAGTAGGTAACGCAGGATATCCTATCCAGTAATAGAGGAATTACTCCGCCTATGGAAGGGGGTAATGCGACCGGCTGTGCAGTATCCAGTGGTCGTGCAATTACGCCACCTATGAAGGGAGTAAATGTGACAGGTTGTACAGTATGCAGTGGTTGTGCAATTACACCACCTATGGAGGGGGGTAATGCGACCAGCTGTACAGTATGCAGTGGTAGTGCGATTACGCCACCTATGGAGGGGGGTAATGCGACCAGCTGTACAGTATGTAGTGGTAGTGCGATTACACCTATGGAGGGGGTAATGCAACAGGCTGTACAGTATGCAGTGGTAGTGCGATTACGCCACCTATGGAGGGGGATAATGCGACAGGCTGTACAGTCTCCAGTGGTCGTGCAATTACGCCGCCTATGGAGGGGGGTAATGCTACAAGCTGTACAGTATACAGTGGTAGTGCATTTATGCCACCTAAGAGAGGGGGCAATGCTACAGAGTGCAAGGCATCCAGTGGTAATTAATCCACCCGAGTGAGTAACACGACAGGATGTACGGTATACAACGAGAACAGAGTGGGGAGAGCTGTGGCTGGAGGACCCCGGATTTCCCGGGGTCCATCTACCACCAAGCGCTGCTCCCATAGAAGTGAATGGGAGCAAACAACGCACGCGCGGCCCCTGCTATCTTGCCTGTCAGCTTGAGGTCAAGGAGGCAGTGGCTTCCTTGCTTCAAGTCAAGGTAAGCATGCCCCCTAACCGTCCCCTCTTTTGTTAGATTGACAGCCTGCAGTGCGTCCGGGATCGCATAAGTCTCGCGCATGCGCAGTGCACCACTGAAACACAGCTAACAGGCGGAGACAGGATCGCGCTTAACCAAGGAGCGCAGCACACATGCGCGACACTTATACGATCCCGGCCGCACTGCAGGCTGTCAATCTAACAAAAGAAGGAACAGTTAGGGGGCGTGCTTACCTTGACTTAAAGCAAGCAAGCCACTGCCCCCTTGACTTCAAACTGACCGGCAAGATAGAGCTGATGGCGCTTAAAACATCGTTTTTTGAATCTATGGAGCATCAGACTACCGGATAAAACATATGATTATTAACAGACTGGGGACTACTATGAGGCAATACTGGCAGTTTTATATGCGTTTTTGAGGTGTCAGGTTCCCTTTTAGAGGAAAAAAGGTAAAATAACAAAAGAAGACACCGCGCAAAGCAGGGAGGTCCACCTCCTAAAGACACTAAGCTAAAACTGATTAGCCCAGTGTATGCAGGAGGGGTATATCTGAGAGGAGGAGGTTACACACCTCTACACTAAACCCACAGATCGCAACAGTTTGTTACACTATTCCAGTTTTCACCCTGGCAGCATGAAAAAAATCCCTTGAGCTCCCAGTTCAAGAGAGTATCCAGGATTGTAGACAACACTACAACTAAAGAACACAGGCTACTTGAAATGGCCTCCCGTTTTCACGACAGGGGCTACCCTGATAAGATAATTAGAGATGGTCTGACCGAAAATCATAATGCCGAAAAACACCAAAGAACGTAGGATCCCTTTCTTACACACCTACCACCCTTTTTCAGCCAAAGTACAAAATATCCTACGCAGACACTGGCATCTCCTACGCCAGGCCTATCCTCACATAGAGGAGTTTGCCTCTCTACTTCTACCCTGCAATAGGCGTCCTAAAAATCTTAGGGACACCCTTGTACGAGCTGACGAGGGCTCTATCACTAAAATACCCAGGCAGACATTCCTCAGGACACAACGTAGAGGCCCATTCCCTTGCTTACATTGTATGTAATGCTCCCACGTTACAAGAGGAGACATGGTCTATCACCCTCACACTAGTAAAGGTTATCTTATACGTGGCTTTTACACATGTGACACTTCCAATGTCATCTATGTAGTCAAATGCCCCTATGGCCTGACGTATGTAGGAGAAACCACGCAAAACATCAGAAACAGAATCTGTCAGCATAAGTCTACCATCTGCTGTCAGAATATTCTTTTGCCCATTCCAGCACATTTCATATCCAAATGACACAGCATTGCCCAGCTACATTTTCAAATAGTCGGACAGATAGAAGCCCCAAGAAGGGGCGGTGACATCTCTCGAATACTCAGGAATAGGGAGGCCTTTTGGATCCAACGACTACAAACACTGGAACCCAAAGGTCTCCACCGTGAATACGAACTGGGGAGCTTCATATGAACACATTTTCATGTTTAATATTGTCTGTTGATATTTCTATTACTTGAATTTTCCTGTACCATTGCATAATTTATTAACAGGGCATTTTCTCTTTTCAGACGAGATATTGTAAGTTCCCTCTGGATAAAGCCGCACCTAGTCTATATCTCAATTCGTTCTCTCACACATCTCTATTCTCTTCTATCTGTCACATTCTTATCTCCATCTGCACCTACTGCTTACACCTCGCCTATTTTCTTTACCTCCATCCTCTTCTCACCTCCACCTCTCTGTTCTCCTTATACTCTTTTAGACACTCCACATATCTCCGCTCGCACTCTTACTGGCATTGGCACCCGCGCCGTTTACTCCCGTTATATTACGGGCCTTCTACTAACACATGGCACATGCGCTGTGCCACTCTGAAGCAGCAACCACCACCATCTTAGGTATTCCTCCTACCCGGTCTTCCCCTCCTCTCCGGGCACCACCTACCCCCGCATGCCCAGAGCCTACCTGACGCAGCAGCCGTCATTCCGACATCCCTCCTCCCTTTCTCCGCCTCTGAACCGCCCTGCTCTCCTTCCCAAGCACCAATGTGGCAGGATATAAAAACGCCACAGGTTCCACATGTTTCATGGCGCCATTCTGATAGGGCTGTGGCCCAGTTTAAACCCAGCGCTGACAAGGGCCACAGAGCCCAACATACCAGGACCACTTTTAGATCCTTTACTCGATTTGCCACTGGCTGGGGGTACTTTACTCTACCTTCATTTCTTCACACAGTGCGGCTCATCCAGGTAAGCATTTCTCCTCTGCTGTTCATGGTTTACTACGACTACAACAGATGAAACCCCTACTAGGCAGTTACCGGTTACCTATCGCTGCATTATATTACCACAACGATACCCCACCTAATATTGTTGCCTCATTGCTCTGATATACTGCTGTATTTTTAATCTATTTCCCACATAGTGAATATGTTACATAGTGAATATGCTAATTATCTTCCTTTACGTACGGCTAGATACTTATGTATATGGATTTTATCCAGCCAACCACATGGACCCAGCAGAGGACATCCCTCCCCCATTAAGCAGATTGCTGTATAAAGATCATTATTGTTTATGGTCTCTCGGGATTACGCACTTTGCGATTTGATGCTTTGACTAGAACATTTTCTATTTGATTATTGTGTTTATATCGCGTTACATTATATTATGCTTTGCACTATTTTCTAATGATGGCATGTCTGTAAATTATTCCAGTGTTCTGAAGAAGGCTAAATGCCGAAAACGTTCAGTATATTTCATTTGAACTGGAAATCCGCTTGTTAAATAAAATACAACACTTGAAGCAATCTAGTGGAGTACAGGAGTTTTAATTTTTCTATGAGAGGAGGACCGAACACTAGTGTCGCCCCCTAGTGGCAGCAGCAGCTATACCCCATGGTCTCCTGTGTCCCCCAATGATACGAGCGAGAAAAACATGTGCACAAGTGGCATTCAAAAAGGTGCAAACACACAGTTGGCAACTTTTTCACGCCACAAATCCTAATGGTAAATGTGGCCCCTAGTCCTCACTCCAAAATTTCATTCTAATAGGATTTTTTTTCACCGTGTCTGGGTCAGAATAAACTAGGGACAGAGTCTCTGATGGAAACGCTGGGCCACTTATGTTTTTTTGCCCAGTTTTATTAAAATCCCTGGTCGAGAAGCCGCAGTGTGAACCAAGCACTGGAATTCAGATATTCATGAACTGCAGCTGCCCCATCTTCTCATGAATGATTGACAGCTCTCTTCCCATACTATGCATAGAAAATCTATCAATCAGCAGCAGGTGAGACAGCACCTGAGAAATACAGGGACTCAAAAGCTTGTGCAATGCACCGTGCGGGAGCTGCTCAACAGGGATCGTAAAGGCAATCTGTCACTCTGATTTTGGATTATTATCTGCAGTAATACATGAGTAGCACTGCAGACATTGAGTCCAGATCACCATTCTTTATCTTCCTACTGCCCCCCATTCCCCAACTGTCAGAGCTGCACTGAAATACATTGGCAGGACTGTGGTGCATGCGCACAGGAGTCCTCTCCGTTAGAACAGCAAAGCAGTCTGGACTGTGTATTTCAGTGGAGCTATTTGTGCTGACAGCAGGGGAACCAGGGCAGTAGGAAAACAGAAAATCTGGCCTCCTTATCTGCAGCATTATGCCTGGTTTACAGCGTTCACAATTAGCATATGTAGTACTGGATCAAGAAACCATATACATCTTGCAGTGTATAGATCTAAGCCATATACATCTTGCAGTGTATAGATCTAAGCCATATACAAGTAGGGCGGCTGCTGATGCTAACAGCATTAAGTGGAATCACCTGGCAGAGGGCAGAATCTAGTCACCATGGCTAATGATGCTGCCATGGCATGAGACCTGCCAAGTGAACTTTGACTAGTCTTGCCTTACAGGGAACCTGTCAACGGCGACCTACCTATCCAACTGTTTTCATAGACACATAGCTGTGCTTCACCTGATTAAAATGGCACTTTTCTTTTGTTGATCCGAAGCTCCATTCCCAAGTTATGATGCATTATCCCGATAAGCAAATTAGGCCTCTTGTGTAATGAGGACATTATCATGGCTCTCGTTGCACCCAAAAGCTCCGCTCCTTTCTGTGGCCAGCCTCACCCTCACTGCTTTACTACTGCCTGGCCCTGTCAACAAGAGCTTGGGTACAACTAGAGCAACTGTGATGCCCTCATTGCACCAAAGGCCTAAATTGCACATTAAGAAAAAGTATCATAACTTGGAAATGGAGCCTCAGATCAACAAAATAAATACTACATTTTAGTCAGGTGAACCCCAACTACAGTGGATATAAAAAGTCTACACACCCCTGTTAAAATGTCAGGTTTCTGTGATGTAAAAAAAAAAGAGACAAAGATAAATCATTTCAGAACTTTTTCCACCTTTAATGTGACCTATAAACTGTACCACTCAATTGAAAAACAAACTGAAATCTTTTAGGTGGAGGGAAGAAAAAATATAAAAATAAAATATGGTTGCATAAGTGTGCACACCCTTAAACTAAACTTTGTTGAAGCACCTTTTGATTTTATTACAGCACTCAGTCTTTTTGGGTATGAGTCTATCAGCATGGAACATTTTGACTTGCAAAAACACTCCAAATCTGTCAGATTACAAGGGCATCTCCTGTGCACAGCCCTCTTCAGATCACCCCACAGATTTTCAATTGGATTCAGGTCTGGGCTCTGGCTGGGCCATTCCAAAACTTCTTCTGGTGAAGCCATTCCTTTGTTGATTTGGATGTATGCTTTGGGTCGTTGTCATGCTGAAATATGAAGTTCCTCTTCATGTTCAGCTTTCTAGCAGAAGCCTGAAGGTTTGGTGCCAATATGGACTGGTATTTGGAACTGTTCATAATTCCCTCTAGCTTAACTAAGGCCCCAGTTCCAGAGCTGAAGAAAAACAGCCCCTTGGCATGATGCTGCCACCACCATGCTTCACTGTGGGTATGGTGTTCTTTTGGTGATGTGCAGTGTTGTTTTTGCGCCAAACAAATCTTTTGGAATTATGGCCAAAAAGTTCAACCTTTGTTTCATCAGACCATAACACCTTTTCCCACATGCTTTTGGGAGACTTCAGATGTGTTTTTGCAAAATGTAGCCTGGCTTGGATGTTTTTCTTCGTAAGAAAAGGCTTTCGTCTTGCCACTTTACCCCATAGCCCAGACATAAGAAGAATACGGGAGATTGTTGTCACATGTACCACACAGCCAGTACTTGCCAGATACTCCTGCAGCTCCTTTAATGTTGCTGTAGGCCTCTTGGTAGCCTCCCAGACCAGTTTTCTTCTCGTCTTTTCAATTTTGGAGGGACATCCAGTTCTTGGTAATGTCACTGTTGTGCCATATTTTCTCCACTTCATGATGACTGTCTTCACTGTGTTCCATGGTATATCTAATGCCTTGGAAATTCTTTTGTATCCTTCTCCTGACTGATACCTTTTAACAACGAGATCCCTCTGATGTTTTGGAAGCTCTCTATGGACCATGGCTTTTGCTGTGGGATGCGACTAAGTAAATTTCAGGAAAGACCAAGTAGAGCAGCTGAACTTTATTTGTGGTGAATCAGAGACACTTTACATTATGGCAGGTGCATGCTGACTTCTATTTAACATGATTTTGAATGTGATTGCTTAATTCTGAACACAGCTACATCCCCAGTTATAAGAGGGTGTGCACACTTATGCATCCACATTATTTTAGTTTTTTTTGTTTTGTTCCCTCCACCTAAAAGATTTCAGTTTGTTTTTCAATTGAGTGGTACAGTTTATAGGTCACATTAAAAGGTGGAAAAAGTTCTGAAATTATTTATCTTTGTCTCATTTTTTTTTTTTTACATCACAGAAACCTGACATTTTAACAGGGGTGTGTAGACTTTTTATATCCACTGTATGGGTCTATGCAAACAGCTTGATAGGGAGGTCGCTGGTGACATAGTCCCTTTAATGCAAGACTAGGTAAAACACACTTGCCAGGTCTCTCTCCATGGCAGCATCATCAGCCATGGAGACTAGATTTCGCCCCCTACCGGTAGATTCCACTTAATGCTAAATGCATAGAGCTGCATCAAGCTCTATCTCTCCCAGCAGAAGAGGTTCTATACTGCTCCTCACAGAAAGGGAAAGCACACACAGACTCATATCATGACAGTGTTGCCTACTCCACCTTCATCAGTCTCTGTAAGAATAGTAAAACATGTTATTGCTTACCTTGTAATGTCACTTCCTGCGAATGAACTCGCCCCAAAACCTGGACCTTTCCATTACTTTCTTGACACACACTTGCAGTTTCTGAGCAGCCACTAGGCCCTTGGTTTACCCTCTGGCAAAGGTTAAGATAATACCTGCACGTAAAGACAAAAAACAGTAAGAAAACACTACACAATTCATTGTACTGCAAGCACTTGTATATAAAACATCATTATTTTACCTATCACCATTTTGTGTAAAATCCCAGTTTCCGGTCATGGAGGAAAGGCTTCTAAGGTCATAGGTCTGATGGTTAAATATAATTTTGCAGGTCTGTTTTGGAAGACAGGCTAGCTGCGTTTTCCATTCAAACATAGCTGAACATCCTTTGGGCTCACTGATTAGGACAGGAAATCCCTTTCCAGCACTTTCGTCACATTTAAACAAGATGGTGGACTGTCTGTTTTCGGTTGCTAAAGGTAGGCAATGGAAGAAGACAAACAAGGTGAATATGGTCATCTAATGTTTTTCAGTTCATCCAGGTCACAAGGGGTACAAGTAATCCCTAGGTCATGCACCGTTCCCCGAGGCTCCGGCACTAGACAGTAAAGCCTGTCACTTTAGCCTGAAGTGTTCTTTTAAAAATTTGGATGAAGCTGCAATACCCTGCACCACCAGTAGTAAGTAGGTGGTGGTCAGCTAGAGCTGGAAGCTGAGCTGGAGCACCCTGGCACGGCCACTACACAGTGTACAAAGCTGTCTGCCTTCAGCTCCGTATAATGTATAGTTTCTAGACAAACAACAGCCCAAAACTGCTGATTGGTGTGGGTGCAGTGTTGGACCCCCACTGATCTGATATTGATGACTTATCCTAACCAATATTCATAACCTGGAGAAGCCATTTCATTTAATTAACCCCTTCAGGACCCTGCCATTTTTCACCTTAAGGACCAGGCCATTTTTTGCAAATTTGACATGTGTCACTTAACGTGGCGATAACTAGGGATGAGCGAATCGACTTAGGATGAAACATCCGAAGTCGATTCGCATAAAACTTAGTTCCAATACAGTACGGAGCAGGTGCTCTGTACAGTACTAGAATATATTGGCTCCGATGAGCCAAAGTTATTGCCTTGCGAAGTCTTGCGAGACTTTGCGTAATAACTTCATAAATTAATTTGCACTGTAAAAAAACAACATTTCCCGAACTCAGGTTACCACTTGGAACCGAACCAGAGTTTGGGAAATAGGTTTTTACAGTACAAATTAATTTATGAAGTTATTAGCCGAAGTCTCGCAAGACTTCGGCACATCTGAGACAATACATTCTAATACTGTACGGAGCTCCTGATCCGTACAGTATTGGAACGAAGTTATTTATTCACTCATCCCTAGTGATAACTTTAAAACACTTACTTATCCAAGCCATTCTCAGACTGTTTTCTCATCACATATTGTACTTCATGACAGTGGTAAATTTCAGTAAAAATATTTCATTTTTATTTATAAAAAAATACCAAATTAACCAAAAAGTTGGAAAAAATTTTTTTTTTTAAATTTCATTTCTCTGCTTTTAAAACAGATAGTGATACCTCCTAAAATAGTTATTACTTTACATTTCCCATATGTCTACTTCATGTTTGGATCATTTTGTAAATGACATTTAATTTTTTGGGGACGTTAGAAGGCTTAGAAGTTTAGAAGCAAATCTTAAAAAAAATATTTAAGGAAAATGTCCAAAACACAATATTTAAGGACCAGTTCAGGTCTGAAGTCACTTTGTGGGGCTTATATAATAGAAACCACCCATAAATGGCCCCATTTTAGAAACTACACCTCTCAAGGTATTTAAAACTGATTTTACAAACTTTGTTAACCCTTTAGGTGTTCCACAAGAATTAAAGGAAAATGTAGATGAAATTTCAGAATGTCACTTATTTGGCAGATTTTCCATTTTAACTCATTTTTTCCAGTAACAAAGCAAGGGTTAACAGCCAAACAAAACTTAATATATATTACCCTGATTCTGTAGTACAGAAACACTCCATATGTGGTCGTAAACTGCTGTGCAGGTGCACGGCAGGGCGCAGAAGGAAAGGAACGCCATATGGTTTTTGGAGGGCAGATTTCATTTAATAATTTTAAAGTTGCCATGTCACATTTGAAGACCCCCTGATGAACCCCTAGAGAAGAAACTCCAAAAAAGGTGACCCCATTTTGGAAACTACGGGATAAGGTGGTAGTTTTGTTGGTACTATTTTAGGGTACATATGATTTTGGTTGCTCTATATTACACTTTTTGTGAGGCAAGGTGACAAAAAACTGAAATTAGACTTACCAGTAATTCCTTTTCCATGAATCCACCATGACGGCAAGATAGGAGATTGACCCCTGACCTCTGTAGGGGCAGGAAAACAGAAAAAGGCTAAATTGCCCCCGCCCCCCACCCTCTTCAGTGTTTACCAGATTACTATAGTAACCCTTCACCTAGGTATATACACACACTTTTTTTTTTTTTTTTGCATTTCCTCATACTAATTCACATGAAGCAAAATTTCAGGTAGACTCCTATAAACTGTCTGATGTCTATCCCCCTTTTTTTTTTTTGGGTGGGAATTCCGTGCAGTCATGGTGGATTCATGGAAAAGGAATTACCGGAAAATCTAATTCAGTTTTTCCCATTTTACCACCATGACGGCAATATAAGAGACCTACCAGATTATTCAATTAAGGGGGGGCTATGGCTTGGAGGACCTTCCTACCAAAAGGATAGTTCTGAAGATCCTGACAAGTCAAGTCTTTAGTGCTTTATGAAGGTATGAATGTTGGACCAAGTCGCGGTCCTACATATCTGCTCCAATGAAGCACCTGCTCTTTC
This sequence comes from Bufo bufo, assembly GCF_905171765.1. Classification (NCBI taxonomy): domain Eukaryota; kingdom Metazoa; phylum Chordata; class Amphibia; order Anura; family Bufonidae; genus Bufo; species Bufo bufo. Next base: position 464,644,411 of record NC_053392.1, on the reverse strand, counting down.
TGCATAGGAAGAAGAGACCACCCTGGTGGAATGGGCCCTAACTTTCACAGGGCAAGGAAGATTTTGGAGAATGTAACAGTCATGGATAGTTTGTTTTATACACCTGGCGATGGAGGCCCTAGAGGCGGCTTTCCCTTTATTTTTCCCTCCGAACTGTACTAACTGAACTAACAGGTTCATAAAATCTCTAGTTACTTCCAGATATCTCATTACAACTCGTCTAAGGAATGGAATTCCTCTTTTTTGTTTTACGGGTTACTACAAAATGAAGGCAGCCCTATTTCCTAGTTTCTATGGAAGTCTGACACTTCCTTCGGAAGAAAACCTGGATCTGGTTTAAGAATCACTCTATCGTCCGTGACAGTTAAGTATGGATGTCTGATAGAGAGCGCTTGAATTTACCTTATTCTCCTAGCTGATGTAATTGCTAGGAGGAAAACTGTCTTGAAAGAAAGCATCTTAACTGACACATCCTCTAACGACTCAAAAGGACTTTTTGTTAGACCCTTGAGTACTATGTTTAGATCTCAAGTTGGGATTCTAGGTCTAACAAAAGGTCTTAAGTGGCAAGCGGCCCTGAAAAATCTCTTAATCCACCTGTGCTCAGCTAGATCAGAGTCAAAGAAGGCACTCAGGGCTGAAACCTGCACCTTCAGGGTCAAATGACGCAAGCCTAAATCTAACCCCTGTTGTAGAAAATCTAAAATCTTCTGAATGTTTGGGGTTGATTGATCTATCTCTCCATGTCCCCATCATGAGCAGAAACTTTCCCATATTTTTTGATAAAATCACAGAAGTCACCTTTTTCCTACTAGCTTTCAGAGTGGTGATGACCTTCTCTGACAACCCCTGGCTCCTTTGATTTTCCGATTCAGGATCTAGGCTGTCAGCCTGAAAAATTCTGGGCATGGGTGTATTAATGGCCCCCGAGTTATGATGTATTTTCTGGGAGGGAGTACCCACGGATCAGACACAGCTACGTTTTTTAGGATCGAGAACCTACTTCGTTTTGGCCAGAATGGGGTTATTAAAATAAGATTTGGCCTGTCGAGGATAATCTTTTAGATAACTTTTGGGATTAGCTGGAACGGGGGAAAAGCATAGGTCAGCTTCCAATCCCAAGTGAGAGAGAACGCATCTACTGCCCACGGTTTGTCTCTTGGGTTTAGGGAACAGAATTTCTTGACTTTTGCTTTTAACCCTGAGGCAAATAGGTCTATGACCGGGAAGTTCCATTTCTCTACTATGAGGCTGAATGTCTCTGGATTAAGTGCCCAGTCTCCCTGGTCTAAGGTTTTCCTCGCTCAAAAAATCCACCACCTGATTTTGGGAGCCTTTTAGATGTACTGCAGATATAGATTTTAGGTTTTCTTTGGCCCAAGAAAATATTTTCACTGTCAGCTTCATTAACTGTTTTGATCTTGTTCCCCCTTGTTGCCTTAAGTAGGATACTGTTGTCACGTTGTCCGATTAGAATTTTATGTGATGTCCCTTTATAAGGACAGACGCGGCTTTTATTGTCTGCCATACGGCTCTTAATTCCCTGTCGTTTGACGATTGATTTGCTATAACTTCTGGCCAAAGCCCCTGAAAGAGTCTTCCTTCTATATTTGAACCCCATCCGTTTCTGCTGGCGTCTGTCTGGATTTGAAAGAACAGAGTCTTCTGCCAGGCCACTCCCTTTACTAGATTTTTTTATTGGGTCCAACATATGAGAGATAGTTTAATATAATGTGGAATACGTATCTTCTTGTCTAAGGAAGTCTGTCTCTTGTCCCAGCATCTCAGTAACCATAGCTGAAGAGTCCTGAAGTGGAACTGAGCCCAAGGGACTGATGTTATGCATGACGTTAATACGCCTAGAAGTCTCATTGCCTCTCTGATGGAGCATAGATTCCTTTTCTGGAACCTTTGGACCTTTTTTTTTTTTTTTAGATATACTGTCTTTTCTTCTGGAAGAAAGGAGGATTGTTTTTGAGAATGCTGGAGAATTAAAAAAATATATATACGGTATATTTTTGTTTGGGGAAGAAGGCATGATTTTTTATTTTATTTACAATCCATCCCAAATCCTCTAGTAGGGATAGGAAGGATTTTAAGTCTCTTTCCATCTTTTCCCCCAGAGTTTGCCAGTAATAGGAAGTCGTCTAAGTATGGTATTATCATTAGACCTGGTTTCCTTAGATGAGCTACCATTTCTACTACTATTTTGGTGAAGACTCTTAAGGCTGCTGAAATACCGAAAGGGAGGGCCGTAAACTGAAAATGATGAACCTTCCCTGTACTGTCTCTTAGGGCGAATCTCAAGAATTTTTGCGACTGCTGTCTGATTAGTACATGGTAATATTCCTCCTTGAGATCTATCATGCACTCTGACCTATCAATAGAATTGTGGATGCCAAGGACTCTTTAATTTCCTGTATAGGATGTTCTTGTTCAGTTCCTTTAGATTTATTATTGTCCTCAACGTCCCGTTTGGCTTGGCCACTAAGAATAGGGTGGAGTAAAAGCCCTCTCTCTTTACAGTGGGGAACTTGTGTAATGACTCCCAGATTTAACATTTCCAGTACCCCTTCCAGAGTCTCTCTCTTAGTAGAATGGATGGTGGGGATGTTATCACAAATTTCTTTGGGGGAAGAGAGAAAAACTATCTTGTATCCTTTGGTGACTATATCTAATACCCATTGGTTTGAAGTAATTCCTTCCCATTGAAATAGGAACCCTCAAGTCTTCCCCCAATCCTGGCATCATTGTTTTTCGCTGGTTTTATTTTGGAGATTAAAGAGGAACCCCCTACTTCGACCACCTTTTAGGTAGCTCAACCTCCCCATTTTCCCTTTTCCCCTGTAGGGTCTGTCTCTCCCCCCATAGGGACGAAAGGAAAAAAAATTCTTTGAGGTTTCTCTTCAGGAAACCCTTTTTTCTTATCCGTCGCTTTTTCCAGGATTTTGTCCAGAACTGGTTAAAAGACATATTCCCCAGAAAAAGCGATAGAACAGAGCTTAATTTTTGAAGCCTTGTCGCCTGACCACGACTTCATCCATAAGGCCCTTCTAGCGTAGTTAGAAAGTGCTGCGTCCCTGGCAGCAAACGTAACTGTCTCAGCCGAGGCATCTGCTAAGAAGGCTGTGGCAGATCTTAAAAGGGGCAGAGAATCTATTATTTCCTCTCTCAGGGTTTTATTTTTTTTATGGTTTTCTAGCTCGTTTAACCAAAAGTACATAGATCTCGCTACCGAAGTTACCGTAATGTTGGTCTTGATACTGTACATAGTCTCCTGTGTAAGGAGTGGGAAGCAGCTATCAGCCTTTCTCTCCATCGGGTCCCGCAGCTGGGAAGAATCTTCAAATGGTGGATGCGGTCTTTTTGTTTACCTTCGCTACCTGCACATCGATCTTAGGAATATCGTCAAACAATTTTGACTCGGAGGGCTCAAATAGGAGCCGGTTTCTAAATTCTCTCGAAATACCCAGGCGTTTTTCTGGTTCTGACTTAGTCTAGAATCATCTACTTTATATTCTCATTTATGGGGAAGACCTTTGATCTATTAGTTCTTCACCCAACACCCCCCCCCCCCCCCCGAACATCTCTTCCTTTATTGAGTGTGGCTTCTGGACCTCTTCAAAGCCCATTGTGGCCCTTACTGCTTTCAATAGGTCTGCCATTTCCTCAGAAGAGAAGTATAAGTTTTTGCATCCTCTACAATCTCCCCTTCAGAAAGGGGGTCGTCCTCCTCCCTCCGCCTTGAAGGCTCGGCTTCGTCCATTTCATCCTCGGATTTAGAGGAGGAAGGGACTGCCATTTTCTGTCTCTTTGGAAGAAGATGACCCGGACTGGCGTCTTTTAGTAAAGTCGGGGAAGATTTAACTTCATCAAGAATTAGTGTTCTAAGTTCCTCCATCATTGATGGTTGTTCCTCTCACAACGTCTGAAATACATTCCTTGCACAATTTTTTAGAATCGTGCTCAGGAAATTTTTTGAAACATGCACTTAACACTCTTTTTGGGTCTTTTTTGCGCCTCCTTAGCACCCTATTGAGAAGAGAGGAACAATCAGCCAATATACCCCTCTGTTTAACAGATTGTATAATCTAAGAACAAATGTTCTTTTATGTAAGCTCCAATACTATAATTAGTATGCAGTTAGTTTCCCCATGTGGGGACTTCCTGTCACCGATGCAGGAGTGTCCAGCTCTCTAGGCTGCTCAGGTGCCGACATCTCTGTGGATGTGATCCTCAGTCCTTAGATCAGAATCCACCATGGCTTCCTGCATTTTTAAATTTGCCGCCAATGAAACACACTCCCCCCCCCCCGTGGGGCACTCCGGCTCAAGTCTGCTTATCCTCACCAGGAGAAAGGAAGACGCTCGCGCGCAACCCGTGCCGGACACAGGCATCCGATGAACAGACTCGAGGTCCGCATTCTCTCCCCTGCCCAGCTTTAGAATCCTACTGCCGGCGAGCAGGGGAGTTCTTCGCAGTGATTCCTGAGTTAAGGGAGGCTCCAGCCGCCGATGAGTCCATGCTGCCCATGTATTAGATCCAGCTTCCCCTCCCTGACGACAAGAGAGGTCCTTCTCTGACCTGTCCACTATAGGGGCAACTAAAAACACTGAAGAGGGTGGGGGGCGGGGGCAATTTAACCCCTCTCTGTTTTTCTGCCCATACAGAGGTCAGGGGTCAATCTCCTATCTTGCCGTCGTGGTGGTTAAATGGAAAGAGCTGTTTTAGCACTGTTTTTATTTTTAGTTCTTTTTACAATGTTCATCTGACAGGTTAAATCATGTGCTATTTTTATAGAGCAGGTTGTTAAGGACGTGACAATACCAAATATTTTTTTTTGGATGTTTGTTTCAGTTTTACATAATATAGCATTTCTGAAAAAAAAATTTTTTTTAGTGTCTCCATATTCTGAAAGCTATGTTTTTTTTTTTTTTTTTTGGGCGACTTATGTAGTGGCTCATTTTTTTTCGGTATGAGATGACGGTTTAATTGGTACTATTTTAGGGTGCATGTGACTTTTTGATATTTTTATACAGCAAGTTGTTACGGATATGGCAATACCCAATATGTACACTTTTTTTATTTAAGTTTTACACAATAAAAGCATTTTTGAAACAAAAAAAAAAAATCATGTTTTAGTATCTCCATATTTTGAGAGCCATAGTTTTTTTTTTGTTTTTTTTTTGCCCGATTGTTTTATGTAGGGGCTTATTTTTTGACGGTTTGATTGGTACTATTTTGGGGTGCATATGCCTTTTTGATCACTTTTTGTGATGTAAGGTGAAATGGTTGTTTTAGCACAGTTTTTATTTTATTTTTTTCTACGGTGTTCAGGACAGGGGGTAGATCATGTAATATTTTTATAGAGCCGATCGTTACGGACGCTGCAATACCCAATTATTTGTGTACAATGTACCCAATTTTGTAAAATGTACCCAATTTTATTTTTACAATTTTATGTTTTTTTTTTTTTTTTACTTGAAACTTAATTTTTTTAAATTTTATTATGAAAAACACCTTTTTTTACTTTTTATTTTTCTCCCACTCTGGACTTCAACTTCTGGGGTCTGATCCCCTCTGCAATGCATTACGATACAACCTGTATTGTAATGCATTGGCTGTCAGCTTTTATGCTGACAGCCTGCCTGTGAGACCCAGCCTAAGGGCTGGATCTCACAGGCTTACGAAGAAGGCATCGGGCTTGCCTTCTCTGCCGTCGGGTCGCCGCCACTGCAGCGCTGGGACCCAATGGAGATGCGGAGGGCACGCATACCCTCTGCATGCCGTGGTCAGCTTTGACCGCGGCATACAAAGGGTTAATACGACATCTGTGTTTTCACCGATGCCGGCGTATGCAGCAGGGGCCTGGCTATCATTGACTGCCAGGTCAGTGCCGCTGATCGCAGCTCCTGCAGCCGCTCGATCAGCCCGCCGTACATGTACGGGGCTGGTCCTTAGGTCACGTCCACCAGCACAGTACATGTATGGCACAGGTCCTTAAGGGGTTAAATAGAATTGTAAACATTACAAAAGAATGATACACGTTTTTTTCTTACATGGTGAGCAAAGGTCTCCTCCAACATACGTAAGTTCTACCATATCCTGTTGGTGATGATACTCCATTTTCATTGCATTAATGTTTCCAAAAGAGATGGCTGTGTTTCCAGACTGAAGACACACAGCCCCATTACAGTTACCAGATGGCATACTTTGTGCTGGAGAGCACACTCCAATGTAATAGGTGTTTGTTTTTTCAGACACCTGGCCCAAACAAAAAAAATAACAATTAGACAGATACCAAATACAGTAGAAACTTTGTTTTTGATAATTCTCAAAAGTCTTCTTGGGTCCCACATTGTGTGCACACTTGAAGAAAGTAGTTTTTAAAAGGCAGTGCGTGACCACTTTTAACCTTCCTCCGATCCGTGTAAGGTGACAATGAAACTAATTTAGACATTTTAGAATTTATCTTCACAGTACTATATTCAAACTGCAAAAAACAAAAGCACATAACAGCAATAGTCCGACAGGCCTTCCTGAAGTTGTTTATAGGCCTGCGTGCTGAAACATTGCTGTAATGTGCTGCACAATAAATCACCGTCGGTGTACTGTTATTCAGAGTACTTCACAGTGCAGGCATCACCCAGAAAGAAATGTTTTATTTGCACACATCATATAGCAATTGCCTCCTTAGTGAGCAGCCGATTTTGTTTCTTAGTGACCAATTTCTTTTTGTTTACATTTTTTCATTGTTGCATTCCAAGAACTAGGGCTTGTCATTTTTCAATCAAGTTGCAATGTCATTTTTCAATCAATTAGATTTTTCAATCAAATTACATCATATTGTGGTACACAACTCTGTAGAGATCCCAGGTTTGAATCCTGGGAGAAACGTATACATTTTTTCCGTTATTTTTCTCTCTCTCTTATTTAACCCATAATAAAATAGGATTTTTTGTGCTTGCCTGTAAAATCCTTTTCTCGCCGAGTTCATTGGGGGGACACAGAAGACCATGGTTATAGCTGCTGCCACTAGGAGGTGACACTAAGCAAAAAAAAGTTTGTACAAAAGCAGTAGAAGCAGCCAACAAAAAAAAGGAAGAAAACCGGAGATGGGTCATCATCCAGAACCAGAAGGCCCCATCTAGGAGAACCAGCAATGTACATACAGGGTAGGAGATGTGTCCCCCAATGAACTCAAGAGAAAAGGATTTTACAGGTAAGCACAAAAAATCCTATTTTCTCGCTTTTTATTTTTATTGGGGGACAGAGAAGACCATGGGACGTTAAAGAGCAGTACCATGGGAAGGGAACAAGAACAGAACGAATCCAAGGCCGGTTATAAGGCCCCGCACAAAAATGTGGGGCAAAGACACAACAGGAACCCTGAAAAGGGACAGGAAGACCCATTCCCGGGAAGGCCAGCCAGAGAGCGGCTGAATACGAACAGCCCAGGGAATATAAGTCATGGCTTAGGAGACTTCAGATAAAGCGGAGAGCACACAGAATATCCACAAGATGGACAAGAATGAAGACAAGTCAGTCACCTGACAGGGAAAGAGTGTCCTCCGGGATCAAAAACGTCCCCTTCAGACCTACGGCCAAGGGGGTTTCTTCATAAGAATGTTCCCCCAGGAAAACGCCAATGTGGTAGGCAGAGACATGTAGAGGAGGACCTTAAATTCCAGAAAAAGAGAGGCGAGAAGCAGTCTGATACTCCATGGAAGGCTGCCTGAACTGGCAGACCTAAATCGGAAACTGCAGACAGGAACTAGAGATAGGAAAAATACTGCACCAGAAAGGGAGTGCGGACCCCAAATGCCACAAAACCCCAGAAAAAAACTGATAGCAGAACCAACACCACCCGCGCAGGCACCCCACAGCAGAAAGGGGGCATACGAGAACTCAATGGCTATGAACACTGGCCGAGCAGGAAGTAACAGTATGTGGGGGAGCGCAACTACTCGCCCTGCGAAAGGGGAGAAATAGAAGCAGCCGATGCGGCTTAGTAGAAAACCAGCACTTAGGGGTGACAACAAAGGCAGTACAACCGCTGGACCTGGTGAGGGGAGCCATGCAGACAACTCACATATGCAAACTGAATAAGTGCATACCCAAACTCCACAAGGAGGGAACGCTTATTCTGTCACCGTAGTAGATTGTAGAGGCAATGCGGTACATGTAAAGGGAACAAGGCGCTAAGCCAGCGCCATAGAAATCGGTAGGTTATACCAGGTACAGAAAACGTAGTAATGCCCAGCAGAAGTGAGCAAACCCCTCAGCCAGAGTGTGTCATGGCAGAAGATAAGCAAAGTGGCCCCTGTGGAAGAAGGAAATGTAGACACGATCACAACTACAACTAGCAAGATGGTACCATGCCTAGAAGGAGGAATGCTGTGTAGATACCGCCAGAATGCCAGGGCCGATACGCCACATGGAGGAAGGGGATGTGGAGAAAACCATAAATGCAGAGTTCCCCACCCATGCGTCATGCACGCCGCAGTTGAAGAATTAACGCAAAAATTCCCCCTGGGAAGGGGGTCACACAGTAGTAGCCACAGAACCGGAGTAGCCAAAATATCTATAGGCAGTGCAAAGACTGCATCACGGGGGGAGGTGATAGTAACAACTATGGCCTCTAGGGTCAGAGGAGAGACTCCACCAGAAAATGAGGACAACAGCAATAGCTACCAAGAATTGGTGCTAGCGCAACACTCCACCTGAGAAGGAAGAAAACTGGCAATCAGAGCAGACGTTTAGCAGTAGTGCCAAAATACCTCCTATGACGGGGGATAAGGCGATTGTAGGTACCGTGTCTAGCCAATAGGCCACCCATGGAACGGGATGCCATGCGACAGGGAACAAATTAGAGTAGTCGCGGTAGACAATGTTGAAGCAATTACTCCACCCAAGAAAGACGGATAATATAATAGGAGGAACAATGGTAATGGAATTACTCCGCTGACGGAAAGAGGGGAACTGAAAAGATGTACAGGGTCCACTGGTAGTGCAAGCAACTACTCTGTCAATGGTGGGAGGGTAATGCTACGGGATCTATAGCACGCAATTGTGGTGCAACCAATCCCCCAATAGAAGGGGAAAAGCAGACAGGACAGATGATATCCAGTATGAGAGTAATTACTCCGCCTGGACGTATGGTATCTGGTGGAAGTGCAATACTCCACCTAAGGAAGGAGGGTAATGCGACAATCTGTACAGCATCCAGTGATAGTGCAATTACTGTATGCGACTGTGGTGCAACTAAATCACCTATATAAGAGGGAAAACCGACAGGACAGATGATATCCAGCATTAGTGCAATCACTCCGCCTGCGTAGGGAGCAATCCAATAGGACATATAGTATCTGGTAGAAGTGCAATTACGCCGTCTAAGGAAGAAGGGTAATGCGATAGTCTGTACAGGATCCAGTGGTAGTGTAATTACTCTATAGAAGGAGGGTAATGTTACTTTGGGTACTGTACATTCTGTAAGTGCAAATACTCCCACTAAGGAAGGAGGGTAATGCTACCGGAAGCATGGGATCCAGTGGTAGTGGAACTACGCCACCTCTGGAAGGAGGGTAACGCTACCGGATGTACGGTATCCAGTGGTGGTGTAAATATTCTGACCATGGAAAGAGGGCAATGCTACCGGACGTATAGGAACCAACGGGATGTAAACACTCCGCCGATGGAAGATTACTCTGCCCATGGAAAGAGAATAATGCTACGGGCTGCACAGTACCCAGTGGAAGTGCAATTACTCTGCCTAAGGAAAGAGGGCAATGCTACAAGCCGTACAGAACCCAATGGAGGAGCAATTACTCCTCCTACGGAAGGAGGGTAATGGCACGGGCTGTACAGTATCCAGTGGTAGAGCCAGTACACCGCCTAGGAAGGAGGGTAAGCTCTACAGGCTGTACGGTATCCAGTGCAAGGGCAATTACTCCGCCTATGGAAGGAGGGTTATGCTACAGGCTGTACGGTATCCAGTGCAAGGGCAATTACTCTGCCTATGCTACAGGCTGTACAGAAGCCAGTGGTAGTGCAAGTACTCCGCCTATGGAAGGAGGGAAATGCTACAGGCTGTACGGCATCCAGTGTAAGGGCAATTACTCCGCCTATGGAAGGAAGGTATGCTACAGAATGTACAGGGTCCAGTGGTGAGCGCACATATTCTGCCTAAGGAGGGAAGGGAATGTGATAGGACTCCCGGAATTCAGTGGTAGTGTAACTACTCCGCCTATAGGAGAACGAAACAAAAAATTAACCCAAGGTGTCCCAGGGAAGGGGAGCCTATAGGAGGAGGGGAAGTTACAGGGAGTGCGGTATCCAGCGGTAGTGCGGTATCCAGCGGTAGTGCCAGGATTCCGCTTACGCTATAGGATGTATGTATCCAGCGGTAGGGTAAAGAAATTCTGCCTACAGAATGGTGTGGGAACTAGGTCCAGAAGGATCAGCTAGCTCCAAGGGTTAATAATATGTAAATATATAGTTTTTTTTTAGCTTTGTTTTTTTACACATGCAGCTCAAGTCTAACAAAACAGAGCAAGGGGAACTGAACCCACATCCGTCTGTACTAATGACCAGCACCACTGTAAGCCTCAGCAGAGAGCCCAGTAAGCACTTTCGTCAGCACAGTAGTACTGAGGCATGGAAGGGGTTAAGCAGAACGCAGGGGCAGAGCTTTTTGGGCAGCTGGAGGGGCGAAGGCATGGGTGCGAAATGTCCGCGCTCTGAAAATACAGATCCCGCCTCTGAAACACGCTGGGAGATGCGGCCTGGTAGGCCACAGAGCTGGGGCCTCAAGTACAGGCGGGGCAGACCAGAAGAACTTTTGGTTGGGGCAGCGATGTAGGGAGGGAGCGGAGTGCACTGGGAAACAAGGAGGCCGGGAGCGGGCATACCGGATGCCCCGAGCAGAAAAGCACCGGCCGCCCAAGGAGACATGCGACCACCGGTACTGGCTCACAGGGCATGGATTGGGCCGGGGACCGGCGGTGGGACCAAGGCGGTGAGTCACCAGATACAAGGGCCAAGGTCTAGGAGAAACATATATTCCTTTGTTCACTTAGAGAAAACAGGAGAAGGGGGCTCAGGCACAGGGGGGGACCGCAGCAGAGGTAGGTAATATACTTACCCAGAGGTTTTTTGCCTACCCTAATTCTAGCAGTGTCACCTTCTTCAGTGTGCTGCCCCTTGGGAGGGCGGCTACACCAGTAACATGGGGGACTTCCAGAAGTAGAATCCAAGGTGACACAGTAGCTGGCAGGTAACAGCGGATTTGAGATGCACTGTCTTCCTTGTCTTCCAAAGGTGGGGAATGAGCTGCAGGCTTGAGGACCCGCTGGTCTCCCCCTTCAAGTGTGGGAAAAACACATGGTGAGAGCCCACCTGCAGCCCGAACCTGAAAAATAAAACTAAATAGAAAAAACTTTGGCTGACCTGCAGAAAAAAATGTCCGCCTCCTACGAACACTAAGCTAAAACTGATTAGCTCAGTGTCTGCAGAGTGGGTATAGCTAAGAGGAGGAGTTAACACTTTTTTTTTGCTTAGTGTCACCTCCTAGTGGCAGCAGCTATACCCATGGTCTTCTGTGTCCCTCAACGATACGAGCAAGAATAGACTATACTATACTAAATAATATATAATCATATTAGGCCTTTCACACGGGTGTTGCGGGAAAATGTGCGGGTGCATTGCGGGAACACCCGCGATTTTTCCACGCGAGTGCAAAACATTGTAATGCGTTTTGCACTCGCGTGAGAAAAATCGCGCGTGTTTGGTACCCAAACCCGAACTTCTTCACAGAAGTTCGGGCTTGGGATCGGTGTTCTGTGAATAGTATTATTTTCCCTTATAACATGGTTATAAGGGAAAATAATAGCATTCTGAATACAGAATGCATAGTAAAACATTGCTGGAGGGGTTAAATTTTTTTGTTTTTTTAATTAATTTTTTTTTAACTCACCTAAGTCCACTTGTTCGCGGCCCGGCATCTCCTTCTGGCTTCATCTGATCTCTGTGCAGCAACAGGACCTGTGGTGACGTCATTCCGGTCATCACATGGTACGTCACATGATCTTTTACCATGGTGATTCACCATGGTAAAAGATCATGTGACGTACCATGTGATGACCGGAGTACGTCATCAAAGGTCCTTGACCTATAATTAATGCTCACCACAGGTCCTATTCAGTAAAGGGGACAGAAGGAGATGCCGGCATCGCGAACAAGTGGACTAAGGTGAGTTAAATGATTTTTTATTTTTTTTTAACCCCTCCAGCGCTGTTTTACTATGCATTCTGTATTCAGAATGCTATTATTTCCCCTTATAACCATGTTATAAGGGAAAATAATAATGATCGGGTCTCCATCCCGATTGTCTCCTAGCAACCATGCGTGAAAATCGCACCGCATCCGCACTTGCTTGCGGATGCTTGCGATTTTCACGCAACCCCATTCATTTCTATGGGGCTTGCGTTACGTGAAAGACGCACAAAGAGGAGCATGTTGCGATTTTCACGCAACGCACAAGTGATGCGTGAAAATCACCGCTCATGTGAACAGCCCCATAGAAATGAATGGGTCAGGATTCCGTGAGGATGCTGTGCGTTCACCTCCCGCAACGCATCCGCGCGGAAAACTCGCTCGTGTGAAAGGGGCCTTACTATTTTATTCACAGGCACAATATAGGATTAAAAATAAACCAGCAATATTTATGAGCTTTTTAAGCCTAAAAATATTATTCGCTTATGGGCTAAATGTGGAAGTAAAAAAAAATCTGAAGAAAAAAACTGGAAGTCTCTCCCAGGATTCAAATCTGGGATCTCTACATGCAAAACCATGGGCTTACCACCTATATCAGGCATGATCAACTTGCTGTCCTCCAGCTGTTGCAAAACTACAACTCCCATCATTCCCTGACAACCTACAGCTATCATCCTACAGAGGAGCATTGTGGGAGTTGTAGTTTTACAACAGCTGGAGGACTGCAGGTTGAACATCCCTGACCTATATGTAATACACCATGACTTAAAAAGCTTGCTGCAGCTTATAAGTGCAATATAAGTACTAGATCTTGGTATAAATGTTAAAACCCAGAATCTTCACTTTCAAATGATACCAATCTCAATACTCCAGGTACTATATTCAAGGCGCAGCACTTGTATGAAGTCAGCAGCATATGGAGTTTACCTGGTTGTGTGCCTGTTAGGGAGGCGTAGGGTTCAAGTGACAACAGGAAGTAAAATCAGAGCCTGTTACTGTCATCTTTCACACAGTGATCCCAAGAGGGACACAAGGACTTCATACTATCAGCCCGCCATTGATATGGCGATCAGAAAGATTAGAAGATAAGTAGTCACATTTGTAATCATTCCCTAATCAGGACATCTGTTGACTGGCATCTGCATTTCACATATCTTCAGTCTATTTAGTTTGATGATTATGCTAAGGTATAAGCATGTTTGCATAGGAAAAAAACAAACATGCAAGATCCTTAAATATCTTGTAGGTCGAACAACAGAAGGTCATTAGGAGGAGGGGAATATATTTTTAATTCTTTGAAGGGGTTCTCCAGGAATTAATAAAATTACTGAAAATACTTAAATATTACTGTATTATAAATATATGCCTAAATACCTTTCATTAGTTATAAGGACTTGTTTAGTCTAGGGAGTAATCATTAGGAGAAATAAAATAGACGCCTTCCTATTAGTACACACAAAACCTGTCCTAATCACACAGCAGAACAAGTTACTTCACAACACTGAGCTGAAGAGCTGCCTCAACCTCCTCTCTGCTCTACTCGTCAGAGATTATTGTCCTGAATACAGCTGATCTTTAGCTGAATTTCTGTAGGAATGGAGTTCATGAGACACAGACAGGACAAACTGTGGTAATGTGGGGCAGTGGTAATGCAGCCGAATGCACACAAGTGCTGCTCATTAGCTACACCACCAACCTCATCTCTGTACTTCATGTCTCCTCGTGAACTCCATTCGTACAGAGATTCAGATAAAGATCTTATCAGCTGTATTCAGGATCATAATCCCTGACAAGTTGGGGAGTAGGATGAGGCAGCTCTTTAGCTCAGTGTTGTGAAGTAACTTGTCCTGCTTTGTGATTTGGACAGGTTTTGTGTGTACTAGTAGGACAGCTGCCATTTTATTTCCCCCGATTGCTCCTTAGACAAAATGAGCAATTATAACTAATCAAAGGTATTTGGGAATAGGCAAGTAGCCTCGAAACGCGTCTAGTCACCAGCTAACTGTGGCTTCTACATTTTCCATTACCGGTCCGGACCTAAGACATAAAGATATTGTGCGCACAAAGGAAGAAATCTTACACTTTCTATATCGCATAGGACCTGTGGATCATCTGACCAGACCACTTGACCTGGTTGTCAAGATCACCTGACCTACAGAGACACGCCCATCAAGCTACGCAGTGGAACGCTCCCGACCTCGTGAATTCAGCGTCCCTGCAAACTACTTACATCCCGCGCTCCCTGGATCGTGTTCGAATATACACGTGAGTAGGCAGTTCTCTGCCAAGACTATTCACAAAACATGCCCAAGGAAAGTAAGCGGTAAGAGCTCTTAGTGATCAATATCACTATTTACACATATTGGGCTGTCCACCAGATTTCTGATGAGGATCGCTGTATTATAACCCCATACATCTAAGAGTGGGACTTCCTGCAATTCATCTAAAGAGACCGTTCATATATCCCCCCCCCCCTTTTTTTGGATATTATCTATATCTATATGGACTGAGGTACATTGTTGCTAATACTGGACATATTTGCTGTTAATTTATTTTTCACCGTGTATGGTTTGCTGCTATTTTTCACCGTGTATGGTTTGCTGCTATTTTTCACCGTGTATGGTTTGCTGCTATTTTTCACCGTGTATGGTTTGCTGCTATTTTTCACCGTGTATGGTTTGCTGCTATTTTTCACCGTGTATGGTTTGCTGCTATTTTTCACCGTGTATGGTTTGCTGCTATTTTTCACCGTGTATGGTTTGCTGCTATTTTTCACCGTGTATGGTTTGCTGCTATTTTTCACCGTGTATGGTTTGCTGCTATTTTTCACCGTGTATGGTTTGCTGCTATTTTTCACCGTGTATGGTTTGCTGCTATTTTTCACCGTGTATGGTTTGCTGCTATTTTTCACCGTGTATGGTTTGCTGCTATTTTTCACCGTGTATGGTTTGCTGCTATTTTTCACCGTGTATGGTTTGCTGCTATTTTTCACCGTGTATGGTTTGCTGCTATTTTTCACCGTGTATGGTTTGCTGCTATTTTTCACCGTGTATGGTTTGCTGGTATATTTCACCGTGTATGGTTTGCTGGTATATTTCACTGTGTATGGTTTGCTGTTATTTTTCACTGTGTATGGTTTGCTGCTCTCATCCTTGCAGATATTATCCGGGCTGCTACATTACTGTTGCCACTTCACACTGACGATATTGATTTTACTACTGATTTTATTATCGATTTTTTTTTACTGAATTAAACTGTTGGTTTACACCCCAGAAGGTGGTTGTGCCTGTTCATTTCCTTTTTCTTTTTTGGGAATATATTTATAAAAAAAGGAGACTTTTGTATTACTTACCAGTAAAGTCTCTTTCTCGCTCTTCCTTGGGGGACACAGGAAACCATGGGTATAGCTCTGCTCCCTAGGAGGCGTGACACTAAGTGAAAGCTGTAAGCCCCTCCTCCATCAGCTATACCCTTCAGCCTGGAGAAGAGACTGCCAGTTGCGTGTCCAAGTAGTGAAAGATAACCACCAACCGGAAAAAAGAACTGTCGAGCCCCAACGGGGGCAACCAAGCCGGAACCACAACTGTAACCCAAATGAAGGGCGGGTGCTGTGTCCCCCAAGGAAGAGCGAGAAAGAGACTTTACTGGTAAGTAATACAAAAGTCTCCTTTTCTCGCCCATATTCCTTGGGGGACACAGGAAACCATGGGACGTTCCAGAGCAGTCCCAGAAGGGAGGGACCAGAACAAACTAGACCAACACCAGAGGCATCAGTCAACTGCCGCCTGCAACACCAGACGGCCTAAAGCAGCGTCAGCCGACGCATGAGTATGCACCCTGTAGAACTTGGTGAAGGTGTGCAAGGAGGACCAAGTGGCCGCCTTGCAAATCTGCTCCGTAGAAGCCCGATTCCTCTGAGCCCAGGAAGCCCCGACCGCTCTAGTGGAGTGAGCGGTAACACCGAGGGGCGGAACCTTGCCCTTGGCGAGATAAGCCTCAGTAACAGCCATCTTGACAAAACAGGCGATAGCAACTTTGGATGCCGCCATCCCTCTGCGCGACCCCTCCGGAACCACAAAGAGCGAGTCAGTACGCCTGAAAGAGCTGGTTACCTCCAGGTAAACCTTGAGCGCCCTGACAACGTCCAGGCGATGAAGCTTCCTCTCCTGCGGGTGGGAAGGGGAAGGACACAAAGAGGGGAGAACGATGTCCTCGTTCAGATGAAAGGCGGAGACCTGTCAGATCATGGTGCGGACGACGTCCGCAGAAAAACCCCTACGTGTCAGGACGGTGGTCTCAACAACCACGCCATCAAACGTAGGGACCTTAAACGCGGGTGGAAGATTGGTCCCTGAGAGAGAAGATCTTCCCTGGCGGGCAGCGGCCAGGGCGCGTCTGCCAGGAGCAGCATGAGGTCGGCATACCAAGACCGGCGGGGCCAGTCCGGAGCGACCAGAATCACCGAGACGCCTTCCGCCGCGATCTTCCGAAGGACCTTGGGCAGGAGTGGGATGGGAGGGAATATGTATGGACGCGCGAAGCCTCGCCAAGGAAGAACGAGGGCGTCGGCTCCGCAGGCTCCCGGATCCCTGGCCCTGGACAGATAGGCGGGGACCTTGTGATTGAATTTGGAGGCCATGAGGTCCACGTCCGGTATGCCCCAACGAAGGCAAATGGCCTCGAACACCTCCGGGTGAAGAGACCACTCGCCACGGGGTCGACGGTGGTGCGACTGAGGAAGTCCGCCGCCCAATTGTCCACCCCTGGAATAAAAATTGCAGATAGGGCCGGGACGTGGGCTTCCGCCCAACGGAGAATGCTGGTGACCTCCCGCATTGCTGCAGCGCTGCGAGTGCCCCCCTGGTGGTTTATGTACGCCACGGCCGTGGCGTTGTCCGATTGCACACGAACTGATGACCCTTCAGCAGATGAGTCCAGTGTCGCAGAGACAGAAGGGCCGCTCTCAGCTCCAGGACATTGATCGAGAGTTTGGACTCCGATGGAGACCAAATGCCCTGGACGGATCGGGGAGGAAACACGCCTCCCCAGCCCAAGAGACTGGCATCGGTTGTAACCACCAACCAAATGAGCGGCAGAAAGGACCTGCCCAGAAGAGGGGACTGCAACCACCAGCGGAGAGATGACCGCACCGGAGGCGATAGATGGAAGGGATGATCCAGAGTCTCCGGCGATTTGTCCCAGGAGGAGAGGATCGCCCGTTGGAGAGGGCGGGAGTGAAACTGCGCAAATGGGATCGCCTCAAAGCAGGCAACCATCTGCCCCAAGACCCGCATGCAGAAGCGGAAGGACGGTCGACGGTGGAGAAGGAGACCCCGAATCGCCCGACGGAGGATCAGTCGTTTTTCCGAGGGAAGACGTACCTCCGCCGCTCCCGTGTCTAAAAGCATTCCCAGGAAGACCAGTTGTCTGGAGGGAGGAAGGGAGGACTTGGGGAAGTTGATGACCCAACCGAATCTCGCCAGAGTCTCTAGAGTGAGATCCACGCTGGCAACCGCTTGAGAAAGGGACGGAGCCTTGATGAGGATATCGTCCAAGTACGGTAGCAGAAAAACACCCCTGGAACGGAGTAAGGCCAAAACCGGGGCCAGGACCTTGGTGAACACCCGGGGGGCTGTTGCCAGCCCAAAGGGAAGGGCGACAAATTGGAAGTGGAGGTCCCCCACGGCGAATCGGAGGAAGCGATGGTGACACCGGGCTACCGGAACATGGAGGTAGGCATCCTGTATATCGATGGAAGACATGAAATCTCCCTGCTCCAGGGAAGCCACCGCGGAACGGAGGGACTCCATCCGAAACCGTCGAAGGAGGAGAAAACGGTTGAGCTTTTTGAGGTCCAAAATGGGCCGCACCGAACCTCCCTTCTTGGGAACTACAAAGAGGTTCGAATAGAACCCTTGGAACCTTTCCTCTAGAGGAACGGGGGTAATCACCCCCCTGTCCAGAAAGGCTTGAACAGCCGCGGAGAACGCAGCCGCGGGGGGCGGGAGCGAAAGAACTGGAGGGAAGGACACAAATTCGATTTTGTATCCGGAGGACACAATTTCGAGAGCCCAGGCGTCGGAGAGGTGAGCCATCCAGATGTCCCTGAAAAGGAGGAGCCGGCCCCCCACCCGGGTGGGTGGGGGCGCGCCTTCAGGCAGAGGACTGCTTTGCTGCGGGTGTGCGGGCAGCCTGCGGCCTGCGCCAGGAGGGCTGCGCCCGAAAAAACGGCTTCCTACGCTTATCCTGGGGAGGGGCCGAAGCGGCAGCTGCGGGGGGAGCCCCAGAGGTCCTGCGGGAGGACGGAAAACGAGACGCACCAGGGCGACCGCGGGGGGCGCCCCTGGCTTGGGGTTGAGGAAGATGGGTGCTTTTACCACCCGTGGCCTCCGAAATAAGCTCGTCTAGGCGGACCCCGAAAAGGCGGGAACCCGCAAACGGTAGCCCCGCCAAGGAACGTTTGGAGGCAGCGTCCGCTTTCCAAACCTTCAGCCAGAGCTCCCTCCTGACGGAAACTGCCAGGGCGGAGGAGCGTGCAATAAGGGCTCCCGCATCAAGGGAGGCCTCACAAACAAAATTCCCGGCCCGAATAATAAGCTGGGCCAAGGAACGTAGGTCTGAGAGCAGAATCGGAGGCAGCAAAAATGCCCTTGGAAAGGGTCTCCATGCGGCGGTCCTCCGCTGACTGAAGAGAGGACCCGTCGGGAACAGGGATGGCCGTGTTCTTTGACAGACGGGCCACAGGGGGGGTCCACCTTAGGTGGGGACGACCAGGTGGCCACGACATCGGCTGGAAAAGGATAGCAAATGTCCAGCTTCTTGGGATTGACAAAACGGGCGTCCGGGCGAGCCCAAGCCTTAGACACCATGGAGGAGAAATCAGAGTGGATTGGAAAGACTTTGGAGGCCTGCTTGGGTCTGATAAAGGAGACGCTAGCTGCGTCAGAGCTAGGGGGGGTCATCTTGCACCTTAAAGGTGTCACGAATATCAGAGATGAGTTGACCCATCGCTGAGGCTAGCTTGGACGGCAGGGCCGAGTCCATTTCCAAATCTGAAACCGCCAATTCACCTTCAGAGAGCGAATCCTTTGGAGAGGAGAGGCCCGTCTGAGTGCGCACGCGTGGCGGGGAGAGGGAGGCATCCGAGGAGGAGGCTCGCTCTACTCTAAGACGCTTCTGAGAGTGCCTAGCTCGGGAGGGGTCACTAAGAAAGGGTGAACCCGCTGCAGCGGCAGAAGCGGTGGACCCGGAGGGCGCGACAGTAAGAGTGGCGTCCTGCGGGGTAGGCGGCCTGACTATTAGGCGGCCCACGACATGAGTGAGGCTTTCCACGGCCTGGGACAGGGATCTAGCCCAGTCAGGCGGGTCAGAGGAAGCAGGGAGCGACACAGCGGGCGACTGAGGCTGCGGTGGAGCTCGGCATGCAGGACAGTGCGGATCAGACTGCCCCCGGGGAAAGGGTTCCCTACAAGCAGTACAGGCATGGTACCAAGGCTTGGCGGCTGCAGAAGGGTCTGACATGGTGGAAAAAATGTTGCACTTAAAGTGGGAGACCCCAGGGCAAAAGCGGAACGGGGATTACACCCAAGCAACAGTACTGGTGGCACGGAGGGGGTTAACAGTCCTACCAGACCCGGATGATGCAAGCGGCAGCAGCAAGGGGAGCAGACTGAAGGAGGCTGTGGAGGAGAGGCAGCAGGCACGGAGATGAATAGCTTCAGGATCGGACGGCAGAGAGGATTCCACGCAGCACTATGAGATGTGGAGCCCGACGAAACCGGAAGTAGCGGAGCGCATGTAGGAAGCTCCGCCCCCCCCCCTGCCGCGCTCAAGGAGAAGCAGAGCCGCGCGCGCGCGGCAAAATGATTTTAACCCCCGAGGAGGATGAAGTGCCGGCCAAGATGAAATGGCGCCGTTCGCGCCAAGTAAGCGGCCCCCGCCGCGCCTGGATGTGGCAGACGGCCTCCTGCCTACAGCCGTCCCCTGAAGGCAGCGTCCGTGCCCTGCCGCTACATAAAGGACTTCCCCAGACAAAGTCCCCCCCAAATGATACCCGGTAAGGTTGCCGGTCCGATATGCCCATGGGGGGGGGGGGGATGTAGCAGCGGTGGGAGGAAGGAAGGGGAGGCTTGTAGCCACTCTCACCATACGCTGTCTTCGCCCTCAATCCATCCAGCAGGGTCGCCCCTCCAGCTACTGGCACCGCAGTGGCAGGAAGCCGGGGGAGGGACTTGGCGTGCGGGCGACCCTTGAGCTGGCGGGACGCAGGGGAGCGAGGCTGCCCTGGTCCACCTTGTCTTCTGTGGGGGAGGCGGCAGTGCGGAATTACCGGCACTGGCGCAACTCAACCCCGGGAGAAACAGAGGGGTCTAATGCGCCTCTGTTGTCCCTGTAAGTAGAAAAAAATCGAATTAAAACAACAAAAAACGCAAAAATAAAAAATTATAGGAAAACAACCCTGCATAAGCAGGGGGTGTCTTGCCTCCTTGGACACTAAGCAAAAACTGGCAGTCTCTTCTCCAGGCTGAAGGGTATAGCTGATGGAGGAGGGGCTTACAGCTTTCACTTAGTAGTGTCACGCCTCCTAGGGAGCAGAGCTATACCCATGGTTTCCTGTGTCCCCCAAGGAATATGGGCGAGAAAGTATTATTTACAGTAAGCGTTTTCAATAATTTTATTAATTCCTGTAGAACCCCTTTCATTCATGTTTCATTCTCGTTCGTCAAACGTGTGAAAATAATTCATATAATAATCATAATTTGATCTGTATAACACAATCTTTACAGTTTCACAGACAACCTAAAGATCACTACTGAGCAGGAGTATGGCTATGGCCAGCTTTAGGGCTCATAGAGTCATGGAAATACCATACACTCATATGGTTATGAGTCTGTATTATAGACCCGTAGACACTATGTGCGGCCATATGGGGCACTGTATTTTCTGTAATTTTCTCTTAAATCCTGTGTATCACAGTGTAAAATTAAGAGACAGACAGATGTACCCTATGGAGCCAAAGAATTGTATGGTTGTTGTATTACTGATCGGTACAACACAAATCCATAGTATGGCCAAATACATCAGTCCTTATGACAATTTGCCTAACTGTGCATAATTTTTTTTTTACAAACTGCCCTTATAACTATCCTGTCAATTACAGATGAACCATCTTCATTCATAGCAAATGTCCTGCTTACAACAGTAAAAGTAAAAAAAAATAAATAAATAAAAATATAGGACAAAGCTGCAATACCCAAGACAGCCACAGCTTAAACCTAAGGTGTGCTGAGTGTATTGGAGTACTGCAAACAATACACAGGCCACAGCGCTCAGGCCTCTTCAAACTGATCAGCTGGGATGCCAAGATCTGGACACTGATCTGTTATTGATGGTCTACCCAAAGAATAGGTCATCAGTAGTGTTCAGCAAACTTCTGTTTTAAGTTCGGCGTCTAAAGTTCGGCTTCCGGTTAGCGGAGAATCCCGATATGGATTCCGAATTCCGTTGTGGTCCGTGGTAGCGGAATCAATAATAGCCGATTATTGATTCCGCTACCACGGACCACAACGGAATTCGGAATATATATCGGGATTCTCCGCTAACCAGAAGCCGAACTTTAGACGCCGAACTTAAAACAGAAGTTCGCTCAACACTAGTCATCAGTACTTATCAGTAGTGCCAGAAAAACACCATTATTTGTATTCTATTAGATGGGTTACATCCATGTTTCTCTTACTTTGTAGGTCTCTTTAGAGAGGCTAGAGAAATTAAAGGTGTATTGTAGTTTCTGATCTGTCAATGCACATCCTGAGACGCTCTCCACATCTGGGCACACTAATGGGGTGTCCCATTCGAAAAGATAGTTACATTCAAAAAGCTGGAGAAACTTTGGTCTTCCCTGTGGATAAATCAAGTATTAAAACAAAATTAGTTTATCAAAGCAGAATATAATTGAAAAAAATAAATAAATAAATAGATATCACACAAAATGATAACCTAAATACAACAAACTTACTAGATCTGTGCCTGCATTGCAATGAAAGATAATAGTAGTAGAATAATTTCCCTGCCCCTTCTCTGTAGATTCACATGGCGTCCGGCTCTCCATTCTGATGGAAACAGTTTGTGTAGTTTGATCAATCTGTGGAGGTCCCGACTGGCGGCCAATGTCCTTTAATTTATAATAAAAAAAGGCAAAAACATAAAAAGTTCCATCAATAGTAGATACATTAACACAAGGTTTACTTTCTACTCTGATATTAACTGCATTATTGGCTACAACTGGGGGCAGGGTAGAAATGAATTATGACATGATTCCACAATAAATTGCAGAATAAATCACATACACCACATATTAATCTTTATTATGGCTTGGTTATGAACAGGAGCCTCAGGAGCCCTGAGGAAGCCGGATTGTTCCGGCGATACGCGTTGGGCGCTTGTTATGTTTCCAGGTCCACTGCACCGGCTGGCTATGTAGGTTTGGCTCTTGATATTTGACCCTATGGTGGTCTGTCTTTATCCTCATTTCTAGTGGTCTCACCTTACCTTACATTTGCTATATGTGATTCATTGTATTGCTTTTTGTATATGCTGGTTGATAACGCATACATTTATATGTGGTAACCCAGTGGACCTGTGTGTGTCGGTTACATATATATTTTATTGCATACCGCACTTTGTTCTATATTGTATACAATTTTTTTAATGCGTGTGTGTTGTTGTGTCTAATAAACTTTATATATACTTTTAATATTCCTTCATGGTCGGATGTGCATTCATGGGGTGGCTCTTTTGACTCACTCTTGGGTCAGATTATTGGTTATATGTAGTTATACCACCCTTTGCACTCCTTTTAGTATTTGGTGTGCCCCCTGTCTCTTTAAAGTAATGAACAGGAGCATTGCCATGAGATTATTATGTGACTTTTTCCATGTTCTAACAATATATGATAGAGCACAAGTTTTGCACTTTTTTGTAGACTTCAATACAGGATTTACACACTTGCATCGATGATACTCGAAAACCCATTTCAATTAAATTTCCCCTTTAAATACTGTATAAATCTATGCATCTTATTAAAAACTTCTGTACTTCACCAACCCGGAAGCAGGATTTAATGTTAGGCAGATTATAGCTATGTTGATAGGAGAAAATAGAAAGATACAGGGGTTTAAATATGGTAGTATTGAAGAAAAAAATTACACTATATGTAAACGTAATAAAAAATATATAAAGTATGGCATCTTCGTAATCACTAACCAACAGAATAAAGTTATTTATACCAGATGAAGACTGTTAACATATATCCCCATAAAAAAAGAAATTATAAAGTATCCTAAAATGGTTCCTATATTAAAAAATAAAAAATACAACCTGTCCTAAGCTAATTTAATAGATTTTTTTTTTTTTTGTTTATGACTGCTAGAACGAATCACTGGTCTTTAATGGTAAAAGTTACATCACTAAGGTTAAAAGGGTTAAAATGCCGAGTTGTACGCTATGTTTATATCGGATATAAATTCAAAATGTACAACAAAAATGACATTTTCCGGAAGATTTTTACTTTATTTTTTGTGTGAGCGTTAGTGGGTTTACTAAGAAAGCATGTGCACTTACAATCGGTTTTCCACCAGAGGTCACTCTGCATGCTGATGCCCCGAGTGGACATTTCAGATCTTCTATATTGTTTAATGGCTGGCAAATATTGATGTAGAAATTGGAGTCATCTCTATCCTGGCTTTGCAGGACCTCATAATAATCACCACGCTTGATGAGAGGGCTCAGATCAATAAGGGATGTGCCATTTTTCACAGAGCATTCAATCTGTACAACAAATAAATCAATCAATCACTTAATATTTTTGTGTCGACATGACACAATTTTACCCACTGGAATTACAGGTTTCTATTAAATAACAGCAAGTAGAGATCTTGAAAACCATGAGGGATACAGAAAGTGCATTGGAAAATAGAGTAACTTTATATTAAGAATAACCTTTATATGCTGCAAACGGAATACCCATTTTAGGATAGGTCAAGCCCCTTTTAAAAGTGGTGCTATCATACACACCTTCTCTTCACAGACTAAGGGTGTTTGCCAGGAGAACTGCCAGGTACAGGTGTCTTCTGTATAGGATATCAGGGAAGGGAGACTGCCGCCAGCTCTATCTGCTCCACATACAAAAGTAAAGACACTACGGTGTTTCATCAAGGGGTTCTTGTCACACTGGTCACCTTCTTCATAAACTAGTTTCAGCATCTGGTCCACATAAGTGATTCGGCTATGTGATTTCCCAGCATTTGTGGTTTTGACACCTTCTGATACACACACACCTGTCCAACAGACAAAACCATTAGCAAGGCAGTTTCTCTGGTTGTCCTTCACCTATGACTTCTACATACACTTATTGGCAAAAAAAATAATGCACCAAGATGGAGATGTTGGAACTGAATGAAACTTTGTATGTGTGAATGTAATGATAATACTGTAATCATCTACATATCAAGATCGAAAGGATATGTTTATTGGAGAAAACTGAAAGGACGCTCTTTTACCCTGTTAGGCAGCTTCTAGTCTGGATACAAAATTAGATATGGTTGGCCTGGAACCATACAGGTTCCATATGGTATCCTGCAACACATTTGTCCAGACATTACAGCTGGCCTGTAGATCCTGCACACTTGTAAGTTGCCAAAGATAGTGTCCCAGTCTGGAGACTGGGCAGGCCAAGGAAGTGTTGCAGTCTGGTGGAGACCTTCCTGGAAAAGTCTTGGTGTGTGTGGACGAGCATTATCCTGCTGAAAAATGCCAGCTGGAAGCCATGCCATGAGAGGCAACACACATCGCTGCAAGATGTCTTGTACATATCACTGAGCTGTAAGGGTCCCTCATATCATTACTAGGGGTGACTGACTACGGTCACATAATGGGCGTTATGACACCAAACTTCCTTCTGCTAAGCGCCAGGAAATGGTCCGGGCAGAGACAGTTGTGGGTAATGAAGGTGCACCTGTGTCTGGATGGTGGACAATGAAACTGTCTCTCTACTGGTGGTCTGTGGGAATTTGTAGCTCTGCTGTCGATGAAGGCGACTCTAGAGTATTGGTTTTGGAAAATGTTATTGTATCAATACAGTTTTGGATCGTACCGATACATAGGTCACAGGTCAGATACACATCAAATAAAACTTTCCACATCCAATACTCTGGGGTCATCTTCATCAGCAGTGCTACTACTACTAGTTCTCGTTTCTTTCCAGTCTTCAACTGCGCAAAATGTCTTTAAGTGCATTGTAGAAGCATGTCTAGAAGTCAACGATTACTTCCCCGGGGGGTGCACTACCCAAAGGTAGCCTCTGAGAGCCTTTTTATAGGGCAGCAAGGAAGGCACCTTTAAGCCCACTTGTGGGAAGACCTAGTGTCTAATCAGACCACACCTGTTATGTTTTACATATCTGCCAGAGACATAACTGCATGCAGAGTTCTGTAGCAATTAAATATTTCCATCTGACTGTGTTATATATTTGTCAATGAGTGTATATAAGAGGACACACATAAAAAAAAAAAAAAAAAAAATTAAAAAGTACAAATCTTTAAGTAGACACATTAACATGTTAAATATACAACTGAGGTAAACTTTGAATCGACTCATCACAACAAAGGCACTGAAATTCAAGTTAAAGGGGTAATCTGGGAATTTGATATTCACGGCTTATTTTTGGGAGTCCCATAGAAATAAATAGGAATCGCACTGGGCAAGTGCGGCCACAGCTCCATTCACTTCTATGAGGCTGAGGGAAATAGCCTTTTTATAGGAAGGAACCTGCCACAGCTGAACATACAGTTTGATCTGCCAGCAGCATGTTATAGAGCCAAAGGAACCGAGCAGACTGATATCTAGTTTTCTGGGAAAAGATTCAGTACAATCTGTATTTATATACAAACGGAAAATGCAAATGTGATCGCACACTACATCCAGCACTCTGCCCTCCATGCTGGATGAGACATTGGTTTATATTTTGGCCAAAGCATAGTAAGCCACTCACCGCGTCAAGGCTGTCTCATGAGTGGTCCCTAACTCTTGTTCCTACCTGTTCATGGGCCATGACAGCCACATAAAATCCAGGGAATGCAGGTCAGCATGCAAGCCAAGTACACTTTGCTTGTAACCCCGTCCGGTGCCATTACAGCTTTCATCGGATCCAGGGATGCAAGTACCAACATGCATGCTGAACCTACCATATACTTCTCCTGGAGCCAGATGGCTAATGGTAGGTTCTATACAAGCAGACTCAGTTTTATACTGACTTTAAAACCAGCCTCAAGGACAGATTAACTGGTCAGGTGTGCAATGACTCCAAGGAGATCGCCACGCCTCCAATATATACTACAAAGAAAAAAATAAGGGGTTGGGTCAGCACAACCTGCTGCAGGTGCAGATCACTATGGCGAAATACATATACAAACGGAAAATGCAAATGTGATCGCACACTACATCCAGCACTCTGCCCTCCATGCTGGATGAGACATTGGTTTATATTTTGGCCAAAGCATAGTAAGCCACTCACCGCGTCAAGGCTGTCTCATGAGTGGTCCCTAACTCTTGTTCCTACCTGTTCATGGGCCATGACAGCCACATAAAATCCAGGGAATGCAGGTCAGCATGCAAGCCAAGTACACTTTGCTTGTAACCCCGTCCGGTGCCATTACAGCTTTCATCGGATCCAGGGATGCAAGTACCAACATGCATGCTGAACCTACCATATACTTCTCCTGGAGCCAGATGGCTAATGGTAGGTTCTATACAAGCAGACTCAGTTTTATACTGACTTTAAAACCAGCCTCAAGGACAGATTAACTGGTCAGGTGTGCAATGACTCCAAGGAGATCGCCACGCCTCCAATATATACTACAAAGAAAAAAATAAGGGGTTGGGTCAGCACAACCTGCTGCAGGTGCAGATCACTATGGCGAAATACATATACAAACGGAAAATGCAAATGTGATCGCACACTACATCCAGCACTCTGCCCTCCATGCTGGATGAGACATTGGTTTATATTTTGGCCAAAGCATAGTAAGCCACACAATCTGTATTTACTTAGTTGAATTCCTTATTCTTACTTTGCTTAGGAGACCAATGGGTGGTCCTATGCACTTACTGATAGCTGTCAATCACTGATTAGGCCCTCGCACTGGAGTAGAGATTGAAATTAATAAATTACAAGTGATAATGAATCTGTTTCCACAGAACTATATAATCAGTCTGCTCAGCTCCTCCTGCTCGATAACATGCTGCCTGTGAAACATGACTGGTTCCATTTATAGGGGTTGTCCAACTTTTAGGTGAGGTTTAAAAACCCTTTCACCCAAAAGGACCTGCCAATAGAAGCAAACTTAGCTGCTCCGTGATGCATGGGTCCAGCTCTGCAAGTCCACATTTTTCTTTGCTCCGCTGGAGTCCCCGCATGGATGGGCACACATACACTGCTGCGGCCAATGTCAGTCCACAAATGGCGCATCATAACAGTCATGTGCTCCTCAGGAAACACATCACCGTTGTAGACATTGGCTGCACCAGCAACACACGTGACCTCCGGCTGTGTCAGAAGTTTACATGCGGGGAACGAAGTGCAGTCAAGAGAGTGGTGGACCCACGTAGCCAGAAGGAAGCTTTAGGGAGGGGGTAAGAATGTTTCTACTGACAAGGCCATTGCGTGGGGGACGTAGAAGGTTAAACAACCCCTTTAAGTAAAGTCATATATATTATACGATGCTACCTCAACTACTGACTGAAGCCCTAAACAGGCAACATCTAACAGACCGCAACAGATCACATCTTGACTCATTTCTGCAGAAGTGCTGTGGAGTAAACCTTTGATGTAAAGTTGAGGAAACAGGTTATATATTTAGTTCTCAGATGGACGGTTAACTCACCAACTCCGGAGCCACATGGACTGTTAACATCACTGCAAATATTTAAACGAATTGATCTATCACGATCCTTTATAAGATAACCATCCTTGCTTGACAATGAAGACAGGTCAAACTGATAGCCTGGAAGAGTACAGTCACGATATTAGCCATGAACCTGGTTTTGATCATAACTTTACTTTGTCAGTACTTTGCTCCTAGGACACTTTTTCTATACTATTAATACTGAGAACGGAAACCACAGAGGCTACACTGGCTGGTTCTATCCAATGGACCCAAACAAGAAGTGCATAGAAATAACTCAATCACCGCGGTTAAGTTAAAAATATTTTAGAGAAAAAGCTTCTCTCAAAATCTGCAGACACAATCCCTAAAATTAAGGAGCAAAGATCTAGATTTCAGGAAGCGATTTGTATAAAACCAGTCAGTGCATGACCTTTAGCAGAACTGGTATTAAACATACCAATGTTTGGGGCTGGCGCCCTTCAGGCATGAGGTTATATCCTGGTGACTACATGTAAGAGCTGCATGGCAGGGGTCCAGTATGCTGGAAACGTGGCTTCCAAAGAGATTTATGGAGACACTGCTGGCCTCCATTAATCCCTATTGGAAGCCAGGTCTCCAGCATGCTGAATCCCAGCTGTCCAGCTCGTACTAACCAGGAGATGGCCTCATGACTGATGAAGAGTGCTGACCCAAAACGTTGCTATATTTAATACAGTGTAAGGTCCCATACACACAAGACATGTCAATTTTATGCATCTGCAAAATAGGACTGCGGTCCTTAGGCCACCCACATTTTTTCACAGAGCCGTTAACTTCAAGGGGTCCGTGATCCACATTTTGCGAACATATGCTATCTTTTCGAGGAACAGGCATACAGATGTTGAAAGAACATGGATGATACATGTGCTTTCTGCATTCGTATGTCTGTTCTACAAAGGGATAGAACAAGTCCTATACTTGCCGCAAAATGCAGATGCAACACATGCAGTATCCATATTTTGGGGATCCAAAAATACATACAGTCATGTGCAGGAGGCCTTATTTGTGGATCTGAATTGCATCAATAAAAATCACTTGAAGTTGACAAATGAGGAAATGCTTTTCTACAATTTATTATACGATTTATATGTGGAACGGGAAGTGGTCAGCACCGTAGAACGTGCACCCAAGTACATGAACAGAGAGCTGTGCTGCCTGGTCGTCCCTTCTCTCATTATCGTACCTGTAGCAGAGTTCCTGACTTTGCACTTATCATGTGTGCTTATTGTCAATGGGCATGCATATGCTGTGACCCACAAGAAATTATAGTCACAGTCCTGTAACTTCGTGATTAACTCAGGTCCTGATACCTACGAAAGAAAAGAGCAAATTGATCATTAAGATATATAGATTTAAGATAAAGCAATCTCGAGACTGGAGAAACAAAAACATCTCGTCTCCAAATAACTTACCACTTTGTTCAAGTCACACATGAATCTTATTGTAGTCGTCCTATTTCTTATACCGTCAAGGCAACGGTCTCCATTTTTATATTCAAGCACAGACACTCCGTTGTCCCATCTTGGGCTGGATACAAGTTCACCCAGATTTACAGCCTTGTTGTCTTTTAATAAACAGACAGCAGAGCCATGGGGACATGAAGCTGGCCCTTTAAAACAAAAAAAGATCACATAAGTGTAATTTCACTTACGAAGAAAACGAAAGACTGTCGCCATTTTTGTTTGAAAGGGAATTTGTCATCAGTTAACAAATAATCTGTCTAAAAATGCAGCAAATATAACAATTAACATGTGGCCCTTTTTGGGCCAGGAAAAAGAATACAAAAATCTTACCAGTTTCTGGCACGAGAGGTCTGCATACATTTATGCGAAATTTCATGTTTGGATCAGTTGGAGAATCTACTTCCCAGTTTTTATTGTAAAGTGACAGCTGTGACAGATCATAAGAACTTCCAAGTGTGTCCCTAAAAGGATATACAAGAGATTGCAATATGATGTGCTCTAAAGTAATAAAATCAAATTAAAGGGGTTATCCAATTCCTATAAAATATCCCCCAATATGCCGGGCCTCTCACATTGAATATACTCACCCTGCGCCGCTCCTAGTCCCCACACCACCGCTGCCGCTTCTCCCCGTGTGTGGATGAAAACATCCTGTGTCGGGGGGAGCAGCCAATGGCAGGCAGGGACTGGGGTGAGCCTCCCTAGCATTGCGGGTGACGCTATAGAGGCTCGTCCCCGTCGGCCATTGGCTGCTCCCCCCTCCCCCAACACCGGATGTTTTCATCCGCACACGGGGAGAAGCAGCAGCGGCACTGCGGGGACCAGGAGCGGCGCAGGGAGCACGGTAAGTATATTTAATTTGAATGACCCAGCATATGGGGGGGGGGGGCGCATTTTATAGGATTAGATAACCCCTTTAAGGCTGAAGGATATTTATGAACACTAAATGAAAATAAAAGTGGAGCGGATTCGGGAATATCTTAACAGAGGAAAGCCTTGTCCATATACATGACGTCCCCTCTATTGCCATCTAGCTTGTATACCAAGTATTGCACCTTAGATATATTCAAGATTTTATTATGTTAAAAATAGGGCTGCAGCTACAGATAATTTGGATAATCGATTAGTTGTCGATAATTTAATCGATTAATCGGGGGGGAAAACACCAAAATGACAAAACAAAGAGGTTTATATGATTTTACTTGAAAAATTATGTTCAAAGGCCATATTAAAACAAATTGTGGATGGTGCTGTTATGGGGGGGATCTGTGGGTGGCGCTGTTATGGGAGGGGGATCTGTGGGTGGCACTGTTATGGGGAGGGGGATCTGTGGATGGACCTGTTATGGGGAGGGGGATCTGTGGATGGACCTGTTATGGGGAGGGGGATCTGTGGGTGGCACTGTTATGGGGAGGGGGATCTGTGGGTGGCACTGTTATGGGGAGGGGGATCTGTGGGTGGCACTGCTATGGGGAGGGGGATCTGTGGGTGGCACTGCTATGGGGAGGGGGATCTGTGGGTGGCACTGCTATGGGGAGGGGGATCTGTGGGTGGCACTGCTATGGGGAGGGGGATCTGTGGGTGGCACTGCTATGGGGAGGGGGATCTGTGGGTGGCACTGCTATGGGGAGGGGGATCTGTGGGTGGGACTGCTATGGGGAGGGGGATCTGTGGGTGGCACTGCTATGGGGAGGGGGATCTGTGGGTGGCACTGCTATGGGGAGGGGGATCTGTGGGTGGCACTGCTATGGGGAGGGGGATCTGTGGGTGGCACTGCTATGGGGAGGGGGATCTGTGGGTGGCACTGCTATGGGGAGGGGGATCTGTGGGTGGCACTGCTATGGGGAGGGGGATCTGTGGGTGGCACTGCTATGGGGAGGGGGATCTGTGGGTGGCACTGCTATGGGGAGGGGGATCTGTGGGTGGCACTGCTATAGGGAGGGGGATCTGTGGGTGGCACTGCTATGGGGAGGGGGATCTGTGGGTGGCACTGTTATGGGGAGGGGGATCTGTGGGTGGCACTGTTATGGGGAGGGGGATCTGTGCACTGTTATGGGGAGGGGGATCTGTCCACTGTTATGGGGAGTGGGATCTGTGCACTGTTATGGGGAGGGGGATCTGTGCACTGTTATCCCAATAACCGTGCACAGATCCCCTTCCCAATAACAGTGTACAGATCCCCCTCCCCATAACAGTGCCATACACAGATCCCCCTCCCCATAACAGCCCCGGCCCCGCTGCTCACAGCAGACTATTCTGGCAGTAACATTTACTCAGCGCATCTTTATTACCTTACAATGAAGATCAGGTAACAGGCAGAGCGGGCGGTGGCGTAACGTCACTCACTCACGTGACGCATCTGATCCGCCCACTTTATGAATGAAGGAGGCGGAGCGGGCGCGTCACGTGAGTAAGTGATGTTACGCCGCCGTCCGCTCTGCCTGTTACTGGAGCTTCATTGTAAGGTAAAATAAAGATGCGCTGATTTAAAGTAAACCGCCCGCCCGCATAACAACGAATCGGCGATTATTCGATAACTGGATTCGTCGACAACGAATCCCGTTATCGAATATTATCAATAAAATCGATTAATCGTTGCAGCCATAGTTAAAAATAATCCTACCGTATCACCTATCACAACTAAATTCTAGTTAAGTGTGACTACCACCACGGGTCCAGCCATGCTGTAGAGCAGGGGTGGCCAACCTGCATCTCTCCAGCTTCTGTAAAACTACAACTCCCACCATGCCCTGCTGTAGGCAATGTGGGCATGCTGAGAGTTGTCGTTTTGCAACAGCTGGAGAGCCTCAGGTTGGCCATCCCTGCTGTAGAGAATGTAGAAAAGGTCCACAAAAGGTGAACAATCCCTTTCACTGGGATATACCATCAATATTAGCTAGAAGGGAGTCTCAGAACAGGGCTCCTGAAGTGAAGGAAAGCAGATAGTACATGTGTCGCTTGCTCTATGTTCACTGCTGTGGTACAGCTGAGCAAGCATGCTTGGCTATTTTCGGAAGTCCAATAGCGGAGAATGGAGAACAAGCCATACAAGTGTGGCCATCTCTCCATTTACTGCTATGGGACTACTGAAAATAGCAGAGCTTATGCTCTGAACTCCTACAGCAGTGAATGGAGGGTGGCTGCACATGCACAACCCCATTCTGGAGATAGAAGAGGGTCCCAGAGGTGGGATCCACACCTATTTGACATTTATGGCCTACCAATGTGCCAGATGGGAAAACCCCTTTAAAAGCAGGCAAGGGAGGTAAATTCAACCTCCTAATGAACTAGGTATCTGTAAGAAAATTGGTGGAACTTCGTAAATGTGAAAGAGAAGTCAATGAGATCTTATTTAGCCCTCAAATATAAATTCTGAAAATCATGACCTAGAACAATGTCAAAGCATGAAATGATTACAGTGTTTTCACCCGTACTGAGAGCAATTACATAAGCTTACTTGAAGGAGCAGTCAATGGGTTTGAAAGGTAGACAGGCTAGAGGTGTGCGCCACTCAAACTTGTAAATGCAGTCTGGAGTCTCTTTCAGAAACACAGGCTAAAATGAAACATAAAAGATGAACTATGATATTTGAACTTCTTCTCCCAGTCCCACCTCAAACAGTACCTCAGCACTTGCACCTACGCTACTATGAATTGGTCCCAAAAAACAGTCAAACTATTATTAAGTTATAAAAACACAGTGGCACCATCTAAAATCTCCAATCCAGCTCAGTGCCCACATGGGCACAACCACCAGGATGGATATACATGTTTACTGGGTTGCAGAAACTTCTCCCTCACATTCTAAAATAAAAGTGTTTGTGCACATAGAGATGCCATGGATATGTTCACGCCCCAGAGGCCTGTAATCTGGGTGGCAAAGCAGTTTAAAGGCAAATTAGAAAGTCACTTTGCGTCTCCGAGGCTATTTGGGGCTAGTATTTAAATTTTTTTACTTCCCCGTAACCCCTTCAGTACAGAGCCACTTTTCACCTTAAATCCCAGGCCGATTTTTGCAAATCTGACATGCGTCACTTGATGTGGTAATAACTTTGAAACGCTTTTACTTATCCAAGCCATTGTTTTCTCGTGACACATTGTAATTCATGACACTGGTAAAATGGAGTCAATATATTTCACCTTCATAAAAATCCCAAATTTACAAAAAAAAATTTAAAAAAATGCATTTTTCTAAATTTCTGTTTCTCTGCTTTCAAAACCGAAAGTGATATC
This sequence comes from Bufo bufo, assembly GCF_905171765.1. Taxonomy (NCBI): domain Eukaryota; kingdom Metazoa; phylum Chordata; class Amphibia; order Anura; family Bufonidae; genus Bufo; species Bufo bufo. The sequence goes on along the minus strand of NC_053392.1, from coordinate 464,610,463 downwards.
TCAAAAAATATTTATTACTTAACATTCCCCATATGTCTACTTTATGTTAAAATGACATTTACAAAATGATGCTATTTTTTTAGGACGTTAGAAGGCTTAGAAGTTTAGAAGCAATTTTTTAAATTTTCAACAAAATTTCCAAAACCTTTTTTTAAAGCACCAATTCAGTTATAAAGTGATTTTTAGGGGCTTACGTAATGGAAACCACCCATAAATTACCACATTTTAGAAACTACACCCCTCAAATTATTCAAAATTGATGTTACAGACTTTGTTAACCCTTGAGGTGTTCAACAAGATTTAAAGGAAAATGGAGGTGAAATTTCAAAAAAATTGGTACTTTTTTTAATGTTAATCAATTAATTTTTTCTTGCAACACAGCAAGAATTAACAGCAAAACAAACCTCAATATATATTACTCTGATTCTGCAGTTTACAGAAATATACCATATATGGTAGTAAACTGCTGTTGTGGCACGTGGCAGTGGTCAGAAGGAAAGGAGCGCCATATGGATTTTGGAGATTTTTCTAGAATGGTTTTTAGGCGACATTTTGTATTTGAAGTGACCCTAATGTAACCCTGCAGTGGAAACTCTCAGAAAGTGACCCCATTTTGGAACTACCGCTTATATTAGGTGGGGGTACTTGGAAACTTGGCTGTGAAAATGAAAAGTTTCATTTCTTCAATAAAATGTTGCTTTAGCCGCATATTTTACATTTTTACAAGGGATAACATGAGGAAAAAAAAGCACCCCATAATTCTTTTACCCATTTTCTCCTGAATACGGCAACACCCCATATGGGTTGGTAAACTGCTGTAGGGGCACATGGCACGATTCAGAGCGGAAGGAGCGCCATATGGATTTTGCAGTTCAGATTTTGATGGATTGGTTTAGGGGTGCCATTGTTTTTTTTTTAAGTGATTGTCTTATGTGGGGGCTAATTTTTTGCGGGATTAGGTGATGTTTTCATTGGTACCATTTTGGGGTACATAAGACTTTTTGATTATTTGGTATTACACTTTTTGTGAGGAAAAAGTGAAAAAAACGGCATAGTTTTTTTTATATTTGTTTACAGCATTCACCTGAGGGGGCATATAATGTAATATTTTTATAGAACAGGTTGTTACGGACGTGGCAATACCTAAAAAGTCTATAATTTTTATTTAAGTTTTACACAGTGAAAGCCTTTTTGAACAGAATCAAATCTTGTCTGCGTGTTGCCATTTTCTGAAAGCCATATTTTTTGGGAGATTGTCTTAGGTAGGGGCTCATTTTTTGCGGGAGGAGACGACTGTTTGATTGGTACCATTTTGGGGTACATAAGACTTTTTGATCGCTTGGTATTGTACTTTTTGTTAGGCAAGGTGACCAGAAAATGGCTGTTTTGGCACTGTTATTTTATACGACGTTCACCTGACGGGGTGGATCATGTGATATTTTTATAGAGTCGGTCTATACGGATTGGGCGATACCTAATACAGTGTGTCTATTTTTGTCTTTTTCCCTACTTTATTTTGGGAAAGGGCCTTTTTTTTTTTTTTTTACTTGAAACTTTACAATTTATTATTTAGTAAAACTTAATTTTTTTTACTTTTTTTTGTTTTTTTTACTTTTTTTTGTCCCATTCTGGGAATTTAACTTTTGGGCCTCTGATCCCCTTTACAATGCATTACAATATATTTGTATTGTAAAGCATTCGCTGTAAGTATATTACTCACTGTAATACACTTACAGCCTGCTTCCTGTGAGATCTAGGGGGCTGGATCTCACAGGCTTACAGGGAATGCAGCCACGATGCCTAAGGAAGGCATCGGGCTGCCGTCCAAGCCATCGGGTCCCCGTCAAAGCAGCGTGGGGACCCGATGGACATCGGGACCCGTCATGATATCGCATGTGCCGTGGTCAGCACCGACTGTGGCAGTGTGAGGATTAATGGGCCGGCATCAGTGAAAACACCGATGCCGGTGCATACAGCAGGGGACTATCAGTGACTGCGGGACCCCTGCAGCTGATCGGGTGGGCACAGCTTCTGCGCCCACCTGAATCAGCGTGCCGTACCTGTACGGCGCTGGTATCCTACGGGATAAGAGAATGTTCACAGAGTGGAAAAATCTGAAATGTGTTTTTTGTTGTCGAATCCACACTGGCCTCAGATTTCTGCAGTTTGCACAGCCATGAACCTACCTGTCAATTAGTGATTGGTAATCTACATGCAGCAAGCAACCCAGAGTGGTTTCCCCGTTGAAAAAAAACATGAATTCCCATTTAAAACAAAATCCTTTTATGAAGATTTTGGTACGAAAAAAATGCACCAAAATCCATCTGAATCCGCACTGTGTGAACATACCCTAATAATAACTTGTTCCATATAGGTTTATAAAGGCAAAAAATTATCTTTACCCATTGTTTGTTCCTCCACTAGATAACAATAATTGCATACATACAAACCTTTTCCTCAGTCTTGTCACACTGAAATATTATAAGAGTTGAACGCTGATATTTTTTGTGGCAGAGTGCTCCTCCGGTGTAATTTATCTTTATAATTCCATCTTCATATATCAGCTTTTGATTGGTTAAACCTAAAAAAAACACAGAATAAAGTATGCTCACTGAGTCTGGCAGATCAGGAACCCACATTCTACTCATAGGGGAAACCAAAAAATGCCAAGACATTTGTGGTATTTCCTATGTTTAGGTTTCATAACTACCTTGGTAAATCTATCCATATCTGCCCCTATTTGAAGGGTCTATACAGGCTAGTGATCTTAAAATAAAAGTAAACTACACTAAAATCCCTTTAATCTAGCATCAATACGACCAAATAGGTCCTAAATTATCAAAAGTTCTGGACTCAAAGGCAGCCACAGAAAATTATGTAAAATTGTGTAGTAAGAAGTGAAGACAGACTACTAATTAACTACAAATGAACATTAAAGGGTTGTCTGAGAAAATAAAAAATAAAAAATCTGGGACTTGCCTTCAAATTACCAAAAATAAAAAAAAATGTAATACACCTGCCCTTTAATGGAATGTGCAGTCATTTTCTATGTGTCGAGAGGGATCTGGAATCACAGCCCAGCATGGCAGAAGGAAGCGTTGGAATGGCAGGGGATTGGTATGAGCTAGGGCCAGGCAATTATATTAATTTGATTAATTCTCACTTTTATAGTGTTTGACAATCTTTTTTTTTTTTTTTTTTTTTTTTAAATCATATCAAATTTCTACCTATACATAATTGCAGCCTGTGTATTTTCTTCAGTCCCTGCCACCCATGCCATTAAATCCTGAAGCAGACCCTGTGGATCACCGCAGGGGACCAGAACTGAGGATCCCCACAGGGGGCCGAAGCTGAGGATCCCCACAGGGGGCCGAAGCTGAGAATCACAACTGGGACCCGGAAATGTGGATCACCACATGGGCCCAATTCTGAGGTAACTCCAATCCTGGTTGTTTAACTCCCTATGCCAGGGCTGGCCAACCTGCGGCTCTCCAGCTGTTGTAAAACTACAATTCCCACCATGCCCTGCCGTAGGCTGATAACTGTAAGCAGTCTAGGCATGCTGGGAGTTGTAGTTTTGCAACAGCTGGAGAGCCGCCGGTTGGCCAGCCCTGCCCAATGCAGTTACACGGAGGTGACCTAAACCCATTGGTCCCCTGTGAAGACAATAGCAAGGTGCTGATGTGTTGCCAGAGCAGCCAGGTGCCTAACAATGGCCATAATTCTATGTCTATTAGGCTAGGGCAGTGATAGGCAAACTGCGGCTCTCCAGCTGTTGCAAAACTACAACTCCCACCATGCCCTGCTGTAGGCTGAAAGCTGTAGGCAGTCTTTGCATGCTGGGAGTTGTAGTTCTGCAACAGCTGGAGAGCCGCAGTTTGCCTATCACTGGGCTAGGGCTACAGGACGACATGTTGCACAAAACATTTTATTGCACCAATGTCACACAACATATTTTGCAATGCTAGTCTATGGTGTTGCACTGCGACATGCTGAGACACGAAAGTCGCAAAAAATCTATGCAAGATGGATTTTTGTAAGACTGTTGTGTCGCAGTACGATAACATAGGCTAGCATTAAAAAATATTTCATGCGACATTGGTGAAACATGAATGTCGCGAGACACACGTTTCAGTGTAGTTGTACCCTATATGTCGAATGAAGCATCCGAAGCTCGCTTCGCTCAACACTAGCTCCAACCTGGTTTTTAGATCACAATCACTGATGGAAATCACTGATCAAGTGAGGCTTTTAGACTGTGATGCAAAAAACACATAAAACAAGTTATTTTGTGCCATGCTACTGTCCCATAGAATAAATGTAACACGTTAGTAATGCCACACAGTCAATGTCATATGTTTAAAGTGCAAAATATAATGTCAGAATAGCTTTTTACAGCAATTATCACATGCCGAAAAAAATAAGTTATATGTACCCCAAAATGGTGTCACTTAAAACTGCAATTCAGTCCACAAAAAAACAAGCCCTCATACAGACAGAAAATTAAAGAAAAATTAAATAAAATAAAATTTTAATTGTCCTTAAATTAAATATATTCCAGACTATTATTTTTTTGTTTTTCGCAAAAACGTCCAACCCTATTACAGGCAAAACAAAAATGTAAATGGTCATACAACCCATTTAAGTGCGGCATTTTGCAGATTAGTTGCAGAAATTTCCACAACTGTCTCATTCTCTTGAACAGATTTGAAGCTATATCTATAACAAATCGGCAGCATGTGACTGTCCCGTTATTTGTAAAATTGTGTGACTGATGGATATGTCTAATTTATTGAACCATACCTGCAAATATTGCATTTGAGCCCTTCACTTGACAGGATGACACAATTGATCCGGCTGGTGCATTGGCTGAACATGCAGAATCTTTAAGTCCACCACACACTTTGAGCTTGTAATTATATTCCCCATCCGCCACCTCTATAACTTTTTCTCCGAGTGGCTGAAGGTTATACACATAGTCATACTTTGGGTCTTTAACTTGGCAGTTGTCACCTGTATAAAGCAGATAATATAAGACGCTGTATCGTGTCGTTACCTCTGTATACAATATTACAGTGGATAATAAATGTACATTTTTAACATATGGTTTGGAGACGGCTGAAGTATATACTCTAAGGATGGCAACTGGTGTAACATCAGTAATAAATAACTGGTAATAAGGGTTATACATGACTGGCATATGAAGTCTCCATGCTTGATTATACGGATATTTAGATATGGTTTCTGCCAAAATCAGGCACAGACTACTTTTACAGGTCTGCCCAGAAATCCCTTCATATATGTTTTTACCAAAAGATAAATTGGGTACAAAAACGAATTAAAGAACATATACAGTATAGACTGAAAGCCATACCATTGAGACCATCTGCCTCGTATTGTGTAAGCCTCCCAAGAACAGATGAAAGATATTCAGATACAAACTCTGCAAGACCTCTGAAGGTGTCCTGTAGTACTTGGCACCAAGATGTTCGCAGCAGAGCATGTGAGTAAGCTGCGAGGTTTGGCCCTCGTGGACATGTTTGTCCAGAACATGCCACAGGTGTTCAATTCTTGGCTTCACGTCTGGGAATATTGAAGGCCAAGTAAGGCTACCTGGCACACGTGTTCACACGTTTACAAACAGATGTTACAATTTACAACCAGCACAACTGTTGATTTTTGTGCATTTCCACACCAAATACAGCACGTGTTACTTGCAGTTTTTGGTGCGGATTTGATGCAGTTTGGCCGCAGATCTTACGTGTGCATGTATTGTTGAGCGACCTTGTGTTTGAAGTTCGGCGTACAAATTTCGTGTTATCTGAAGAATTCCGTTACCACGGAGGACAACTTATGGTCCGTGGTAGTAGAATCCATAACGGAATTCTTAGATAAGCCGAAACCAAACTTTGTACACCGAACTTGAAACACACGTGCATTTAGAAGGGTGAAATCCGCAGAAAGAATTGACAAGCTGTAGCTTTTAATATCCACACAGCAGGTCAATTTCCACTCGGAACTAAAATGCAAAGTGTACATAAGATTTCTCTAGTCTCATACACTTTGCTGGTACTGTATTACCCCGCGGTTTTCACGCACAAGAATCCGCACGGAAAAAAACATGCATAATCCACAAAGCGTACAGGTAGCCGAACACTTTAAACGCAGCCATGTTCTCCAAGCCATTTCATGTCGCTGGAATACTGTTGCCAAAAAGGGCACACCTGGTCTGCAACAATGTTCAGATAGGTAACTTTTCTCCAGGCAAATAATGCACACACTCGATCGACCACATAATATAATAAAAAACATGATGGATAAAAGTGGGCCACACTCTTCCATGGATTGGAGGTCCCGTTCTCACACGTATGTGCCCCGTTCTGGTGTTTTTGGTGGTGGATAGGAGTCAGCATGGACAATGATCTGCAGTTACATGGCAAGCTGTTATGCCCTGTGTGTTATGATATCTTTCCATCACAGTCAGCGTTAAAGTAGTTATGCCATAAACTACGGTACCTTTAAAGGGGTTATAAGAAACTAAAAAATGTCCCCCATATGCCCAGGCCCCTCACACTGAGTATGCTTACCTGGCTTCCTGCGCCGCCGCTTCTCCCCGTGCGCCACCCGCGAGGTTATGGAGGCTCGTCAAAGGCCCCGTCTGCCATTGGCTGCCCCCCCCCCCCCCCCCCCCACTCAGATACCTGATGTCTTCATCCACGCACTGGGAAAAGCAGCGGCGGCGGTGCGGGGAACAGGAGCGGCGCAGGGAGCCGGGTAAGTATATTCAGAGTGAGGGGCTCGACATATGGGGGGGCATTTGTTTTAGTCTCAGATAACCCCTTTAACACTGAAGTTTATTTTCATCAATTGCTCTAGCTTCCATTCCTCCTTGGATAGTTTTCATTTTTTTAGAACCTCATTTTCTCTCATCTCCCATGCTTGGATCCTACTTTCTGGTTTGCCATGTGTCTGCTGTCCCATCATGCCTTAGGGCAGTGAGATGTGTCCGGGCACCACTTGTTTTTACCAATGATGCTTCCCACATTCTACATTACAAGGCTCCAAAGCAGGATGTAACCTACAGAAACTGAATATCAAAACAGATTTGCCACAGGGTGCAATGGTAGGCTAATAACCTTTGAATAAGGCCGTTTTGGCAAGTGGTGGTATTTGGGCAAAATTATATAACAGTGCTATCTGTTGGGCAGGATACAGTTATATTAGTGGCACAACCCCTTTAACTATTTTTTACAGTATCCTGTGGAATGGGACCAAACAGCTAGCCTTAACACCTCGTGAGCATCAATAAGCCTCGTGTGCCCATGACCTTGGTAGTTTATGGGTTGCCCTTCCTTGGACGTTCGTAAATATTTATACCCCCACAAGACCGGCTGTTTTAAAGATGCTCTGACAAAGTCATCTAATTATTACCACAATTTAGCCCCTGTCAGATTACTTCAGATTGTTAAAGGGAACCTATTACCTATTTCATGCCCTCTCGAAGAGCTGCATCTATTAGTGACCGGCACACTGATTTGAAGAGTGTGCTTGTTACTTATGATTATTGTATGGTTTGCAGAAACACACAGATTAATCCTTCTAGTGAGTTGCCAGAGATGTGCAGGAAGAGAACAATGTATTCACAATATCCATGCCCTCCTCGCCTTCCTCCTGCTGACAAACGGCTTTCCTCCCAAGTATAGTAATAGGGAGAAATCTGTCAATCAACAGGGGCTGGGACAGGGGAATCTTAAATACATTGGACTCTCCCTGCACAACCCTGGCATCGCACTACAAGGATAAAACAGTGGAGGAGATTCATCCTCCAGTCTGAATGCCCTGTGCGCCTGAGTGAGATGGGACCACTTTTTTGAAGAGGCTAAAGTCTCATAATACATCAGGCGCCTCTATGGCTATCCGCGCGGCAGAAACTAATCTCTGCCAGCCATGGACTGTCATAGACTAACTATAATTTACACCATATTCTGGCACAAGTTATAGTAAATCCGGTAGGCCATGGGAAGTCACGCCCCTTTTCTCTCCGCTTTAGAAAAGTAGACAGCTCAGAAAAAGTTTCAAATTATGACACAAATATGTAGTGCGCCATACATTGCAATTTTTTTTTCTACCACCAATTTTTTTTTCTAGGTTTTTTCAGACAACCTAAACAATCATAAAATGACAGCTACACTGTTCAAATCAGTGCCAGAAGGCAGCAAGAAGTCGCTGACAGATTCCCTTTAAAGGGAATCTCTCCCCCGATTATGGAGTCCAGATCACAATTTTTTTTTATTTTGCTACTGCCCCCCGTTCCCCCGCTAAGTGCTGCACTGAAATACACAGTCAGGACTGCTGTGCCATGCTAGCATAATGAAAAGGACTCGTGCGCATGCTCAGCAATCCTGACCATGTATTTCAACACAGCTCTAAGTGCTGACAGCGGGGCAACAGGGGGCAGTAGGACAATAAAACAGTCATCTGGACACCGCATCTGCAGTACTACTCATTTATTACTGTAGATAATGGTCCAAAATCGGGGTGACAGATTCTATGTGAGTTTGCCCAATTCTCCTGTATCCAGTGCATCAACTACAATACCCAACTATTCCCTTGCTGCCTACTATATTCCCAGAAGCATACATAGATCTCAAAAGGGCCGCACAGAGATATCTAAAAAACGTATGATATTTTTTTTCCCATTAATAAGGCATTCATTCCGAACACAATATTTCCCAAAGTATTTACAAGCAACTGGCATAAATACTTTAAAGAGGACCTTTCACCTGGAAAAACATTGTGAACTAAGTATCCTGACATATACAGCGGCGCCCAGGGATCTCACTGCACTTACTATTATCCCTGGGTGCCGCTTCGTTCTCCCGTTATGTCCTCCGGTATCTTCGCTCAGTAAGTTATAGTAGGCGGAGACTCGGGACTCTTGGTTATAGTAGGCGGAGTCTGCCCTTGTTCTGCGGGCGTCTCCTCCTCCTAGGCTGTAGTGCTGGCCAATCACAGCCTGGGAGTTTTTTTTCTCCCAGACTGTGAGCTGTGCGCTGCGATTGGCCAGCGCTACAGCCTAGGAGGAGGAGACGCCCAGCAGAACAAGGGCAGACTCCGCCTACTATAACTTACTGAGCGAAGATACCGGAGAACATAACGGGAGAACGGAGCGGTGCCCAGGGATAATAGTAAGTGCAGTGAGATCCCTGGGCGCCGCTGTATATGTCAGGATACTTGGTTCAATGTTTTTCCAGGTGAAAGGTCCTCTTTAATAAAACTCCCTCATACTATTCTAAAGCCTGAGCTCCCCTTCACATACTACACTACAAACCTGGTGGCCTGTTGCCACCAGTAGGGGGAAGCACAGTGCATAGGAATTTACAGTTACCATTACAGTCAATGGATGCTGTAGAATTTCTACATACCGATCTCCCCTAGTGGTGTCTATAGGAAAAATTTCATGAATTTATGTAATTAACACAAGAAGTGGTTTAGCGCTGGACCCTCCCTCCCCCGGGCCCCGTGGCAGTTGTGTGACCTATCTCCATGGCAGGATCGCTACTGTATACTCCACTCCTTGACAGGTGTGTTGTCAGTATCATGAGACTATCAAGTTATTCAATTCATCTTTCAGTGGTTTTAGGTTGGGTTTCTATCTGCTTTATCTGTTTTTAAGAAATCGTGGCAATCCACTGCAGTTTTCAGCCACGCTACACACTTCCAACCCTCACCCGCTACATGGAAGCCCAGCAGCCTCAATGTTATGGATGATCACTGTACGACAGGTGTTAAACACATTAACTAGAAATTTTAGGTTTTTTTTCCACTTAAACTTAGATCCCAACAGGTCACTGACAGGAGTTACAGGATAGCTTGAGTAACATTCTATGAAATGGGACACATTGATATCTAAAGTAACAGGGGCTGTGCAGCTTAGTAATGCACCCTAAAGGGGTTGTCCTGCCATATATATTGATGATCCATCATTAGGATAGGTCATTAATATCTGATCGGTGGGGGGTCCGACACCCCTTTCGATCAGCTGTTTGAAGAGGTGGGCTCTATGCGAGTGCTGCTTCCTGATCATTACACTACGTGTGGTCTCCTGTGGAGCGGCAACGTAGTGTAATTACAAGTACTTACTCCATTCAACTGAATAGATTGACTACTTGTAATTACATTCACTTTCAACACAAAGTGCAAAGTGCAGTGTAATGGAGGAAGCAGCGCTCACATGGAGAACGCCTCATCTTCAAACAGCTGATCAGCGGGAGTGCCGGGAGTCAGACCCCCGCCGATCAGATATTGAAAAAGCTATCCTGATGATAGGTCATTAATATATATGGCAGGACAACCCTTTTAACCATTTATGTCTTCCAAAAAAAAAAAAAACAGATCTGAAGAGGAAAAGTTATTATTCTGGACCCCTTTCTAGTTCACTTCCTACCTTCTGCTCTAGCAACAGGACAAGCCTCAGACGTTCTCCATAAGAAGACATATTCACAGTCATCTTGCTCTTGGAATACAGGAGACCCCTGTTAACAATAAAATCTCAATCACATTAAAATAATTTAGAAGCTACCATGAATCCTATGCACAATGGTAATTAACAGTACAGGGTCCATGTGCCATGGTTATAATAACAGTTTCTAAGGCTGAAAAAAGACATTTGTCCATCCAGTTCAGCCTGTTATCCTGCAAGTTGATCAGGGTAGATTGCCATGGGATATTATAATTTAACTGGAAATAGCCATGGTAACTCATAAGCGTTGAACGAAAGTGTGATAGTTTCTGTATTTAAAAGTGCCATGGAGCTTATATTTTTATAAAAATATATATATATATATATATATATATATATATATACATATATATATATATATACACACATACATACATACATACATACACATATACATATACATACACACACACACACGCTTTGTTATCCTCATTATGTGGGAGTACGGATTAAACTGTGGGGTCCAGTGATCGATGTAATGGAAGGAACACAGACACTGCGTCTTCTGGCTCTCCTCTATGCTAAAGCCTGGCATAACACATTAGATGGTACAGGTAGGAGTTGTTAGGAGGACGCTAAAACTAAAATCATAAATTTTATTGGTATATTAGGTTAAAACTGAACGAAATTAGAACACATATCAAATAATAAAGATCCCATAAGAAATATCAGATCAATAGAAGATGCACTATTGGCCAGGTATTTGCGTAAAGGTGCATCTATTGTTGTATCTGTCCGTACTTGGTATGACTAATGAGGGTACACTTAGGGATAGTGATACACTTGCTAATAACCACCCCTCAACTCCTGGTGCCATCTAGATAATCTAATCCACCCCTAGTTTACATACAGCCGCAATAGTGCAGATAGCGCTGCCACATGGAGAGGTGGCGTGTACTCTTATTTGTTTGTTTGTCCGTTTGTTATTTTGTTTAAAACAAGTGCTGATACCAAGGCAGGGCTCCTGATGAGGAGCCAGAAACGCGTCGAGCCTGAGCTTGCAATATGTTCCAGGCAGCTACTTCATAACAAACAACAGAGGCACTATGCATATTAATCCTTAGTAGCGAGGGATAAGCAGGTGTAATTAGATACATTCACCCATTTAAACTAAGGGTGGATTAGATTATCTAGATAGCACTAGGAGTTGAGGGGTGGTTATTAGCAAGTGTATCAGTACCCCTAAGTGTACCCTCATTAGTCATACCAAGTACGGACAGATACAACAATAGATGCACCTTTACGTAAATACCTGGCCAATGGTGCATCTTGTACTGATCTGATATTTGGTATGGGATCTTCATTATTTGATATTTGTGTTTTCATTTTGTTCATTTTTAACCTAATATACCAATAAAATGTATGATTTTAGTTTTAGCGTCCTCCTAACAACTGTGAGCAATCTCTACTAGTGACGCAATTGTTATTTGTTTGATATTGCGGTGATTTAGTGGCCCCGCAGTAGAATCCGTACACCAATACACCTTATGACATGTCAGTGGTGTATTATTATAAGGATTGCAAAGCGCGTTAGACACCTGAACTTCGGGTGCTCTTTTCGCATAGGAAACCTGAAAATAATAAAGAATATAAAAAAATATAAAAAAATCTCAATATTTAGAATAAATTTTAATAAAGTTGATTCCAAAGCTTAGGTATGCTTTAAAAAAAAACACATAGTGAGATTTATCAAGCTTCTATAACTGGTGTGGAAAATGCACAACATTTTGTGGGCAGAATCCGCAACATTTGAGCCATAAAAATGGCTCACATTACACCAGAAGTCTACTTCAGCTCCTGGCTGGAGTACATTCCTGCTCTAGTGCACAGGTGGCCAAAAGTGCACCACTGATAACTGCATCTCACACCAGCACACACAATACCACTTTTAATACATTTTCCGAATGGTATTTAATGGCCAATGGCTGTCTTTGTATATTGTTAGCAAAACAGACCTCCAGTCTCACCAGCAGACAGAAGAGAGCTCAACTAGCATGTGTGCCCTAGGCTATAGACACCTTTGGGGGAATTGCTTTATTATTGCCTTCTATTAGGCTCCTTTCACACTCGCGTTATGTGCAGATCCGTCATGGACGGATCCGTTCACATAATACAACAGTCTGCATCCGTTCTGAACGGACCCGTTTTATTATCTTTAACATGGCCAAGACGGATCAGTCTTAGGCAAAACTGATCCGTTTTAGACCGCTTGTGAGAGCCCTGGGAAGGAGTAGTAACAGGCTGCAGTGGCAGGGAAACTGAAGGCCTAGAAGAAAGACTGTTGACAAAGTTTGATAAAAACTAATTGGTAAAATAATTTTAGTCCAAGATTTAGTCTACTTTCACACTGGCGTTTTGGCTTTCCGTTTGTGAGATCCTCACAAACGGAAAGCAGACTAAATCTTGGACTAAAATTATTTTACCAATTAGTTTTTATCAAACTTTGTCAACAGTCTTTCTTCTAGGCCTTCAGTTTCCCTGCCACTGCAGCCTGTTACTACTCCTTCCCAGTGAATCCATCAGACAGCTGCTCTGACTGCTCCATCTGCAGCCCTCATCTCTATTTACCTGGAAGGTCAAAAACTCATTTAGGGTCCATTCACACGTCCGTAGTGTATTGCAAAGCCGGCACCCCCATAGAACTGACTATTCTTGTCCGCTATTGGGGACAAGAATACCACATGGTCATTTTTTTCCGGAGCTGCGGACCGGAAGGCAGGGGGCTGACTCCAGAAATGCAGATGCGGACAGCACACTCTGTGCTGTCCGCATCCATTCCTGCCCTATAGAGAATGAATGGGTCCGCACCAGTTTCATAATTTGCGGAACTGATGCAGACCCATTCTACGGACATGTGAATGGACCCTTAAGCAGTTTAGATTAAATGAGTGTCAAGATGCAGTCAGGGAACCAGATATAAGGGCTACAGATGGAGTCAAATAATCTCTGAAAATTTTTACTATGGCTTATAGTTTGTACCTTCTGTTAAACTAGAAAACTGCTAATAAAAATTACTGCTTATAAAGAAAATAATAAAATCTCAGATACTTACTACATTGTGATCACAATGAAAGATAATCCTTGTAGAGTAATGCTTCTTATCCGAACATTTGTCCCCACTCATATAAACTATGGTAAGGGATCCATCATCAGACACTTGGGGACTCATCTGGATGTAGCCAAGATTTAGGTTTTTATGGTCTGAAGTCTGCATGCAAGACCCAACTGCTCCTCCTACAAACACAAATATAATGACCGCGTTAAATTAAACAATTTAACTAAAACTGGATGTGTCAGCTGCATATGGAAGCAGCACTAGATAACAAAATGGCCATCTTCTTGAGCTCTACCAAATGTAGTTACATGTGCTTTGGTTTCCTTTAAAAAGTAGTGCTTTTATTCTCTAAACACCATAGACAACCCTTTCCAAGGAGTCAAGTTGCCTGCCAGGCACTTCCCTTGCCAACGACACTGCAGGAGAAAAGGAGAACTACAGTCTGCCCATCCAGATGAATAGTTCTCCGAGCACATTCAAGTGAGAGCTGATGCTTAATAATACCTATTAATAAAGGCTCCTAGAGTGGGGACCCAGTCTATGCTATCTAGAAGCCCAAATACATCCAATGGGCAGGGCTTGTCCTTATGGGAGGGATTACATTTAGCGACTTAAACTTGATTGCCCATGAGAAACATTTATCACCTATCCACCGTACGTCGCTGTCCAACATTGGTCCTCAAATCCTCTGTGTGTAGGAATTGATATTGCACATGTGTTACCACCGCTTCATTCACTGACTATGGGACTGTTGAGTAAAGCGCTTGGCTAAATCCAGCAGTCCCACAAAATTTAAAGAGAGTCCGTGGCCACACATGCACATTACCATTCCTTAACAAAGGGAAGAAAGGACCACCCATTTTCATGATTGGTGGACCAATCCTTTACAAAATGCTACTGAATTTAACCAAACTTCTGTTGTCTCTCTATGGGCAAAGCTCCAATGTCTTCTTGTCCCTCTGTAACACAATACTACCCTCTTCTGTGTAAAGTACTCTACAGAACGAAGGAAAAGAGCAAGAGTACTTGCCTGAGCATCCACGAGTATATGGAAGAGGTTTGCAGATATTGAGAAAAAATTTTCTTTTTGTAGCTTGGTCAGAGGTGTCAACGGCAATCCAGGGTTCATCTTCCCGACTAAGGTCACTTAGATCATATTCATTACCATTGGAATCTAGAAAAGAGAAGTCCCTTAACATTAAGCGATAAGTAACATACAAAACCTCAAAAACAAACAGTCGTCCTCTAACCTGTAACTTGGCAGTCAACTGGGGCTGGGGAACATGCCATAGCTGTTTCAAAATTAAAGAAAGTGTGATAAAGATGTGTTTCGGAATTAATCTCCTCTCTCTTGAATGAAAGACGACCTGGATACAGATCATCATTGCACTCAAAATTAATTGTAAAGCTGTCTCCGGGCCCTGCAATGTAGAAAGAAAAGGGTTTAAAAAAAATTTAAAAAAAAGTGAAATTATAACTTTAACAGTTATTTTTGTTCTAGGACAGCATAAGTTATGCGATTAAATTCCAAAAGGTCTCCCTTCTTTAGGCCTCTTTCAGATGAACGATACGGATTGCGTCAGGGTGCATTAAGGATGTGTTCAGTGAGACTCGCACCATTTCGCAAGCAAGTTCAGTCAGTTTTGTTTGCAATTGAGTTGAGGGTTTCAGTTTTTTCCACGCGGGTGCAATCAGTTTTCATGCATTTTTCACAAGTGTGACAAAAACTGAAGGTTTACAAACAACATCTCCTAGCAACCATCAGTGAAAAACGCATTGCATCCGCACTTGTTTCCAGATGAAATTTGTTTTTTTACTAAAACCCCATTCACTTCTATGGGGCCAGGGCTGCGTGGAAAAACACAGAATATGGAACATGCTGCGATTCTCACGCAACGCAGAAATGATGCGTGAAAGACAACGCTCATGTACACAGACCCATTAAAATGAATGGGTCAAGATTCAGTGCAGGCGCTATGCGTTCACGTCACGCACTGCACCCGTGTGGAAAACTTGCTCATTTGAAAGGGACCTTGTAGTCATTGCCCAAGATCCCGTTAAAGTTTATGGGACACATTCAAGCGCCTCCTTATCATTTGAAAATCCAACAAAAGGCATAAGGAAAGGCCCGATTCTTATGAGGTGTTAATCAGGTTGTCGAGTTCCAGATGTCACCAACTGAGACATGTGCTCACCTGAACAATTCATAATGATAAAAGGGAAGGTCTGTTTAACTCTTTATGGGTTTCTAACAATGCAATGTATAGAGTTAGTCAGAAAACCATGATATATAGAGTAACAGGAATATTACTACAGCAGACCTTGGGACTTTGTTAGACCCCTGGTCGCCGCTGTAACCCATAAACATTCCTCACGGTCAAGTGCCTTAGATGTTGCAGTAGTTATTGACTATAGCATCTATGTGGTTACATGACCTACATCAGAGGTCTCCCATCGCTGTGCCCCTATAAACTTCCTGATGTAACTGTACGACATGGAACATCTAGGCCAGGCTACCTATTGCATACATGACCTAATCCACACACATGAAGGCATCATGTACTTTAAATGGGTATTTGAATGCTAAAAAATGTACACCATAAATGATATGCCATAAAAGTCTGATAGATATGGGCCCCACACCTAACATCCCCTAACAAGCTTTTTCCTAGACTACCACCTCTGCATTCATTCTCCCTAAGGATGCAACTGCCACATCACCTAAGGATAGGGATCTCTGAAGACAGGTTCAGGTTCCTAGGTGGGGCCCACATCTATCAGACATTTAAGGCATATCTTATGGATAAGCAATACTTGTCTGAGGTAGGAATATTCAGTTAAGTGAAGCATAAGTTAAGTATAATCACTATAAAAAGGTTGTATGCCACAGATACAATGGTTCTCTTTGGTGCCACTGCCAGTACAAGCACCTCCTCATATCTGAAATCACTAGAATTTCAGATGTTGATGATTTCAAATGTTCCTTGGCATGGAAAGTGGATGTTAGGTTGGTGGTGGAAAGAAACCCATGCAAGCACACTCACCTTGGTCGTCCTTTGCTCCACTGTAGGTAAGAGTAATAGTGCCTTCTGAAGCCAGATCAAGCGACTTTCTTAGTGTCACTGGTCTAGATACGGAATGGTTTTCAATTTCACAACCAGCTGCTGGACTGTTACCAATCTTGCCACAGTCACTGAGAGGCCCACAGATATTCAGCTATAGAAACCGGACGAAAATGAAAATCACATACCAAATAATTACAGTACTCATAGACAACATCAAAATAATAACCATTATAGACGTGGAGTCTGCTAAAATACAGAAAGTAGTAGCAATGGAACAGAAAAATCCCTATGCATCTTCAGTAATCACATGCAGAAACCTGGAGAGTCTTCACCTCAATTGACAAAATAGTGGTCGTCACATATGCTTGTGAAAGCTGTTCCTACTGGCTCCCCGTTTGCAGCATCGATGCACCATCATGCAGCAATCTTTGGGTCTTTAAACAATATGGTCCAAAATTATTCTCCACAGACCATGTTTGATTTTTTATATTTTTTTATCTTCCCCAGATATTTTACAATGTGGTTGTTATTACAAGTGTAAGCAATAGCGTTATTTCTGTTTTGAAAAGAACACAAAGTATAGATGAGCAGGCACTCTATTTATGGGCTCATGGAAGGCAATTTTATTAAATATTAAAATGGAGTTAAAATAGGCATACAACCCACAAAATAACGACAATTGGATACAAATAATTCATATAAATATTCTAGCAGCAGTATCAGTATTCTAGCAGCAGTATCTATATATAAAACAAATGCATAAATCACAGCAGGTCAATTGATAAATAACGATTAGAGGATAATAGCAAATATAAGCAGCATTAGTAATAAATAAATATATATAAAAAGCAGGATTATCTTGCTTTTATATATATTTATTTATTACTAATGCTGCTTATATTTGCTATTATCCTCTAATCGTTATTTATCAATTGACCTGCTGTGATTTATGCATTGTTTTATATATTGATACTGCTGCTAGAATACTGATACTGCTGCTAGAATATTTATATGAATTATTTGTATCCAATTGTCGTTATTTTGTGGGTTGTATGCCTATTTAAACTCCATTTTAATATTTAATAAAATTGCCTTCCATGAGCCCATAAATAGAGTGCCTGCTCATCTATACTTTATTTTAAACCTACTTTTAAATTGACATGGGTGAGTCAAATTGAGCAAGAGCACCTTCTCCAGAAACCCAGTGGAGAGCCGCCTCTTTCTTCTATACATTTTTTTGAAAAGAACACAAACTATGTTGTTCCACATTATTCTGCAGAATTCAGTTTAATGTGTGATCTCTTTTCCAACAGAAATCTGGGATGCACAGAATTTAACAAAAAATAAACACAACTTAAAGAGGACCTTTCATGGGTCCCGACATTATAAAATAAATAGCACGTTATGTAAGGCATAAAGCAGGGATCTAATGGTGCTTACTATTTTTCCTGGGCGCACGTTGTGCCCCTGTTAAATTCTCCCGCCTGGTATGCTAATTAATAGCATCGGAACAGGGAGGAGAAGACGCCAGGGTTTCTCAATGGGCGTCTCCTTCTCCCTGGCTGTAGCACGGTTCAATCACAAAGGAGAGCGTCACGGCCAGGGAGAAGGTGATTTTAATTTTAATTCCCTTCCTGGCTGTGACGCTCTCCTTTGTAATTTGACCGTGCTACAGCCAGGTAGAAGGAGACGCCCATTGAGAAGCCCTGGCGTCTTCTCCTCCCTGTTCCGATGCTATTAATTAGCATACCAGACGGGAGAATGTAACATGGGCACAGCGGGCGAACGGAGCGGCACCCAGGAAAAATAGTAAGCGCTATTCGATCCCTGCTTTATGCCTTACATAATGAGCTACTTATTTTATAATGCCTGGACCCATGAAAGGTCCTCTTTAAATCAGAAAAACTGATATTTCCAAATCAGGTTACATATTGATAGATGAGCTCTTCTTTGAGATGACTTGAACAACTCGTATCCATTGAACTTGTAAGTCCATGTACAGTCTCGGCTTGTATTTCATTAGAAGATGCCAGTATTGCCTCCCAGAGCTGCTGTTTTGAGGTATAATGACAGCCACTCTCATAGGTCTTCCTTGTAAGGATGCTTCATGGGTTTTCAATAGGATTGAGGTCAGGAGATGATGGTGGCCAAACCATTATTTTATCTCTTTTTATGCCCATAGCAACCAATGATTTAATTGTGTTTTTGCAGCATGGGATGGTGAATTGTCTTACAAGAAAATGATTTTTGTTTCGGAAGGCTGGATTCTTCTTTTTATAACATGGCAGAAAATGCTCAGGTAGGATCTCCACATATTGCTCAGAATTTATATTGACACCCTCAGGGAGCTACCGTCTCACGTTCCTATATTCTGGACCAAATGATCACTCCGCCACCTCCTTGCTGATGTCACAGTCTTTTAGGAACAGGGTGACCACTCACCAGCCATCTAGAACATCATCCATCAGGACCATCCAGTGCAGCACTGCATTCACTGGTGATTAGTCTTAATGTATTTCTGAGCCCACTGCAAAAGCTCCTATGTGTGAGCTTTGATTAGGAGTGGATGAACTACAGGTTTATGCACAACTGCCGGGCCTTTGAAGGATCCTGTATTGAGAGATTCGTGACAGTCCGGAGACACCAGTAGTTTTAAATAGCACAAATAAGGCCACGGTGCCCACAGAGTCGGTAAGGCCTTCTCAAACAGCTCATCGGTGGGGTTCCCTGGACCCCTACTGATCAGATGCTGATGACCTATTCGAAAGGATAACCCCTTTAATAAGCTTTTATCAGATCATACTCGTCTGTGCTGTGAATCACTCAAATCTATTTTTACAGTTCAACAAGCCCACTTAAGTTTTCATAAAATAATTGTTTTCATGCCTTTTGCAAGACATTGAACTATTTCACGCTTTTTATCTTCAGAAAGGTATTTCTTCCTCCCCATATTGCATAAGAACTGTGACATGCTTAATAATGTGGAACAATCTCTTAAAAAAACTTTCCCTTTAATATCACCTGTAAATCTAATTAAAAACCTGTCTTGAGACTGACACCAGACATGTAAAGATACGAGGCATTTATCAACTGAACGTTTTTTTTCTGTCACTTTTGGTTTCTTGTGCGGTGCCAAATTTCTGAGATTACGCACGAGTTTTATAATTTTGGCACGCGTGTAATATGGTTTCGCCTTTTTAAGCGTTTGACGTACTTTGCAACTGGTTGCGACACTGATGTCGCACATCATAAATGCACATTAAAAATGATCTATTCGGGGCGTGGCCTGACCGAGCTAGATGGCGGCTGCTTGTTAGCAGAGCTCTCGCCACCAGCACCCATCTAAGCCTCATTCTTAGCGCTATCCTGACCTCGGTATGAAGATCCAGTCGAAGGATTGCATGCAGACTGCACCAGGACGCAGAGAGGACCCGAACTCCAGCCTAGAGATGGATAGATTCCCGAGTAAATCGGCAGCACAGCCGCCGGCGCGGCCTTCCAAGATGGCGCTGAAACCTCCCGGCTCGGCTACAGGAGACCATGCTTTCACCCAGATTCCAGGAGATGACGGGACATCGCACAGTGACGAAAGGTCAGGTCTCACCAGGGAAATTCTTGAGGAGGCTTTACAGCGAGCCCTGGCCCCTTTAGCCGCGGATCTAGTGGCGATCAAAGCGGACGTGCACCACATAGGTGACCGCGTTGAGGCGCTTGAGCAGTCGGCAGGACGCCATACTCACCTTTAATGCGTCTGTAAAGGCTTCCTTGCTCTCGCATGCCAGGGCGATGAACACGCTCCTGCTTTAAATGGAAGACCAGGAGAACAGGAATAGAAGAAGGAACATCAGGCTCAGGGGGCTTCCAGAGGCGGAGGATAAGGAAGACCTTTTTCAGGTCATGGACTCCCTCTTTAGTATGCTACTAGGCCCAGAGCAAGCGTCACATATTACTGTGGAGAGAGTGCATAGAGCATTGAAACCGAAGCCAGCGTCACGAGATAACCCAAGAGATATAATCTGCGGTATTTTAAGCTTCAGAGACACCGAATTAATACTCCAAGCGGCTAGGAAACAAGGAGAAGTGAAGCTTCAAGGAGCCCAAGTTCAAGTCTACCAAGACCTAGCTGCATCCACGTTGCAAAAACGGCGCTTACTGAAGCCTCTCACTGATCTCCTGCGGTCGTCCAAATTCCCATACAGATGGCTCTTCCCATTTGGGATTTCAATCACGGTAGAGAACCGCCGTTACACCGTTCGATCGCCTGAGGACTTACCACCTGTTTGGGAAGCACTCCAACAGCCTCCGGTCGAGATTCCCTCCTGGTTACCCGTCCTGCCCGCGGAGGATCTACCACCGCTCCCCCAGGCGTCTAGATGGATGAAGCCAAAACCCCAGAGAACTGGGAAGAGTAAAAGAGCATGGCCGCAAGGAGTCCCGGACTAAGGGTTCACTGTTAATGCATCTTTCTTTTTCTCCCATAGCAGTGTAGCATTGTTGGCACAGTGGCACTGCGTCCCTGTTAGCTGTTAACTACCCTACCTGGGTTTACCTTGCCTTTTAAAATGTCCATGATAGTCAGTATCACTGACATTCTTTAGTTTACTAGCATCTTGTCTGGATGGGGGCGCATGCCCAGCTGGATGGCTAGGGGGCCTATTGCTATGCTCTGCCAAGCTGCTGTGTATTATGTCTTCCTTCCTCAACAAAATGTTGGTCAGGATAGCTTTATTATAGCTTTATTATAGCTGTATTAAATATACTAATGTGCACGAGGTTTAGAAGTGGGGTTCTGGGCTGGTTGGGATACACATTGTTTTCACATGTGCGATTTTTTAGCCCCCCCCCCCCCCCCCCCGGTCCAAAAGGCCGTACTTCTTTGCCATTACCTTTAAGTTATAGTTATTGTTTGAATTGGTTCTTTAACCTGTTTGGTACATCCAAGTGGTCTAGTGAGACAAACGACCTAAATATGCAAAATGTCACTTCTATGAGATGGCTCCATTAACTTTATGTTTTTCCACCTTCAACGTACATGGTTGTAATAGCCCTAAAAAACGTAGTAGAGTGTTTCAGGTTCTCAGGAGAATTGGTGCGGATATAATACTCCTCCAAGAGACCCATTTCTCTCATTCGCATGTTCCTAACTTAGAACATAGCCCTTTTAATGTGTGGTACCACGCTACCTCCAGTAGTTCTGCGGCCAGAGGAGTCAGTATAGGCTTTAGGCGGGGCACCCCTTTTGCTTTCCAATCCGCAGTGAAGGATCCGGAGGGGAGATATCTATTATTGAAGGGAGAGATAGGACACATAACTGTCACAATATGTAATCTCTATGCACCAAACGTGAAGACGGTTGGTTGGATGACAGAAGTGCTGGACAAAATTGGTCCATTTGCTGCGGGTCTATTGTTAATCGGTGGTGATCTTAATCTAACCCTGAACCCTTTACTTGACTCCTCTGCCCAGAAATCTGCCGTTTCATTCCGAGCTCTCAAAACAGTTCAGACACGTCTTAGATCTTTGCACCTTAGTGATGTCTGGAGGTCGGCGCATGGTGACAGGCGTGATTACACATTCTATTCTAACCCTCACAAATCATACCAGAGGTTGGACTACCTATTTGTGCAGGATAAATACCTGCCAGCTATTAAGTCCTCCACTCTCCACAACATCACGGTCTCTGACCATGCGCCGGTCTCCCTTGTCATCAGTTTTCCAGAATTGTGTAGTAGGGAGTGGACATGGAGGCTAAATCACACCCTTTTGGATTCGCAGTCTAGGGTTGACTCCATATCACAGAAGTTACGGTCAGACTTGTCTACCAACACAATGCCCGATATATCCCAGGCAATAATATGGGAGGCACATAAGGCGGTGATTAGGGGGGAATTTATTGCATTAGGGTCCCACATTAGCAAACTAAGAACGCGTAAAATGTCAGACCTCTTATCTGACATTGCTAGCCTAGAATCATCCCACAAACGTTCTGGTGCACTTAGAGATCTGGAGGAGTTGAGGATAGTGAGACGAGAACTGCAGGAGCTGTTAAACATTAAGGCGTCTAAAGCCTATCTAAAAGTGAAACACAAACATTACGTCCACGGAAATAGGGGCGGAAAAATAATGACTGCACTTATTAAAAAACGAGAGGACCAGGTTTTCATTAAGCGCATGAAATCGCAAGCAGGATCGGTTAAGACTGACTCAAGGGATATATCAAAGATCTTTAGAGATTACTACCATAATCTATACAACCTTAGAGGGGAGGAACAGGAGGAGGTACGGATAGACCGCAAAAGGGAGATTGAGCAATTCCTGGGGACATTAAACCTCCCCACCCTGGATGACGCCTCCAAATCATCACTGTTGGCTCCCATTTCATTAGCCGAAGTAAAAAAAGTCCTGAACTCAACTCCATCAGGTAAGAGCCCAGGCCCTGATGGGTTCACAGTGGCCTATTATAAAAAGTTTTTCCCGGAATTAGGCCCACAACTAGTAAGCTTTTTCAACGCCCTTTTAAGCGGTTCCCATATAGCCAATCAGGCTCTAGAAGCACATAGAATTGTGTTGCCTAAGCCAGGTAAAGATGTCGAGGTCCCCTCTAGCTATAGGCCAATCTCTCTGCTAAATGCAGATGTCAAGCTATGGGCCAAAGTCTTGGCCAATAGGCTATCTCCCCTACTCCCAGGGATCGTATCCCCCGAACAATCAGGCTTTGTGGGGGGCAGGGAATGCAGAGACAGCACCTTCAGAGTTCTTCAAGCTCAACAATTTGCTTTAAAACAGGGGAAGAAGCTTGTGTTCCTCAGCACCGATGCCGAAAAGGCGTTTGATAGAGTGGCCTGGGATTATATGGAAGCCACACTGCATAAGTTTGGCCTCCCCCCCCCAATTTGTGGGGGCGGTGCTGTCTCTGTATTCTAACCCCTCCGCAAAAGTACAGGTGAATGGTATCTTGTCACCCCCATTTAAAATCTTAAACGGGACACGCCAGGGATGCCCGCTTTCGCCCACTTTATTCATCCTGTGCTTAGAGACTTTTATACAATCTCTGAGGCAAGATCCTGAGATTCAGGGGCTCGCAATAGGCAAGGACCTACATACTATCGCCGCGTTCGCAGACGATATGCTTATATTTCTGACCAACCCTGAAAAGGCATTCCCATCCCTCTTACGACAGTTAGAAGTATATGGAGCCCTTTCCAATTTCAAGATTAACCTTTCTAAGTGTACGGCAATGGGTATTAACATTTCTCACTCATCTATCACGAAATTGGAGAGGGATTTCCCGTTTGAGTGGAATAACTCCCATATAAAGTACCTAGGTATTAACATAACTAAAGACCCTAACTTATTATTCCACCAAAACTACACGTCATTATTCGACAGTATGAAACAACAACTAGTTGATATAAAGATTCCTTTCTTATCCTGGTTGGGGAGGAAAAATTTACTGAAGACCTATGTACTTCCTAGAATATTATACACTCTCCAGACCTTGCCCATACCCCTTCCTCAATCTTTCCTAGCAAGAATCCGGAGTCTTTTCTCCTCTTTTGTGTGGGGAGGTTGTAGGCCCAGGTTAGCATATAAGATCCTCACCAAACCCATAGTTAAAGGAGGATTCGGTCTTCCTGATGTTGCAGCATATTATAGAGCTGTCCAACTTAGGCTGCATTCCGAAATTTGCAATCCTATGAATACAAAACTCGGATGTAGGATAGCTAGGAATATACTAGGCCCTAGAGGAATGGCAGCATTATGGGACCCAAAACTAGTGACGAACCGTACCATAAGTAAAGGGGGACTAAATCCTCTACAAGGGGCTCCTGCGTAGCTCCCCATGTATGTCTCCGTACACTCCCATTTGCTACGTCCCGTTTTTGGTTACTCAGGGATTTCAGGATGATTTAGGTTTATGGAAGGCAATGGGTAGTGTAGCAATTGGGGATATCTTGAAAAAAAGGGCAATCCCCTCTGCTCAAAGTTTGTCAAGGAGCTTTCCTCATATCCCTTGGTCGCCCACTCAATATTCACAGTTCCAAAAGGTATGCACTCTATATCTGGCATGTACCCCTAGTAAACTAGACCCTACTTGGTATGACACTTGTCTGCTTAGCCAGGGGAACAAGAAAGGAGCTATATCTAAGGTATACAATAAGTTATTGGAGGAAGAGGGCCACGATAAACCTTGGTTTATTTCCCAATGGGAAAAAGACCTTAATACTACATTCGATGAGGGAATAGTAGATAGGATTCTGTGTCATTCACATGGATATTCTCGGTGCATTAGGATCCAAGAAAATGCATTTAAATTGGTAATTAGGTGGTACAATACGCCAGCAAAATTGCATGCCATGGACCCCTCGCATACGGAACAATGCTGGAGATGTAAAGGTTCCAGTGGCACTTTACTGCACATCTGGTGGACCTGCCCCTCGATAAAACCATATTGGGAGATGATTTCTGGGAACATATTGGAAATCATCCCTTCCTCACTGACCCCTTTAGTGGTCCTGTTAAATCTCCCTAATGAAAAATTTATTCTTACCAAACATTCTCTATTATCATCCCTTGTAGCTGCAGCAAAACTTCTGGTTCCAGTCCATTGGCTTACCAATAAAATTCCAACAATTATGGACTGGGTAAACAAAGTTCAGGAGATCCGCTTACTAGAGGAGTTGTCCAGCTGGGAATCTCTATCACACGAAAAACACCTGAAAATATGGGCTCCATGGCTGCAATGGCAGGCTAAAAATCAAAATGCTTTGGCACTGGGAGTGGCATCTGGTCCTACTAACAGTGATTAGTGTTTATTGTATTTTTCGTGCATTATGCTTCCCGCCATCAGAATGATTATGATCTGGCTTTAGTGTTATGAGATAGAAGTGGAATTTGCCCCTGACCTCCATTCCTATATACAACATGTGATTTTTGTTCAAAAAGAGGCTTTAATATTAAAAATAATACCTTTTTTACACCATAACCATACGCTCATCAGTATTACTTCCTATGTATTGTTCTGCTAAAATGACAGTATGCATGTTATAACTTGTATGCCATCTTGTGCTTACCCCACGAGTCGTATTGTCTTATACCTCTAAATATCTATTATGATATATACTGGACCAAGGATGTAATGTTCATGTTTGTTAATGTTTCTCAAATATGTCATGCACC
The DNA here is from genome assembly GCF_905171765.1 of Bufo bufo. Taxonomy (NCBI): domain Eukaryota; kingdom Metazoa; phylum Chordata; class Amphibia; order Anura; family Bufonidae; genus Bufo; species Bufo bufo. The sequence goes on along the minus strand of NC_053392.1, from coordinate 464,584,641 downwards.
TTATCTTTGCTTTGTAAATTGAAGATAATCTTAAATAAAGATTTGTTAAAAAAAAAAAAAGATCTATTCTATGAAATAGAACAACTCACTCCACTTCGACAATGCCATGGGAAGGCAAGCTACAAAATGATGTGCAAATTGTTGCATGCCTCAAAGCAAGCAACAATTTAGTGACAGAAAACTGGTGTAACAACCTTAATAAATGTCCCACTGTATTAAAAAAAAATACAAATCTAAATACTCATTTTACTGATATCCTATTAGGTCCCTTTCACACGGGCGAGATTTCCGCGCGGGTGCACGCATTGCACCCGCACTGAATCCGGACCCATTCATTTCAATGGGTCTGTGCACATGAGCGGTGATTTTCAAGCATTACTTGTGCGTTGCGTGAAAATCGCAGCATGCTCTATATTGTGCGTTTATCACGCAACGCAGGCCCCATAGAAGTGAATGGGGCTGAGTGAAAATCGCAAGCAAGTGCGGATGCAGTGCGATTTTCACACATGGTTGCTAAGATGACAGTCTATTCACTGTATTATTTTCCCTTATAACATGGTTATAAGGGAAAATAATAGCATTCTTTAATACAGAATGCTTAGTAGAAGGTCAATTGAGGGTTAAAAAAATGTAAAAAAAATTAACTCCCCTCCGCCACTTGATTGCGTAGTTGCCAATCTCTTCTTACTTCTTTAATCATGCGCTGGCGGCTAAAGGACCTGTGGTGACGTCACATCACATGGTCCAATCACATGGTCCATCACCGTGGTGATAGACCATGTGGTGAGCTCAGTGACGTCACCACAGGTCCTTTGACAGGTCCTGAAGAAAGAACAAGAGAACGGCAGCTATGCGGTCAATTGGAGGAGGTGAGTTAATTTTTATTTATTTTTTTAACCCTCAATTGACCTTGTACTAAGCATTCTGTATTAAAAAATGCTATTATTTTCCCTTGTAATCATGTTATAAAGGGAAAATAATTACATCTACACAACCTTGAATCCAAACCTGAACTTCAGTGAAGAAGTTGGGGTCTGGGTACCACATTCAGTTTTTTATCACACGCGTGCAAAACGCATTGCACCCGCACGATAAAAACTGAACGGAACGCAATCGCAGTCAAAACTGACTGCAATTGCATACCTACTCGCGCGAGTTTGCTACAATGCATCCGGACACGCTCGTCTGCAAGGGGCCTTAATATTTCACTTGCAGAATAACTTAGAACACAGTGGACATACAGTCAGGTCCATAAATATTGGGACATCGACACAATTCTAACATTTTTGGCTCTATACACCACCACAATTGATTTGAAATGAAACGAACAAGATGTGCAGACTGTCAGCTTTAATTTGAGAGTCATGGTTTGTAGAGTGAAACTAAATCGCACCTCCTCATTCCTATACTATTGACTACTGTATGTAATAAGCAGCATTTCTTATGATAAAACATGGCTATACAGCGGTTATATCAATCATTTGCTGTGCACTATTAGGAGGCAATTAGTATACAGTTTGACCAAAGAGCATAGGCCCACTTACCGCGACAAGGTTTCCTCCTGTTAAGTGGGAACCTACTCTAACCGTAGCGCAGTGCCGTGTGGCGATCACCGTGTCTCCACACTGCTCCAGCAGGCAATGGGATCCAGCAGCCAACCAGCCGCCCCGCTGTACAGCGGAGCCACCTAGGCCTCGGATCCCACAGCTCCACCAGCACAGCACAGAAACAACGACGGCCGCTATCCAGCGCCGCATGTGAACTGGTGCTAAAGGATCACCTGTTCACAGCTTCTCAGGAACTCCAACTGAGATGTGGTAGGAATTAAAACCCTGTGCAGACTACTGCTAATTTAAGTACAGAGCACCTGTGTCACATGGGGAGGAGTGCTGACTTAGTATGGGGGGAGAAAGACTATAGAACGAATAAATCATGGTTTGTAGAGTGAAACTAAATCGCACCTCCTCATTCCTATACTATTGACTACTGTATGTAATAAGCAGCATTTCTTATGATAAAACATGGCTATACAGCGGTTATATCAATCATTTGCTGTGCACTATTAGGAGGCAATTAGTATACAGTTTGATCAAAGAGCATAGGCCCACTTAGCGCGACAAGGTTTCCTCCTGTTAAGTGGGAACCTACTCTAACTGTAGCGCAGTGCCGTGTGGCGATCACCGTGTCTCCACACTGCTCCAGCAGGCAATGGGATCCAGCAGCCAACCAGCCGCCCCGCTGTACAGCGGAGCCACCTAGGCCTCGGATCCCACAGCTCCACCAGCACAGCACAGAAACAACGACGGCCGCCATCCAGCGCCGCATGTGAACTGGTGCTAAAGGATAGTGGGGCTGCTGTGCGGCTGCTGGATCCCATTGCCTGCTGGAGCGGTGTGGAGGCGTGGTGGTCGCCGCACGGCTCTGCGCCATGGTTAGAATAGGTTCCCACTTAAACAAGAGGCAACCTTGTCGCGGTAAGTGGGCCTATGCGCTTTGATCAAACTGTATACTAATTGTCTCTTTATAGTGCACAGCAAATGATTGATAGCATCGCTGTATAGCCATGTTTTATCATAAGAAATGCTGATAATTGAAAACAGTTGTATATCAGAAGCATAGGTATGAGGATGTGCGATTTAGAGATTCTCTCTACATATCCATTTAATTTGAGAGTATTTACATCCAAATCAGGTGAACGGTGTAGGAATTACAACAGTATACATATATGCCTCCCACTTGTTAAGGGACCAAAAGTAAATGGGACAATTGGCTTCTCAGCTGTTCCATGGCCAGGTGTGTGTTATTCCCTCATTATCCCAATTACAATGAGCAGATAAAAGGTCCAGAGTTCATTTCAAGTGTGCTATTTGCATTTGGAATCTTTTGCTGTCAACTCTCAAGATGAGATCCAAAGATCTGTCACTATCAGTGAAGCAAGCCATCATTAGGCTGAAAAAACAAAAAACAAACCCATCAGAGAGATAGCAAAAACATTAGGCGTGGCCAAAACAACTGTTTGGAACATTCTTAAAAAGAAGGAACGCACCGGTGAGCTCAGCAACACCAAAAGACCTGGAAAACCACGGAAAACAACTGTGGTGGATGACTGAAGAATTCTTTCCCTGGTGAAGAAAACACCCTTCACAACAGTTGGCCAGATCAAGAACACTCTCCAGGGGGTAGGTGTATGTGTGTCAAAGTGAACAATCAAGAGAAGACTTCACCAGAGTGAATACAGAGGGTTCACCACAAGATGTAAACCATTGGTGAGCCTCAAAAACAGGAAGGCCAGATTAGAGTTTGCCAAACGACATCTAAAAAAGCCTTCACAGTTCTGAAACAACATCCTATGGACAGATGAGACCAAGATCAACTTGTACCAGAGTGATGGGAAGAGAAGAGTATGGAGAAGGAAAGGAACTTCTCATGAGCTCCATACCACCTCATCAGTGAAGCATGGTGGTGGTAGTGTCATGGCGTGGGCATGTATGGCTGCCAATGGAACTGGTTCTCTTGTATCTATTGATGATGTGACTGCTGACAAAAGCAGTAGGATGGATTCTGAAGTGTTTCGGGCAATATTATCTGCTCATATTCAGCCAAAAGCTTCAGAACTCATTGGACAGTGCTTCACAGTGCAGATGGATAATGACCCAAAGCATACTGCAAAAGCAACCAAAGAGTTTTTAAGGGAAAGAAGTGGAATGTTATACAATGGCCAAGTCAATCACCTGACCTTAATCCGATTGAGCATGCATTTGACTTGCTGAAGACAAAACTGAAGGGAAAATGCCCCAAGAACAAGCAGGAACTGAAGACAGTTGCAGAGGCCTGGCATAGCATCACCAGGGATGAAACCCAGCGTCTGGTGATGTCTATGTGTTCCAGACTTCAAGCTGTAATTGACTGCAAAGGATTTTCAACCAAGTATTAAAAAGTGAAAGTTTGATTTAGGATTATTATTGTGTCCCATTACTTTTGGTCCCTTAACAAGTGGGAGGCACATATGCAAACTGTTGTAATTCCTACACCGTTCACCTGATTTGGATGTAAAATACCCTCAATTAAAGCTGACAGTCTGCAGTTAAAGCACATCTTGTTCGTTTCTTTTCCATTGTGGTGGTGTATAGAGCCAAAAATGTTAGAATTGTGTCCATGTCCCAATATTTATGGACCTGACTATTTTCTGCTGTGGCTGTAGCTGGGAAAGAAACATATACAGTGGCTATAATAAACTCATAAAATATGAGTTGCTTTGTGTATTGGTTCTATCAACACTAGGGTTGCACCAGGTATTGAAGTCTTGATACTTTTTTAATACGATACCAGATTTTTTCAATACTAAGCTGCACATTTTTTGAGGAATGGATGCGGACAGCACACCGTATGTTTTGCTCAACACTAATTTGCGGACCACAAAACACTTATGGTCATCTGAATGTAGCCTAAGGGTGCATTCACACGACTGAATATATTTTGTGGTCTGCAAAGCGTGGATCCGCAAAAAAATTTAGATGACTTCCATGTGACGTCTGAGATGCATCCGTTTTTTTTTGTGGACCCATTGTAACAATGCCGGCGCCCATATATTGCAGACCTGGTTGTATGCACGCCGAAATACGGGCCCGGCCGGCACACAATTAATAACGCCATGTGCCTCACATTAATAGTAACCCCGTCACTACCTCCTCACATAATGGGCAACATGGGGTTAATGTGAGGTACATAATGGGTTTACTTATTAATGTGAGGCACATAGAGGTCCAAATTGATAAAACCATGTGCCTCACATAAACAGTAAGTAACCCCAACATGTACTTCACATTAACCCCATATTGTCCATTAAGTGAAAAACACACATTAACCTCATGTTCTGAAACAAGAGGCTAAGGTGTAGGTATTTTGTGTGTTGTTGTTTTTTTGCATAGTATGGAATGGTATTAAGTATCGCAATACTTTTTCTTGGTATCGAAATTGAATCAAAATTTTAGTATCGTGACAACTGTAGGAACTGTAGTTAAGCTGTAGTCAGAGCTTATAACCCTGCCCTACAGGAACTCATCTTAAAAGCAGTTACGCTGCAAGATCTTTAGGAGCTTATTTTTCATGAATAGACAGTGGTTTGTAACCCAGTGTAAGAGAAATTCTAGTGCTGAGATCACAGGAAACAAGAGATATAAGCAAACTCATTGATGCTTAAAGACTACAAAACTTTCATCTTGATTGCTTCTCAGGAAAGCCCCCGTCAAGGACAGGTCACCAATATAAACCCCTTGCACAACCCCTTTCATTTTTATCTACAGCCAGGAAATGGACGTCAGAAGAACTAAACTAAAGCTCATGTGGATAGGGCTGCAGTAAACGATTATTTAGGTAATCAAGTATTCTATCGATTATTTTTTACGATTAAAGGAAACCTGTCGCCAGGATTTTGTGCATAGAGCTGGGGACATGGGCTGCTAGATGGCCGCTAGCGCATCTGCAATACCCAGTCCCCATAGCTCTCTGCGCTTTTATTGTGTTAAAAAACAGTTTTGATCCATATGCAAATGACCTGATATGAGTCCTGTATCCGGAGATGAGTCCAGCGGAAAGGAGCCCAGCATCGCCCCGCGTCCTCCGAATCTCCTCCTTGCTGGCTGACGTCACAGAGCTGGAGCGCCGAAATCTCGCGATGCGCGAGCTAGCGCATGCGCAGTGTCGGCATCATGTTCATTGCCTGTACTGGCATCAGCACAGGGAACGAACTACGCATGCGCTAGCTCGCGCATTGCGAGATTTCGGCGCTCCAGCTCTGTGACGTCAGCCAGCAAGGAGGAGATTCGGAGGACGCGGGGCGGTGCTGGGCTCCTTGACGCTTGACTCATCTCCGGATACAGGACTCATATCAGGTCATTTGCATATGGATCAAAACTGTTTTTTAACACAATAAAAGCGCAGAGAGCAATGGGGACTGGGTATTGCAGATGTGGTAGTGGCCATCTAGCAGCCCATGTCCCCAGCTCTATGCACAAAATCCCGGTGACAGGTTTCCTTTAATCGAGTAATCTAATAAGAAAAACCTTCTTAAAATAATGTATTGCTTTATAAAAATGTCCCCCTTTCCCAGTGCCATCAGTTCAGCAGCCCCTCCATGCCATGTTCCCCAGTGCCCCCATGATGGTACTGCCATCAGCCCCTCCATCCAGATTGCCATGATGTCCCCCTTCCCCAGTGCCTCCATGCCATCCACCATGTCCCCTACTCCCCCAGTGTCATCAGATCAGCAGCCCCTCCATGCCATGTCCCCCAGTGCCCCCATGATGGCACTGTCATCAGCCCCTCCATGCCATCCAGATTGCCATGATGTCCCCCTTCCCTAGTGCCTCCTATGCCATCCACCATGTCCCCCAGTGCCATCAGATCAGCAGCCCCTCCATGCCATGTCCCCTAGTGCCCCCATGATGGCACTGCCATCAGCCCCTCCATCCAGATTGCCATGATGTCCCCCTTTCCCAGTGCCTCCATGCCATCCACCAAGTCCCCCACTCCCCCAGATCAACCTTCCGAGTGCCTAATCACAGGTGCCCCCATTAACCCCTTCCCCCCCCAATACTTTTATACATGGCAAATCATAGGTGCTCCCATTAACCCCTCTAACGCCAATAACGTTATACATGCCAAATCACAGGTGCCCCCCCGCCAATAACTTTATACATGCCAAACCACAGCTGCCCACATTTTCCCATGCCAAATCACAGGTGCCACCAATTTACTGCCCCCACCCCCCCAACCCCGCCGCCTCTGCTAACTTTATACTTACCTTTCAGTGCAGAGTGCGTCGACACACGGAGTCCGCAGGAGACGCGTCTTCATCCCAGCATGCACTGGGGACCTAACGTCACACACAGCGTCAGCCAGCGCGCTGACGATGTGTGAACGCAAGGTCCTGCAGCGCAGTGCCGACGGGAGGCCATAGAGCAGTGAGTGAGAAGCTTAATTTCACTCACGCTCCGTGGTCATGTGATTTAAACGAATCCTCGATGCAGAAAAACTGCATGGAGGATTTTTTTGCCTCGATTACATTGATTAAATCGATGAATCGTTTCAGCCCTACATGTGGAGTCTACATGCAAATCCTGTAACAGAATCTAACATCATATTAAGCATTTGTGAAGTCTACATTAACCATTTCCAGAACAGGCCATTTGCTCCCTTCCTGACCAGGCCTAATTTAGCAAATCTGACATATGTCACTTTATGTGGTAATAACTTTGGAATGCTTTTACTTATCGAAGCCATTCAGAGATTGTTTTCTAGTGACACATTGTACATCACGTCAATGGTAAATTTGAGTCAATATATTTCACATTTACAACAACAAAAAAAAAAATCACTGTTTTCTAAATTTGAAGCTCTGCTTTTAAGAGGGATAGCAATACCTCATAAAATACTCATTAATTAACATTTACCATATGTCTACTTTATGTTTGCATCATTTTGGTAATATAATTTTATTTTTTTAGGACATCAGAAGGTTTAGAATTTTAGAAGCAATATTTGAAATTAAGAAAATATCCAAAAACAATTTTTTTTAGGGACCAGTTCAGTTCTGAAGTAATTTTGAGAAGCTCACATAATAGAAACCACCCATAAATACTGGTTTTAGAAATGTTGTTAACCCTTTAAGTATTCCACTGGAATTAGAGCAAAATAGAGGTGAAATTTCAAATTTTCACTTTTTATTGCAGATTTCCCATTTTAATTTTTTTTTTCCTGTAACACATCAAGGGTTAACAACAAAACAAACCTCAATATTTATAACCCCGATTCTGCAGTTTACAGAAACACCCCATATGTGGTCGTATACCGCTATATGGGCACACGGCAGGGCTCAGAAGGCAAGGAGCGCCATATGGTTTTTGGTGAGTAGATTTTGCTGGAATGGTCTCTGTATCCCAACAGTGAAAACCCCCTAAAACCCAAGGAATTTTTAAGGGGCGCAGTTTACTTTGACCCAACAGGCGTTTCATAGAATTTATAACCCTTGGCTGTGAAAATGAAAAATCTTTATTTTTAATTTTTATGAAAATGGTGCTTTAGGCCCAAACTTTTTCACAAAATATAACAGGAGAATATCCCCCCACAATTTGCTACCCATTTTCTCCTGAATACAGTAACACCCCAATTGTGGTTGTAAACTGTTATTTGGGGACACGATAGGGCTCAGAAGGGAAGGAGCGGCATCTGGATTTTCTACCATGGAATTTTCTGTCATGGTTTTTAAGAACTATAATTTTAATTTTTCTGTTGACTGAGCTGAGTGAGGGCTTTTTTTTTTGCGGGATGAGCTGTAGTTTTTGTTTGTTTGTTTGAAATCTCTTTTTATCAGACAAGCAAAGAAAGATCATCATATCGCATGTAGCGCAGTACAGCGTATGTCACAACACAATCAAGTCTAGCCATAGATCATCAAAGGCAATGCCTAACAATACAGGTTAGTATGTGACAACCACTTATCTAGGGCTGAGAGGCCCTTGAAATGATTGATCTTACAATGTATCTGTAGATAACGTTAATTACATATCAAACATATCAATAAAGGGAAGGGGAGAGGGGTAGTAACAGACCCAACAGTGTGTAGACCCAAAATGGAATTTACATCCTGCTCAGGAATATCTATGAAGATCATACTGCTTATATTATCAAAGGCATGGTACAACAGATTTTTACTAAATCACTAGAAATGACCACATTGGAGAGAGAAGAAGTGGAGGGGTAATTGCCTAGATATTAAAGGAGGTAACAATCTATCTACATTCCTAATCAGATTCCCACAGTTGAGAGTTGAGAAGGTTTGCGCTATAATCTAACCATGGTTGCCAGATCGGCAAAAATCTATTTCTGCTATGGTAAGTGCAGCCTATCAGCTCCTCCATCTGGCATATCTGATGGACCCTATTACGCCACATCTTCAGCGTTGGTGGATCAACTGATCTCCACTTAACTGGGATTAATAACTTTGCGGCCATAAGTAGATGAGTGGCCAAATTATTTTTTCCGGGGCGGAAATTTGAGGTGGGCATCCAGAGTAGCACTAGCTGAACTGAAAGCTTCAGGGTCATTGTACAGATCATGTTAATGGCAGATTCTACATCTGCCCAGAAGGATTTGATGGCAGGACAAAACCACCAGATGTGAGACATGGATCCGGTGGCAGCAGTACACCTCCAGCAAAGATCCGTGGGTAGCAGATGGATTTTAAAGAGATACTCAGGGGGTTCTATACCAGCGCAACGCTGTCTTAACAGAATTTTCTTGAATTTTTATGCACTTGGAAAAGCCGTGCGAGGATTTTTGAATCCAATTACTGTCAGTGTTGTTAAATTCAAGATGAAGTTCTCTTCCCCACTCAGTAACCCAAGGCGGTACATTAGAGTCTCTCGCTTTTAGAATCTGTCTATAAATGAGGGTAGTGCATTTATGAGGCAGGTTTGGGAGTAAAACATAATTCTCTAACCATGACGGATCAGGTAGTGGGATGAACTTGGATGCCATAAATTGCCTACAGGCATTATCAAAGTCATTAATTTGAATAAAGTCTTTACCAAGGGCAGGTACACCCGAGAGGGCAGTATAGAAGTTGGATGTGGGCTGCAACCCTTTCATATCTCCTAATCTGTGATGTGACATTGATAACCAAATGTCCGATGGAGATTTAATTCGTGGAAATATTAGTGTGGGAATAACTGAGATAGGGGCTAGGGGAGAAATCTTGTCCTGAGTAGATGTTAACACCAAAGACTTATGGCAAATATGAAGCATTCCTTTGGTAAGTTCACTTACTACTTTGGTTTCTTCTCCTGCCTCTCGGGTGTCCATAGCCTATGAAATAGCTCCCTACCCAACAAGGCCAACTCCAGGTCAACATGCATACAGTGTGTCTCTTGTCTGGCGAGTTTAAGCCACCTCTCCAGACTAATAGCTTGTATGTAGGTCGATAGGTCAGGAAGGGAGATACCCCCATATTTCTTTCTTTGGGAAAGGAGGCGAAAGGACATTCTGGGGCGCTTCTTATCCCATAAGTAACTGCTCATGATAGATTGTAGTTTATTGATGAAACTAATAGGTATCAAGATGGGTAAGGCTCTCAAGGTGTAGATTATCAATGGCAGGATGTAGGTGGTAAGGACATTTTTCCTGCCTAGCCAGGTCAGGAAAGGAGAACTGCTCCTATAGAGAATTGAGGTGACCTTGGAGAGTAACGGAGGGAAATTAAGACTAAACAGCAACTTGGGGTTCATCGGGATCATCACTTTTAAGTATTTTATAGCTTGCGCAGGCCACTTGAATGGTGTAAGGGCTTTAACTTTAGTACGTAGGACAGCAGGAAGGGAAACGCCAAGGGCCTCCGACTTATCAAAGTTTATCTTAAAATTAGAGATGCCCCCAAAAGATTCAAAAACCTGCATAACCTCCGGCAGAGCCTCTTCAGGATTAGACAGTAGGAGCAGCAAATCGTCCGCAAAAGCAGCCATCTTGTGGACGAATTTACCTAGTTTCACCCCTTTGATCGTGGAAGATTGGCGGAACTTAAGAAGAAGTGTCTCTAGGGTGAGGACGAATAAGGTGGGAGATAATGGACATCCCTGACGGGTACCATTTCTAATTTGGAAGGCGTTCGATAGGGTGCCGTTAACTAGTATTCTCGCAGATGGTGCAGAGTATAGTGTATAGATAACTCTGATAAAGTCTTCAGGGAAACCCAAAGCTTGTAGTACTTTACCCATATAGGCCCAGCTAACCCTATCGAACACCTTTTCCGCATCAGTACCCAAAAGCACAAGAGGGGAGTTGGATTTGATGGAGTGGGTAATCGCATGTATCACTCTACTGATGTTATGCTTGCCCTCCCTTCCTGCAACGAATCCTACCTGTTCTTCACCCACAAGCCCAGGAAGCAACCTTGACATCCTGCTGTTAAGCAATTTAGCCCACCACTTCAGGTCAGTGTTCAGCAGTGAAATTGGCCTGTAACTTCCACAAGCCTCCTTATCTTTCCCTTCTTTATGGATAATCGTTATGTGTGCTTCCTGGGCCTGTGGGGTCAGAGAGCCACCTGTGAGGAGGAGATTACATGCTGTAACAAAGTGTGGAATTAATATATCTTTATATTTTTTATAATAAGAGATTGGAAAGCAGTCAGGCCCGGGGCTCCTGCCGGAAGGGATGGACATTAGAACCTTTTCTACCTCTTCTAATGTGAACGGCTGAAGTAGCTGATGTATATCAACCGCAGATAATCTTGGGATGTTGATGGAGCTAAGGAACTCGGATGAGCGTGCCTCAATTTGCTGGCTAGTGAGGGGTACCGGGAGGTTATACAAGTTCGAGTAAAAGGAGCAGAACTCCTGAGCTATCGCCGGGGTATTGATAAGTCGGGGGCCCGAGGCGGATTTGATGGCTTGAATAAAGGATTTATTTCTTTGGTTCTTAATAAGGTTGGAGACTAACTTAGATCCTCTATTCCCATGAAGATATTGTTTGAAGCGCAATGTCTTCAAGGCCCCAGCCGCTCTAATGTTCAAAAGGTCAATGACCTTATGCCTCAAACACTTAAGTGACACCAGGACCTCTTCTGTTTTTGTTTTCTTGTGGAGAGTTTCAAGTGTGGAAATCTGTTGGAGGGAGTCTAATTGTTTCGGTCTACGTTTCTTGGCACTAGATCCTAGGCTAATGAGTTCCCTTCTGATTACAACCTTATGAGCCTCCCATAGTGACGTCCCATTAGCAAGATCTCTGGCATTCTCTAAAAAGTAGTTTTTAAAGGCACAGCTCAACGGCTTTTTTATGGGATTCCTCTTCTAGGAGCGTCTCATTTAACCTCCAGACCCAGGATCTCGGAGGCAGTGCGTTGATTCTCACTTTCACACTCACCGGCGCATGGTCAAAAATGGTTATGTTACCAACTCTGGCCTCAGTAACCGAGGACAGTAGGTGGTTTGCAAAGAAGATGTAGTCCAAACGCTGATATGAATTGTGCGTCAGTGAGTGAAAAGTGTAATCTTTACCCTCAGGATGGAGGATGCGCCAGACATCCGAAACCCCCAAGTCCCTTAAAGTAATAAGTAATCTCCTCAGCTGTCTTCTTGAGGTAGGGCGACCTATAGAGGTCGAGTCTATGGAAGGATCGAGTGTAAGGTTAAGATCTCCCCCTATAATAAGGAACCCCTCCCTAAATGCTTTTAGGGCCTCCAGGGTGTGAAGCAGCCAAGTGACCTGTCTACTGTTTGGGGCATACAGGTTGACTAGAGTAAACATGGTGTTTGCAACTTTGCCTTTTAAGAAAAGAAAGCGGCCATCAGGATCAGCTATTTTGGCCTCCAAAGTGAAGGGAAAATTCTGTCCTAGGGCTATGGAGACACCTCTGGCAGCTGAGGAGTAAGGCTGGGTTCACACTTGAGCGTTTTACAGCGCGTTCAAACGCGCTGTAAAACGCTCAACACATGAAAACCAATGCTTCCCTATGGCCCTGGTTCTCACTTGAGCGTTTTACAGCGCTGAAAAACGCGCTGTAAAACGCCCTACGCTCAAAGTACTTGAGCTTCTTTGGGGCGTTTTGACGCGCGTTTGTGGCCATAGGACATTGCAGTCAATCACACAAACGCGCGTCAAATGCGCGTTTACTATTGCAAAAAACGCTCGTCAAAAACGCGCGTTAAACGCGCATATCAAAGACGCTCAGGTCTGAACCCAGCCTAAGAGGCATGATGCCAAACGGGAAAGTGTTTATTTACTGTTTTGGGTATATGTAGATGTCTAAAATGGGTCTCCTGCAAAAGGACTAAGTCAGCTCCTTCCTTTCGGAGTGTATGGTATATTTGGCTCCTTTTCTGCGGTGTGTTCATACCATTCACATTGAAAGATAATACCTTTAAGTCAGACATGGTAAAAATCAGAGGACCTGAGCAGTAAAGCTATGCGGCCAGATGAGGGCGACACAGGGTAACAATAGAACAAGGAATATTAACATAACATCTAGAGAAGATATTAAAGGTAAGTACTAAACAGGTAGAAACTACCTAGAGGGTCAAGGACCCCGGCAGGGGGGAAAACTAGTGTGTAAACACCCAAGAGCCAGAGCTCACACCCCAAACCCAACGCATAAGAATGGACATTGGATTTGTGTTGACCCTGAGTAAAGCATGAGCACATTAAATGATACGAGCACCTTGAAGTATTGCATAATGTCACCACCATAAACCCACAAAGGGTCAGGGTAACTGGGTCTCGTATGCTGTAGTTTTTATTGCCACCATTTTGGGGTACATTTGGATTTCTGGTAGCTTTTTAGCTAATTTTTTTTAGGGAGGTGAACTGTTTGTTGTCATTTTTCTATATTTTTTTTTACACCGTTGACTTGATAGATCATGTGCTATTTTTGTAGATCTGGTCGTAATGGACACAAAAATACAAAATAGGTCTACTTTTTTTGTATTGTATTTTAACACAATAAGAACATTTTAAGAAGAAAAAAAATCATGGTTTTGTGTTGTCATTTTCTTAAAGACATTTTTTATTTTTTTCTGGCTATGGTCTTGTGTGAGGGCTTGTTTTCTGCGAGATGAGGTGACATTTTTATTGCTACCATTTTGGGCTACATACGATTTTTTGTTTGATTGATAATATGTTTTTTTGGGAGGTGAGGTAAATAAAAAACCTGTTTTGGCGTAATTTATTTGTTTTTGTTTTTTACGCCGTTAACCTGATGAGGTAGATCATGTGATATTTTTATAGAGCTGGCAGTCACAGATGCAGCAATACCAAATATGTCTATTTTATTTATTTCTTTTCTATATATTTTTTATTTTTTTTTGTTTACATTTTGTGTTCCCCATAAGGTCATACAAGACCTCTGGTGGACATTTAACATTTTTTTTTTTTTCACTATTGATTTCTCCTGTAACTGGGGCTGACATAGTAGCCCCAGTTACAGGGGAAATGCATCCCCCAGAGAGGCTGTACAGCCTCAGTACAGGGCTGATCGTGGTCTATGGAAGACCCGACAGCTCCTGCACTCCCCCGGCAGTCACATGACCACAGGGCAGTGACAGGAAGCGGCAGATCACTTCCTCAGCTGTATACACAGCGCTCATTTAGCGCTGTGTATACAGCGATCTAGAAGGCAGGGACACCCAGGGCACCCTTCTCTCTCGGGTGCCCTGCTGTCACTGACAGCAGGCCCCCTGCTCAGCAGCTGCACGATTAGCGTGCAGCTGCTATCTCTGAAAAGACGTTTAGAAACGTCCAATCAGAGATAAACCCGACCGCCCAGGATATTTATAGTCAATGGGCGGTCGGGAAGTGGTTAAAGTCAGCATCAAGTGTGCTTTAAAATTGAAGGGGTTTTCTAAGACCAGAAACAATCATCTGCTTTATATCCCCCAAATCACAAAAGAAACAGTGTGAGGGATACCACCACTCGTGCTCGCTTGACGTCAACTAAGTCGAGCTTACGAGACGCGGTATGTTCACTGGTTACCAAGATGTGACGCTACGCCCTCCTGGAGAAGAATGTAAGGTCAGCTTGGTACAGTTTACGCAGACACCTCCTGTCTATGCGGTCACAGAGAGGCAACAAGCTGAGAGAGCCTTTTCACTGCCACAGTGAAACAGCGCTTTCTCAGCCCGCGGTATACTGCCACCAGCTTCTTGTTTGATATAAGCCCGATCCGCTAATGGGATTATACAGGGTGAGAAACCAACCCACGGTAGCTTACAACTAGGCCGAAACACGGACGTGGGGATTCGTGATCGAGATACAAAACAGCACAAGATTAAATTATATATTTAATCGCCTTAAGGGCACACTAGATAACATACTATACACAAAGAATATATACAGTGGTCTGAGGTTACAAATACAGGTAATATGGTACACACAGGATTACACAGAGCACAAGTCAGTTACCGGGTAGATGAATGTTCCTTTGCATTATGATTAGTCCTTTGCTGTATTCACATGGAGGGCAGTGATATCACCTGGTTGCAGGTCCCTCAAAACATATGGCACGATGTGACCCTCCTACAGAGAAAAGACATGCCCACTTGCTGGCACAAGCCTTTTAAACTGTACCGGCCGCTCCTCTGGGAAGGGTTCACTCCCCCTCTTCTGGGCTGGCATTAAATGACCCACAAAACCCTTTAGGGTTCATAGCTCCAGACCAGAACATCACAGGGGGATGGTTTTGAGACCAACAGATCCGCTTGGGTTCCGCCTACAAGTAGAGTCCAAACATGGTACCGTTATTTGGTTTCTGTGGGGAGATATGTATATCTCCCTTTCCTGGCATCACACCACCAAACTAAGACCATGGGCATGCTCATTGTGGCCACCAGGACACAAATATGTATCCAGTTTGCACCTGTGATGGCCGGGCAATTCATAATTCCTTATAAATTGCTGGTTCCATGCTGTCTGCTAGATTTGACTGAACTGGGGAATGGCTTAAACCACCTGCAGGGAGGTTTTCCTGCAGGATCCATGCTGTCTGAATGGGGTGTGAAATTGTAAACAAAGGTGGCCTGCAAGAAGTTCCCTGCCATATGGCTGGAGCTTTTAAACAGGGCCCTCCTGTGGAGTTCACTACCTCGGCTATCTTTCAGCAAATGGTGGGTGTAGGGACATGGCTGAAAGTAAATATTAATCCATATTTCTCACAAACAGCAATACACTTGTCCATGAGAAGTTTACCGTATTGCAGCTCATCCATTTTCAGGAGAATGGAGCTGAACTGCAATACCAGAGAGAGTCAGGAGTAGCTCAGTTTTCTAATCCTGAAAATGAAGTTTCATTGGAAAAAAAGTTCTCTCTTATATAAAACATGTTCATATCCGTGTTGGAGGCTTGGTCTAGATCCCTCCCTCACAGTTGTACTTGAATGCCATATGACAGATGTGGAACTGGGTTGTGGTTACAGTTTCATTATACGGCGGAAAGAACAGCACCAGCACGAGTCTTACACACACAGAGAAAAATTCTCACCTTATATGTCTTGCCATTGCCTTCTACCTCATAACCAGACTCATTCTTCAAGGATTCAAAGTTATAAGTAAAACCAGTGTTAGGATTTTCTATCAAACAGTCCTGCAGGCAAAAACAAGTTAAGTTATTACTTCCCAGTTAAACAAGTATTTAGGTTATGTGAAGTTATCCCCATCCACAGAATGGAGGATAACTATTAGATTGGTTGGGTGTCCTACCATAGGGATCCCAACCAATCACAAAAAAATGCACCCCTTGGAGGCCCCCAAAATTAATGGAGCAGCCTGTCGGGCAGACACGCTGACGCTCCACTCATTTCTAGAGTTAGAGATAACCAAGTGGCGTGATTTAAAGGGAGTACCGAGTACCTACTCTGTGGATAGGAGACCGCAGTTTAAGGCCTCATGCACACGACCGTATGCATTTTGCAGTCCGCAAAAAATATGGATGACGTCCGTGTGCATTCCGTATTTTGCGGAACGGAAAAGCTGGCCCCTAATAGAACAGTACTGTCCTTGTCTGTAATGCGGACAATAATAGGACATGTTCAATTTTTTTTGCGGAACGGAAATACGGACATACGAAAACGAAATGCACACGGAGTACCTTCCGGTTTTTTTTGCAGACCCTTTGAAATGAATGGCTCCGTATACGGTCCGCAAAAAAAATAAAATAAAACTTAACGGACACGGAAAGAAAATATGTTTGTGTGCATGAGCCCTAAGGCTTATGTAGAACCCTTTGTCATAAATATAGGCAGGAAAATAGGAACACATTTGGTCCTCACCTCCTTCCCATGTATGCTTTTGATGATCGGACAAGCGGCTTCTGTATTCCAAAGAAAGGTGGCTACACAGTTTTCATTAGACATAAATCTAGGGCTGGAAAGCTATAAAACAAAATCAATAAAAAAAATATATATATTAAGCCATATATGTCATGCAGTTTTTAAGTGTGGGTAAGACTGAATGACACAATAGAGTGTGGTCCTATCCATGAGCCATACTGGAGTGCCAGTGAATATCATTGCTCCTGCTCTAGCTGAAAAGCCGGACCCTCAAAAATCAGCTGACTGCTGCACCAGCTTTGTTAAATATAAATCACTTTGTAAAAATACTTCAAAGAAATGGCATAGTTTCAGGGATCGGTAAATGCCATTCGCCCCAAGTACTGTTTTCAGGAATTGCTACTACAAAGCTTGGATTCCATCCTGCCTCTGATCCCATATGGCTGGGAGTCTACGCTATACTTTCCCTTCATGAGCACAGTGTGTCACATATGCTTAGAATGCCTGTATTAATTGTAGTAATAGTTGTGCTGCTCTTGTTACTCCTCGTGTATTCATAGACTTTTAAAGGTTTCTACTAGAATCAATGAAACTCATAGGTGAGATCTGAGATTTATCAAAACTGGTGTAAAGGAAAACTGGCTTGGTTGCCCACAGCAACCAATCAGATTCCACCTTTCATTTTCCAAAGGAGCTCTGAAAAATAAAAGGTGGGATCTGATTGGTTGCTATGGTTGCCATTGTTTTTGATAGATGTCCCTCAGAGAATTCAGAGAAGCATGTGCCATGAACCTTCTCACAATTATCCACGGGCTGCAAGGCCAAATGCTATTATAAATCACTCTGGGCACTGTTTAAATCCGATAAGGGTCCAATAACAAGTCCGCAATTTTCTTCCGGATCCGTTCCAGTTTTTGCGGACTCATTCATTTTCAATGTGCCGGGAACGGATGCTATGTGCTGTCCGCATCCGCACTTCCAGATCCGCAATTCTGTTCCCCCAAAAAAATAGAACATGTCCTATTCTTGTCCGCAACTGCGGACAAGAAAAGGCATTTTCTATTATAGTGCCGGCGATGTGCGGACTGCGAAATGCGGAACGCAAATTGCTGGTGTCTGTGTTTTGCGGATCCGCAAAAAACACTTACGGACTTGTGAATGGACCCTAAAGAAGCTCTAGGCTGAGGGATTGTGGGAGAGGCAGCAGCACATCAGTAGAAACGGCCAGACTGTCCACATTTTCAGTACTGATCCAGGAAGTACAGATGAGTTAATAGGGACATCAAAACTGGCGAAAAGCAGGGTTTTTAAATGGGGAACTAAAGCCAGAATAAAAACACATAGAAGAACAACATGTAACAATCTCCTTATGTGTCTATTATTTGCTCTTGTTTCATTTGATATCACAATTGCAGATCAGGATAAATGAACTAGAAAGGCAATGCATTGTTCTCTCAGACTGCAGCCATGTCTACTACTCCTTCTCCCCTCTCATGCTAATGCACGTGAGCCAGGAAGTATAGGCGAAGGGGGCTGGATTTAGTCTGGATAACATTTGTCTACACAATGAAAATGGCCCCTTTCGTTGGAAGTAATCTCCCAGTAAAATTACAAAATAGATTTGGTTACAACGACCATGTGGTATTGTAATAGAATAGAGAATACAATATCTAACAAAATATATCCCATCTCACTCCTCAATAATGCCAAAACTTTGCCTTTCAGGATCCTGGGAAAGCTGGGTTACCTCCATGTGGAACTGTAATAGACTACGGAATACTAAGTCTACCAAAATAAAAACATCTCCCCACTTAAATATACACAAGAAATAACCCAGACAATGGTTTGTAGTGACAGTGAGAGAAAATGCCTGTTCTGATAGAAACCTTCCCCATCTGTCAGAAATCTAGCAGATCTTCCTCTCCAGTGAGTGATTATCATTCAAGAGTGTAAATCTGTTATTATGGGGCATCAGTGCACAATATAGGGAGACAGGTATAAGAGGAGAGAACAACTCTCAGCATTTCTAGGATGTTGTTATGGGCTATCAGAGGAGGTTACAGGGAGTAAAGAGAAGAACTACAACTCCTAGTATATGACAACTTATAGAGTGCGCACAAACAGAGCACAAGAGCTCTAAACACATCCTGTTCAGTGTGTGTGAGACATCAGGCACGTTCACCCAGCCAAAGAAGAAGTGTGGGAGAAAGAAAAAAGTTGCTTGTCTGCAAGATCTCTCCTAAAATGACAGTTGTTTGGGGACCACCTTGTAGATATAGCTGTATGTACACTATAGATTAAATTTACCATATTTTTCGGACTGTAAGAAGTACTGAATTATAAAGACACACCTAGGATTTGGAGGAGGAAAATAAGAAAAAAGATATTTTCCATAAGACCTCAGAGAAGACCCCAAAAACAGACCCTCATTCTTCATCAGACCTCAGATCAGACCCACAAGCTCCATCAGCCTCCGATCAGACCCCCAGCCTCCATTAGCCTAAGATCAGACCCCGATCACTCAGCTCCAATCAGCCTCAGATGGTACCCCACAGGCCCCATCAGACCCCTCAAGCACCACTCAGCCTCAGATTGGACCCCCCAGCCCCACTCAGCCTCAGATCAGCCCACATCAGATCTCAGATCAGACATTTAAAAAATAAATAAATAATAATAAAAATAAACTCACCTTGCTTGCTCCAGACGCCAAAGCATATCCAAGACTCACCAAAGCGGGACCCAGAAGACGACCAAGGGGAGGTGAGCACAGCCCTAGCAGTGCTGTCCTCACCTCCCTGTGCCCCCCGAATGCTAATGACCACTTCTTTAAGCGGTCATTAGCATTCAGATTATAAGATGCACTGCCACTTTTCCCCCCATTTTTAGAGAGGGGAACAGTGTGTCTTATAGTCTGAAAAATAGGGCATTTGTGTTAAAGCTTTTTCAGGGTTTAGATCCCCCTTAACAAAAATAGAGCCCAATTTGTATGCAAACTTATCCTACATGTCCCAATAAAAACTAAGTGACTTTGGCTTGAGGAAAACCCCTTTTAAAGGGGTTGTCCAGGCTTTTTAATATTGAAGATCTATCCTCAATATCAGATCAGCGGGGGTCCGACACCCCGCCGATCAGCTGTACGGGGAGACAGTGCATAGACATAGCAGCAGTGGACAGGAAGACAGAAAGGAGACGGCACGTGTGCACTGCACGCACCGTCTCCCCTGTACAGCTGATTGTAGGGGGTGCCGGTGTCGGATCCCCGCCGATCTGATATTGAGGATAGGTCATCAATATTAAAAAAGCCCGGACAATCTCTTTGAGTTTCTTAAATACAAAAATGCCCATTATGTGAAAATTCGGTAATTATAACTGATAAACTTACCACAGCTCCCTTTTCACATATAAGATGCAACTGTGATGAATATGAAACCTTGTTATTTTCTTCATTGATACATTCAGAGCCATTGGTGTATTTTATGAGTATTTTTCCACTGCCTTCTATAATGGGTTTCTTGCTTGCCACACCCATGTTGTTGACTGCCACAGTTTCATGCAGCTTACCCTGCAGTAAATAAAAAAGTAGTTAGATAAATGGAATACAATGCTGTTTAAAAAGGTAAGGAAAAATACATATACTGTGCACAATAAATGAATATAATCTAAAACTGGTAACTTCGGTGTGATAGGCCAAGAGGCTTATGTGTATAAGAGCCGCCCAACTGTCTTGCAACCACTGGAAAGATAGGGCTCGTTACAGAGACTAGCTGTAATCTGTGGGTAAACCCAGCACGATGTCTTCAGTTTCTCTGCAGTGCCACAAAAAGCGAAATGAAGCATCACCTAGTTCCCTCTAAGATGAACATTCCCCAAAGTAAGGGCTTGTTCACACAACCGTATAGCTTTTTCAATGTTTTGCGGGCTGTTTTTCACGGATCCGTTTTTCCGTTTTTTGTTTCAGTTGTGTTTCCGGTTCCATAACGTTTTTCCGTATGGCATATACAGTATACAGTAATTACATAGAAAAAATTAGGCTGGGCATAACATTCTCAATGGATGGTTCCGCAAAAACAGAACGGATACGAAATACATACGGAGTACATTCCGTATTAGGGCTGCACGATATGGGAATTGTGTGCGATTGTGATTAGGGCCCTAAAAATTGCAATAACGATATGCAATGCGATATTTTAAGGGAATTGTGCTAGAGGTCTATTTGCACTGTTATGGAGGGGATCTGTGGATGGCACTGTTATGGAGGGGATCTGTGGATGGCACTGTTATGGAGGGGATCTGTGGATGGCACTGTTATGGAGGGGATCTGTGGATGGCACTATTATGGGGGATCTGTGGATGACACACTTATGGGGGGGGGGGGGGGGATCTCTGGATGGCACTGTTATGGAGGGGATCTGTGGATGGCACTGTTATGGAGGGGATCTGTGGATGGCACTGTTATGGAGGGGATCTGTGGATGGCACTGTTATGGAGGGGATCTGTGGATGGCACTGTTATGGAGGGGATCTGTGGATGGCACTGTTATGGAGGGGATCTGTGGATGGCACTGTTATGGAGGGGATCTGTGGATGGCACTGTTATGGAGGGGATCTGTGGATGGCACTGTTATGGAGGGGATCTGTGGATGGCACTATTATGGGGGGGGGGGGGGGGGGATCTCTGGATGGCACTGTTATGGGGGCATCTGTGGATCCACAGATCCCCCCCACCCATAATAGTGTCCCTGCAGTGTGAAGGGGCTGGGGGCCGGCATCTGTATTAGAAATAACGGTGGGGATCGGTACAGTCCCTGTATTCTAATGCACTGGCCCCGCTCACTGTTGTATAATATTATCTAACATGTAGGCATTGTTAAAATATAATAATCCTATATAATCCAGCTGTATTACCTACAGCTAAATTCTGTAGAAGAGAGGAGGGAGGAGGCAGGCTGGGAGGGCGGGCGGCGCGTCACGCACTACGTCACGTGCCCGCACCGCCTGCCTCCTCCCTCCTATGGAACTTAGCTGTAAGTAATACAGCTGGATTATACAGGATTATATTATAACAATGCCTACATGTTAGATAATATTATACAACAGTGAGCGGGGCCGATGCATTCGAATACAGGGACTGCACCGGTCCCCGCTGTCATTCCTAATACAGATGCCGACCCCCAGCCCCTCCTCCCTCTGTATATAGGTAATCGCAGCATTTTTGGGTCTACCAAATCGCCATATCTCACTCGTCGATTATCGCGATACGATTGCTTTGGCGATATATCGTGCAGGCCTATTTATATGTGTTCAGTTTTTTTTTTTTTGCAGACACATTGACTTGAATGGAGCCACGTAACGTGATTTGCGGGCAATAATAGGACATCTTCCATCTTTGAACCGGAAAAAGACGGAAATGGAATGCATACGAAGTACATTCAGTTTTTTTTTTTGCGGAACCATTGAAATGAATGGTTCCGTATACGGAATGCAAAAAACGTTCGTGTGAACGAGCCCTATAACTTACACATTTAGTAGAAGTTCTCCACTATAAAAAGAGATAAAGGTCCAAAATGCGGAACCCATCTAGTAACTAAGAATTCCTTAAAGGAATTTTAAAAAGGGTTTACAGATTTTTTGAGAAATTAGGCAACTCTAAGTATACTTACCGACACTTTGGTATAACCCATTTGGCACACAGCAGCAAACGGGTCACATCCCTTCACTGGTACTAATGAACGACACACATTAATATAATATTTCTTGTGACTCTCTTGTGCTTGATCCATGGCAAACCAGTTTGAAGAATGTTCTCCTTGTACCTTAGATAAACTGTAAAAATGGGGGGAAAAATGGGTTAGACCGCGGTTCTCTGTATACGACAAAGGAACTGCGAGGCCAGGTCTATCTCCCCATGAGCCCCATAACAGTGGTGTGGCGACCCTGGATTTCTCTCTTACTGGCAGTCAATCACAGCAACCGTAATCACCTTGCTCCTTCTATCTTTTTGATTTGGTGATAAAATCTTTGCTAAACAGTAACATGCCAGGCAAACCAGATACGCGTAAATTACCCTTGAAGAAAGGAGGATCCTGGCTTTTTCTCCTACTTTGAATTGAAAATCAATCAGCAAGGCGTAGTTCACTTATCAGTGTTTGTTCAGTGTTTTGCACCAGTGATGGAGCCAAAACCAAGAGTGAAACCTACACAGAGCAATAAAAGGTATAATGGAAAGATTTGTACCGATTCTTTTGACCCGCATCTGGTTTTGGCTAAAAACCACTGACCAAGCTTAAAAAGGCCATGTACGTACTTTTCAGGACAATGTTTATTATTATTGCATTGTACTCATTTTGAGCTAAAAATTTTTTTTTTTTTATTTGGTCTGTATTAAAACTATGGGATCCTTTTTTCTGTACAGAGCTGAGATGCTCTAGTAGCAACCTTTGGATTTTCTCAGACCAGGAGCAGACGACTCCTTATCTCTGCTCTCTGACAATATAAACACTCATTACAGCTCAGTTCTTATCTTACTGATAAGAATGTGGCTTAAATAAGTTATTATGACCTGTTAGTGGTTTAAAGGTTTATTAGATGACTGGCACAAAGTGAAAGTACCAGTCACCCAGCTAGAAAAACTGTTAACTCTTTGTGACAGAAAAGCTCAATATTTTTTAATAAAGGCCAATTGAAAAAATGATTTTTAGCCAAAAATTTGTAACATGTAATCATACTAAATTTGTCTCTGAAGGTGTACATTGCCTTTAATTAAAACACTGACGTATGAACTAGGCACAATGCTGGTCATTAGGTTCATTTGAGATTTTGGATGAAGGTTTGTCAGGACATCAACCAACTAAAGTGCAATTAATCCACCAAGTGAAGGATGTTCCAGAATTGTTATTACATGATGAATTCATGTAGCTTTTAAAAAAGACATGTAAGGAGGTGTGAAAGGTCCTCTTCCAAGCCCCAAGAATCATGAAGGAACTGCCATGAGAGATCACGCAAAGAAATAAGACAGTCTTTGGTGACTGCTAGGCCACGGGCTATAGCATGTGGCTGCCTCAGCTGCTCAGGGTGGAAGAGGGGCAGCCATAGCACGCACCTGTCGAGCGCAGGCCTGGACATGAAGGGGTGCAGGAGTAATGGCCCAGTAAGCCTCCTCGGCCATTTAGACAGATTGATAGGCTAGGGAACAGCAAGGAAGGGAATGGAAGGATGGAGCTGTCTGATGCCCATCTTCCGAGTTTATGACCTGCCATTCCTCATCTTCTAGAGGCAGGGAATGAGAAGCAGGCTTTGTGACCTGCTGATATCCCTCCTCGAGTTTGGGGTAACAGGAGCTCAGTATCTGCAGGAGGGATATAGCTGGCAGGAGAAGAAAAGACTTGTTTTTCACTTAGTATCACCTCCTAGTGGTAGCAGCTATACCCATGGTCTTCTGTGTCCCCAATGACACAACCAAGACATTCTATTTGAAAACCCGCACCAGTGTGCAGGTAGCCTTAAGGTACCTGCACACGATGTGGATTACATGCGGTTTTTCCACATGGGCTTCATGCTCAAAAAAATGCTGCACAATACAGTACCAGCAAAAAAATAAAAAATAATAATATGACATGTGCCAAATCTCATGTACACATTGCGTATTTTGTATGATCAGCAACTGACCTGCCGCACAGATTTTAAAATCCACAGCTTGTCAATTGTTTGTGCGATTAAACAGAAAATAGTCACCCCAAAAAAAATACACATGTGCAGGTAGCCTTAGGCCCCATGTTCACGGCCATATTTTTGGTCCGCATCTGATACACATTTTCTTCGGATTGGATGCAGAACTATTTCAATGGGGAGGCAAAAAATGCGGATAGCACACTGTGTGCTGTCCGCATCTGTATGCCTGTTCCTCCGTCCCACAAGACACATGCACATATGTACATCAAACTGCAAAAGGAGTGGCTGGGAAGCACCAAGGGCAGCAACAGCCACGGTGGAAGGAACAGTTCATGTGCATATTTGTAAAAACTCAAAAAACATGCAATTACTTCTTTAGACTCAGGCACGCAATACGTATACGAATTTGGGCTTAGTTTAATTAGAAGTGCTGCTGACAGGCTCCCTTTAGTAAACGTGGTTACACAGTGGTGCAAGTTATATTAGTTGCTGTTCTTCTAATACCTGGACAGATCATACTGTTCATCAGTTGTTTCATCCACCACAACACACTCCACTGGTAGAGCTGGGCAGGCATATTTGGTGTACCACTTGAAGTTATACGTATAATTGTCTTCTTTCTGAAAGGCAAATTAAAAAGGATCAGTTGATAACTTGTTAACATCGGACATACTACGCAGAAAGGACAAGTTCTAAAACTGGAAGGTAATGAAATGGAAATATCAACTGTTCACATCATCACTGGGCCAGGCTTACGCAATTAGATCCAGTGACAACAGGATTTACCACCACATTGGCCGTCACTGATCGGTCCAAACACAGAAACCTCGCCGTAAACAAAGACTATGTACACAGCCAGTGAGGCCCTTCCATATGGACCACTATGCCTGGCTCTGCCCTGGGTAATGCATTACCGGGCAGGTATGGAAAGCAGTTTTTCCTATGTAAATAACGAAGCCTGCAGACGCTTTGTTACGCTAAGGGTCCATTCACTTGACCATAAGTGTTTTGCGGTTTGCAAATTGCGCATTTTGCGGAATGCACAAGACCAGCCCTATGATAGAAATGCCTATTCTAGTCCGCGATTGTAGACAAGAATAGGACATGCTCTATCTTTTTCGCAGGGCCGCAGAATGGAACTACGGATGTGGACAGCAGACAGTGTGCTATCCGCATCTTTTGCGGATCTATTGAAATGAATGTACAAACAAAGCCAGAATGCAGTGCTCACCCGGCTGTTCAAATTCCAAGGGGGGCATGGATAGACGTCAGGGACCAAGCGCCAAATGCAAAAAATCAAACAGAAGAAAAATCCAGCTTCCCAAGAAAAGTGATAATCTTTAATACATACGTGCCTTAAAAGCAGACCTACAATACATACATGTCTACGCGTTTCGGATCACAGAAATGTGGACCCTTACTCATGACAAAAAACAGAAGTATTCACCTGACAAATAGAGAAAGATATCAGCAAAAACGGGGGTGAACAATTAACATAGAAGCAGCCTTTGGGGTGGAGTCTAAGTGACAGCATACAAATACAAAAAATAAAAACCATATACATTTGTGCTTTTTTAAAAATACACAAAGAGACAGAATAAGAATCAACAAAGTAATATAAGATCATGTTTACGATCAAGACCTTTTAGAACGCGAGAATCCATACGGAAAATCCAAAAGGATTCCCTGTTTAAAATAGCCGTCTATGATCCCCCCCCCCCCCCCCCCCAACGTTTAGGCGGATTAACCCTTTCCAAGCCCTGTACCAGGTCCATGGTTCTGTTCATCCATAGGTAGGCTTGCCTTTTTAAACCTGTCATTTTCCCCTGACCTTTTACTCCTCCTGAGGAAGCGATCACACGCGAAACGCGCGTCGAGGAGCGCCACCACCCTGTCTTTACCTCTCTTTCCATTGGTATGTTGCCATGCATGTCGCATTTGTAGGTTAGCGAGTATACTTGTTTGTTATTTCCCTGCTCTTAATATGCACTAGTCACTTTTTGGCACATTTTCTAATGCATATGCACTTTATATAAACTTGACCGCTTTACCCTGTATTGGGATCTGTTATTAACATCTTTAGAGGTCGTTTTTTTTGTTGCAACTTGTTATAGCTGAGAGTCCACAATTGAGGTGGTGTGCAACTGTGTTTTTGTCCCTGCTCATTCACAAGCTAGTATTGTGAATATCATTTTTTAATTATTGTTATCAATAAATTGAACATTTTATGATTCTTCAATGGTGTGTTTTGCACTCCTTTTTGTGGTCGATCCCCGTTTAAAAATAGCCTTCGATGATCTCCCCCACGTTTTGTCGGATTAACTTTCCAAGCCCTGTACCTGTAAACCTGTGGTGTCTCCAGCATGACATGCTGCATAGTGTGAACTGACCGCTGATACATTTTTGGTTGTAACATGTGGAATATCGGAGATGTGTCTCCGAATTCTGACCTTTAAACAGTTAGTGGTGTAGCTGGCCAGCTACGACCTGTCCTAGGTTGCTAATATAGCTTGTGTGTTTATACAGCTAGACCTGCCAATAATACAGTTCCTAAGTTTGTGTGTTAACCCTTTCATGACCAAGGGTCATTGATGCCCCAGTGTCCAGGTCAAAATTTACAAATCTGACATGCGTCACTTTATGTGGTAATTGCTTTGGAACACTTATTTATCCAAGCCATTCTGAGATTGTTTTCTCGTGACATATTGTACTTCATGATGGTCATAAATTTGAGTCAATATATTTCACCTTTATTTATGCAAAAAATCCCAAATTTATAAAAAAAAAATGAAAATTTCACAATTTTCAAAATTTAAATTTCTCTGCTTCTAAAACAGAAAGTCATACCTAATAAAATATTTACTACTTAACATTTCCCATATGTCTACTTTATGTTGGCATCGTTTTGGAAATGTCATTTTATTTTTTTAGGACGTTAGAAGGCTTAGAAGTTTAGAAGCAATTCTTCAAATTTTTAAGAAAATTTCCAAAACCCACTTTTTAAGGACCAGTTCAGGTCTGAAGTCACTTTGTGGGGCTTACATAGTGGAAACCCCCCATAAATAACCCCATTGTATAAACTACACCCCTCAAGTTACTCAAAACTGATTTTACAAACTTTGTTAACCCTTTAGGTGTTCCACAAGAATGAAAGGAAAATGGAGATGAAATTTCTAAATTTCACTTTTTTGGTAGTTTTCCATTTTATTACATTTTTTTCTTTAACACATTGAGGGTTAACAGCCAAACAAAACTCAATATTTATTACCCTGATTCTGCGGTTTACAGAAACACCCCACATGTGGTCGTAAACTGATGTAAGGGCGCATGGCAGGGCGCAGAAGGAAAGGAACGCCGTATGGTTTTTGGCAGGCAGATTTTGCTAAACTGGTTTTAGATGCCATGTCCCATTTAAAGCCCCCCTGATGCACCCATACAGTAGAAACTCTCAAAAAGTGACCATATTTTGGAAACTAGGGGATAAGGTGCCAGTTTTATTGGTACTATTTTGGGGTACATATGATTTTTAATTGCTCTATATTAAGTTTTTTGTGAGGCAAGGTAACTGAAAAATGACTTTTGGCACAGTTTTTTTTTTACAAGATTCATCTGACAGGGTAGATCATGTGCTATTTTTATAGAGCAGGTTGTTACGGACGCAATAATATCAAATATGTCTACTTTGTTTGTTTGTTTCAGTTTTACATAATAAAGCAATTTTGAAAAATAAATAATGTTTTCTGAACGCCATATGTTTTTTATTTTTCTGCCGATCGTCTTGTGCAGGGGCTCGTTTTTTGCAGAAAGAGCTGAGGTTTTTATTGGTACCATTTTTGGGTTTATCTGAGGGGTTAGGTCATGTGACAGTTTTATAGAGCAGATAGTTACGGACGTGGCAATACCTAATATGTATACTTTTTCTTATTTATAAAAATTTTTCACAATAATAGCATTTCTGAAACCCAAAAAATGATGTTTTAGTGTCTCCATAGTCTGAGAACCATAGATTTTTAATTTTTGGGGCGATTGTCTTAAATAGGGTATCATTTTTTGCGGGATGGGGTAACGGTTTGATTGGTATTATTTGGGGGGTCATAACCCTTTTTGATCGCTTGCTGTTGCACTTTTTGTGATGTAAGGTGACAAAAATGGCTTTTTTTTTTACACAGTTTTTTTAAATTTATTTTTTATGGTGTTTATCGGACGGGGTCTATCATGTGATATATTTATAGAGACGGTCGTTACGGACGCGGTGATACCTAATATGTGTATTTATTTATTTTATTTTTTTCATTTTTTATAGGAAAAAGCAATTTCTTTTTTTAATTTACATTTTTATTTATATTTTTTTTACTTTTATTATTTTCACTTTTTTTTTTATCAAGTCCCTCTTGGATCCTGAAGATCCATTGGGGCTGATGGCTGTACTATACTTTGCAATGCTCTTGCATTGCAAAGTATAATACAATCAGATGCCCTGTAGGTGGCAACAGCGGACGCTTTTGCAAAGCGTCCGGTTGCCAAGCGTCCGGTTGCCAGCGCAGCAGCCCCGATGGTGGAGAGAGGGAGCCCCCTCCCTCTATCGCGGCATCTATGGGATTAATGCAGAGTGTCAGCATAGAGCTGACACACTCTGCTGATGGCGGCAGCTCAGGAATGGAGCCGCCGCCATCACACACAGCAGGGGGACCGCACGGCATGGGGGCAGCGCTGGAAAGGGGGGGGGGGATGTCACGGCCAGCACTGAGGGGGCAGGAGGAATGTATGGGGCGGGGAGGGGGCGGACCGCAGGAGGCAGGAGATAAGCGCTTCAGCGGCAGGTGGACACAAGGGGGGCTTGGAGGGGCACAGATGGGGGGCACAGATCGGGGAGGAGGGGGCACGAGGACACATTACCCGATTTCAGGCTCTGATCTGCAGAGCGCAGATCAGAGCCTGAAACCGGCATTTTTTCACTGCCGCGATCCGATTGGTTAGTCTGCACAGACTAACCAATCGGATCGACTGTCGGCAAGGGGCACTCTGATTGGTCCCTTGCCGGCATTACTGAACTGTATGCTGTCCGTGACAGCAGCAGGACAGGGGCAGAAGCTTTAATCCAAGCGCTTTGCAGCGCTTGGATTAAAGAGCTGCCATGACGTCTATACACGTGGTAGCTGCACGGGGTATGTGCAGCTATCACGTATATATACAGATTGCGGTCGGGAAGGGGTTAAAGACAAAAGCAGAGTTTACAGTGACTTCATGTTTGGATGTCATAACTGTTATATTTTGTGTTCACAAAAGCAAAAAAGATAAATATCTTGGTCAAATGCCAACTTTGTATAAAAAAAAAATGGGAAAAGTTGTCTTTTGCCGAGATATTTATCTCACCCAGCATGGGTATATGTAAAATGACACCCCAAAACACATTGCCCAACTTCTCCTGAGTACGGCGATACCAGATGTGACACACTTTTTTGCAGCCTAGGTGGGCAAAGGGGCCCACATTCCAAAGAGCACTTAGGATTTCACCGGCCATTTTTTACAGATTTTGATTTCAAACTACTTACCACACATAAGGGCCCCTAGAATGCCAGGGCAGTATAACTACCCCACAAGTGACCCCATTTTGGAAAGAAGACACCCCAAGGTATTTCGTGATGGGCATAGTGAGTTCATGGAAGTTTTTATTTTTTGTCACAAGTTAGTGGAATATGAGACTTTGTAAGAAAAAAAAGAAATTATAATTTTCCGCTAACTTGGGACAAAAAATAAAAAGTTCTATGAACTCACTATGCCCATCAGCGAATACCTTAGGGTGTCTACTTTCCGAAATGGGGTCATTTGTGGGGTGTTTGTACTGTCTGGGCATTGTAGAACCTCAGGAAACATGACAGGTGCTCAGAAAGTCAGAGCTGCTTCAAAAAGCGGAAATTCACATTTTTGTACCATAGTTTGTAAACGCTATAGCTTTTACCCAAACCATTTTTTTTTTTACCCAAACATTTTTTTTTTTATCAAAGACATGTAGAACAATAAATTTTGAGAAAAATTTATATATGGATGTCGTTTTTTTTGCAAAATTTTACAACTGAAAAATTTCATTTTTTTGCAAAAAAATCTGTAAATTTCGATTAATAACAAAAAAAGTAAAAATGTCAGCAGCAATGAAATACCACCAAATGAAAGCTCTATTAGAGAGAAGAAAAGGAGGTAGAATTCATTTGGGTGGTAAGTTGCATGACCGAGCAATAAACCGCTAAATTTGTGGAGTGCCGATTTGTAAAAAAGGGCCTGGTCACTAGGGGGGTATAAACCTGTGGTCCTTAAGTGGTTAAGCATACCGCCATTTTGTGATACTTTATTCAACAAGTGTTTTGTACATGGACTATCTGCTGCGGAGGCGGCAGTGTTATATATGAAGAAAAGTTGAAGTTAATAAAGAAGTTATTTCAAGCATTTGGTGTGCTCTTTAAACCTACTGTTTCCATAGAACGGCGCTAAAGGAATTACAGAGTAATAGACAGTCTGGTTAGACTAAAAAGTCAAAGATATCAAAATTCTTCTAATGCCACAGCGAAAAAGGCACTATATAGTGCTGCGCCTGCCACAAGTGGTACAGCCCACATATTGGAGACAGCACAGGGAACAAGTAATATACAATACATCACAAAACTGGTGTTGCAATTATTATGCTGTTTTATTTCAAACCCCTGCTGGTTTGCAATAGAAAAAACTGACCATTCTGAATAAATCCACAGCATGTGCATATGCCATGTCCACACCTATAATTGCCCTTAAAACGAAGCCAAGTGGACTGGGTGCTGTTCACACTAGAAAATAAACTTGGACTAACTTTCTGGGCAAAGGTCGGTGCACGTCGAGCTACACATTTTATTCCTGAAGACACGATGTCCGTCCACTGTTCATCAGAGCAGAGTACTGGTAAATATTTTTTTATAATATGACAGATTTTAGGGTATTCAAGACTGAAGTTGAAGTAGCAAAAACTGAAGCAGATTGTTTTCCTCTATTTTTCAGTACTGCTTTTCAAAATTATATTTTGGAAGTGGTTTTCTTTTTACTTAAACATAATGTGTTTATGTTTAATCAACGGTTTTTTTTTTTTTACAGCGTTTTGGAGTATCCATGGGGGCAAAGTTCTCACCCTCCTTGGCAATCATATATATGGCATGGTGGGAGTATATTTCAATGGTATGGTCGTTATATATTGATGATTTGTTATTTATATGGTCAGGGGACCAAGCGACAATATCGCTGTTTGGAGAGTTTATCAACAATAATAAATGCAATCTCAAATTTACACTTTAGTTTGATGCCTCCACCATCCCATATTTAGATCTCCTTCTCATAGGCGAGGTTAGTACTTCCAAGGTGACCGCACATACATATCGCAAAGAAACCGCCGGCAACACCACTCTTCTTGCTACATCATGTCATCCCCCACATGTCATTCACAATACACCTAGGGGTGAATATATATGCGCTAGACGCTATTGTTCTGACGATGAGGCTTTTTCAAAAGAGTTGAATGTGGTTGCCGACCTTCTAACATTACGACAATATTCTAATCAGTCCTTGAATCAAGCTAAAAGATATCTATCTTTCATCTACATTGCGTGCGGATTTGGTTTTTCCTAAAAAAAAAAAAAAAAAAAAACACACTAGTCAAGCAATACAGAAAAATAGAGGAAAACAATCTGCTTCAGTTTTGGCTACTAACTTCAGTCCTGAATACCCCAAAATCTGTCATATTATTAAAAAATATTTACCAGTACTCTGCTCTGATGAACAGTGGACAGATATCGTGTCTTCAGGAATAAAATGTGTAGCTCGACGTGCACCGACCTTTGCCCAGAAAGTTAGTCCAAGTTTATTTTCTAGTGTGAACAGCACCCAGTCCACTTGGCTTCGTTTTAAGGGCAATTATAGGTGTGGACATGGCATATGCACATGCTGTGGATTTATTCAGAATGGTCAGTTTTTTCTATTGCAAACCAGCAGGGGTTTGAAATAAAACAGTATATTAAATTGCACCACCAGTTTTGTGATGTATTGTATATTACTCGTTCCCTGTGCTGTCTCCAATATGTGGGCTGTACCACTGTTTAAAGGTCAGAATTCAGAGACACATCTCCGATATTCCACATGCTACAACCAAACCTGTATCAGCGGTCAGTTCACACTATGCAGCATGTCATGCTGGAGACACCACAGGTTTACAGGTACAGGGCTTGGAAAGGGTTAATCCGCCTAAACGTGGGGGGGATCATAGACGGCTACTTTTAAACAGGGAATCCTTTTGGATTTTCCGTATGGATTCTCGTGTTCCAAAAGGTCTTAATCGTAAACATGATCTTATATTACATTATTGATTCTTATTCTGTCTCTTTGCATATTTTTTTAAAAGCACAAATGTATACATTTTTTGTATTTGTATGCTATGGCACTTAGAAGCAGCCTTTCAGGTGGAGTCTATGTTAATTGTTCACCCCCATTTTTGCTGATATCTCTATTTATGTCAGGTGAATACTTCTGTTTTTTGTCATGAGTAAGGGTCCACATTTATGTATTGTATGTCGGCTTTTAAGGCACGTATGTATTAACCACCTCCGGACCGCCTAACGCAGATTCGCGTTCCGGAGGTGGCAGCCCTGCGCAGAGTCACGCATATACGCGTCATCTCGCGCGAGCCGAGATTTCCTGTTAAGGCGCGCGCGCTCACAGGAACGGAAGGTAAGAGAGTGGATCTCCAGCCTACCAGCGGCGATCGTTCGCTGGCAGGCTGGAGATGTTTTTTTTTTTAACCCCTAACAGGTATATTAGACGCTGTTTTGATAACAGCGTCTAATATACCTGCTACCTGGTCCTCTGGTGGTCCCCTTTGTTTGGATCGACCACCAGAGGACACAGGTAGCTCAGTAATATGTTGCACCAAGCACCACTACACTCCCTCCCCCTGTCACTTATTAACCCCTTATTCACCCTTGATCACCCCATATAGACTCCCTGATCACCCCCCTGTCATTGAATACACCCCTGTCATTGATCAACCCGCTGTAGAGCTCCATTGAGATGTCCGCATGATTTTTACGGATCCACTGATAGATGGATCGGATCCGCAAAACGCATACAGACGTCTGAATGGAGCCTTACAGGGGCGTGATCAATGACTGTGGTGATCACCCCATATAGACTCCCTGATCACCCCCCCGTCATTGATCAACCCCCTGTAAAGCTCCATTGAGATGTCCGCATGATTTTTACGGATCCACTGATAGATGGATCGGATCCGCAAAACGCATACGGACGTCTGAATGTAGCCTTACAGGGGCGTGATCAATGACTGTGGTGATCACCCCATATAGACTCCCTGATCACCCCCCTGTCATTGATTACACCCCTGTCATTGATCACCCCCCTGTAAAGCTCCATTCAGATGTCCGCATGATTTTTACGGATCCACTGATAGATGGATCGGATCCGCAAAACACATACAGGCGTCTCCCTGGAGCCTTCCGGGGGGGGGGGTGATCACCCCATATAGACTCCCTGATCACCCCCCTGTCATTGATCATCCCCCTGTCAGGCTGCATTCAGATGTCCGTATGATTTTTACGGATCCACGGATACATGGATCGGATCCGCAAAACACATACGGACATCCGAATGGAGCCTTATAGGGGGGTGATCAATGACAGGGGGGGTGATCACCCCATATAGACTCCCTGATCACCCCACTGTCATTGATCACCCCCCTGTCATTGATCACCCCCTGTCATTGATCACCCCCCTGTCATTGATCACCCCCCTGTCATTGATCACCCCCCTGTCATTGATCACCCCCCTGTCATTGATCACCCCCCTGTCATTGATCACCCCCCTGTCATTGATCACCCCCCTGTCAGGCTCCATTCATTATTTATTTTTTTTCTTACAAAGTCTCATATTCCACTAACTTGTGTCAAAAAATAAAATCTCACATGAACTCACCATACCCCTCACGGAATCCAAATGCGTAACATTTTTTAGACATTTATATTCCAGACTTCTTCTCACGCTTTAGGGCACCTAGAATTCCAGGGCAGTATAAATACCCCACATGTGACCCCATTTCGGAAAGAAGACACCCCAAGGTATTCCGTGAGGGGCATATTGAGTCCATGAAAGATTGAAATTTTTGTCCAAAGTTAGCGGAAAGGGAGACTTTGTGAGAAAAAAATAAAAAATATCAATTTCCGCTAACTTGTGCCAAAAAAATAAAAAAATTCTATGAACTCGCCATGCCCCTCATTGAATACCTTGGGGTGTCTTCTTTCCAAAAAGGGGTCACATGTGGGGTATTTATACTGCCCTGGAATTCTAGGGGCCCCAAAGCGTAAGAAGAAGTCTGGTATCCAAATGTCTAAAAATGCCCTCCTAAAAGGAATTTGGGCACCTTTGCGCATCTGGGCTGCAAAAAAGTGTCACACATCTGGTATCACCGTACTCAGGAGAAGTTGGGGAATGTGTTTTGGGGTGTCATTTTACATATACCCATGCTGGGTGAGAGAAATATCTTGGTCAAATGCCAACTTTGAATAAAAAAATAGGAAAAGTTGTCTTCTGCCAAGATATTTCTCTCACCCAGCATGGGTATATGTAAAATGACACCCCAAAACACATTCCCCAACTTCTCCTGAATACGGCGATACCACATGTGTGACACTTTTTTGCAGCCTAGGTGGGCAAAGGGGCCCACATTCCAAAGAGCACCTTTAGGATTTCACAGGTCATTTACCTACTTACCACACATTAGGGCCCCTGAAAAATGCCAGGGCAGTATAACTACCCCACAAGTGACCCCATTTTGGAAAGAAGACACCCCAAGGTATTCCGTGAGGGGCATGGCGAGTTCCTAGAATTTTTTATTTTTTGTCACAAGTTAGTGGAAAATGTTTTTTTTTTTTTGTTTTTGTTTTTTTCTTACAAAGTCTCATATTCCACTAACTTGTGACAAAAAATAAAAACTTCCATGAACTCACTATGCCCATCAGCGAATACCTTGGGGTGTCTTCTTTCTAAAATGGGGTCACTTGTGGGGTAGTTATACTGCCCTGGCATTCTAGGGGCCCAAATGTGTGCTAAGGAGTTTGAAATCAAATTCTGTAAAAAATGGCTGGTGAAATCCGAAAGGTGCTCTTTGGAATGTGGGCCCCTTTGCCCACCTAGGCTGCAAAAAAGTGTCACACATCTGGTATCTCCGTATTCAGGAGAAGTTGGGGAATGTGTTTTGGGGTGTTATTTTACATATACCCATGCTGGGTGAGAGAAATATCTTGGCAAAAGACAACTTTTCCCATTTTTTTATACAAAGTTGTCTTTTGCCAAGATATTTCTCTCACCCAGCATGGGTATATGTAAAATGACACCCCAAAACACATTCCCCAACTTCTCCTGAATACGGAGATACCACATGTGTGACACTTTTTTGCAGCCTAGGTGGGCAAAGGGGCCCACATTCCAAAGAGCACCTTTCGGATTTCACCAGCCATTTTTTACAGAATTTGATTTCAAACTCCTTACCACACATTTGGGCCCCTAGAATGCCAGGGCAGTATAACTACCCCACAAGTGACCCCATTTTGGAAAGAAGACATCCCAAGGTATTCGCTGATGGGCATAGTGAGTTCATAGAAGTTTTTATTTTTTTTGTCACAAGTTAGTGGAATGAGACTTTGTAAGTAAAAAAAAAAAAAAAAAAAATCATCATTTTCCGCTAACTTGTGACAAAAAATAAAAAGTTCTATGAACTCACTATGCCCATCAGCGAATACCTTAGGGTGTCTACTTTCTGAAATGGGGTCATTTGTGGGGTGTTTGTACTGTCTGGCCATTGTAGAACCTCAGGAAACATGACAGGTGCTCAGAAAGTCAGAGCTGCTTCAAAAAGCGGAAATTCACATTTTTGTACCATAGTTTGTAAACGCTATAACTTTTACCCAAACAATTTTTTTTTTTACCCAAACATTTTTTTTTTATTAAAGACATGTAGAACAATAAATTTAGAGCAAAATTTATATATGGATCTTGTTTTTTTTGCAAAATTTTACAACTGAAAGTGAAAAATGTCATTTTTTTGCAAAAAAATCGTTAAATTTCGATTAATAACAAAAAAAGTAAAAATGTCAGCAGGAATGAAATACCACCAAATGAAAGCTCTATTAGTGAGAAGAAAAGGAGGTAAAATTCATTTGGGTGGTAAGTTGCTTGACCGAGCAATAAACGGTGAAAGTAGTGTAGGTCAGAAGTGTAAAAAGTGGCCTGGTCTTTCAGGGTGTTTAAGCACTGGGGGCTGAGGTGGTTAAAGATTATCACTTTTCTTGGGAAGCTGGATTTTTCTTCTGTTTGATTTATTGAAATGAATAGGCCCGCACCCATTCTGCAAAACTGCTGAACGGATGCAGACCCAGAAATACGGTCGTGTCTGACCCTACCTATCAAACATAACCAGCCACTCCTAAGAATAAGCCATCAATGGTAAAGTCCTGGCACACCCTATAAACATAAGTTTATATTGAAGTTAATGCAGACAGCTTCTTTAAATCATGTTACAGTGCATCTTTAAGGGGTTGTCCGGGTTCAGAGTTGAACCCGGACATATCCCCATTTTCACCCAGGCAGCCCCCCTGACTTGAGCATCGGGGCGGTTCATGCTGTAATGCTCTCCTTTGCCCTGCGCTGAATCGCGCAGGGCAAAGGCATTTTCTGGAGTTCCGGTGACGAACCGGGTTCTCCTTAGGGCTGCCAGGCGGAGGCTTCCGCCCAGCAGTGAGCACGATGACGCCACCGGCATTGATGGGCGGGCTTTAGCGCTGCACCAGCCTGTAAAACGGCCCATCAGAGCTGGTGATGTCACCGAACACACTGCTGGGCGGAAGCCTCCGCCCGGCAGTGCGTTATGGTAAATAAAAGAGCCCTTGCACTGCGCGATCCTAACATCAGGGGGGCTGCCTGGGTGAAATGATGGGTATGTCCAGGTTCAGCCCTGAACCCGGACAACCACTTAAATGGGCTTTTCTGAGCATTTTAGACTGATGACCTATCATAATGATAGGTCATCAACATGTAATTGGTGGGATCAGACACCCATCAACGCCGCTGATCAGCTGTTTGAGGAGGCGGAGGCACCGCAGTTGCGCCTAGGCAATTCCTGTGAGCACCGCAGTTACGCCTAGGCAATGTGACCAATGAATATGATGTCACTAGCCTATGGTAAGTGGTGAGGAGGCCACAGTCTACTCAAAAAGCTGATCGCCTGGGATGCCGGGAGCTTGGCCCCGTAGAAGAGAATGGGGCTGAGCGCAATACTAAGCACAGCTGCTATATAATGTGAGACGCTGTACTCGGTAAGCTGCAAAAAGGCTACGGGACTTATAGGAGCGCCGATGCCTTCTCAAACAGCTCACTGTTTGGGGTCCCGGGTGTCGGACCCTAACTCATCAGATACTGATCTGTATAAAACACTCAGAAAACCCATGTAAGAAACACAATTACTTTAAGTTGTACCTGATATTCTGGCTGACCAATATCAACACTTCTGTCACAAAGAAAAGTTATTAGTGATGAGCGAGGAGTTTTCTTTTCGTCGTTGTAGGGGCTCCCACCAGTGTAGCTGAGCTGGATCATTCCATCATAGTAGGAAAGCTTAGAATTTCCCACACCAAGATTCCATTTATCAGTGCCCCTGAGCAAAGGAATAGAAACAGCAGTTATTTAAAGCCCACCAAAAAGATTATCAGCAATAAAGGAGTTCCCAGGAACTACAAAACTGATGGCGATGATTCACTTGAATTGGAGTGATATGTTCTGAGTTGTAATACCACTCAGGGCCACTACCAAAAATATGGCGCTATATACAATAATCAATTCCAGAAATTTTCGAGGACCCAGCAGGCCCTGCGAAACCACCTTAATTATTCATCTCTCACCTGCAGAAGAAAATTTGTAATATACTTAAAGTCTCAAAGTTGAGTTATGTTATGCTCCTCTTCTGAAAATTCTGCATCAGATAATGGCACATGCTTTACCAGATTTCCAGTCTTGGCTATGGAGCGGACATCACTTTTAAAAAGGTCAGGGCGGGCACTATGGATGGGGCACAACTATTTGCCTCCCTAGTTCTAGATAAATAGTTCTAGCTCTGTGGTGGGCCCCGAGAGTGACGTCCCATCCATAACCCAGAAAGGACACCTGGTAAAGGACGCAATGTCAGTGGATGCCCGGTTTTCACAAGAAGAGCGTCACGTGACCAGGTTTATGCAATTGTGAGACACTATTTGAAACTTTCCTCCACAGGGGATATGAGTATTTACAGGCTATGTACATCTTTGGGGCAATTTTTTAAATTATTGGATTCTACTCTTTTTGGGGTAAAATATATTTTTTCAATTGGACTTCTTGTACTACAGGGTTTAATGGAGTACGTATCTGCAGACCATCAGCTTGTATTTAGCTTGAGTCCCTGTCATCCAGCACTTCTGTTTGCTCAATCTGTAACCTGTTCTTTGAACTCTTGACAGCTCATAAATACTCATTACAGCTCAATTCCAGTTATACTGATGAATATGGCTTAAAGGGGTTGTCCGGGCTTTTTAATATTGATGATCTATACTCCGGATAGGTCATTAAAGTCAGATTGGCAGGGGTCCGACACCCGGCACCACCGCCGATCGGCTGTACGGGGAGGCGGCGCACGCAGTGTGTACGTGCCGTCTTCCCTTCTCTCTTCCTGCCCTCCACTGTATATCTATGGGCCAGCAGCAGTGGATAGGAAGAGAGAAGGGAGACTGCAAGTGCACACACCGTCTCCCCGTACAGCCGATCGTCGGGGGTGCCAGGTGTTGGACCCCAGCCAATCTGATATTGATGACCTATCCTGAGGATAGGTCATCAATATTAAAAAGCCCGGACAACCTCTTTAAATAAGCGTTTATGGGATTAAGGAGATCACAGATAAGGTATTCACATGAGCCTTCAGATGACAGGATTGAATGCAAACACAGAACCCTGCTGCTCTACAAATACACAGATCACACCGTTATACTGGGAGGCTGAAAATTAGAAAATTGAAAAAAATATTTTTACCCAAAATAAGTAAAATGCAATAAAAAAAATAATAATAATAATTGTCCTCCAAGCTGTCCATAGCCTTTAAGATGGGTTTGCAGGGCCGCTTGATCCTGGGAAACCCCACGTGGCTTGTGGGTCTGTGGGAATGCAGAGAGTAAGACCCCCACCTATCTGATATTGATGGCTTATCCTAAACATAGGCTATCAATTTCGAAGTCCTAAAGAACCCATCTTATGCCATACACTGTATATGACTATAGTTTATTTACTCTTTAGCCACTTGACACGCTCCGGAGTTGGGTTCACACGGCTGCTGGGTTACATTGCTGCAAACATTTATATAGAAATTGTACGTATCAGTAGTAATATTGTAGTTTTCACTTTTACTTGTCAGCGGTGAAAGATCAAAGTAGAAACCTGCAAAATATAAAGCAATTTGGATATTAAAACCGTACCTATACACAGAAGCCCTGGATTTGATCACAAACAGAAGCATCAATAGCTACTTGAGAGTAACCCTTCATTTATAATGCCTAATGTGCACTTTTTTACATAATGTCAAGGGTAGCCATTTGTGGTTCTTTTATGTATATGTATCCTAGGAATTATATACTTTGCTTCCAGGACCCCATACTTGGCTGTGCTTCTAACACGGTGAGAACCCCTGCATTACAATGAAAGCCTGAACTATTGTGCCATCACAGCATACATAGAGAAGCTGCATTACACATTTCGAGGAAGTTAAATTTCATTAGATCTATATGAAAGGCAGTTGCATCCGCATGCTTATACAAGAAGACATGACCAGCGGTGCTGCACTGCTGATCCAAAGTTCTGATAAATAAGCACATCAGAAGTCCAAGATCTTGACATCATTTTGAAACAAAAAGAAGCTAGATGGACATATAGGTTGAATACCATCACCCCGTTTGGTCTTAATGATTATACAGATTTTGCATGCTTTATCCGATTTATTTGGGGGTCATTCTATTCCTTATTTTTATCTTCTGGCGAGGTTGCAGTGTAACAGAAATATTTGTTGCGCTGTCTTTATCTTTGAATATGTGGGAGAGTAACCTTCCCCTATTGCACCTCGCCATCCCTTTGTCCATTAGTCGCGATGAAATGATACTGTTAAATAATAATAAAAATGATTAATTCCAAATAATGTGACACTTTTCTACATTAGCATGAATCAGTGGCCAGTCTCCTGCATCATTATTTATATGCCCAGTGGTTTTTCTGCCCTTTTCTATGTATTATTATGAAATCTTCGATTTACACGTTCTTCCTGGTTTTGCGGTCCACCATGCGTTCCACTGCCTATTTCCGGTCACATGACTTCTGCTTCTCGGCGCGCGGGAATTTAGAGAGACGCTGACAGCATGCAGGTATGGACAGATACCACACTGTCCACCAATGTTCCTAGGCTGATCCAGAACCAATCTTGGACTGTATCCTGCTCTGATTCGGTACTACATGTGGATTTTAGCTACATAAGGGAAGTAAAACTTATCCTCCCCTCTGCTCCCATGTATACGTGTAATGATATGCTTTAGTGATTACCATTATGGATATATACAGCCACATCATTATCAATAATTAATTTATTGGTTGTTGCACGCTTATTTGAGTCTGGATTCTAAACTTTGGGTTGGAACTTTTTTTATGGCCATGAGATCACTGTTGCAACACCGTATGGGCATTGTTTAATGTATTCTAAATGGACTTGCACATATGTTCCATCTGTTCGTATTGGTCGATAATTTTTTTTTTAGGTAATTTTTTGTTAAATGTGGTCCCCTGATGAACTGATACAAGAGAACGGCTAAGAGAAACGCGTCGGGGCAAAGTTTGCATTCCTGGGACATATGATATGTGCTCCTTTTGTATATTGGTGATCCTATAGTGACACCACCTGATAAATTAGGAGCATATGTGTACTATGTGCGATAATATTATTTATTTTGGTATCTTTATTATTTTTCATGTATATTCTGACCACTGACAATCGACACTGGACAGTAGTTTTAATAGGTCTTTTCTTGGGTGACGGTATCTATCCCTTGTCAGGGACATATAGGGTTGATTAGCAGGTTCCTGACACGGGATCGCGCCTATTGGGGTGGCCATTCCGTTTTGATAGGCAGGGCTATCAGTCTGTAGGGAGAGTGTCAGGGTGAGGTTTTTAATTCCCTCCTTAACCAACCCAGCCTAATTGATAAATTGCTTTGTTTGGCACATTTTTGTGATACTTTTAATTAATATCAGTAAAGGTTACGTTTTATACTGGTGAAGGTGCTCTGCGAGAATAACCTATTTTAAGGACACACACTGAGATCTTTTGTACATTTATATAATACTGGATCTTTAGGAGTTGTTTACATGGTTTGAGAGTAGTGTTGAGCTTACTTCTGTTTTGAAGTTCGGCATACAAGGTTCGGGTTATCTAAGAATTCCCTTATGGATTCCGCTACCACGGACCATAAGTTATGGTCCGTGATAGCGGAATCCACAACGGAATTCTTAGATAACCCGAACCTTGTATGCCGAACTTCAAAACAGAAGTTCGCTCAACACTATTTAAGAGTATTTACATGGTGCTTTTTGGCTGTTATCTTCAGAGCAGCCAGGTGAACTGAAAAGGATTTTGTACTGTACATGGGAGGTGTACATCAGGAGGTGCACCTCCAGTATAAACGTATACCTCTGGTGGGGGCCTTTAACACATGGCATGTATAGACATGCATTTCCCACAGGCTCATGTGAAAAAAGGAAACTGCAGTATACAGTGGATATAAAAAAGTCTACAGACCCCTGTTAAAATGTCAGGTATCTGTGATGTAAAAAAAATTAGACAAAGATAAATCATTTCAGAACTTTTTCCACTTTTAACCCCTTAAGGACTCAGCCCTATTCCACCTTAAGGACTTGGCCATTTCTTGCAAATCTGACCAGTGTCATTTTAAGTGGTGATAACTTTAAAACGCTTTGACTTATCCAGGCCATTCTGAGATTGTTTTTTTAGTCACATATTGTACTTCATGACACTGGTAAAATGAAGTTAAAAAAAATCATTTTTATTTATAAAAAAAAATACCAAATTTACCAAAGATTTTTTTACTTTACATTCCCCACATGTCTACTTCATGTTTGGATCATTTTGGGAATGATATTTTATTTTTTGGGGATGTTACAAGGCTTAGAAGTTTAGAAGCAAATCTTGAAATTTTTCAGATTTTTCAAATCTTTGCGGGATGAGATGACTGTTTTATTGGCACTATTTTGGGGTGCGTGTGACTTTTTGATCGCTTGCTATTACGCTTTTTGTGATGTAAGGTGACAAAAAATTGTTTATTTAGCACAGTTTTCATTTTTTACGGTGTACATTCATCTGAGAGGTTAGGTCATGTGATATGTTTATAGAGCTGGTCGATACAGACGCGGCGATACCTAATATGTATACTTTATTTATTTATGTAAGTTTTACGCAATAACAGCTTTTTTAAAACAAAAAAAAAAGATGTTTTAGTGTCTCCATATTCTTAACCATAGTTTATTTATTTTTTGGGCGATTGTCTCAGGTAGGGGCTCATTGTTTGCGGGATGAGGTGACGGTTAGATTTGTACTATTTTAGTGGGCAAACGCCTTTTTGATCGCTTGCTGTTGTACTTTTTGTGATGTAAGGTGACAAAAAAATTGTTTAGCACAGTTTTCTTTTTCTTTTTTTTACGGTGTTCATCTGAGGAGTTAGGTCATGTGATATGTTTATAGAGCCGATCGATACGGACGCGGCGATACCCAATATATATACACTTTTGTTTTTTCCCCTATTTTTTACCAATTTTTTTTTTACTTTATTTTGGGAAAATGAGGTTTTTGCTTATATTTACTTGAAACTTAATTTTTTGGGGGGGAAACTTTAATTTTTTTCAACTTTTTTTTTCACTTTATTTTTTGTCCCACTTTGGGACTTGAACTTTTGGGGGTCTAATCCCCTTTACAATGCATTCCAATACTTCTGTATTGGAATGCATTGGCTGTATGAGTAATACTGTGTGTATTACTCATACAGCTTCCGGCCTGTGAGATCAAGGGGGCTGGATCTCACAGGCTCTTTTTTTTAATTTATTTATTTTTTAATATATTTTATTTTCCAAAAGACAAAAACAAGAAGAAAAAAACGACAATCTTCCACTTCAGTGTCACATAATAATAGAGTCAGTATATTAGATTCATCTTGTATTAAATTTCTCTTATACTAATCATCCCCCCTGTCCCTCCCTCCACCCCCCCTTTTCTTTCCGCGGAGCTGCCGTGTCTACATTGATTGTCAATTCATTATTATTTCTAGTTGTCCCCTTTCTGTTCCATATCTACATCAACTATCATTGTTTCCAGGTACCCCAGATCCGCTGCCAGACTACCTTTTTCCGAGCTGTTTGGGCTAATATGTGTTCATACTGCCTAACCCTGTTCATCCACTCCATCCACTCCCAAAAACTGGGGTATTTCATTGTGCCCCAATGTTTAACAATTATTATTTTGGCTAGTGCTGTGCCCCGTAGCCAGAGTGTCTGCTCGG
Source organism: Bufo bufo (assembly GCF_905171765.1). Lineage (NCBI taxonomy): Eukaryota > Metazoa > Chordata > Amphibia > Anura > Bufonidae > Bufo > Bufo bufo. The sequence goes on along the minus strand of NC_053392.1, from coordinate 464,540,463 downwards.
TTTTATTTTGATCTGTCTCTGGGAGAATCCCCAGAATAGCATATTCAATGCATGCCTGGTACTTCATCGGGGAACAGTCCTGCAGTTTCCGAAATATTTTGATCCAGTATTGATTTATCCCTGGGCATTCCCACGGCAGGTGTTTATAATCTCCTCTATCTTTGTTACATTTATAGCAGTTCTGTTTCCTATCTTTATAAATGGTATGGAGTAATGCTGGTGTGTAGTAAAGGCGGTGTATGATTTTCAAAAGAATCCATGCATGGGCGGGCGACAGTCGATCTTTTAATATTTCTATAAACAATATTCCAAAAAATGGGTTCCCCCTTCTGTAAATCTCTTTCCCATTTATCCTCACCTCTAAAAGTGATCGTTTTTGTGTATTCATATTTTAACTTAACATAAATGTGCGATATAGACGTGTTGAATGTCATGTCGTGGCAATCATCTAAAAAAGTGTTTTTTCCTATCTTCAAATAGTTCTTATTATCCGTGTGGTGTTTAGCGTGACGTAATTGTTCATATCTAAATTTATCCATAAATCCTAGTTTAGTGTCTAGTAGTATTTCATTTAGGGGCTTAATCTGTCCCTTATGAAAAACTTGTGTTACTAAGTGTATCCCATATTTTTCCCAATATTCAGCTTGACCCAGTTGCATAACTTGTGGCAAGTGTGCATTGCCCCACAGTGGGGTGTACTGAACTGCTTCAGATGCACCTACCATATCTCTAATCTGTTGCCAGATGTAACCAAGCATTCTACTAAACGGATTTGTTATTGTTTTCTTCTTAAAGATACCGGTTTCGAGAATATGAAAGAGGTCCGACCATGGTCTACAATGCTCCCCAAAAAGGAGCCGAATGCATTTATTCTTTCGATTCCTCACACACCATCTCAGTTGAGCAGCAAGATAATATCCTTTTATGAACGGGATGGACATTTCACCCCCTTCTTTATACAGATACCGTATCTTGATTCTGACTCGTTTACGGCCCCAAATCAGTTAGTTAAATAGGCTCTCTAACTTAAAGAATTTATCTTCTATCGTAATTGGACTGGCATTGAAAACGTATAGTAACATTGGTAGTAATGTCATTTTGATGAGGGCTATTCGGTTAATTTGTGACAGGGGAAGTTTAAGCCATGTTCTAATTTTTTCCTTAACTTTATCTATTATTGGGAGTATATTCAGTTTCTTATAATGTTCCAACTTGGTCCCTATCTGGATACCCAGGTAAAGTAGGGAGTCTGCTGGGGTCAGTATACTGACCCGAACATTATGGCCCTGTGGAACCGGGCGTCTCAATGGAAGAAATTTTGATTTTTCCCAGTTTATATCGTATCCAGACAGGCATCCAAACTCGTCCAGACTTTCCATAACCCTGGGTAAATTTGTATACCCCTTCCCCAAAAAGAGCAGCATATCGTCCGCGTATAAACTAATTTTATCAGTTTCCCCCTCGCACCCAAAGCCAAATATTTCCACATCTGATCTAATTTTACATGCAATTTGCTCCAGGAACAGTGAGAAGAGCAAGGGGGAGAGGGGACATCTCACAGGCTCTTTACCGGAAGGCAGCGCAATGCCTCAGGAAGGCATCGCGCTGCCTTTCATGCTATCGGGTCCCCCCTACAGCCCCACGGGGACCCGATGGCACCTGCACCCGCCGCACCAGGTAAAAACCGCAGGTCTAAATTGATTGCCGACACTGGGGGGGGGGGGACCCACCCGCGCATTTAGCCAAGGTGCCTGCTCAATAATTTGAGCAGGCACCGGGTTCCAATCACCACCCGCCGGTGATCGGAACTATACATGACATACCAGTACGTCATGGGTCCCTAAGGGGTTAATGTGACCTATAAACTGTACCACTCATTTGAAAAGCAAACTGAAATCTTTTAGGTGGAGGGAAGAAAACAAAACAAAAAAAAAAACTAAAATAATGTGGTTGCATAAGTGTGCACACCCTCTTATAACTGGGGATGTAGCTGTGTTCAGAATTAAGCAATCACATTCAAAATCCTGTTAAATAGAAGTCAGCATACATAAAGTGCCTCTGATTCACCCCAAATAAAGTTCAGCTGCTCTAGTTGGTCTTTCCTGAAATTTTCTTAGTCGCATCTCACAGCAAAAGCCATGGTCCACAGAGAGCTTCCAAAGCATCAGAGGGATCTCATTGTTAAAAGGTATCAGTCAGGGGAAGGGTACAAAAGAATTTCCAAGGCATTAGCTATACCATGGAACACAGTGAAGACAGTCATCATCAAGTGGAGAAAATATGGCACAACAGTGGCATTACCAAGAACTGGACGTCTCTCCAAAATTGATGAAAAGATGAGAAGAAAACTGGTCTGGGAGGCTACCAAGAGGCCTACAGCAACATTAAAGGAGCTGCAGGAATACTGGCAAGTACTGGCTGTGTGGTACATGTGACAACAATCTCCCGTATTCTTCATAGGTCTGGGCTATGGGGTAGAGTGGCAAGACGAAAGCTTTTTCTTACAAAGAAAAACATCCAAGCCAGGCTACATTTTGCAAAAACACATCTGAAGTCTCCCAAAAGCATGTGGGAAAAGGTGTTATGGTCTGATGAAACCAAGGTTGAACTTTTTGGCCATAAATACAAAAGATATGTTTGGCCCAAAAACAACACTGCACATCACCAAAAGAACACTATACCCACAGTGAAGCATGGTGGTGGCAGCATCATGCTTTTGGGGCTGTTTTTCTTCAGCTGGAACTGGGGCCTTAGTTAAGCTAGAAGGAATTATGAACAGTTCCACATAGCAGTCAATATTTGCAGAAAACCTTGAGGTTTCTGCTAGAAAGCTGAACATGAAGAGGAACTTCATCTTTCAGCATGACAACAACCCAAAGCATACATCCAAATCAACAAAGGAATGGCTTCACCAGAAGAAGATTTAAGTTTTGAAATGGCCCAGCCAGAGCCCAGACCTAAATCCGATTGAAAATCTGTGGGGTGATCTGAAGAGGGCTGTGCACAGGAGATGCCCTCGCAATCTGACAGATTTGGAGTGTTTTTGCAAAGAGTGGGCAAATCTTGCCAAGTCAAAATGTGCCATGCTGATAGACTCGTACCCAAAAAGACTGAGTGCTGTAATAAAATCAGAAGGTGCTTCAACAAAGTATTAGTTTAAAGGGATTCTGTCACCAGGTTTGACCCCTGTCAGCTAAACATATGCTGATGTTCAGGGCGTCTTCACGATTCCCAATGTGGGCTTATAAAATGTCATCTGTGGGCTTATTTAGCTAAAAAACAGCTTTTACTAACCTGTCAGTCAAACAAATAAGGTGCCCAAGGGGATGTTAATGGGTGCAAGATGCCCGCTGCACCTACCGCCGTTCTTGCCCAGCGCCGCCTTTCCGGACTTCTGCGCCGCCTCCTAATCCTCTGTGCCGCCTCTCGCTCTACCTCCCTCCCCCCTCCTTCTGCTGTAAGATCTCGCGCTTGTGCACAGGGCTCTGCCTGATGCGCCTGTGCGGACTTCTCCATTTGGCTTCTTACAGCGAAGTGCGCATGCGCCGGCACTTCGCTCAACCCCTGTATGCGCGAGATCTTACAGCAGGAGGAGGGGGGAGGGAGGGAGAGCGAGAGGCGGCGCAGAAGATTAGGAGGCGGCGCAGAAGTCCGGAAAGGCGGCGCTGGGCACGAACAGCGGTGGGTGTGGCGGGCATCTTGCACCCATTAACATCCCCTTGGGCACCTTATTTGTTTGACTGATAGGTTAGTAAAAGCTGTTTTTTAGCTAAATAAGCCCACAGATGACATTTATAAGCCCACATTAGGAATCGTGAAGACGCCCTGAACATCAGCATATGTTTAGCTGACAGGGGTCAAACCTGGTGACAGAATCCCTTTAAGGGTGTGCACATTTATGCAACCACATTATTTTATTTTTATATTATTTTTTTCTTCCCTCCAGCTAAAAGATTTCAGTTTGTTTTTCAATTGAGTGGTACAGTTTATAGGTCACATTAAAAGGTGGAAAAAGTTCTGAAATTATTTATCTTTGTCTCATTTTTTTACATCACAGGAACCTGACATTTTAACAGGGGTGTGTAGACTTTTTATATCCACTGTATGTTTTTTTTTTTTAAATGCTTCTGTACTGACCAGTGTAGTAGTCTCTTAGTTTCACACCTGCGGTAACAGCCTAGCCAGATACCGCTGCGTTTAACGCCAGACCCTAATTATAGTCAAAGAGGCCTGGCAATGCACGGTCCTATCCAGCTAAGCCAGATATGGTGAACTCAGATCATCTGTTCCTCTAGAGCAGTGGTGGCGAACCTTTTACAGACCGAGTGCCCAAACTGTAACCCAAAACCCACTTATTTATCGCAAAGTGTCAACACTGCAATTTAATATGAACAGTGTCAGACTGGGGTGCCTAGGGCCCACCAGTAAAATTTATTTTGGGGGCACACCATACGGATATATTCAAATATAATAAATAATCTAACAAGTTTTTTTTATATGCATTGGCTGGTTGAGGTGCTATACATTGAATATATGTATGTAGTGCAGTAAGTCTACTGTGCTATGAGCCACTTGTGCAGGGGTTGGGAGACTAGGGGCCCACTGTGGGATTCACCTGTACCCCTGTGGGCCAGTCCGAGCCTGAATATGAATACCAATATAGTATATCTTCCATGTACTTTTATAATTTAGCTATAATAGCCTGCCTACATTCAATGCACTGCCTGTGCTGTTCATAGTGCGCCCTGCGCTGATAAATGGCAGGAAAAGTCTATGGCATATTGGTACACCTTAGACTTTTTCCATGGTGCGGGTGCCCACAGAGAGGGCTCCGAGTGCCACCTCTGGCACCAGTGCCATAGGTTCGCCACCACTGCTCTAGAGGAACAGCCTACCTGATAACTTACCACATGTGCAAGCAGCTTTACTAAATGTAGCTACAGGGTGTTCATCACAATCAATTATAGTTGTTAATTTACTTTCATTAATATAAAGAAGTTGTCCGCTTTTTCTATAGGATAGGTCAATATCAGATCGGCAAGGAGGGGGTGGGGGGGGGCGACTCTAAGGATTCCACGGTGATTAGCTGTTTGAAGAGAAAGCAGCATCAATCAGCTGATCGGCAGAGGTATTGGGATTCAGATCCACGCCAATCTGATATTAATGACCTATCCTGAGAATAGGTCATCAGTATGAAAAAGCAGACAACCCCTTTAATGTTTCTGCTTTCCTGTAACTCTGTACATAAACATTACTTATTTTACTCATGATGTACTAAGTAAACACACCCAGGTTTTTTATAGCAGCATATTTCCACTGTGCAAATGCATGCCAGTAATGAAAACGATAGAAATAATGACTTTCAAAGAGCCATTTATACATTTCTAATGGTCGGGCTGATTTAAGAAAAAAATGTCGATTTATAAATATAAAAAAATGGGTATGACAAGACTTGGGTCATCTAACACTCACCAGCCTGTGGATCTGCAACAGTGCAATCATCGCCTTCAGTTCTGGATACGATACAGGCAGCAGCGGTATTCCACTCAAATTCATAGTAGCAGTCCTCAGCGCTCTTCAGTACAGGAGGGCTCTCGCGGTTACCTAGATTAACAGAGATGTTATAGCGGTCTGTGCACCGAGATGGTAACTGTTTATTTCTTCGCTATACAATACTAGAACTATTTCTTGTTTGTAGCACAAAAGCTGGAGGCACAATCCTCACTACAAGAGGATATAGTAACGGAGCTCACATCCTTCATGACAAGGTTTGCCATACATAGTCCAATTGGACAGGCTTATTCAAGACCAAATGTATCATCACAGAACTGAACAATCAGCCGTCACTGAGCCACAAAAGGGAGAAGAACAGAAGCAAAATTCACAGCAAAGAGAACAAAAATATTCTCCCTAAAACACACCCTTTATACAACAAAAGAATAAAACTCCCACAAAAATACAAAACACCAAAAAGAAAAAAAAAAATCCTCAAAATGGAAAATGCTTGAAATTGACACCTATTTACAGAACTTCCAACAAGGAACAGATGGCAATTGATGTTAGTGACAGATACTGACATTCCGCCCCTTCACTAGGAGACTGCTCACATTAATGGTCTTTATTGTGATATCATTAAAGGGATTTTGCCCACAATCAACATTTATCATCTATACATAGGACAGGTGATGAATGGCTGGTCGCTGGGGGCACCCTGATCACAAGCCCCCACTTTTGCTCTCTGCACAGAGCATGCACACTGCTGCTCCATTCAAAGCCTATGGGGCTGAAGGAGATAGTGGAGTACAGAGCTCCTCCTTCTACGGCGGGCTTAGGACTCCCATTCAAGGGTTCGGTGGGGTCCCTCCCAATTGTTGAGTAGTAAGACATTTAGCACAATAAATGTTGGCTATGATCATTTCCTTTCTGCCCAGATCGGCTAGTATACTCCCAATACCTGTAGCTGAATGCCATAGAGCAGATGTTAATATTAAAGTATATATCAGCATTTAAACCAAATCAACATAAATAAAAACTACCAAATCAGCAAACTTCTTCTAGCAGGTACCTGGGCTGCACATAAGTATGATTTTGGTGTGAATTTGTTTGTTTCCTGCACAGGGTGACCCATCTGTGTATTCAAGCACAATGTGCCCATTAACAAGCTCTGGTTGAGTCTGAAACTTTCCTAAGTTTTTCTTGACACCGGGACCTGAAAAGCATAAAAGTGAAACCGAGATAATAAAAACAAAGCTCTAAATAATATCAAAAATGCTGTGAAACAGCAACATTGATGCCATAAATGCACCCTTACCCACTGCACAAACGGCTGCATCGTCCTCACAGACACTGGCCTCTCCCGTCTGTAGGATATCATGACAGACGTTGATATAGAAGCGACTCTTATCCGACGGCTTCAGGCTTACTGCCTCCCAGTTCTGCGCATCACTGGATTCTGAAATGAATTAAATCAATGGGTTAGAGGTTTATCATTTGTAATCAGAATTATTCATCCCCCCTCTCTATCATTTCAAATGCTGGATTTTTATAGTCATATACCTATTGGAGAGATCTTGCAGTAAGGTTTTAGTGGGAATTTACCCGTCAAGCTAAAATTAGGGGCCAATGATAAAAGTATTATAAAGTAATGGTATATCGCTAGTATATACAAGCACTTTATTATTGGTAGGTGTCTGACTACTGGGAAAGATCCTGAAAATGAAGCAGTCACTGCACTGATTTAGTGTTGCGCCCCCTTCAGACCTACTGTGGATGGGAAATTCAGCAAGGCTTCAATAAAGTAAATGGGGCCAGCGAGGCAGCCATGGGCACCAGTGTTCGTGGGGAAACCCAGATAGGGATGCAGTTCTGTTCCCCCGTCATTTCTAAGATTATTGGGGGTCCTAGAGGTCAGTCCCCTGGTATTATAATGTGATGGCATAATCTAGCAATATGCTGTTACTTTATAAGATGGGAACCGCCTTTAAATTCTTCAAAGCCTCAATTTTTTCACACACCTACTTTTCAAGGTGGTGATTTTATTAGTACGAGAATATCTGGAAGACTTTGTGAAAAATGCATGGAAAAATTCACTAAAAAGGTATTGCATAGACTTTCCTCGACTTGGACTTTAGTTAGAAAAGTCTATGATGTAACAATAGGGGAGATATATCAAAACTGGCGTAATAGGAAAATTGGCTTAGTTGCCCCTGAGCAACCAATCAGATTCCGGTTTTCATTTTTCAAAGCTCTTTTGGAAAATTAAAAGTGTAATCTTATTGGTTGCCATGGGCAACTAAGCCAATTTTGCTTCACGCCAGTTTTGATATATTCCCCCAAAAGTGTTGCTTATAAAACGGCAGAATCCATTCACTGGGAATCACAGCGACAGAAACAGATGAATAAACGCTACCAGTTGTTTTCAATGCTCTCATTCATCTGTAGGGAGAGTAACGCAACATGCCCATTCTGCTCTCCAGCCTACAACAAATATTTCAACCCCCTCGTTCCCAGCACGGTGGGGGATCCAGAGTTCGGACATCTCCCAAACTAACTTTTACAACTTGCCCGAGAGAGGAATAAGCCACTGCCTCGCCCTTGAGGGCAAAGACATATTGAAGTTTGGGGTTCACAATCCTCCTTTATCCCAAAATCTGCCATCAGGGCAAGGACTCATGCACACTAACGTATTTTGTTTACATGTCCGCAAAAAGAATGGAAATGACTCCATGCGCATTTAGTATGTCCGTTCCGCAAATGCATAGAACATGTCCTATTATTGTCCGTATTACGGACAAGGATAGGACTGTTCTATTAGGGGCCAGCTGTTCCGTTCCGTAAAATACGGAATACGCGCAGACGTCATCCGCATTTTTTGTGGATCAGTGTTTTGCGGACCACAAAATGCATACGGTCATGTGCATGAGCCCTAAAAGGGTAGAACACCCTCAGACACATGAGATCAGTCAGTCCTGCCGATATCAATGGGTGTGACCAACATTCATCTAAGGTGTATGGAAAGAGGATTTGGTAGACAAATCTGAATATTCGAAACTGATATGATTCTCTTACCTGCAGTGCGCATCAAATTAAACAAGTTGTATTGTTTCTTCTTGGATTCGACATAGCACATGTCCTGTTTCTTTTTCAGACAAGCATATTTGGTTTGCCAAGAAAAGAAATAGGTACAGTCGGCTTCACTCTGAAATTCGGGCAATCCCTTTCCATCATTCACTTGAATAAAAAATAAATAAAAAAAAAGTATTAGAATCAGGATATTTTGCCATAAACATAGATTCTATCAGAAAGGTAAAGAGTCCTGGGAGAAAAAAAGCACCTCTACCGCTGGGTGTGAAAATATTATAGGACAAACTTGTAAGGTCCAAAAATCGGATTGGATAGGCGGCGATAATCTGAGGCTGACACTAGGATTTCTGCCATGGATGTGCAGTTTGAGGTGCAATGTAAGTAGAATTCTGTTTTGCCAATATGTAAATGTATTTTTTTTATTGTGGGGTGCTTAATCCATGCAGATTTATTTTCTGAAGCATGTGAAGGGGGTCAAAAAAAAACAACAAGTGGAGATAGTCTGTCATCAGTTTTTAGGTCAATACAGATCACGCTTTTAAATAAATCAGTATCTGAATATGCATATATTTTACTATTATACAGAACATACAAAAACAAGATGGCTGCTGTTACTCTTACCTGCAGTCTCATTACAAATGAAATTAATAACAGTCATACGCTGGAAACCAGAGCCGCATGTTTCTCCCCCAGGGTATGTCAAAGTTATATCCCCATCAGAAAATCTATAGAGAAAATGATTGATAAGAAGGTATTTATTTCAATAGAAACTGAATGAAAACATAAGAAATGACACGTGACTAGAATAAAAGAAGCACATGCTTAGCAGAACCAAAAAAAAAAAAAACGACAACTTAGACAAACCACGACTATATTCCTATCAATGAATAGGACTACATTTTCAAATATGATATATATTGCTATGTTTCAATTGCACGCTAAAAGCTGTAGAAGACCGTATCTGCATCACTAGCTAACCACTTGACTGTACTTCTAGCAAAGCAGCTCGAAATGCATGATTTACCTGAAAAGGAACTAAAAGTTAAATGATAAAATTATTAACAGATTCAGGGCAAATTGGCTCTACATATGGACTACATGAGAGAATATAGTAACACATTCACTGATTTCTGAAATAGAATAACCCTCAAAGGTTCCATCAGGTGTAGTTTGGCGTGCAGCAGTGGAGTCATCATCAAGAAAATGAAAAAACACATGGATTCCAATAAAGTCAATGGAATCCACTGGGGACTGTTTGGACCTATTAGACGAAACAGTCAGCGCATCCATTGAGTCACGATTAATGTGGTGTGTTAATTTTTGAAAAGTTCTAAATTGTATAACTGAGGGTGACCATACAAATTAGAGAGCTGTCAAATGAAAATGCTTGCTTGGCCAACAGGTATCCCTCCCAACCATATTCCGAAGGCTCAGAAGGGAAAACAATAATTGCTCTTACCGGTAATTGTTTTTCTTGAAAAAACGGCATGACGGCACCCATGCGACTAGGACCTCCCATCCAGGACAGGAAACCTGAAGAGATAAAATGGTTCACACCCCCACCACACCTCAGTGATTATAATAAACCTCAAAAAGCGGGTAGTATCACATCTGTGAAAATCTGAGACCACCTTGGGCTGGAAAGATGGAATTGGTCTAATGATCACTTTATCTTCCTAAATCGTGGTATAGGGAAGGAAAGCAGAAAAAGCTTGAATTTCAGATACCCGTCTAGCTGAGGTTATTGCTAGAAGGAAGGCCATTTTAAAAGAAAGCATATTGATAGAGATTTCACTTAATGGTTCAAACAGCTTCTGAGATAGGGCCGAAAGAACAGTATTCAAATCCCAGGGAGGAGACAATGGTCTTAAGGAAGGATGTAACCTGGAGGCTGCTGAGAAGAATCTTTTAATGCATGGATGATCAGCTAACATATAATGAAATAAATAACTTAGAGCAGCCATCTGAACCTTTAGTGTGGAAGCCTTAAGATTCCCATCTAGCCCTGCTTGTAAAAAAAATCTAGTATCCTTGGCATTTCTGGAGATTTAAAGGGATCTGGGTTCTAACCTAGGAAGGTAGAAAAAAAATATTCAAAATTTTAATATATATATATATATATATATATATTATATATATATATATATATATATATATATATATATTTTTTTTTTTTTTTAGGTAACCATTACTTTTAGGAAACTACATCCCCTTCCCGACCAGACTTTCCTTTCAAAATCCACGCTGAAAGATGAAAGACTTCTGGGCTGGGATGAACTAGCAGACCCTGGTAAAGAAGATCCTCTCTCAATGGTAGGGACCATGGAGGCTGTACTGCCAACCTCAGAAGATTCGAATACCAGGACTCTTGGGCCACTTTGGAGCTATCAGAATACCAGAGGCTTCCTCTCTCTCTGCTTTCTTCAATACTTGATAATGGCAAAATGGAGGTAGGGCGTACCCTAATTCTTGGCTCCAGTCCTGTGCTAACCCGTCCACTGCTGATGGGATGTCCAAATGATTGAGGGAGAAAAAAAAATTCTACCTTCCTGTTGGCTCTTGAGGCAAAAAGGTCCACTGTAGGAAGACCGTACTTCTGGACTATCTGCAAAAATATATTTCTTTGTTCAGACACTATTCTCCCTGTTTTATGGAAACTGAACTAAGGAAGTCCGCTATAACATTCTCCTTCCCCTTCAGATGACCATATTTGTTCCATAATCGACACTCTCCTTTGAGGTGGAAGAAATGTTTTTTGTAAACAGGAGTCCAACTGAATCCCCAAAAAAACGCAAACTTGAGAAGGAATCAGATTTGATTTTGTCCAATTGATTATCCATCCTAGATTTTCTAAAGTGGACCAGAGGAATTTCATCTTTTTCTAGCCCTTCTTTTGACTGAAAGACTATCAAAAAATCGTCTAGATAGGGCACCAGAGTAATTCCTGACTGTCTTAAAAAAGCCGCCAACTCCACTACCACTTTGATGAAGACTCTTGGAGCTTGTCCTACACCGAAGGGAAGCTCTCTGTATTGGAGATGCAGCAATTTCCCCTGAACCCAGACTGCTGTTCTTAAAAACTTTTGGGAGGAGGAATGGATTGGAAAAGATCCAGGCTTGCCATCCAGCAATCTTTGAAGAGGAGGTTCACAGTTGCTTTTACCGTCTCCATTCAAAAATTCTAGTAGACCAGGGATTTGTTCAGTTTCTTCCGATTTAAAATAACCCTGAATGTTCCATTTGGTTTCTTCACTAAAAATAAAGGGGAATAGAAGCCTTTGCCCCTCTCTGTCTTGGGAACTGGACAAACTACTCCCTTGTCTAAAAGAGAAAAAATCTCCGATTTTAAAGCTTAACTTTTTTCCGGATTTCTGGGACGAACTGTGTAAAAAAAATTTTTTGGACGAGAAATTAACTCTAGCCGGAATCAGTTTTCTACTACACTTAGGATCCACTTGTTCTGAGAAATGGACGTCCAGGCTGGGAAGAACTGAGACAGTCTTCCTCCCACATGACTTCTGGCGTCATTGCTGTTTGTCTTTTGGTCTGTTTTCCTGGGTTTTAAACAAAAACACCCCAGATCTTTTAGGAAATTTTTCTCTTTCACTTCTATTACTTTGCCTACCCCTCTGTCTTTTAAAACTGGCCTGGGATTTACGAAAAAAATAAAAAATAAAAATGAAGTTTTGGGGGGAACCGGAAACCCCTTTTTGTCAGAGGCTCTCTCTAAGATGTCATCAAGAGAGGAACCAAACAATCTAGAACCTTCACATGGGACAGAGCAAAGTCTAGACTTGGACCCTTGATCCCCTTTTAATGATTTAAGTCAAATAGCACGCCTTGCTGCATTTGACATGGCAGCTGCTCTGGCAGCAAAACAGACCACATCAGTAGAAGCGTCTGCAAGGAAATCTGCTGCCTTTGGAAGGTTGGGAGGGAGGATAGTAAGTCCTCTCTAGGAGTTTTGTCTCTAATATGAGATTCTAGTCGACCTAACCATAGTCTTAATGACTTGGAGATCCAAGAGGCGGCAATGGCCGGCCTGAGACTTGTAGAGGCACATTTCCAAGTACGTTTAAGATAAACGTCTGCTCTTTTATCTAAAGGGTCTTCTAAACTGCCTAAATCCTCAAATGGAAGAGCCGATTTTTTGGCTATTTTAGCTACAGGGGTATCTACAGAGGGAGCATTGTCCCATACGCCCGCCACTGACTCTTCAAATGGATATTTTTTCTTAACAGAATTCGGTATAAAAATAATTTGTCAGGGCTTTTCCATTCTTTCTTAATCAGTGCTTCTATGTTCTTATGAACGGAGAAAACTATATGGCGTTTAGAGCCATGGCCCTCAAAAACCTGGTCAGCGATAGTCTTAGGCTGTTTTACGTCCTCCAATTGCATTGTGGTTTTCACGGGTTTTAACAAAGGCTCAATATCTTCAGGTGGAAATAGCGCTTTCCCCGCTGAATCCTCATCTGAAGACATAAAATCAGAAGATAAATCCTGACCTGATTCTATGTCTTCGTCTTTGCCAAAAAGATCAGAATCAGAGTCCATGTTATAGGTACGCCTTTATGGCAATTTCGGACGGCCCCGACTGAAGGATTTAAAGGAAGACTTAACTTTAGATCAAACCAAGGCCTTAATAGCTTTAGATAAGCTATGGGATTCTTCCATGACTAACTTACACTGACAAGCTTGACATAGTGGTTTAGCATATGAAGCGGACAACGCTACTCTACATCCTCCACATTCTTTATGTTTAGTTTTGCCGGAAGATTTCTTAGGTGTTTTTGCTACCTACAAAAAAGCAAACACCCAAATGTATTAGTAGAGGATCAATCTCACCAATTCGTAGAGTCAAGCTTCCCCACTCCTCAGGTCCAATACCAGGCTCGTAGGCTTCGAGGGTTCCAACGGATAGGCGCGTCCGGCGTCACCTGGTTCCGAGATTTTTTGTGGAAGCTCCAGATCCTGCACAGCACTGTGTGCGCACCAAGGCTGGCTGTCCCCTCCTGCTGCCAACTTATTACGCACCTCGGCTCCTTTTAACACCAGGCCCAAAAAACACCTAATCCATGAGGCAGGTGAGCCCTCCCCATTCCGGTCAGCGCTGCCGGAAACTGCCTCAATGCGCCGGAAGAAGTGGAGCGCATCGGGAGCATGCTCCGCCATTTTAAAAGTCGGACGCCGGCCACCGCACTACTATGGACCGGGAGCCATATGAACACTGCCACAGTAGCTCCTCAATGAGGCTTGGGAGGAGGCAGGAAGCAGGACAGACTTAGGCGACGGCTCCCCCAGGAGACTTACGCCGCCAGGGATAGGTTTATTATAATCACTGAGGTGTGGTGGGGGTGTGAACCATTTTATCGCTTCAGGTTTCCTTTCCTGGATGGGAGGTCCTAATTCGCATGGGTGGCTTCATGGGTGAGGGGAAAAAGCCACTGCCAGACAACTCTGGTCGCAGTTTATCTTCCCAGAGAATAAATGTACAGGGTCTTTATATACATTAGATGGTTGCCCGGTACTGCCGAAATCAGCAGATGGGCCGACAATCATCTATTGTGTATGGCCTGCTAACAGGAAACCTGTCAGCTGTACTGAAGACAACATGGTGTAGTGACAGGACCCCCGATTTCAGCGTTCTGTCACTTTGTAATGCAGTCAGTACTTTTAGAGTACTAGCATGCCGGACACCACTGCGAGAGAGAGGAGTGTGATAAGGGTCAGTGTTTCGTCCTCCCCAACTTCAGGACGATGAGTGACAGGTTTCTTTCTTATGACAACAGAAACAAAACCTGTCACACATCATGCGGTAGCCGGGGAGGATGGGAATATTGAGCCTCCTCTCCCTTACAGCACTGGCGCATCCTGCAAAGTTACGGATGTCAGGACTCTTAAAGTACTGACTGCCATCACAGAAGTGACAGACTGCCGAAATCAATAGTTCTGTCACAACACTATTCTGCCCTCAGTTCCCTTTAAGTATCACACAGAATAACCAGTGAGACTAACGAAAATCAGAAGGCCCAAATCGTAGACCATTTACTGTGCATTTGGCGTCATCAGATGATCCTGGGAACTAACTTTCAGAGCAGGAAATAAAATGTCAGATTTTTTTCAAACAATTAATTTCCTTATCTTATTGAACATTCAACGGCGCGATGCCTCTAAAACACGTTAATGGAAGAGTGAGCAAAAATAAAAGTACTTGAGTTTAGCAGAAGGTAATATGCAGATTTAACATACCTGAGAGTTTGATTTTTATAGGAACCTGCAGACTTAGCAATTGTATTTGACATGATCTTTTGACAAGATGAAACACTGTCAACTAAGCATCCGCCTTCCGAAATCTTATCACACACATTCAGGTAATACGTATATTCACCCTTTGGATCTTGTGCATGGTAAGGGTTTGCTACAAAACAGGAGAAAAGAAATTCCATTCATGAACATTATTCTTGTAAAGTTGGGTCACTTAAAAGCCAGTCAAGAGGTACATAAGACAAAAAAACACTGCGCTTGTCAAAGCTAAAAACTGAAATCTAGGAATGGTCTCAGAAAAACAAGGAGACTAACCAGTGGAAGCAAGGACAAAGTAGAGGAAATTGGAACATTACTAATGGAAGCGTTGTTAAGTACAATGCACATCACATGAATATGAGAGCAGAAGGTTTCATAAGGTCTGTTCTGTAGAACATTCACAGCAGCATTACAAAAAAATCGGCTGATAAAGGCTTTTCTGTAACAAGTCGCATTAGTACTTTAACAAAATAAGATGACTCCTGATGGCCAGGTTTTGCATTCAGGATGAAGAAAAGGCAACAAACTACACTGGACCACCACTTCCTTAACATTGGAAGGAACAGACAAGTAATCAGGCTGGGTAAAGATGGAGTTGCAAAATCCAGCATAGACCACTGGAGGAACTGAAGGACATAAGGCCAATCCTCATTCCAGCAGCTCAAATAACCCATGTTTAGCCACTAGACACAAACCAGAATAAGGAAAATGCCATCTGAGATCGGTTTTTGGGAACATCTTTCTAATAAAGTTGATCTAGTAGAATCAGGCAAGTGTTGGAGATGATTTCCATTATGACAGTCATGGCAACCTTCTCAGCTTACAAAATACAGAAATCAGTGTGCCATGCCTCTAACCCGATTATCACCTTCACTGTCAACAGTGAAAAGGACATAGTCAGGTCCATAAATATTGGGACATGGACACAATTCTAACATTTTTGGCTCTATACACTACCACAATGGATTTGAAATGAAACAAACAAGATGTGCTTTAACTGTAGACTGTCCGCTTTAATTTGAGGGTATTTACATCCAAATCAGGTGAACGGTGTAGGAATTACAACAGTTTGCATATGTGCCTCCCACTTGTTAAGGGACCAAAAGTATTGGGACAATAATAATCATAAATCAAACTTTTACTTTTTAATACTTGGTTGCAAATCCTTTGCAGTCAATTACAGCCTGATGTCTGGAACGCATAGACATCACCAGACGCTGGGTTTCATCCCTATGTAACATGTCATATTAGGACTAGAGCTTATATCAGATAGGAGGAGATATGTGGCTTAATAATTTGTGTGAATTTAAAGGAATATCTCACCTATGTGTTTACCAATTAATTGTGCATTTTTTATTCTATTTTCTAGAGATAATTATGTGGGGAGCGATCTTGCCCGAGCTAATGTTAACAGCATATGAAGATATGCTTTACAGCAGTCACATGGAGTACAGGCACAATAGACAGGAATTGTCTTCTATTAGAGAGTTTTCTTGACATAATATGTGACTTAGGCCTCATGCACACAACAGTTGTTTTTCTTGGCCTCCGTTGCGTTTTTTTTTGCGGATAGGATGGGGACCCATTCATTTCAATGTGTCAGCCAAAAAATGCTGATTATTCATTCGTTTGTGTTCCGCGTCCGTTGTCCTTGTTTTCCTTCAGCAAAAAAAATAGTGCATGTCCTACTTTTATTACAAAGGATCTGGGGGAAAAAACGGATCCTCCAAAAAAAAAAAAAAAAACAGATGCCGTATCAATTTTTTTTGGCGGACGCAAAAAACAACTGTCGTGTGCATGAGGCCTTATACAGAGAACATTCTGCAGTGAGGGGGAGTGTATAAGATCTGATGCCATTTATTTGGACTGGTTGATCCCATGTCATCTACATATAGGCGCTACCTTGCATTGCAATCCTGCCTGTGACGATAATGAGATGACTGCTGAAAAGTGATCTGTACAGACCAGAAAGTGTAGGCACTGTATTAGGCTTAGTGGCCAGAATTTATTTTTAATAAAATCAAAATAAACAATAGATCATTTTCTGATTACATATTCCCTTTACATTTAAGGTAATATTCTTTTGGACACAGACGCATTTTTATACAGCACGATTGTCATTTACGTCCGGAAAAGTTTGCTCAAGCTGTACAGGCCATTGGCTCTTGGACGTATCGTTACATACTGACACTGTGCACACACAGGGCCTAGAGAAAACCAGGGAGCAATGAGTACAGCACTACAGTCACTTCACCCTGCGCCTTCTGGGTACTAGTGAGCGCTTTCATAATTTAAGTGCTCAATAGTAAGTATTCATTTTGTAAGATGCACATTTTTTTTTGGGGGGGGGGGGGGGGTCTTGTAAAGTGGAAAACAAGGTATATTTAATTTAGCTACTTGTAAGGCATTTACTACTACTTTTGTTCAAAAACTAGAGACACTAAATCTGACCTGGTTTTTCTCTGAGTGGAGACAAGTCAATTAAAATTCCTCTTTTCTTGCTGAAGAGTGTACAATTGTCACTTTCTAAGTAATCTACGTGACACGCATTCTCTGTAACCCATTCCACCTCATAGCGACAATTGCTGCTTGCTGTTAGTTTGGGGTCAGTAACCTACAAGAAAAAAAAAAATTATTCCATATTTCCAAAATACGCAAGAGCAGTTCATTTAGTACGAAAAACAGAAGACCATAAGAATAGGTACAATAGGTTAAGCACAATTAAAGCGGTGGTCTATCAGTAAAATGTGGCTGGAGTGTGTCAGCAGTTCCTGCAAGACGAAGGCATTGATGCTATGGACTGGCCCGCTCGTTCCCCAGACCTGAATCCAATTGAGCACATCTGGGACATCATGTCTCGCTCTATCCACCAACGTCACGTTGCACCACAGACTGTCCAGGAGTTGGCAGATTCTTTAGTCCAGGTCTGGGAGGAGATCCCTCAGGAGACCGTCCGCCACCTCATCAGGAGCATGCACAGGCGTTGTAGGGAGGTCATACAGGCACGTGGAGGCCACACACACTACTGAGCCTCATTTTGACTTGTTTTAAGGACATTACATCAAAGTTGGATCAGCCTGTAGTGTGTTTTTCCACTTTAATTTTGAGTGCGACTCCAAATCCAGACCTCCATGGGTTGAAAAATTTGATTTCCATTTTTTTTATTTTTGTGTGATTTTGTTGTCAGCACATTCAACTATGTAAAGAACAGTATTTCAGAAGAATATTTAATTAATTCAGATCTAGGATGTGTTATTTTTGTGTTCCCTTTATTTTTTTTGAGCAGAATATAAATATATATAAATATATATATATATATATATATATATATATATATATATATATATATATATATATATATATATATATATATACACACACACTACAGACCAAAAGTTTGGACACACCTTCTCATGCAAAGAGTTTTCTTTATTTTCATGACTATGAAAATTGTAGATTCACACTGAAGGCACCAAAACTATGAATTAACACATGTGTATTTATATACATAACAAACAAGTGTGAAACAACTGAAAATATGGCATATTCTAGGTTCTTCAAAGTAGCCACCTTTTGCTTTGATTACTGCTTTGCACACTCTTGGCATTCTCTTGATGAGCTTCAAGAGGTAGTCCCCTGAAATGGTCTTCCAACAGTCTTGAAGGAGTTCCCATGTGTTAATGTGTTAATTCATAGTTTTGATGCCTTCATAGTCATGAAAATAAAGAAAACTCTTTGAATGAGAAGGTGTGTCAAACTTTTGGTCTGTACTGTACATTATATATATATATATATATATATATATATTATATATATATATATATAATAAAAAAGTAAAAAGAAACAATACTAACCCTCACTGCAGTATACACCATCCCCCATGCCACTGTTATTCTGTTTTGTCAATTGCCATAGTGGTGACCTACCTCAACCAGTAACTGGTGTTTCTGGTATGGGACTGGGAAGGCACAAAACAGTGTCGAAACGGCAGCTGCGATGGCATGGTGGCTTCTTTACTTTTAACCTCTGTGAGTCTTATATAGATTAATACTGCTGGACAACCCCTTTTGACTGGTAATGGAAGTCACCTATAAGGGTATATTTCACAGGCGGCAAATTCGTTCCAGAAAATTATGCGACCGTCTCAATCATCTGAATAGGGTTTGCAGAAACCCATGTGCAACCTCATTCAGATGTATAGAACAGATTTTCAGTCAGGGCAATAACTGCAACAAATGTGCTAAATGGCAATACACCCAGAAACCTACAGCAAGCTAACCCATACTGAAATGTCAACTCCTTCCCGACCACACCATGTAAATTATACAGACTGAAAGACTGGTTCCTGTGCCTCCAAGCCATTCATTTATGTGGCAAGATTGATGGCACGGCACGCTCCTGTACCCAGTGCCATCTGCAAGATCAGCATTTCACACAGACATAGGTGCTCAGGCAATAATACTTTACTTTTAGGCAGAATATATATTATGCCAAACAAATCATTGCCCCTGGCCACCAATGTTTGACTCTCCTTGATCATTAATTACATGAGTCTCTTCAGGCATCTGAGATTCCTGATTAAAGCTGTCTTCTGGGACCCATCATCATCATCAATATCAGATCAGTGGAGCTCTGTAACACAGGACCCCTAATGATTAGCTATTCTCTTGGTATAGAAAAACTTCAGATTAGCCGCATTAAATAGGGCTAACCCTTGACCAGAAGAAATCTGATGATCAGCCTTGGATTTCTACCCAAGATCTAGCAAATACCCATCTGTTACTTGAACATACCCCATAAAATACTCACTAACCTCAGTTCCAGAAGATGGACAAGAAAATGTTATTTTTACTGTTGGAGAATGGCCATTGCAAAAGTCAGGTTTGTTATCTGTTTCATACTGAAGAACCAGCCTAGAAAACATAAAAAGTGGTTCATATTCAAAAGTGGTGACCAGAAATACATGTAGTTGAGGGTCAGACAGGTGAGACCCCCACTAGCTGTTAATTATTGTAATAACTAAGCATGCTAAACCAAAAGGTGATCTAACATTTAAGCTATTCAAAGAAAGCACAATTAAAGGGTTTTTCTGCTTTCCCCATATTAATGACCTATACTTAGGTCATCAATATCAGTCTGGCAGGGGTCTGACTCCCAGCACCCCGCCTGCTCATCGCCATTGCAGAAGTGAGAACACAATGCAACCACGAGCGCAGCATTCTCTTCATACAGCCGATTGGCGGGAGTGCTGAGAGTTGGACCCTCAAAGATCTAATCAGAGGAAAGGTCATCCACATATACTGGTTGCACAGTGCCGTTAAGGTTCCCCAGTTTTACAAAGAATCTTTCTTAAAATCACATAAAAGGCTATATCCTATTTGTTCTGAAAAGTATGGAAGTGTCAAACCTATTGAAAAAGAAGTAAAATCATACCTGTCTTTTTCATAAGAGGCAAGAGCACTTTTTGGTTGTCCGACATCATACGCCTTACCATCTTTTATAAGGCAAGCAGCACTTTTTGGGGGACAGCTTGAGGTGTTTCCCACAGAGGTGCCTATGAAGGATAATAAGACAACAATGGTCAGCCACAGCAACACATATCCGTCATCACTGGTTAAACTAAAGCCAGTTAGACCAGTTCAGAAAAAAAAACATGCTGGAGAACGTGGTGACACTTTCCAGTAACAGATGAGGGATGAGCAGATGTTTCCAGTTTACAAGCTACTTGTAAAGTCAGAGCCAGGTGATCTACTGACCACAGGTCAATAGCTCACCACCCAAGAGCTGGCATGCACAAGTTTTCTTCATTGTTCCTTAGGAGGATGAGGTCATCAGTATCACAGATGCTTATCTATAGTATCCTTGTCTGTCTCTCCCCATCAAGTCTTCCTGTGACACACCAACTCTAACTTTCTAGTTCTCTCTCTCTCTTCTCAGTTACGCTTGAAGGGATTGTTCACCCCTTTGTAGAGACTCTCCAGCGTTGCCAGACCCCTAGTGGTAATCATACCGTACTTACCTGATCTCCACCGCTAGGTTCTGGGGGGGGGGGGGGGGATAAAAAAAAAAAAAAAGTCAGATAGGGTGGATTCAGACATACCTACCCTTTCCAACTTTTTTTTTTGTGCACTTGTGCTTTTTGTTGTTGTTCTTCTCTTTGTGCCATTGTTTGTAAAGCACATTGTTTTAAAATAATGGCACTAGAAAAAAAACATAACAAAACTCATGCAGTATGGAAAAATTACACTGCAAGTGGTTTTTAGGAACGTGTTTTTAAAAAAACACCAGAACTAGCATTACTCACCCCATTCCTCAACGAAAAAGCCAGGAATGGCCCACTCAGCCACTCACAGATTGGAGGAGAGTTCTCCTCAGACGTGAAGCCATTTGGATAGTGACTATGGGCAGGCGTTATCCAAATGGCTTAAGCCTTAAACCGGTTTCGGCTTATTTTTATTATGTCATTATTCTCTACAATTATTATTTGTTCACAATAGGTCACTGAAAACCATTTGTGTTTTTCATGTACCGTATTTGTGCTTTCTTGCATATTCTCTGTAGGCACAGTTCACAGTTCCATGACAGATTATTCAAAGTGATGTTCTCCACGCACGTCTTGCTTTTCAACATTTAAAGTCATTTTATCCTTTATGTATTGTGCTATAACTAAGGGCTCACGGCCCGAAAGCGGTCGGCGCTATGTTTTTAACTTTATGTCCCGAGATGAAATAAAGACATTTTACGCTTATCCTACGAGTGCTTAGCAGACTACTTATGGAGGCGAGCTGATTCTAACCTACGTTCCTACTAGCGGTGACACGCCTCAGCCTCTTCATGTCAGGAAGTGGGGAAAAGTGAGGACCGGAGCAGCAGCAGGGATGGATGAAGGTAATGCTTCTAGGTCACTGCTTTTCTTGTTAATGTTCTGTCCAGAACTAGAGTCATAGTTGTCTGTTATTGCAGTTATTAATTAGAAGAAGTCGTCCCAGTAGAAATATATCGATTTGTTGGCTATTCCTACCATACATAATTTAAACCAATTGAAATATTCCCCAAAACCTCAACGTGCTATGTATAACTCCCAAGCTTTGAGTATTTCACGTGCAGCTAGAGTTTGGCGAGGAAAGTCTGGGCACCTGGGAGATCAGCAACATCTAAAACTGAAGCAGATGGAGAAGGCACAGCTAAAACCTGGAGACAACTGATATGTGGTGGAGCAGTCAGGAAAATGTATCTTGCCCATCACCTGAAACTACTTTGGCATTATTTTTTGAGATCTACCTAATTAGCAATACAGAGGAGAAATCCCCTATCTAAAATCACTGTGTGCCAAGTAATACATAACTCCTATACATCAACATCTCTCCATTTTGGGTCCCATAAATGTAAAATACTCAACCTGGCGCATCCCTTACCGGATCAGTGTATGCCCTTTTCAGCAGTGAGATGTAAACTGGGGCCCCATTTCCACGTATTGATTAACCGGCAGTGCTATCATCTCCACTGTGTGAGTCGTTCCATTATAAAGAGGATTTTCTGCCAAGCGAAACCATTGTGCTAAAAGCATTCTCATGTGTTGCTGGCTGCTGTAATATCATTTACTAATGGACAGCATCTATCCAAACGTCAGCCTTAATGATACTGACTCAGATGTAGCAGAAATAACATTACGCATTAATAAACGTAAAATATCTCATACTACTGAAACTGCACTTAGTCATGGATCCGAGAGAAAATAAAATCCATCCCTATAACATATTACTTGTAGTTCTTGTTTGCATACCTAAAGGGGTTCTCCGGTTTCATAATGGCATTTTTTTTTTTTTTTATCTGCCCAGGGTGCCTCAAAAACTGCATAATTTTGCCCCACATACCCGTTTTCACATCAGCACTTTACTTTCCCTTTTTTCGGCATCACTGCATTCCGGCAGGATGTTTACATGCAGAATTTCCTGTTTTCATCATCTTACTGCTGGTTTTGCTAACCAAACCCAGATTGTATTGCTCAGTTAGGTTTCTCAGGGCTTGCTCCACTTTGCGAATATGGAAAAGGGAGGTATAGATGGCATAACTACCTTGGCAGGTGAAGCAAGCCATGTCTAACATTAAAGAGCAGTAAGATTCAGTTAGCAAACCCAACAGGAAGTTCTGCATGTACAAATCATGCCAGGCTGCAGAGATGCTGAGAAAAGGGGAAGAAAAGGGCTGATATTAAAAACTTATTCTCTAGCACATAAGAAAAGGCAACTGATATCATAAGTTTCAGTGAAGATAATATTTTTACCAGTGGCTGTAGTTATCCGCTCCCGTCTAGTTCTCCGCTGTGCTATGTGACCGACACAATGACTCTCCAACTGACAGGAAGTCAGTTTCTCCATTCATTCCTATGGGAGCCACAAGGTCATTCTCCTAGGAATGAATAGAGAAACTGACTTCCTGTCTAAGGCGCTGCATCAGTCGGAGAGTCAGAGTGTAGGTCAGACTCCGCTGAGGAGAAGGGGCAGAATAAAGCACTTTCACACTTACATTTTTGTTTTCCAGTATAGAGGATATCAATACCGGAAAAAAAAATATATATAAAAGTTTCTGTTTAGTCCTCATGCATTCCGAATGGAAGAGATCCGTTCAGGATGCATCATAATGTCTTCTGTTTCGTCAGCATTCCGTTTTATGACTGGACACAAAACCGCTGCACGCTGCGTTTTTGTGTCATAACAAAGGAAAAAAACGGATTCTGCACTGAAGACAATGTAAGTGTCGCGACCTATCGCTGACCCTGTTGTGCCTGTGGTCAGAAGGTCACAGTGGGTGGCTACTCACTCGGTTTCAAGAGAGATCGCTCCGTGACCTAGTGCTGGGAATGGATTCCGGTCCAGGTTTTCCTGCTTAGGTTTGCAATCCTTTCTGTCCCATTTAGGAATCTGTAGCTTTTCCTTTCAGCTGTTCTGTCAGCCACTCCCAGCTACTATATATTCTCCCTTTCTGCTTCCCTTGTTGCCAGATATAGACCTTCTCTCCAGATCTTCTATTCTGACCTCTGGTGGTGGAGTTGCTGTGGAGCTGTCGGATCTCTGGTTCTCTCCTGTTTGTTTTCTTCTTTCTGGGACCGTTTGTGTTGTTTGCCCTTTCCCTGTTACCCTAGGTGTCAGTGGTGAGGACTAGTGCTCCCACAATCCTATTCACTACCTATGGCTTATTTCAGGGCAAGCCAGGGATGAGGCACATGATCGGCGTGCAGGTTAGCAGCCCATCTAGGGACGTCAGGGCAGCCAGGTGCCAGTGCCAAGTGAGTTAGGGGATCACCACTCCTCCCTCTCCCTAGTGAAAGGGTACTCTCCTTCCCTCCCCTCTGCGCCTCACGTCTGTTACCGGCCATATCAGACGTGATAGTAAGTCAATGCAGCCTAAAAAAACGGATCGACTTTCAATGTATTTGATGACGGACCTGTTTATTTCCGTTTTGAATTCACACAACCACATCCTAACAGAACGAATGCATTCTGATGTGCAAAATCAAAAACGGATCAGTTTAATTCCAGTATTAAGATCCTCTGCTGGATTTCAATACCGGAATTAACATCGCAAGTGTGAAAGTAGCCCAACTAACAACTATAACCACTGGTCAGAAGATTACCGTCACTACAATTTATATCATGTACATTTCTAACGGGCCAGAGAATATACATTTTTGAAGGAGTGCTTCTTTAATTTGGCCAATCGTACAAGTCCATTTTGATAGAGAAGCATAAATGAGAACATAAATGTCTTGTAGTCTTCCAAACACAAGATGAAGAAAATAGGCAGCACTCACCACTGGTTCTTGTAAAAGAATGCGATGTCTATCCCCGCCCTGAACGGGGTGCGGGACGACCTCCACTCCGGCGAACCGGAGCGCTTTTACATTTCCTCTGTGTACGTATGTGGTTTATGTTTTGATGTGTGACTGTGGTAATTTCTATATAGGAAAAACCATCAGGTGTTTATTTGAAAGGATCAGAGAACATGAACGGGAAAGGGCTGTCGCAGATTAATTGATCATGTGAGAGAAGTACACAGAGGAAATGTAAAAGCGCTCCGGTTCGCCGGAGTGGAGGTCGTCCCGCACCCAGTTCAGGGCGGGGAAAGACATCGCATTATTTTACAAAAGGGAAAAAAATGGATTATATGTACAGAAGCATTGGGTCAGTTAGGTCTCAATGACCAGAATGATTTAAATGTGTTTTTGTAACTGCATGCTTTCTGTTGTACATTTTTACTGATGGACCCTTATATTTGTGGCGTCTGGTTTGTTAGGGGTTTCCATGACAACTAGACGCCGGGTATAAGAGGCCAGCACGTAGATCCGTGCTTACGTAGTGGCCTGAGGAAGCCCGAGTATTCGTGCGCGAAACTGCCGTCGCCGCTTGCATGTGAATTTGGCAATCTGTTACCCAGCCGCATGAAATCTGCTTACATGAAATAAAAGAAGCAAGAACCAGTGGCGAGTGCTGCCTATTTTCTTCATCTTGTGTTTGGAAGATTTGGATGCCTTGATTTCATGGATTGTGCACCGCTGTGACTGGTTTTCTGGAGGTGTCGAGAGGTGTTTGTCAAGCACTCAGTGTTGTTGGTGTGGACCGGCAGTGCTACCTGTGATTCTATTGTGTGAAATAAATGTCTTGTAGAACAAAGGATCAACATATTAAAATCCATCATCAGACGGTGAGGAGGACCAGAAAGTCAAGTTATACAGATCTATACAGATACAAAGTTGATCCTGGAATTTATATAATGCACAAGACCAACTTTATATGATTGGCAAATCATCCTAAAATAATTAAATGTGGCGACAAACAAAATTTTGTGGGGAGGTATAAAATAAACTTTAAAGAAGTTGTGCAGGCTATATAGAAATATATATATTTTGATGATCTATCGTCAGGATAGGGCATCAATATCTAGCACTACGAGGAACATTTATCATTCCCTGTGCGCCTGAAAAGTGGCGGTAAAAAGTCGCAGGTGACTCCAAAGGATATACATAAATGTCTGACAGATATGGGTATCAACCCAGTGACCTATTGGTTAACATTGTGTAGTTGCACCAAATTTATGAAATGGTGCACATTTTTCATTTATTTGGTGCAACTGCACTGTGTTGTATGACTAGTGATGATTTTTCACATTTTAGCTATTTTCCGCTCTGCTAATCTGTAGTATTACTCTTAGATTTTGGATTTGAGCTGGTCAATGTCGATTGTAAATTTTAACATATTACATGCCCAATTTCAAGTAATCAGGTCTTCGCTAATTTTACAAAAGCAATTAGGGAAGGGAACATTTTTGGAGAGGGTTATTTTTCAGGTATACCAATGGAGGACTTTTGTTTTATTATTAGAATATTTTTAGACCATTCCACTTTTCCACTGTAATCAGGGTTGCTTTTAGCAACATTGGATGCTGGATTCTTCTTGTCTGTTCCAATTATATATAAAAAAAAATTATATATATATATATATATATATATATATATATATATATATATATATATATATATATATACATATACATACATATATACACACACATACACACACACACACATACAGACAAATTAACTATAAGTAAAAAGCAATATAATAAAAACCAAAATATGGAGATTCATACCAATAGTTCGACAAATATTAATGTACAAATCAGAGCCATGATCCCAGCTGTTCACCGAGTGTCCACCTGAGGTCTTTATGAGTGGATTCAAGTCATGTTTTTTGTAATCAGAGTCGAAAACATAGCACGGTACCTGGAAAAAAATAAAAATAAACTGTATATCCTCCTTACCCATACATAGATATCTTTCAAGTTTTTTGATAAAGTTTAGCTAAAAAATGCTGCACAAACTATTACTGAGAAGTCTGAGAAAAGCACAATGATCCTTGTGGCACAAGGACTATGGGGGAATTTATAAAAAGGGATGTTATTGATTTATTTTTGGAGACTGCCTGGGGCCTGGTAAAATAATACAGGCACTTATACTCACCTTTCCAGGCCTCTGCCATTTAATGTTATGAATTTTCCATATACTTTTGCAGCCTGACTTTGGCAGTGTATGGCACATGCCCGCTGATTGGGCTGCAGCAGTGTACAGAACATCAATGCTACAGCCACAATAATACGCAACTGGCACACGTTAAAGGGGTTGTGCAGGCAGTATATATTGATGACCTATCCTCAGGATGATATCTGATCTCCATGCAAGCTCTGCTTCCTCTTCATTACACTGAGCATCGTCTTAATTGCAGCGGCAGCACAGTGTAATTACTCGCTCCATTTACTCGAAGTACTCTGCGTCGCCAAGACTTCCAAGACGACGGGCAGTGTAATAAAGATGATGTAGCGCTCGCATAGAGCGTCACCTTTTTCTCAAACGGCTGATTGGTGGGGGTGCCAGGTGTCGGACCCCCGACGATCAGATATCGATCATAAATATATACTGCCTGCACAACCCCTTTAAACCTGTGAAACTACACCAGCTCCTAGCTGGCATAGATTTCAGCTTCTGCCACAAAGACCTCCTACCCTGTGCAGAAATTGGCACATTATTCTGTTAGTAGTCCATGATACATGACTAGTACTGCACATACAGACTTTATATTTTCCCACTGCCAGCTCTCAAAGCTGTGCTGAAATACACAGTCAGTCAACGCCTCATAATAAATCGGACGCATCTCTGGCCCACCGTCTGCCAGAAACTATATTCTACGCCAGCTAGGGACTGCTGTACACTTTATCAATAACTTACGCCACTTTCTGGCGCAAGTTATAGTAAATCCGGCAGGCCATGGGAAGCCCTGCCTCTTTTTCTCTCTACTTTAGAAAAGTGGAGAGTTAAAAAAAAAAAAAAAAAGTTTAAAATTATGGCGCAAATATGCAGTATGCCATAAATGTTAACTTTTTCATTCCACAATAGTGACATAAAAAAGGTTTGATAAAAGGTCCCCCAGTGAGTTCATGCAAACTAAAGGATCATAAAATGACAGCTACACTGGTCAAATCAGGGCCAGAAGGCAGCAAGATGTAGCCGACAGTTTTCCTTTAAAGGGAATCAGCCACCCTGATTTTGGACTATTATCTACAGTAATACGTGCACAGTACTGCAGGTAAGGACTGCAGATCACTATTATTTTCCTACAGCCTCTGGTTCCCCCGCTGTCAACAATCAAAGCTGCACTGAAAAGCAAAGTGAGGACTGCTGTGCTGTTCTAACATAATGGAGAGGACTCCTGTGTGCATGCGCTGCAGTCCTGACAATGTATTTCAGCGCAGCGCTTAGCCCTGACAGAGGGGAAGTGCTCTGGACTCCATATCTGCAGTACTACTCATGTATTAGTGGAGAGAATGGTCTGGAATCGTGGGGACAGATTCCCTTTAAAGGCCATAGCCACCTTCACAATCCGAATTTATTGTTTTAAAATACATCGAAAATGGAAAAATACATTGTACTCTTTTTAAAAAGTCCTACAAGTTTTGGGTCTTCAGCTCTATGTAGGCCGATATATATCCATGGGAAGCGAAAACAAAAACCCTCTATAATCTTATCCTGCAGTCAAGCTTTCCTCCATCTGCTGCATGCCACTTATCCACATGACTGCAGGACTGTAATTCCTCTATAAAAGTCACCTTACCCAAGTATTAAACTGTGTTATGGGACTCAGATACCCGCCAGCCATACAGACTAGGAGCTATACTCCATCTCAGGCACTCCCAAAGAAACGACTGGAGCATCAGCACGCTTTTCTGACCAGCTGCACTGTCCATTTCAGGGGGGCTCCACATGGCTCCTAGTGAACGGTGGCAGTCCAGCACTAGGACTCCCACTGATCTGATATCACCTATCCACAGGATAGAGGATAACTTTCTAATACCAGAATATCCCTTTAAAAAGGGGTTGTCCGGGTTCAGAGTTGAACCCGGACATATCCCCATTTTCACCCAGGCAGCCCCCCTGACTTGAGCATCGGAGCAGTTCATGCTGTGATGCTCTCCTTGCAAAGGCATTTTCTGGCGTTCTGGTGACGAACCGGGCTCTCCATGGGGACTGCCAAGCCTCTGCCCGGCAGTGTATTATTGTAAATAAAAGAGCCTATGCCCTGCGCGAAACAGCGCAGGGCCAGGGAGAGCATCGGACCATGAAATGCTCCAATGCCAACATCAGGGGGGCTGCCTGGGTGAAATTATGGGTATGTCCGGGTTCAGAACCCCTTTAAGTTGGCCATATACAAAGAACATTAATGATCAAATTATATTACTATTATTAGTTATAACCTTATTATCATTTTCATTCTCAACAATCTTTCTTCTTAGCTGTAGGCATTATAGCACTTTCCTTTCTCACTTAAAATAATGTATAATGTTGTACAATGAATCCTATTGTAGGATTTATTAATTTAATAATGCATTATTCCAGGGGAGCTTTATGACTATGGCTAGCTTAAATCACTTAAGATCACTTCATTGGAAGATCTGATTTGTCACAGTAGCTTTAAACATATTCTTAGACATTTTTCATTCAAAATAAAAAGAGAGCTATCACGGATGATGGCTGCCCATGCACACTGGATTCATGGCAGAGGCCGTACAGGGGCAGCCTCCCCACTTTTTCCCTTACAGCAGATGCCAATGCAAACGGAAACAAGATCAGACATATTAGATTTCAACATGACCAACCCTTAGCCTTGCCTAAAGCGAAATCAACATGAATGTTGGCCTATGTCAAGCATGCATGTTTAAGGGTCATACTATCTTAGGTCTACAACATGTTTAGGTTTAAAATAAATAAATAAATAAAAATCTGCATATATGCACCAGAAATTCTACTAACATATAGGCCCTGAGTAATCAAAATGGGTGTAAAGGAAACCTGATTTTATGGCCAATAGCAACCAATCTGATCCCACCTTTCATATTCCAAAGGAGCTCTGAAAAATGAAAAATAGAGAATCTGATTGGTTGCTATGGGCAACTAAGTCAGGTTTCCTTTACACCAGTTTTGATTAATCAGGGTCATGGGCTGAATCTGCCTTTAGACTAACACTAATCAGACATACCCTTTTGGCGTGTATTTGGCCAGGACATATTTGCAGTCAATGATGCAAAACCAGATCATACCACACATTGCTTAGTATAGATATACAACTGCACATTTCTGGAGCATACCTTCAGCAGAAAGCTTTTAACAGTTCTGCTGGACATAATGCTTTAGGCTAGGTCTACACGACGACATTGTCGCGCAACAATTTTTATAATGGTAGTCTATGGTGTCGCAATGTGACATGCTGCGACGTGACATTCGCAAAAAATCCAGATGCCCTATCTGCCATGCTATTTTATTTACAATTGGCCACAATGACCATTAATGTCCCTGGGCTGACACGTATTATTAATTATAAAATGTAACATTTATTTCTTGTCTTTAAAAATAAAATATATCTAGAACTCTAAAGATTAAAATTATCAGTCATGTCTGCCTACCGTGTATGATAATAACATTGGGTCTGATTGTTAGGTACGTCCATTAGAGGGCACTATACACTGGTAGCTATTGTCTCTTTGCTTGCTTTATTATGGCATCGTCTATACTAAGATAGCTTACACATGTGTCACGCGACACATGTCGTCGTGTAGACCTAGCCTTAGGCCTTTTGCACACAAACTTTTTTTTCCGTTTACGTTCCATTTTTTGCGTTTCGTATACGGTACCATTCATTTCAATGGGTCCGCAAAAAAAAAAAACGGAATGTACTCCGTATGCATTCCGTTTCCGTATTTCCGTTCAAAGATAGAATATGTCCCATTATTGCCCGCAAATCACATTCCATGGCTCCATTTTAGTCAATGGGGCTGTGAAAAACAGAACGGATACGGAATGCTTCCGTATGTCTTCCATATCTGTTCCGTTTTTGCGGAACCATCTATTGAAAATGTTATGCCCAGACCAATTTTTCTATGTAATTACTGTATATGCCATGCTTCAGTTTCCGTTTGCGATCCACCAAAAATGGAAACCAAACGGAAAGAGGGATCGGCAGAACGGAAACAGAAACACTACTGAAACAAAAAACGGATCCATTTAAAACGGACCGCAAAACACTGAAAAAGCTATACGGTCGTGTGCAAGAGGCCTTAAAGGGGTATTCCAGTTGTTAAAAGTTATCCCCTATCCACAGGATAGGGGATAACTATTAGTTCGGTGGGGGTCCTAGTGCTGGGACCCCCACCAATAACAAGAACGGGGGCCACCATACATCCTGCAGCCCCCCTGAAATGAATGGCGCGGCCGGTCGCACATGCACGTGGCTGCTCCATTCATTTCTATGCGAGTTCTGGAGATATCGCTTGGCTATCTCCGGAATTCCTATAAAGTGAACGGAGCAGCAAGGTGCATGCCCGACTGGCCACTCCGTTCATTTCAGGGAATCTGCAACGGGCACGATGCACGGATTCTCGCGATTGCTGGAGGTCCCATAGATCTAATAGTTATCCCCTATTACGTGGACAGGGGATAACTTCTAACAACCGGAATACCCGTTGAAATTTGTGTGAGCCAAGTCTTTTATGTCCATTGTACTTCAATCCAACAGAGATTAGATATATGCACAATGAAATAAGCAAAGAAGACAACTATTTCTGACACACTTTGCTCATAATGGCCACATGGAAGGAAGGAAATACTCAACACTTCCTGATCCCAACTTATGGAAGATCTTATTTGTGGCTTTAAGAAAAATAAAACTCTATGAAAGCCATGCATGCACCATTTTCTGTGTTTTCTCTATTAGCATCTATACCACTACCGCTGTTTTTGGACATTGGCAATTAGTAATATGCAAACCAGACAAACTTACCTCTTTAATTGGTTTAAATTTATTCTTCTTGCAAGCAGGGAATGTTCTCCACTCAAAGTAATGAACACATTCGTCATATTTAATAAATTCAGGGGTACCCTATGATAGGAGCAAATATATAAAGATATTAAATAAAAGAAAATAATTAAGCTCTCATTTTGGCCTAGTACACTTGTCCATTACTTTAAAACCTGCGTGAAAAACATTGTATTATGTTGTTTAAAGGGATTCTGTCACCAAGTTTTGGGCTATAGAGCTGCGGACATGCACGGCTAGATCGCCGCTAGCATGTCCGCCATATACCTGTCCTATAGGGCCGTGTGCTTTTAATTTCTTTAAAAAAGGATTTTATAGATATGTAAATGAGTCTTGTATGTGTCCAAGGGGCTGTACGAACCTTCCTGGAGCCCAGCCACGCCCGCCTGTGAAGGAGCCCAGCACCGCCTATGTCCTCCGAATCTCCTCCTTTCATCAACGATAGATTGCCGTAATCTCGCGATGCGCGAGCTCACGCATGCACAGTTCTTTCCCTGAGGCTGATGCCAGCACAGGGTAGAACACTATACCGGCACTGCGCATGCTCGCGCATCGCGAGATTACGGCAATCTATCGTTGATGAAAGGAGGAGATTCGGAGGACATAGGCGGTGCTGGGCTCCTTCACAGGCGGGCGTGGCTGGGCTCCAGGAAGGTTCGTACAGCCCCTTGGACACATACAAGACTCATTTACATATCTATAAAATCTTTTTTTAAAGAAATTAAAAGCACACAGCCCTATAGGACAGATATATGGCGGACATGCTAGCGGCGATCTAACCGTGCATGTCCGCAGCTCTATAGCCCAAAACTTGGTGACAGAATCCCTTTAAATGTATCAGCAGCTATTACCTTTAATCCTTTCTACCCCGGGCCAGTTTTCACCTTCCTGCCTAAGCCATTTTTTCAAATCTGACATTGTGTCAATTTATTTTTATTACTTTATATAGTTTATTACTTTATATTCCCCATATGTCTACTTTATGTTGGCATCATTTTGTAAATGTAATTTTATTTTTTTCTGGGCGCCGCTCCGTTTGCCCACTGTGGCCCCCGTTGTATTCTCCCGCCTGGTATGCTAATTTTAGCATTGGTACAGGGAGGAGGAGACTGCCCTGTTCCCCAATGGGTGTCTCATTCTCCCTGGCTGTGAGCTGTCCAATCACAGCCAGGGAGAAGGTGAGGTTTTTTTTCTCCCTGGCTGTGATGCTCTCCGCTGCGATTGGACAGCTCACAGCCAGGGAGAATGAGACGCCCATTGAGAAACAGGGCAGTCTCCTCCTCCCTGTACCAATGCTAAAATTAGCATACCAGGCGGGAGAATACAACGGGGGCCACAGCGGGCAAACGGAGTGGCGCCCAAAAAAAATAGGAAGTGCAGTTAGATCCCTGCACTATGCCCTACATATCCTGATACTTAGTTTATAATGTCTGGACCCATGAAAGGTCCTCTTTAAAGCTGCTGACCATTCATAAACTTCTAGAATAAATAACAGAGAATGGCACAACCTAGAATCATAAGAATCCAGAATTGCTATTACATGGGGAATGCAAGTAGTTACTACAATAGATGTCTGGAGAGGTGACAGGTGCTCTTTAAAAGGGAATCTACCACCTCTGATAAGTCCTAATAAGTACAGTAAAACATGTATAGAACTCCTGCCACTGACTCCAGGTCAGTAATTTGTATATCGTGTGACACAGTGAGAGGTTTTGTCTGGGAAAACAGGTATTTTCCTCCCAGCATGTGCTGCTGGGCTAATTTACAGGTCAAATACCGGACCGGATTTTAAGTGCTGGTCTGGGTTTTGGCAGCACCTGGCTGTCCTTAAATAGGCAGCTGGGCTCAGAAGCCAGGTCTCTGTGTTGGGATCTGGGAGCCTTGTGTCTGGATGAAGGCTTGCTACCTGTTTGCCGTGAAAACAGGTTGGTGCTGCTATGGTCAAGGACTCTTTGATGCAGAATTGCTGCATGGTGTGAATTAACACCAAAACAGCAAAGTGACTTATGAATGCTTGTTTTCTCACTTGCCTAAAGTATGAATAAAACACTGAACTGTTTGATCCAAAGAACTTGTTGTTGCCTCTATACTGCGTCCGCTAATCCTGTCTACCAGAGCAAAACCCCACAATCGATACACACACCAATTCCCCCGCAGTCATGAAAGCTGCAGCACTACTCTACAGAATCAGCCTGCGATCGATTCTTCCAGGAAAGATTGAGGTGGATGCTATAGGAGGCAGAAATCGTCTCCATGCATTCAGGACCAGATGGAAACACTTGGCCATAGAATAAAATTTAAAAAAAAAAGGATAGAAAGGAAAACCAGGTCGCCATAACCAATTTTCTAGCTGCCATGACCACCAGGTTTTGCCCAGACAGGTACATACAGATACATTCATAAAAGCATACAACACATTTGAAGCCATACAAAGAAAAATCTCACAGACAATAATTGGAAAAACAAAAAGGAGAAAGAATGCCTGCATTAAACACTGACCAATGACTTCCCGCACAATAAGTTGATGACACTTTGGATTTTATGCTCGGAGCCCGGACAACTTTCGGTAGTATTAAATACAAGGACATTATCGCTAAACTGGGCCGGCAAAGTTCCTGAAAAAAAAAAAAAAAAAAACACATTTTAAAGTGCAAAAATTATATTCTCTCTTCTTAAAGGGTTTGTTCCATGAAAAATGTTCTACATTTGTTCAAATCAGCACCTGGATATGAATAGTTTTGTAATTTTCTTCAATTAAAACTTTAGTATTGCCACCAAGTTTTTCAATAAAATCTGTATAGTGCCACCTGCTGTTTGTTATTTTCCTTATTTCTCTGTCCACCTCTGTAACAGTTTTGAGGTGGACACACATGCTCAGTCTCATCCTTCAACCGCCACCAGCTGTATCTACTCTGATAGGTACTGGGAGAGAGCAGCGACAAAATGGCCATGCCTCCTGAGCTGCAAGCCTGAAGAACACGCCTCCTGAGCTGCAAGCCTGAAGAACACGCCTCCTGAGCTGCAAGCCTGAAGAACACGCCTCCTGAGCTGCAAGCCTGAAGAACACGCCTCCTGAGCTGCAAGCCTGAAGAACACGCCTCCTGAGCTGCAAGCCTGAAGAACACGCCTCCTGAGCTGCAAGCCTGAAGAACACGCCTCCTGAGCTGCAAGCCTGAAGAACACGCCTCCTGAGCTGCAAGCCTGAAGAACACGCCTCCTGAGCTGCAAGCCTGAAGAACACGCCTCCTGAGCTGCAAGCCTGAAGAACACGCCTCCTGAGCTGCAAGCCTGAAGAACACGCCTCCTGAGCTGCAAGCCTGAAGAACACGCCTCCTGAGCTGCAAGCCTGAAGAACACGCCTCCTGAGCTGCAAGCCTGAAGAACACGCCTCCTGAGCTGCAAGCCTGAAGAACACGCCTCCTGAGCTGCAAGCCTGAAGAACACGCCTCCTGAGCTGCAAGCCTGAAGAACACGCCTCCTGAGCTGCAAGCCTGAAGAACACGTCTCCTGAGCTGCAAGCCTGAAGAACACGCCTCCTGAGCTGCAAGCCTGAAGAACACGCCTCCTGAGCTGCAAGCCTGAAATCAATTTAGTTGAGCAAAAGCAGCCATGAATAGGGAGAGCTCTGGATCCATGTGAAGCACAGGGCTGGTTCTAGCTTTGTTACATTATCATACTATATTAAGCTTGATTTTTACATTAATCACGAGTTAACCCCTTTAATAAACAGGCATGTGTGGATCATTTGAGCAAGGAGGAGCATGTACAGTACAACCTAAAAGTTCTTACAGTACAAATGAATAAACTGCTGTGTATCAGCATATAGCCCCTGAATGAATGGAAGCAGAGCAGCTCATGTGGTTTGTGACAGTCATTTTGTTAAGTAGATTCCTGTCTACAAGCCATTAATTAGCCTTAATTTGTATGAGTGGCACCCATACTGTTAGGCTAGCTTCACACTAGAGCTAAAATTTTCATAAGAGTTCATAACATCTGGCATAGCTTGCAGCGGTATTTGTCCGTCTGAATCTTGGCGCTAATGCTGGAAACAGGCCGGATCACATTATTGTCAACGGGACTGACGGCACTCTGGCAGTTTCCAGCGATGCCAGATACGATAAAATCCTGCAGGCTGTTCCTCTATCGTAAATATAAGACACAAAGAAAGTTTCTGTGCGATATCAGGAGCGGTTAAAGCAGCAGTCCCAAAAAAAGGAGTATGGTAACGCCCCAGATCAAGCTAAGGCGAAACCCGGGTCGGGCATCTATATACGCTTTTTACCAATGGATGTTTGTAAGTACAATAAATCTTACTGAATATTAAACACCCTGGGTATTGCACTATGTTCTGTTTCTCCTGAAGGAGAGAAAAAAATTTGCTGGTCGGTATCGGGATATTGGAGATGCACTGGTGATATCGTGGAATCTCCATAGAATCTTCCTGTGAGTGAAACTCCTGCCTGTGGAAACCTACCGCGGACCCATCTACATGTACTTTTGTTCCTCTATCGTAACTGCCTGCTGGAACAGTTTAGCGCTAGTGCAGGGATGGCCAACCTGAGGCTCTCCAGATGTTGCAAAACCACAACTCCCATCATGCCCGGACTGCAAACAGTTATCGGCCTACAGCAGGGCATGGTGGAAATTGTAGTTTTACAACAGCTGGAGAGCCTCAGGTTGGCCACGCCTGCGCTAGTGTGTGAAACTAGCCTTATATGGATAGGAGTCTTTTGGGGAGATTTATAAAACAGTCGAAAAGAAAAACAGATTTTCTTGGCTATAGCAAGTAATTAGAGATGAGTGAATTTCTGCTTATGAAATTTGTCCACACTTCGCGTTTGGTAGTAAAAAGGTGAATTGCGTTATG
Organism: Bufo bufo; assembly: GCF_905171765.1. Taxonomy (NCBI): domain Eukaryota; kingdom Metazoa; phylum Chordata; class Amphibia; order Anura; family Bufonidae; genus Bufo; species Bufo bufo. The sequence goes on along the minus strand of NC_053392.1, from coordinate 464,503,792 downwards.
GATTCTGTTACCACGGACCATAACGCAATTCTCTGATGGAATGCATAAAGGAATACCTTTAGAGGCATTCCGTTATTCATTCCGTCATAATAGAAGTCTATGGGCTGCAAAACGGAGCCGTCCCGTTTCAGTTATGCAGGAGAGGACTCCCCTGCATAAAGGAAACGGGACAAATCAGTTTTGCAGCCCATAGACTTATAATTTGCATTCCGTCATAGAATTGCGTTATGGTCCGTGGTAACGGAAACCATAACGCAATTCACCTTTTACCACCAAACGAAGTGTGAACGAATTTTAAAATAAAAAATTCGCTCATCTCTACAAATAACCACAGCATAGTTTTCATTTCATATTCTAATCTTCCAAAATAAAAGTGGTGCTGTGATTGGCTGGGATGGGCAGTTTTTATAAATATGCCATCTTTATGTATGCTCTATATACATGCGGTTTCTTTTCCACATTACACAAGCCATATGCAGGGTGACACTTCTGCGAGATCTCATTGAGCTGGTAATTGTTCGACCATTCTGACAGATTCCCCCAACTTAAACCCCAAATCTTAACATAAAATTACAGTTTTTTAGTCAATCTTACCCACCTATAGCTACGGGTGGGTTTGCAGTCTTCACATAACACACATTTAAAGGGTCAGTGAGTTTTCATAAAGACATATCCAAGGTTTTGGTCGGGGGGGGTCTCAGTGCTCATCTCTAGAATGAGGAGAGAAAAGCTCTCACATATCAGAATCCAGATAGACCTATAGACTTTCTATCGAGTCCATCTCACTTCCTTTCTTGCCCTGAGGAGAGAGCACGATATGCGAGCGCATGTCTCTCCTCGTTCTTGCAACTGGTGGGGGTCCCAGTATTTTGTACCCTCACCAATAAAAACTTTTCATATGCTTCTATCAGATATTAAAAGCTTCATGAAAACTCAGTGACCCTCAGGTGTCCATACACCGGCCAGTGATGTCAGACTGACACTCATTCGGTCTACAGCTATTACTCAAGACCTCTTCCATACACGTCAGAACAAAATACAACAACATAAAACAGTAAAAACAGGCTAGAGCTAGTGTCCACTGTACTCTGATATTTCATCACAACATACAGTCAGGGCCGCCATCAGGGGGGTAAAGCCGATACCCCAGTAAGGGGCCCGGACCCCGGGGGGGCCCGGCCGGTCCCGAGCCATATTTTTATTTTTGTGTCAGTGTGTTAACTTTGCATTTTCAAGCGCCGCCCAGCTCATCAATATTCACTTCGCTGGGCGGCTTCTGCTGTCTCCGACGCTCCGAGATCCCGCGCATGCCCAATAGAAAGCTATGGGCATCGGCCTCACTTGCAGCTTCTGGGCATGCGCGGGATACCTTGCCCGGCACTCCCAGTGGCCACAATGATACTGCGCCTGCGTCCTGGGTGTCGGAGTCTGGTAACTTTAACCGGGCCACTGTTTATTATTTTGAAAAGGTCTTTGGGCTAAGAAGACCATGGCTTCCTGAGACAGAAAGCTAGCCCATCACCAGAAGCTGACATTCTGCTAGGTTGTAGGAGAGAGCCAGCTTGATCTGCATATTTGAGCATCTGTTGCTGGGCTAGCTCGAGGATGGCCTGCCTTTCAACATTGGGGTGTGCAGTACGCAAAAACCTGAGGTATCTGCAAATATTTTGTTGTATATTGACATGTAATGTTATGTATTGGCCATTTGTTTCAGCAGAGAAGGTATGGTTGGAAAAGGTTGGCTGGACCAGGTATAATCTGTATGTATTCATAAAACATAACATTTATTTAATTTTGTTAAATAGAAGGTCCTAAAGATAATAAGTGATAATAAAAGTACAAGGAATTACTTCCTGTCATACAATTAATGTAGTACAGGAAAATCAATAGTAGTAAGAACTATAGTGCACGGCAGCACTCAAAACTACTTTTGTCCTACCACTTTGTTGAATGGTTCCAGGATGCAGCCATTGTCTTGGGAGATGAAGAGATCCTTTCGTAATATAATCCAAAATGCAGCAACAGATTACGGAGTTAGGTGCAGAGTATCCCTTCTAATGCCCTATGCTGTGGATACGGAACAAACCCTAATAACTTATGAATCAGAGCAGCCTAACCACAGGGCACTTGTCCTAAAAAGGGTGACCCCGTATGGAACCTTTCCCTCAGTTACTGGCCCTAATAAGATCCCTATCCTAATCCCTACGTGCACATTTGTTCAGAGAAAAACTAATCAGGGGAAATAAAGAGGACATTGGGCAAAAATACATATTAGTGAGCTACATGTTCAGCCTGAAAAATGACATAAAGCTCAAAGGTAGAGGTTCCTGATATAATAACCTCACACACAGCAGATGAATACACTTCGCCTCCAGACATAGGGGCATGATGTCACCCCTGTATTCATCTGCTGGCACCTTCAATTTTCTTCCCTGCGAGAAGTTTCTGCTTCTTCCCGAGAACTTTCCTCATTCTATATATGCGGGGAAGAGTAACCGCAGCCCTCCCATCACCTGCCTGGACAATCCCTTTAAAACCGCCACCGGCAACTTTTTGTTCCTGGGAAAGCTGGGTGATAACCAGTATGGTCGCCATTATGTCCATGGCGATTGTCATACAGCTTTCCTTGACGCCTGAATGATAACCCATAATGTGCCATGGTAACTGGGCAGCCCTGCCATTGAGGAAAGCTGGGTCTTTATATATTAATATTATATAGGCCTGCAAATTCTTTTGACCCCATATTTGTCTCTGGGAAAGCTGGGTGACCACCACAACAGTGCAACATGACGGGTGACACAGGGGTAGTCATCCAGCTTTTCTAATACACTCAGTGGCAGACCTGCTATGTGGTATTACAAAGGCCCTAAGGGGCCCCAACCACACATGGCAGAGCCCTGATACAGATTTTGCATTGGGCTTTAGTTACCCCCTTGCATTACTATGCAGCCTGCCATTCAGGATTCTGGGAAAGCTGGGTAACCGCTACAAGTCTATCTATGGTCTGGGATCAGAACTGTTCACTATCCTGTAACCAGGGGCAACGAGAAACAATGTAACAGCCTCGCCACATTGTTTCACATGTCCTCAGAAATGTGCATTAGGCCTGGACGTCGGTGCCCGCGGGCAGTGCCAGCTTTCTGCATGGCTTAGTGCATTATGCCGCATTATTCCAACCCATTCATCCTCCCCTAAAATTCTGCAGGACCTAGGGGTCCATTATACCTTAATGGGCACAGTAGAACCCCCTCCCCCAGCACCATTCATCCCACAGGGCATAAGTCCTCATGTGAACAATGGGAATGCTCTGTTCCTGGAAAAGCTGGGTGACAAATAATGGCCCTTTTACCCTCCCATAAGGGTTGTTACTCACCTTTCCCTCATTAGTTACAACCCTGCTCCAGAATCACAGGCAGATTTCCCATTCAGGACTCTGGGAAAGCTGAGTGACAGACCCAAATTGACCGCATAGATTTTGCATGGGGGGCATTAGATTATTTTCTATACACGTGAAGGGTACAGTCACTCACATGGAGGGTCATGGCAGTCCTGCCAACAGCAGCCCTATGTAAGGGACACGCTGCTAGTTTACTGCTTCTGCAAACATTCCCTCCCAGTCAGGTTCACACAGCATATACAGGGCAGAAATAATACAGCACAGGTGGTCTGAGTTCTGATGTGTGTGACCCACTAACCAATAGATACAGAATTGTGAAGAAGAAACACAGATCCCCCATAACAATGTCATCCACAGATCCCCCATAACAGTGTCATCCACAGATCCCCCATAACAGTGTGTCATCCACAGATCCCCCATAACAGTGAGTCATCCGCAGATTCCCCATAAGTGTGTCATTCACAGATCCCCCATAACAGTGCGTCATCCACAGATCCCCCATAACAGTGCGTCATCCACAGATCCCCCATAACAGTGCGTCATCCACAGATCCCCCATAACAGTGTGTCATCCACAGATCCCCCATAACAGTGTGTCATCCACAGATCCCCCATAACAGTGTGTCATCCACAGATCCCCCATAACAGTGTGTCATCCACAGATCCCCCATAACAGTGTGTCATCCACAGATCCCCCATAACAGTGTGTCATCCACAGATCCCCCATAACAGTGTGTCATCCACAGATCCCCCATAACAGTGTGTCATCCACAGATCCCCCATAACAGTGTGTCATCCACAGATCCCCCATAACAGTGTGTCATCCACAGATCCCCCATAACAGTGTGTCATCCACAGATCCCCCATAACAGTGTGTCATCCACAGATCCCCCATAACAGTGTGTCATCCACAGATCCCCCATAACAGTGTGTCATCCACAGATCCCCCATAACAGTGTGTCATCCACAGATCCCCCATAACAGTGTGTCATCCACAGATCCCCCATAACAGTGTGTCATCCACAGATCCCCCATAACAGTGTGTCATCCACAGATCCCCCATAACAGTGTGTCATCCACAGATCCCCCATAACAGTGTGTCATCCACAGATCCCCCATAACAGTGTGTCATCCACAGATCCCCCATAACAGTGTGTCATCCACAGATCCCCCATAACAGTGTGTCATCCATTATCCCCCATAACAGTGTGTCATCCACAGATCCCCCATAACAGTGGGTCAACCACAGATCCCCCATAACAGTACTATCCACAGATCCCCCATAACAGTCTCATCCACAGATCCCCCATAACAGTGTGTCATCCACAGATCCCCCATAACAGTGTGTCATCCACAGAGCCCCATAACAGTGTGTCATCCACAGATCCCCATAACAGTGTGTCATCCACAGATCCCCATAACAGTGTGTCATCCACAGATCCCCATAACAGTGTCATCCACAGATCCCCATAACAGTGTGTTATCCAAAGATCCCCATAACAGTGTGTTATCCAAAGATCCCCATAACAGTGTGTCATCCACAGATCCCCCATAACAGTGTCTTCCACAGATCCCCCATAACAGTGTCATCCACAGATCCCCCATAACAGTGTCATCCACAGATCCCCCCATAACAGTGACTGGAGCAGACCTGCTGATAAACACAGCTAGGCCACCACCAGTCAAGGTAAAAACTTAGTTGTCAATAATGTAATGTAGTGTAGGGGGCCAAGTAATGTTTTGAGGCCAAAATGGCAAAGATGACCACCAAGAATATCTAGAATATCTAAAATTAGCTGGTCAAGTAAAACGTTGCATGAAGCAATCATTAAATAGGTGGCTGACAAAAAGGGGCGGGTTAAAGGGTGTGGTCAATGGGCTCCAGGGGGGCAGCAAAATTAGCTTTCGCCTAGGGGGGGGGGGCATGGGGGGCCCAGGCCTTGAGCTGTGTAAGGGGCCCCAAAATTTCTGATGGCAGCCCTGCATACAGTAGGCTTATAAAAAGTTCTACTCTGCTAACCGATAGAAGAAAGTTTTCCATCTGTGTTTTTTTATTTTCTATATGTTGCTATGGTGTTGCAAGCAACTGCATTGAATTGTGCTGACTCTGGATATACAGTACAAGCATCTAGGAACCTGGGATGGAAGGATTAGTGTCCACCTATGTGGACATATTTGTCCTCTCCTCCAAAAAGTCCTGGCCCTCGTATTTTATATTTCCACACTCTCCCTCCTTGGTTGTCAGAGGTGCTTTATAAGCTGTGTTCACATCACATTTTCGTCCCACTCTTAACTTAAAGGGGTTTTCTCATGTCAGACAATGGGGGCATATCGCTAGGATATGCCTCCATGGTCTTATAGGTGCGGGTCCCACCGCTGGGACCCGAACCTATATCTAGAACGGAGACCCAAAAGTGAAGGAGAGCGCACTGGACATGCGCAGCCGCCCTCCATTCATTTCTATGCGGCCGCCGAAAATAGCCGAGCACTGGCTCGGCTATTGCCGTCTTCCCTATAGAAATGAATGGGAGCATGGGCCGCGCATGCGCGTCACACTCCCATTCACTTCTATGGGAGAGGCAGGGATTAGCGCTTGGTGGTGGACAGACCCCGGGAAATCTAGGGTCCTCCAGCCACAGGGCTCCCCGCTCCATTCTCGATATAGATGCGAGTCCCAGTGGTGGGACCCACACCTATCAGACAATGGGAATACCCCTTTAAAGATCAGGAAAAAAACACAAGTATGGAAAACTATGGCATCCCATGCACTTTAAAAAAAAAAAAAAAAAAACATACACAGGACTCTGCAAAATGTTTAGGCAGCTGTGCAAAAATACTGCAAAGAATGCTTTAAAAATAAAAGGAGTTAATAGTTTATTTTTATCAACTGAAAGCAAAATGAATGAAAAAAAGTGAAATTCAAATCACTATTTCATTTGGCTTCCCTTTTCCTTCAAAACAGTATTAGCTCTTCTTGGTACACATACACCTGACTACGAAATCCATAACTTTGAGTATGTTTAACCAATTATATCAACCAGGTGACAATGATTTCATTTTCACAGGTAGGCTCAAACAGTCTGTAACTGAAATAGAAACTGCTGTGTAGGACGCTTAAAAAAGGGAGGAAAACAGCCGAAATCTGCTACAAAGGTGAGGTTGTGGAAGACAGTTTCAAGTTACAGGTCATACACCTCGGTAAGACTGAGCACTACAACAAGACACAAGGTACTTACACTGCATCAGCAAGGTTTCTCCCAGACAAAGATATTAAAGCAGACTGATGTTTCAAGATTGTCAAGCTCTTTTGAAGAAGAAGAAAGAAAAGGGCAAGGCTGAGAACCGCTGACGCAGTGGTCACCCAAGGAAACTTAGTGCAGCAGATGTAAGACGCACGATGCTTAGTTCACCTCAAAATTGGAAGAAATCTATACATTTGGCTTGAAAACAAGGCCAAGCAACTCAACTATGTACAAAATGGCAGTAGGGACTGCTACTCAGACTGCTGTAGTCTGAACTACTGGACTACTAGAAATTTGAAATATTTGGTAGTAACAGGAGGCAGTTTGGTAGCCAAAGGGCTGGACATTGGTACAACAATTTATTTCTGCAGGCAACAGTAAGGGTCCATTCACACGTCCGCATCCGTTCCATAAATTGCGGAACGGGTGCGGACCCATTCATTCTCTATGGGGCAGGAATGGATGCGGACAGCTCCCCCGATCTTCCGGTCCGCAGCTCCGGAAAAAAATAGATGTCCTATTCTTGTCCACAATTTTGGACAAGAATAGGCAGTTCTATGGGGGTGCCGGCTGGGTGTATTATGGATTAGCAATTTGTGGATCTGCAATACACAACAGATGTGTGAATGGACCCTTTAGCATAGTGTAGGTTCCTGGCAAGTTTCGGGCTGCATTTCAGCAAATGGGAGTTGAGGATTTGGTCTGGCTTAATGGTGTCATCAGTGCGAAGAATACAGGTAAATACTTAGCAATCATCATCAGGGAGGCATCAGATTGGCTCTAAATTTATTCTGCAGCAGGACAAAGACCCCAAACATACAACCAAGACCATGAGGAACCGTCTTCAGCATAAAGAACAGGGAGTCCTGGAAGTGATAATATCTCCACAGAGCCCCGATATCCACATCAGAGTGTGTCTGGTATTTCATTAAGAGACATAAGGATTTTAGCAAGGCTACTTCGACAGACGATCTCTGGTTACTTCTCCAAGATGTTTGGAACAACCACCCTGAAGAGTTTCTCTCCTCCCCCCACCCCCAACATCTGCTATAGTGGGACAGTCAGGACAACCTCATAAGATGATCGACTGGTCTTGCCAAAATCGGTGGGTTGGCCAACATTCATCTAATATGTATTGCCACCTTTAGTGTTAGCATTATAAAACAGTTAATGAAACTATAGATGGTGGAAAATCATCTGGCACCTGGAAAGGAAGCGATAATATAGCGATTATATGGTTTTCCACTTACCAACTGACTGAAAAGTATTCTCCTTCATGTCATGAGCAGAAATGGCGCATTCAGTGTTCGCACAATCGCTTGAGTGTAAACTTTCACAGAGATTTATTTTGTAGTGCACATTTTTCTCATCGTCCAACGCTTCCCATGTGTGCCTGTGTAGAAAAATGCAAAGGGTTCCTACTTGCAGCATTGTAAAACACGGTAATGCCTTAATAAAAACAGCCTTTTATTCCTAATACAGAACACAGTTATACATTGCATAGTAACTTATGGGGTCATTTATCAAACTGGTGGAAAGTAGAACTGGCTTAGTTGCTCATAGAAACCAATCAGAGTCCACTTTTCATTTTTGACAGCTACTTTGGAAAATGAAAGGTGGAATCTGTTTGGTTGCCATGGGCAACTAAGCCAGTTTTTTTTATGTATTTATTTTATGCACTTATATAGCGCTACTATATTCCACAGACATTAGCATCACATTGTCCCCAATGGGGCTCACAATCTAAGGTTCTTATCAGTATGTCTTTGGAGTGTGGGAGGAAACCGGAGTACATTTATCAGTGTTTGGGCTCATGCACACGGCCGTTGCCCGGCCGTGCCTGTATTGCGGCCCACAAACAGTGGGTCCGCAATATACTGGCACTGGCCATGTGCACACTGTATCACGAATGCAGACCCATTCAATAGGTCCACAATCCAAGAGATACGGTACAGTGTCAAATGCTTTGGAGAAGTCCAGACATATGACATCCATTGATTCACCGCTGTCAAGTCTACAACTTAGGGCTCTTTCACACTTGCGTTGTCCGGATCCGGCATGTACTCCATTTGCCGGAATTACACGCCGAATCCGGAAAAAGGCAAGTGAACTGAAAGCATTTGAAGACGGATCCGTCTTCAAAATGCGTTCAGTGTTACTATGGCAGCCAGGACACTATTAAAGTCCTGGTTGCCATAGTAGTAGTGGGGAGCGGGGGAGCAGTATGCTTACAGTCCGTGCGGCTCCCGGGGCGCTCCAGAATGACGTCAGAGCGCCCCATGCGCATGGATGACGTGTCCATGCGATCACGTGATCCATGCGCGTGGGGCGCCCTAACGTCACCCTGGAGCGCCCGGGGAGCCGCACGGACGGTAAGTATACTGCTCCCCCGCTCCCCACTACACTTTACCATGGCAAACAGGACTTTAGCGTCCTGGCAGCCATGGTAACCATTCAGAAAAAGCTAAACGCCTGATCCGGCAATGCGCCGAAACGAAGTTTAGCTTAAGGCCGGATCCGGATTAATGCCTTTCAATGGACATTAATTCCGGATCCGGCCTTGCGGCAAGTGTTCAGGATTTTTGGCCGGAGCAAAAAGCGCAGCATGCTGCGGTATTTTCTCCGGCCAAAAAACGTTCCGGTCCGGAACTGAAGACATCCTGAACGGATTTCTCTCCATTCAGAATGCATTAGGATAATCCTGATCAGGATTTTTCCGGCATAGAGCCCCGACGACTGAACTCTATGCCGGAAGAAAAGAACGCAAGTGTGAAAGAGCCCTTAGCTCCTCATAAAAACTGATATTGCTGATGCGCTTATTTTCATTGAGATACTCCAGGATAGCATCTCTTAGTAAACTTTAAAACATTTTACCCATAAACAGATGTTAAACAGAACCATGCGAATATAAAAAAAAAAATATATAAAAAATGAAATAAAATAAAAAAAAAAAGAGATAAAAATACAGCCTAAACACATAAAAAGCACCTTGGGTATAAGTCAGTGATGGAAAAAAATAAAATAAAATACTATAAATTAGAGAACTTTCGCACTTGCGGCAGAGGTATTGCAGTCCATGTCAATTGAAAATATCTGATTTGCAAATAGGCCATGTGACCAAAGAATATAGAGTCATCGGCCTAGGTAGAGACAGCGATGCCCCCAGAGTGCCATGACCTTTTTAAAAAAAGCTGATCGGCAGAGGTCTTTGAGAGATGGACTCCACCATTCAGAGATTGAAGGCTTATCCTGAGGTCATCAATACTGAATTCCTGGAAACCCCTTTAGTATTGGAAAGCAAGCGTACCATGTCAGAAGACAGCTAAAATCTTGTGGTAAAAGCTGGTGGCCGATCAGGTTCAGCCAGTGGATGTGGGCCTGAAGACCTTCTACAGACATTAAAAGAAAACTTCTTGGTGCAGCCAAGGGGTAACATATTCGATCAAAACAAAGCTGCGATAAATAGCAATGGTTATTCCCATACATGTTCTACAAACCCAATCTGAAAGGAGCCTTCGAGCTTTATATCAAAGTTTATCACTGCATAGATGAAAAGATTAAATTCATCACCATTTGCAAAATATTAGTTTGCGGTCAGTGAATGAGAATATATCAAAGGCAGCAAACCAGGCCATAACAAGTCCTGCATTCAGCTGCGAAGTGGAAGCAATTGTATCTAAGGGATGGTCTGTGAGCTAATTACATCTGCACAAATAACCCGTTCCCGCAAAAGGTTATACCTGTACGGCACAGGCTCCGAAGGTCAGCCCATGTTATCTGCGGTGGGAACTACAATCCATCCCGCAAAAAAATTAAGTGACTTTATGATTCAAAAGTAATAAAACATAAAAAATGTATATAATACAATTGTTGTACATTCATTACTGAATCAGCCCACTGAATCTAACATTAACGTTTCATTTTTACCGCACAAGAACATAAAACTTTTTTTTTTAAAAACACAGAATAGCAGTTTTTTGTTAATCCTGCTTCCCTCTTGGCTCTTTGGCTATACTGAATGCTCTGACTGAGAAAGTCGAGCAAGACTGTTTGCCCTGCTTTAAGTCCAAAGAAAAGAGGAAGTTAAAGAGCCAGGTCAGGAAGTAGAATACATGGAGTTACAAAAAAAGCGTCAAAAAATGACATCCAGAAAACCATACACCAGTTTTTTGGCACAAAATAAGATTTACATGTAGGCTGTTAAAACACAATAAAAATAAATAATGATAGTGTTCCTTTAAAGGGAACTTGTCATCAACTTTATGCTACCCATAATAAAGGCAGCATGAAGTGGAGACAGTTGAGTTGATTTCAGAGGTCTGTCATTTATAAGTTTAAAAGTAAGTCGTTGCCGAGAACTAACATCACAATCATTGCAGACTGGGCCTGGAAAAGAGTCTCGGCCACCTGAGAAGAGTCATGGTTATTTATGAATTCTTGCTCTTCTTGCCCACCTGCTGATGTCTGACAGTCTTCTACCTAGTTTTCTCCCCTTCTCTCTAGGAGAGAACTGCCAATCATCAGCAGATGGGTGAGAGAGCAGGAGATTATGAATAACCAGGACTCTTCTCAGGTAGATTTGACTCTTTTCCAGGCCTGGGCTGCAATGATTATGATGCTGGTTCTCAGCAACCACTTACTTTTAGCTCATGAGTGACACACCGCTGACATCAGCATTTCTGTCACTATTTATGCTGCACTCAGTGAGGTCAACATAAAGTTGATGACAGGTTCCCTTTAAGTGCCGTAAAAATAACAAAGTTAACTTTAATGTTTGGCTCCAAATAAAGTACTAACTTTTTCTTATGTTTTACTACTTTTGGGAAAAAGAAAAAAAAACAGGTTTTATGTAAATAAGTACCATAATCTTTGTGGTGCTATAATACAAGGATCATTACTTTATTTTTCCATGAATGTCGCCATGAGGGATATTTATTTTAGAGGAAGGTTTGAAGTTTGTTTTCTGCCTTTTTTAACCACCTCAGCCCCCAGTGCTTAAACACCCTGAAAGACCAGGCCACTTTTTACACTTCTGACCTACACTACTTTCACCGTTTATTGCTCGGTCATGCAACTTACCACCCAAATGAATTTTACCTCCTTTTCTTCTCACTAATAGAGCTTTCATTTGGTGGTATTTCATTGCTGCTGACATTTTTACTTTTTTTGTTATTAATCAAAATTTAACGATTTTTTTGCAAAAAAATTAAATTTTTCACTTTCAGTTGTAAAATTTTGTAAAAAAAAAACGACATCTATATATAAATTTTGCTCTTAATTTATTGTTCTACATGTCTTTGATAAAAAAAAAATGTTTGGGTAAAAAAAAAATGGTTTGGGTAAAAGTTATAGCGTTTACAAACTATGGTACAAAATGTGAATTTCCGCTTTTTGAAGCAGCTCTGACTTTCTGAGCACCTGTCATGTTTCCTGAGGTTCTACAATGCCCAGACAGTACAAACACCCCACAAATGACCCCATGTCGGAAAGTAGACACCCTAAGGTATTCGCTGATGGGCATAGTGAGTTCATAGAACTTTTTATTTTTTGTCACAAGTTAGCGGAAAATGATTATTTTTTTTTTTTTTTCTTACAAAGTCTCATATTCCACTAACTTGTGACAAAAAATAAAAAATTCTAGGAACTCGCCATGCCCCTCATGGAATACCTTGGGGTGTCTTCTTTCCAAAATGGGGTCACTTGTGGGGTAGTTATACTGCCCTGGCATTCTAGGGGCCCAAATGTGTGGTAAGGAGTTTGAAATCAAATTCTGTAAAAAATGACCAGTGAAATCCGAAAGGTGCTCTTTGGAATATGGGCCCCTTTGCCCACCTAGGCTGCAAAAAAGTGCCACACATGTGGTATCTCCGTATTCAGGAGAAGTTGGGGAATGTGTTTTGGGGTGTCATTTTACATATACCCATGCTGGGTGAGAGAAATATCTTGGCAAAAGACAACTTTTCCCATTTTTTTATACAAAGTTGGCATTTGACCAAGATATTTCTCTCACCCAGCATGGGTATATGTAAAATGACACCCCAAAACACATTCCCCAACTTCTCCTGAGTACGGAGATACCAGATGTGTGACACTTTTTTGCAGCCCAGATGCGCAAAGGGGCCCATATTCCTTTTATGAGGGCATTTTTAGACATTTGGATCCCAGACTTCTTCTCACGCTTTAGGGCCCCTAGAATGCCAGGGCAGTATAAATACCCCACATGTGACCCCATTTTGGAAAGAAGACACCCCAAGGTATTCAATGAGGGGCATGGCGAGTTCATAGAAAAAAAAATTTTTGGGCACAAGTTAGCGGAAATTGATTTATTTTTTTTTTTTCTCACAAAGTCTCCCTTTCCGCTAACTTGGGACAAAAATTTCAATCTTTCATGGACTCAATATGCCCCTCACGGAATACCTGGGGGTGTCTTCTTTCCGAAATGGGGTCACATGTGGGGTATTTATACTGCCCTGGCATTCTAGGGGCCCTAAAGCGTGAGAAGAAGTCTGGAATATAAATGTCTAAAAAATTTTACGCATTTGGATTCCGTGAGGGGTATGGTGAGTTCATGTGAGATTTTATTTTTTGACTCAAGTTAGTGGAATATGAGACTTTGTAAGAAAAAAAAAAAAATTCCGCTAACTTGGGCCAAAAAAATGTCTGAATGGAGCCTTACAGAGGGGTGATCAATGACAGGGGGGTGATCAATGACAGGGGGGTGATCAGGGAGTCTATATGGGGTGATCACCCCCCTGTCATTGATCACCCCCCTATAAGGCTCCATTCAGATGTCCGTATGTGTTTTGCGGATCCGATCCATGTATCCGTGGATCCGTAAAAATCATACGGACATCTGAATGCAGCCTGACAGGGGGGGTGATCAATGACGGGGGGGGTGATCAATGACAGGGGGGGTGATCAGGGAGTCTATATGGGGTGATCACCACAGTCATTGATCACGCCCCTGTAAGGCTTTATTCAGACGTCCGTATGCGTTTTGCGGATCTGATCCATCTATCAGTGGATCCGTAAAAATCATGCGGACGTCTGAATGGAGCTTTACAGGGGTGTGATCAATGACAGGGGGTGATCAGGGAGTCTATATGGGGTGATCAGGGGTGATCAAGGGTGAATAAGGGGTTAATAAGTGACGAGGGGGGGGGGTGTAGTGTAGTGGTGCTTGGTGCAACATATTACTGAGCTACCTGTGTCCTCTGGTGGTCGATCCAAACAAAGGGGACCACCAGAGGACCAGGTAGCAGGTATATTAGACGCTGTTATCAAAACAGCATCTAATATACCTGTTAGGGGTTAAAAAAAAACCCACATCTCCAGCCTGCCAGCGAACGATCGCCGCTGGCAGGCTGGAGATCCACTCTCTTACCTTCCGTTCCTGTGAGCGCGCGCGCCTGTGTGCGCGCGTTCACAGGAAATCTCGGCCATCGCGAGAGGACGCGCCGGCGCGTCCACTCGGAATGAATCAACCACCTCCAGGACGCGTCTGTGCGTACAGCGGTCCGGAGGTGGTTAAATCGCTGTATTCCTTAATTAAATCGCTGTATTCCCTAAATTAACGAAGATTCATACCAAACATGTAGATTTTCATGGTGAACAAATTAGAAAAGAGAAAAAAGGTCAAAATCAATCAAAAGGTATTAAACTTTGTTGTTTTTTTTTTTTTTTATGTCCCCCTAGGGCACCTAAATCTCCAACAGTATTTCGCTGACAGGCAAACTATTAGGCTGCGTTCACACGGGCGAGATTTCCGCGCGGGTGCAATGCGGTAGGTGAACGCATTGCACCCGCACTGAATCCGGACCCATTCATTTCTATGGGGCTGTTCAGATGAGCGATGATTTTCACGCATCACTTATGCGTTGTGTGAAAATCGCAGCATGCTCTATATTCTGCGTTTTTCACGCAACGCAGGCCCCATAGATGTGAATGGGGTTGCGTGAAAATCGCAAGCATCCGCAAGCAAGTGCGGATGCGGTGCGATTTTCACGCATGGTTGCTAGGTGACAGTCTATAAACTGTATTATTTTCCCTTATAACATGGTTATAAGGGAAAATGATAGGATTCTGAATACAGAATGCTTAGTAGGTGATCAATTGAGGGTTAAAAAAAAAATAAAAAAATTAACTCACCTTCTCCTCTTGTTCGCGTAGTTCCCGGTCTCTTCTTTACTTCTCAAAAGATGAACTATGGGCTAAAGGACCTTTGGTGACGTCAGATCACATGCTCCAATCACATGGTACATCACCGCGGTGATGGACCATGTGATTGGAGCATGTGATCTGACGTCACCAAAGGTCCTTTAGCCCATAGTTCATCTTTTAAAGAACTAAAGACCGGGAGAACTACGCGAACAAGAGGAGAAGGTGAGTTAATTTTTTTTATTTTTTTTAACCCTCAATTGATCACCTACTAAGCATTCTGTTTTCAGAATGCTATTATTTTCCCTTATAACCATGTTATAAGGGAAAATAATAACATCTACACAACACCGAACCCAAACCTGAACTTCTGTAAAGAAGTTCGGGTCTGGGTACCACAGTCTGTTTTTTAACACGCGCGTGCAAAACACATTGCACCCGCGCGATAAAAACTGAACATCGGAACGCAATCGCAGCCAAAACTGACTGCAATTGCATTCCTACTCGCGCGGGTTTGCCGCAACACACAGGGACGCATCCGGACACGCTCGTGTAAACCCAGCCTTAGGCCATGTTATTAGACAGATGCTTATGGCAGACCTGGAGGCCTTTGCTGCCATAATAAAGCATCAGCAACCATAATCGCATTATGGAGTGCTAAAGGGCTGACAAGACGGAGGATGCCCTCCCTCTGTTAAACACCTTAGATACTGCAGCCATTATCGACTGCAGCATCTTAAGGGTTAAACAACCGAAGACCAACTTCAGTTTTTACTTTACTAACAGCGTAGACATATGGATTGTACAGCTCAAAGCGCTGTAATATTCTTAAAGGAGTTGTGCAGACCATACATATTGATGACCTACCGTCAGGATAGGTCATCAATAGCTGATCGGCAGGGGTCTATCGCCCGACACCCCCGCCGATCAGCTGTTTGAAGAGAGGGCGGCGCTCCGTGTGAGCCCTGCTTCCTGTTTGTTACACTGCCTGTCATCTTGGAAATTTCCATTCACTTGACTGTAGCGAGTACTTACAATTACACTACGCCACCGCTCCAGCAAAGACGACGGGCAGTGTAATGAACAGGAAGCAGCGCTCGCATGGAGCGCCGCCTTCTCTTCAAATAGCTGATCCAATCAGATATTGAGGAACTAATCCTGATGATCGGTCATCAATATGTATGGCCTGCACAACCCTTTTAACTACGAACGTAAAAAGACAGGGTTAATATAAATGAACAAGTCTCGAGTCATGGCTGTTTAGGAAAAGCTGAATAAAAACAAATTGGTTCAATGGTTTTTTTGTTGCCAAAAGCTCCAGACTGATATACAGTATAGTTATATAAAGTGCTGGAGTCACAAGACATTACATAAGTTAATGGAGTTACTGCTGAAAGATGAGATGGGAGCTTCCTTCTCTCAATATCATCAGGTGACTGCATAGAAATCCAGCCTGATCTTTAATTATGGGTGTGCTTATTATGACTTCACAGCGCAAGCAGCATGAAGCTTTACTGCTTACTGAATCTGTCATAAGCTGCTATGGATGTGGATAAGCCCCTACATGCACTGCTTTTTATTCCCACAGCACCATCCCATGGCAAGGTCCATCGGACTGCTTGGCATGCTTTGTATAGGAATTCTCCTGTAAAAGCAATTTCATATTGGGCTCTGCATGTACGGAGGTGTTCACCTCTAGAAGCAAAAGTTCTAATGGACTCTGTATGTACAGGTGTATTCTCCTCTACAGGCATTGATTGTACGGCGAAAAATAATAATAATAATAATAATAATAATAATTTATACATATATACACACACAAAAGTTTGGACACACCTTCTCATTCAAAGAGTTTTCTTTATTTCCATGACTATGAAAATTGTAGATTCACACTGAAGGCATCAAAACTATGCATTAACACATGTGGAATTATACACATAACAAACAAGTGTGAAACAACTGAAATATGTCATATTCTAGGTTCTTCAAAGTAGCCACCTTTTGCTTTGATTACTGCTTTGCACACTTATAAATGGGGTTGGGACCATCAGTTGCGTTGAGGAGAAGTCAGGTGGATACACAGCTGATAGTCCTACTGAATAGACTGTTAGAATTTGTATTATGGCAAGAAAAAAGCAGCTAACAGTCTATTCAGTAGGACTATCAGCTGTGTATCCACCTGACTTCTCCTCAACGCAACTGATGGTCCCAACCCCATTTATAAGGCAAGAAATCCCACTTATTAAACCTGACAGGGCACACCTGTGAAGTGAAAACCATTTCAGGGGACTACCTCTTGAAGCTCATCAAGAGAATGCCAAGAGTGTGCAAAGCAGTAATCAAAGCAAAAGGTGGCTACTTTGAAGAACCTAGAATATGACATATTTTCAGTTGTTTCACACTTGTTTGTTATGTATATAATTCCACATGTGTTAATTCATAGTTTTGATGCCTTCATAGTCATGAAAATAAAGAAAACTCTTTGAATGAGAAGGTGTGTCCAAACTTTTGGTCTGTACTGTATATCACACATGTTCTATTCTTGTTCGTATTAAGGACAAGGACAGGACAGTTCTATAGAGGACAGAACTTTCCTAATGCACATGGCTGGAATTCGCAATTTGCGGATTGCAAAAAAGGCTCTTAAAGGGAATCTGTCACTAGCAATTTACCAAAAAAATGTTTTCATGAATCCATGTTTAACAGAGTACCTTTTTTCCATCGGTCTTGTTCTTTTGATTGTCCATCTTGTCATTTCTTCAAAAAATCGATTCTTATGATGTGTAAATGACGCTGTAAGGAGCCCAGAAGGGCGTTCTTTCTCCACGGTGCCCAGGAACGCCCCTCTGAAGTGCCGTGCCCGCCTAAATTTGAAATCTAATAACGCCTCCAAGTTCATCTAAATCCCCTCCCAGAGGCGCGGCTAAGTGCTCAACAACGCCCCCTCCTCAGCGCCGCGCTCTGCGGCAAACACCCCGATCCTCCTCTCGCCGGCATCCCAATCCCCGCGCAGGCGCAGTGCCGGCGATTTCCTGGGCTATGATAAGATGACTGTCGGCACTGCGCCTGCGCGGGGATTGGGATGCCGGCGAGAGGAGGATCGGGGTGTTTGCCGCAGAGCGCGGCGCTGAGGAGGGGGGGTGTTGAGCACTTAGCCTCGCCTCTGGGAGGGGATTTAGATGAACTTGGAGGCGTTATTAGATTTCAAATTTAGGCGGGCACGGCACTTCAGAGGGGCGTTCCTGGGCACCGTGGAGAAAGAAGAACGCCCCTCTGGGCTCCTTACAGCGTCATTTACACATCATAAGAATCGATTTTTTGAAGAAATGACAAGACGGACAATCAAAAGAACAAGACCGATGGAAAAAAGGTACTCTGTTAAACATGGATTCATGAAAACATTTTTTTGGTAAACTGCTAGTGACAGATTCCCTTTAAGCCTCATTCACACGTCAGTGTTCCACGGACAGCACACGTCCCTATTCATTTTAATGTGTGTATTCAGACATCAGTGTTTTAGCACAGTCCATGGGTCCATTTTTTTTGTTTTTTTATTGACGGATGCATGCTCTATTTTGTCCGTTCACGGATCCATCACGCCCATTATAGTCTACGGGTCTGTGAAAACCGGATCATTAAGAAGAGATTCTTTGAAAATTATTTTTCAGCTGTTCAGTGTCAATGAAACATGGATGCAACACGGACAGCAAAAAACAGACACACAGACCCAACACGGATCCTTCACGGACGCATCACTGACCACCTGCTCACGGATTTGAGCACGGACGTGTGAATGAGGCTTTAATCTTATGGCGATCTAAGTCTGGGTCAGAATCAAAAAATTCCAGGCCTGAGGCCAAAATAAATATCCAAAAATGCACTTGCTTTAGGAATGCAGCCCATGTCCCTAGGCTAACAACCATATTATAGAACAATGTTATAAGGATCCAGAGTATTCCAACATTAAAAATATAGGAGCTCATACTGTACAGCTCTGATTGCATATGGGGGTATTCCATGTTTTGCTATAAAAAAGAAAAAATCATCAAAAACTGGATCTGAAAGTGCACTGTGCTTATCTAAAATATGTTAACTCTTCAGGGCACTCTTATTAGAATGGTACCATGAAAATACCGTAAGTAGAGAACAGTACCTAGCTGCTGGTGATCCTTGTAATCTGTGGGGAAACCTGTCGGCTAAGGCCCCTTGCAGACGAGCGTGTGCAGATTAGGTCCGGATGCGTTCAGTGAAAACTGCGCAATTTCACAAACAAGTTCATTCAGTTTTGTTTGCGATCGCGATCAGTTGTTCAGTTTTTTTTTTCGTGGGTGCAATGCGATTTGATGCGTTTTGCACGTGCGTGATAAAAAAACTTAATGTTTACAAACAACATCTCTTAGCAACCAAAAACACAGCTCCATTCACTTCTATGGGGCCTGCGTTGCGTGAAAAATCGCATAATATCGAACATGCTGCGATTTTCACGCAACGCACAAGTGATGCGTGAACACCAACACACTTGTACACAGAGCCATTGAAATGAATAGGTCCGGATTCTGTGCGGGCGCAATGCGTTCGCATCACGCATAGCACCTGCGCGGAATACTCGCTCGTGTAAAAGGGGCCTAAGTGTTCAATTCCCTTGCAGTGGGAAAACAAGGGAAGCAAAGCATTACCTGGTGCCCAAATCAATCAATAGGCTGTCCGAGTAATGCATGGATCTGCTGGGACCTCCAGAGACAGAGGGACAATGTATCTCTAGCCATGCAAAGTATGCAAAAAATATATTGGAATACTAGATATTCCCGAAGGCTCAAAAACACACAAAAAAACATTTACACAGACAGATGATTGGGTCAATTATCGGGAATAAATGTTTGCACCAACACTCGTTTCCAATAACTGACCTGTGTACATGTGTTGCCAATCACGTGATCGTTTTGTTGGCTTATCTGATTGTTTAGGGCGGCTGCTCATTGCCCTGTGTAAGAACGGATGTGCTGGCGGCAAGCAAGGGTCATCCCATATCACTGCAGCATGTAAATACAGCCAACAGACAGGCAACGATGGAGAATAAATGGCCAACTCGTTCTCATTGCTCAACATACTGGCCGGCCATGTATAATGGGTCATAACTAACCAAATAGATGATAATCTTAACTAGAAAAATTACAAAAAGGAATGTAAACGCAACTACGCTGAAAAGCTGTAGAACAAGTTCTTCATTCATTTGGCAAGCCTGACGTCTCCTCAGTCCCATGACTCGGCATCATTCCTTACTGTATTCAGTTAGAGAGGTGGCAATAACACCTCTAGAGGCCACCGTCTCATGCACAGCTATACACAACACTGAACAGCTCTGGGACTATGGCCTCTTTCACACGGGCGTTGCGGGAAAATGTGCGTTGCGGGAACACGCACGATTTTTCAGCGCGAGTGCAAAACATTGTAATGCGTTTTGCATTCGCGTGAGAAAAATCGTGCATGTTTGGTACCCAAACCCGAACTTCTTCACAGAAGTTCGGGCTTGGGATCGGTGTTCTGTAGATTATATAAATTTTCCCTTATAACATGGTTATAAGGGAAAATAACAGCATTCTGAATACAGAATGCATAGTAAAATAGCGCTGGAGGGGTTAAAAAAAAAATAATAATAATTTAACTCGCCTTAATCCACTTGATCGCGGAGCCGGCATCTCCTTCTGTCTTCATCTTAGCTGTGTGGAGCAACAGGATCTGTGGTGACGTCACTCCGGTCATCACATGGTACGTCACATGATCTTTTACCATGGTGATGGATCATGTGATGACCGGAGTGACGTCACCACAGGTCCTGTTGCTCCACACAGCTAAGATGAAGACAGAAGGAGATGCCGGCTCCGCGATCAAGTGGATTAAGGCGAGTTAAATTATTATTATTATTTATTTATTTTTAACCCCTCCAGCGCTATTTTACTATGCATTCTGTATTCAGAATGCTATTATTTTCCCTTATAACCATGTTATAAGGGGAAATAATAATGATCGGGTCTCCATCCCGATAGTCTCCTAGCAACCGTGCGTGAAAAATCGCACCGCATCCGCACTTGCTTGCGATTTTCACGCAACCCCATTCACTTCTATGGGGCCTGCGTTGCGTGAAAAACGCAGAATATAGAGCATGCTGCAATTTTCACGCAACGCACAAGTGATGCGTGAAAATCACCGCTCATGTGAACAGCCCCATAGAAATGAATGGGTCGGTATTCAGTGCGGGTGCAATGCGTTCAACTCACGCATCGCATCCGCGCGGAATACTCGCCCGTGTGAAATGGGCCTAAGGGTGCCTACACACGGATGCAGGGTAAAGGCAAATTCACATGCGCCAAGGAGCATCCAATTATCAGGAAGGAAGCGTCCCTCTTCTCTCTTCCTCATAGAGCTGCTTTGCTTCTAGGCAGCAGATCGCTGTTTATACAGTAAACTGTTGTGCAGGCACTGCTAAAAATCGAGCAGGAACAATTGTATTATTACTGTGCCCACACTTCTACTAACCTCATCTGCCTAGATATCAGGAGGGGTCTTCGTGTGGCAATAGTCTGCTATGAGGGCGATGATCTGGGCACTCAGATCTCAAGACTACTGCCAGAGTTAAGGCTCACGCTCACGGCCGTGTGCTGGCCAGGCCAGTGCTGCAGAACGCAAATTGCGGTCCGCAATACACGGGCTCGACCGTGGGGCAGCCGCCTGCGGATCGCGGACCCATTCGCTTGAATTGGGTCCGCACCCCAAAAAAGTAGTGAATGCACTACTTTTTTGCGGTGAGGAGGCACGGCCAGAAACACCACGGAAGCACTCCGTAGTGCTTCCGTTGGGTTCAGGTCCGTGTCTCCGTTTCGCATCTCTGTGATTGCAGACCCATTGAAGTGAATGGGTCCGCGATCTGTGGTGCACACGGCCGATACCTGTGTATTGTGGACCCCCTGTAATCGGGCCACAATACGACGACGGCCGGGCAATGGCCGTGTGCATGAGCCCTTAGTTTAAGAAAGCAGAGATTAGTAAAAAGCCATCTAACATTTGTGGAAAGATTTTTTTAGAAATCTACTGCAGACCTTCAATGTAATCCCAGTGGAGGAAGAAAAACACAAAAACATGATGAGTCAAACACTATGAAGAACCTAAAAAGATTTAACAGCTAATTTGAAGGGAGAAAAGAAAATGCACAACATTTCTCTAATGAAGCCAATTAGCACCATCAGCAAATTGCGAAAATAATTATAGCAACAGTGAAAACTGCTGCTGAGGCTGTGAATGGGACGTGGAGCCGGTGCATACATTACTGGCTTCAGATCTGCATATTAACCACAACCCGTTGTCAGCTTTTGGGCTCATGCACACGAACGTGCGCCGGCCGTGACCGTATTTCGGCCCACAAACAGCAGGTCTGCAATATACAGGCACCAGAGGTGCAGAGACACGGAGTGGAAGGCTACGAAAGCACTACAGAACGCTTCTGTGGAATTTTGGTCCGTACCGCAGCACCACAAAAAAAATAAAAATAGGACATGCGCTATTTTTTTGAGGTGCAGACGGATTGCGGTCCCTTTCAAGATGAATGGGTCTGCATCCATCCACATTGCGGTCCCCAATTCCGTATTCCGTATTTTGCGTGTAACCACACCTATGCCTCAGCGATGGACATGAGCACTAGAGTCTCGGAAATCCCACTCATGCTCTGTAATGAGAGCACTCCAGACAAGAGCAGTGCGCTGATAAAGCGGAGCTGTATACACATGAAAAACTATTCCTGAGGGCAGAATGATGCCAAAGAGACCTACAGCACCATGCCACTTAATGCCGGTTCCTTTAAACCAATAACTGTACATCTTTATTATGTAATGTACTAAGGAGTTTACCAAAAATGCACAAGTCTGGGTGACCACTTTTTCAAAGGCGGATGTGCAGTAGTCGCCTCTGTGGAAACCTTGCAGAACAGGTCCAGCAGCCTGGTACAAAGCTCACCCATTACTGCTGCTGCGTCTCAGCACCCTGCACGATGGCTAAGCTTTTCCTGTAGAAGACAACGATACTAGACATGGCTTTAAGGTCCTTGTAATAAGGAGGATAAAGTAGAAAGCACTTACTGACACATGAAGAACCCACCCTACCCCAAGCGATATGCCGATGCCATGGAGAGCAGCGCTGAAAATAAGCTTTTAGAGCTTTACAAGAGTAGAACATGTTTCGGGCGTAATTTATAGGCCATCTGCTGTACGTGCTAGAATACGCTCATGCACGCAATGTTATTCTTGTAAAAATGGATATATTATCTACTTGTTCGAGCAGTCTAGTGCGTGTATGGGCTGCAGGAATCCGGGGATCCTGGGAAGCACAATTTGATTTCTTCACATTTTTCTAAGGCTCAACCCTAGAGGTTGTCTGGCAGCCGCCATTCCTGGCATCTCCATCAAGGAACAATTTGAATTTCCGGCCAAGCTGAACATATGTGACATTAGGGTAATTGCGTATTAAATTGTTTTTTTTTATCCCGAGGCTAAACCATTGATGGCAGATCAGTGGGTTCGGTTTTATTCTTTACTGTTGTGCAGCATATTTGGTAATGGTTGTTACTCGTACTACAAGTGGGTCCAAGCTACAGATCAATGGGCGTGTTTGGGGTTGGACCCTCACCAATAAAAACACTCCCTTAACTGCTTTATCCTGATGTGGAAATATACAGCACAAGGCCTCTTGCACACGACCGTATGTATTTTGCGGTCCGCAAAAAATACGGATGACATTCGTGTGCATTCCGTTGCAGACCCGAACAGCTGGCCCTTCATAGAACAGTACTATCCTGGTCCGTAACGCGGACAAGAATAGGACATGTTCTATTTTTTTGCAGAACGGAAACTGAATGCACACAGAGTACCTTCCGTTTTTTTTTTTGCAGACCCATTGAAATGAATGGTTCCGTATACGGTCCGCAAAAAAAAAAAACGCAACGGACACGGAAAGAAGACCTAAGGGTCCATTAACACGTTCACAGCTGTTTTGCAGGTCCGCAAAACACGGACACTGGCCATCTGCATTCCGCATTTTGGGGACCACACATGGCTGGCACTATGATAGAAATGCCTATTCTGGTCCATGGCTGCGGACAACAGTAGGACATGCTCTATTTATTTTATTTTTTTGCGGGGCCACGGAACGGAAGTGCGGATGCAGACAGCACACTGTGGGCTGTCCGCATCTTTTGCCATCGAAAATGAAACCCCATCCCTTTCCCTAAAAGGGGTTGTCCAAGTTATTTTTATTCTCTGTATATTTCTAAGTAAGCAATTCTAAGAGGTTTTTAATTCTGCCTAGTTGGCAGAGGATGACGTCCTCCGATGCACAAGCCTGAGGGAAGCAGGTCTGCCTCTGTGCACAGAACATCGTTAGGCTCCAGTCACATGTCCGTAGTGTATTGCGGATCCGCAATACACCCATCCGGCAACCCCCACAGAACATGTTCTATTTTTTTCAGGAGCTGCAGACCAGAATATTGGGACTGCGCTCCGGAAATGCGGATACGGAGAGCACATAGTGTGCCCTCCGCATCCATTCCTGCCCCATTGAGAATAAATGGGTCTGCACCCGTTTCGGATATTGTGGGACGGATGCAGACCCATTCCGCAAACGTGTGAATGGACCCTAAAGGCAGTGCTGGTTGGAGGCACAAGCCACGCCTCCTGTACTGCCCGATCTGCTGCTGTCTGCCCTGTGTCTCCCCTCCCACTGGATTCTAAAGCAAAGTTTAACCCCTTCTACCATCATCAGCACAGACTTAGGGTGCATGCACACGGCCGTGGCCATATTGCAGCCCGCAAACAGCGGGTCCGCAATACACGGGCATCGGCCGTGTGCACTCCGCATCACGGATGCGGACCCATTCACTTTAATCAGGGAGATGCAGTGTGGAACGGAGGCACGGATCGGAAGCCCATGGAAGCACAACGGAGTGCTTCCGTGGGTTTTCTGTCCGTGCCTCTGCACCGCAAAAAAAGAAGTGCATGCACTATTTTTTTTGCGGTGCGGACAGTCTGATGTGGATTGCGGACCCCATTCAAGTGAAAGGGTGCGGCGGCCCCAAGGTCTGTGCCTGTGCATTCGGAGGTCCGCAGCACAGGTCCGGCCAGCACACGTTCGTGTGCATGAGGCCTTAGGGCTGGAGGCTCTGCCACAGGTACTAAGCAGGTGCAGGGTTTCCTCTTCTCCAGGCACTGAAGAGACGATTGCTGTGCACAAGATCTTCCCTCATCCTGCAGGAGTTCTCTCCTCTGTACTCTTCTGCTGTCTGCAGATCATTGCACAGCAACAGGTAGGGGGAAGATTCTGGGTGTATCAGCAATGTCATTGTACTGTACAGCTGGGGATAGTAGTCCTACACATACAGAGTATTCCAGCAGTGCAGACAGGGCAGCAATTGTATTCACTCCCTTGCAGAGCAGGGGGAGGGAAAGGCAGTCTTTTGTTGACACCCACAAATATTCATGAGGAAAACCTCAGAGATTGTTGTTACTCTCCCCCACAGCTCTGCAACTGCATGTCAACAAAGGACCAGAACACAACTAAGCATATGAGCAATTTTAGTTTGCATAAAACCTGCTTAGCTTATGTGTATATTGCTGACTATCAGATTTACAGTGCTTAATCCCTGGGCGGGCTCTGTACTCACCGCTCCCTGGGCGGGCTCTGTACTCACCGCTCCCTAGTCTTCTCCTGCAGGGCTCTGCACGCTGTGCAACATCAGGTCACAGCAAACTGCATCTGCAAGACCAGGAAGAGCTCTGGATCTCAGGTGCCAGCCAGAATAGAAGAGGCGAGTTTTTGGTGTTTTTTTTTGTCTGCTCTGAGGTCTGATTAACATTGGGGGTCTGATTGGTGGTCTAATGAAAAATAGAATTTTTTATTTTCCCCCCTCTAAAACCTAGGTGTTTCTTAAACAACGAAAAAGACGGTATCTGAGCATTCAGTGTGTCATTATTTGCTGCGTCTGGTGAGCAGCCCAGATTTCAATGCTTCACAATAGATTTCCATCTGCATTACTTTGTATACAGTGAACACAGCTAGAAGTTGTTCTGATTATCTGGGATATTTAATAGTCAGATTATCTAACACGCTGGTATTTTTTGAAGCAATCCTACCAAATTAAAAAATTCCTGTTAGTCATTATGGCTTAAAGGGGTTGCCTTGCTTCAGCAAATGGCATTTTTCTTGTAGGTAGATAAAGTTCATGCACGGCACTTAATAATGTATTGTGATTGCCCACACTGCTTCTTTGCTGGCTTGATTCACTTTTTTCATCACAGTATACACTGTTCACATCTAGGGGTTACAACCACCCTGCAATCCAGCAGCGGTGGTCGTGCTTGCACACTGTAGGAAAAAGCGCTGGCCTATGTGCACTCCAGCGGGCCCTGTCACCAGAGAAGCCGGCACTTTTTTCTATAGTGTGCAAGCACGGCCACTGCTGCTGATTTACAAGGTCGTCGTAAGCCCTGGAAACGAGCAGTGTATAATGCAATGGAAAAACTAATCCAGCCAGCAAAGGAGGAAATATGGACAATCACAATACATTAGTAAGTGCCTTGTATTAACTCTGTCTACATTATAAATGCTATTTGCTCACGTGAGACAACCCCTTTAAAGATATGTAATGATTACTGTAGATTAACATTTTAATAAATCTCTGTTCTATGTACATCAATCTAGGGTTGTCACGATACCAAAATTTTGATTCGATACCATAAAAAAAGTATCGCGATACTCGATAGCACGCGAAAAGATATATAACACCAAAATAGCCGCATGCATTAAGCATTTTATAGAACGTCCGGCCCATAATAGAACAGTCCTATCCTATTTTTGGGAGGGACAAGGTGACTAAAAAAATGGCGAATTGCGGACGTGGCAATATGTAATATGTTTATTTATTGTTTATATATTTATACTTAATATTTTGGTGTTTTTTTAGGGTGAATTGGACTTTACATTTTCCCTGCTGCCCTGTGCTTTGTGGACACGGCAGCAGGGAGCTTACCATGGCAGCCAGGGCTTCAGTGGCGTCCAGTGGTAACCAATCGGATTACACTGCTGGGGCTCCGATCACAACTGCCACTACATCACCAATGAGGAGGAGGGGAGGTGACCCTGTGGCCACTGCCACCAATGATTCAATACTGGGGGGGTTGGGGGCGCACTGTCCCACCAATGTTTTTAAACCATTAATACAATGGGTTACTTTTCTTCATTGGTGGCGCAGTGGCCAAAGCCCCTCCTCTACCCCTCTCTCCATCATTGGTGGTGGCAGCAGCGGCAAGGGGGAGGGAGAGAGTGACTCTTTCTCCCCTGTGCTGCTGAGGGAACATAGAGCGAGCTGTGAGCAGCGAGCTCCATGTTCTCTGATATTATCGGTAAATGGCAAATCCTGGTATCAAATCGATACCGGTACAAAAGTATTGATTGGGTATCCACAATTCGATACCCAGTGCAACCCTACATTAATCTTAATGGGAACCTGTCAAGAGAGATTTGCACACTAAACTACCGGCATTTCATGTATACTGCTGAGGTTTAGCATTCTAAACATACCCTGTCAAAAAGTCTCCATTACAGCATTATAACTAAAATTATCCGGCAACTGGTGCATGCTCGGTGAAACTATAAGGCCTCTTTCACACGAGCGATACAGATTGTGTCGGGATCCGTTCAGGGAAAGGCTATATTCACACGACCATATGAATGAGTCTGCACAGGTGCAGACACATTCATTTCAACAGGGCTGCAAAAGATATGGGCAGCACACTGTGTGCTGTCCGCATCTGTAGTTCCGTTTCGCAGCTCAGAGGAAAAGATAGAGCATGTCCTATTCTTGTCCGCACAGCTTTTTTCTGCCATTGCGTTCAGTGTGTGTTTTTTCTGTCCGCAATGCACTCGCCTGAACAATAACAATCAACAGCTCTAGCAACCATCAGTGAAAAACGCATTGCATCCGGATGTCTTGCGTTTTTCACGAAAGCCCCATTCACTTCTATGGAGCCAGGGCTGTGGGAAAAACGCACAATACAGAACATTTTTTCAGATTTTTCCTAAACGCAAAAGATTAAACATGAAAAATGACAGTCGTGCACAGACCCATTGAAATGAATGAGTCAGGATTCAGTCTAGATTTCAAGCGTTCATTACATGCATCGCATCCAGACGGAAAAGTCGCTCCTGTGAAAGAGCCCTAAAGCGGAGGCTAGTACAGTACATCCCACTTCACTAAAAGCTGAGCCCTAAAAAGTATACAAAATGCAGGAACGCTGCTTGTTAACCCATGGTTACTGTCAGAACAACCAATACTGCTTAAACTGTTATATTTTTGATTTCCAAAAAAGCTCATGCATATAGCCGTTTCATGGCTCTGTATAGCCGTATACATCACATGCTAAGTGCACTAAATTTTTCTCCCCTTGACACAACGTGAAGCATTTTTTCACATCTCAACATGCCAGGTCAGATGTTGTGCTCCTCATTGCCTGGCATTTTCTTCATTAAAGAGGACCTTTCACAACTGTACAAAATAAAAACTAACTATATCAGTGGGCAGAGTGGCGCCCAGGGGTCCCCCTGCACTTACTAGTATGTCTGGGCGCCGCTCCGTTCGCCCGGTATAGGCTCCGGTGTCTGCGCTCCCTCTGACTGATTTCTTGTATGAGGCGTGTCTTGCTGCAGCGCTGGCCAATCGCAGCGCACAGCTCATAGCCAGGCTATGAGCTGTGCGCTGCAATTGGCCAGCGCTGCAGCAAGACACGCCAGGCTATGAGCTGTGCGTTGCGATTGGCCAGCGCTGCAGCAAGACACGCCTCATACAAGAAATCAGTCAGAGGGAGCGCAGACACCGGAGCCTATACCGGGCGAACGGAGCGGCGCCCAGACATACTAGTAAGTGCAGGGGGACCCCTGGGCGCCGCTCTGCCCACTGATCTAGTTAGTTTTTATTTTGTACAGTTGTGAAAGGTCCTCTTTAAGGGCTCATGCACACAACAGTATTTTGCGTTCAGTATACTGGCCGTTTTTTTTAGTTCAGTATGCGGTACATATACTGAACCATTCATTTCGATGGTTCAGCAAAAAAAAAAAAAAATGGCGTCTCCGTGTGCATTTAGTTTCAGTATTTCCGTACCGTGAAAAGATAGAACATGTCCTATTCTTGTCCGCAAATCACGGTGCTTGGCTCCATTCAAGTCAATAGGTCCGCAAAAAAAACGGAACACATACAGAAATGCATCCGTATGTCTTCCGTATCTGTTCCGTTTTTGTTGAACCATCTATTCATGCCCAGCCCAATTTTTTCTGTCATTACTGTATACGGCAAACGGAAAAACGGAACGGAAAAATGGAAAGGAAATACAACGGAAACAAAAAAACGGAACACCGGATCCGTAAAAAACGGACTGCAAAACACTGAAAAAGCCATACTGTCGTGTGCATGAGCCCTATACCTCCATAGTTATTTTTAGTTTTTTTTGCTGCTTTAAAACCACAAATGTGATTTGGCTTTGTAAAGGCGTTTTTGTATGCCGTTATTTTACCAATGAGTTGTTCCATTACAGCTCTACAGAGGAAGTGACATTACACATACGTTCCCTTTAAAAAATGCTAGGCAAGCAAAAAAAAAATAAAAAAATTATGTTTTTTTTTTATTCAAAATGGCGGTAAAACACACTATATGGGTAAAAACTCAAAAAAGCCTAAAAGAATAAAATTACTACAAAAAAAGTTTATCAAATAATCAAAGCAATTTACAATTTTTTATTTTGGCCAAAAGAA
Organism: Bufo bufo; assembly: GCF_905171765.1. Classification (NCBI taxonomy): domain Eukaryota; kingdom Metazoa; phylum Chordata; class Amphibia; order Anura; family Bufonidae; genus Bufo; species Bufo bufo. The sequence continues at coordinate 464,474,156 of NC_053392.1, read as the reverse complement.
AGGCAGTGACAAAACTGTGAAGGAACTCCAACAGAACCATGAGGAGGAAGCGCGGCTCCGTACTAGACAGCAGTATAGCTTCAACTCACTGCCATATAGGCCCCATGAACACTGCTCTGACGTGTGCTCAAATGATCATTATATCCAAAACAGGAGATGCAAAAGTCTCAACATACAACTTGATGTCAGACATTTCCAACCTTTTGGCAAAATATTCAGATAAAAAATAAAAATAAAATTTACAGCAACATTTCCCATAGTGGCCAATCAGATTACAGCTTTCATTTTTGTAAGTGACTCTGGAAAATAAAAGAGGCGTTCTGACTGGTTAGTATAGGCAATAAGAAGGAAATACTGAGACTGGGAGAAAGGAGTGTGATGGCTAAATCTTTCATGACAGGAAGAAACTAAGGGGGATGAACTTAGCGGCCATTAAAGTCATGGTGATGTACTACAAAGAAGATGCAGTGTAATAAATAGATTGAGGTAAATAAAGTACAAGCCAGTAGAAGAGCATTCCTATATGATTAATAGCAGTACAGTGATCCCACAAGACACAACCGTCTGGACCATCGTAAGTTGAAACTTGACTCAGACCCAACCAATCAACATGGCCATTTCTCTGTATTGGTTGTGTAGTAGCTCCTCTCCACAGTACTACATCTCCCGTACTGCCCTATCTGTACCAGGATGAGCTGCCCCTTCTGACACCAGGTGAGGGTGGCTCCATTTTAGGTTTCTGGCACATTGTGAGTACTGTGAAGGGCCCTAAAGAAGCGCCTGTCCTCATCATAGAAAGTTATTTACAGCTTCTAGCATCTCTCCCTGACTAATACATGTAAGGACTTGCTTCATCTATCTTAGTTGTCTGCTTATTATTCTTACATCTTCATTTTGTCTTGTGTTGGGACTCTGAGACCAATTATTAGTTTTCCATAAAGTTATGGACTTAAAGGGTTTCTACCACCTCGTTTTGTCATATTTAGCTGTCAGACACTAGCGATCCGCTAGTGTCTGCTCTACCAAACAATGCTATTATAATAGCTTATTGTGCAGCCGTTTCCATAAAAAACGAACTTTTATCGATATTATGCGGGCGTCTTTTCAGCACCTAGAGGCTCGGTCTACCTTCACAAAATGCCGCCCGGCGTGTCCCTCCAGCCTGCCCATCTCCTCTGGAATGCGATCCTCCCTCTGAGTCAGCGGACGAATTCTCGCGCATGCGCGTCTGTCTTCTGCGCAGGCACATGTTAATGTCTGACCGCTTTCTGCACAGACATCTCCACTGCGCCTGCGCCGATGAGGTCATAGTGCTCCGAGGAAGCACTGAAAATGCCCAGACAGTAGAAAAATCCCACAAATTACCCCATTTCGGAAAGTAGACACCCAAAGGTATTCGCTGATGGGCATAGTGAGTTCGTGGAAGTTTTTATTTTTTGTCACAAGTTAGCAGAAAATGATTATTTTTTTTTTTTCTTACAAAGTCTCATATTCCACTAACTTGTCACAAAAAATTTAATTTTACATGAACTCACCATACCCCTCACGGAATACCTTGGGGTGTCTTCTTTCCAAAATGGGGTCACATGTGGGGTATTTATACTGCCCTGGCATTTTAGGGGCCCTAAAGCGTGAGAAGAAGTCTGGAATATAAATGTCTAAAAAATTTTACGCATTTGGATTCCGTGAGGGGTATGGTGAGTTCATGTGAGATTTTATTTTTTGTCACAAGTTAGTGGAATATGAGACTTTGTAAGAAAAAAATTAAATAAATAATAATCTATTTCAGCTAACTTGTGCCAAAAAAAAAAAAAAATCTATGAACTCGCCATGCCCCTCAAAAGTGATCTTTATAGCGCCGCAGCGATTTTACGGTGTTTTTGCAGTGATCAGAAAAAAAAAAACTGTCACTGCGGTGGGGCGGACTGAACGCAAGTGTGCGCACAAGATCAGGCCTGATCGGGCGAACACTGCGTTTTTTGTAGAGCCTATAGAACATGTCCTATTCTTGTCCGCAATTGCGGACAAGAAAAGGCATTTTCTATATACACTGCTCAAAAAAATAAAGGGAACACAAAAATAACACATCCTAGATCTGAGTTAATTAAATATTCTTCTGAAATACTTTGTTCTTTACATAGTTGAATGTGCTGACAACAAAATCACACAAAAATAAAAAAAATGGAAATCAAATTTTTCAACCCATGGAGGTCTGGATTTGGAGTCACACTCAAAATTAAAGTGGAAAAACACACTACAGGCTGATCCAACTTTGATGTAATGTCCTTAAAACAAGTCAAAATGAGGCTCAGTAGTGTGTGTGGCCTCCACGTGCCTGTATGACCTCCCTACAACGCCTGTGCATGCTCCTGATGAGGTGGCGGACGGTCTCCTGAGGGATCTCCTCCCAGACCTGGACTAAAGCATCTGCCAACTCCTGGACAGTCTGTGGTGCAACGTGACGTTGGTGGATAGAGCGAGACATGATGTCCCAGATGTGCTCAATTGGATTCAGGTCTGGGGAACGGGCGGGCCAGTCCATAGCATCAATGCCTTCGTCTTGCAGGAACTGCTGACACACTCCAGCCACATGAGGTCTAGCATTGTCTTGCATTAGGAGGAACCCAGGGCCAACCGCACCAGCATATGGTCTCACAAGGGGTCTGAGGATCTCATCTCGGTACCTAATGGCAGTCAGGCTACCTCTGGCGAGCACATGGAGGGCTGTGCGGCCCTCCAAAGAAATGCCACCCCACACCATTACTGACCCAATGCCAAACCGGTCATGCTGGAGGATGTTTCAGGCAGCAGAACGTTCTCCGCGGCGTCTCCAGACTCTGTCACATGTGCTCAGTGTGAACCTGCTTTCATCTGTGAAGAGCACAGGGCGCCAGTGGCGAATTTGCCAATCTTGGTGTTCTCTGGCAAATGCCAAACGTCCTGCACGGTGTTGGGCTGTAAGCACAACCCCCACCTGTGGACGTCGGGCCCTCATATCACCCTCATGGAGTCTGTTTCTGACCGTTTGAGCAGACACATGCACATTTGTGGCCTGCCGGAGGTCATTTTGTAGGGCTCTGGCAGTGCTCCTCCTGTTCCTCTTTGCACAAAGGCGGAGGTAGCGGTCCTGCTGCTGGGTTGTTGCCCTCCTACGGCCTCCTCCACGTCTCCTGATGTACTGGCCTGTCTCCTGGTAGCGCCTCCATGCTCTGGACACTACGCTGACAGACACAGCAAACCTTCTTGCCACAGCTCGCATTGATGTGCCATCCTGGATAAGCTGCACTACCTGAGCCACTTGTGTGGGTTGTAGACTCCGTCTCATGCTACCACTAGAGTGAAAGCACCGCCAGCATTCAAAAGTGACCAAAACATCAGCCAGGAAGCATAGGAACTGAGAAGTGGTCTGTGGTTACCACCTGTCGAACCACTCCTTTATTGGGGGTGTCATGCTAATTGCCTATAATTTCCACCTGTTGTCTATCCCATTTGCACAACAGCATGTGAAATTGATTGTCACTCAGTGTTGCTTCCTAAGTGGACAGTTTGATTTCACAGAAGTGTGATTGACTTGGAGTTACATTGTGTTGTTTAAGTGTTCCCTTTATTTTTTTGAGCAGTGTAGTTCTGGCAATGTGCGGATCCGCAAAATAAGGAAAGCACATTGCCGGTGTCCGTGTTTTGAGGATCCGCAAAACACATACGGACGTCTGAATGGAGCCTTACAGGGGGGTGATCAGGGAGTCTATATGGGGTGATCACCCCCCTGTAAGGCTCCATTCAGACTTCCGTATGTGTTTTGCGGATCCGCAAAACACATACGGATGTCTGAATGGAGCCTTACAGGGGGGTGATCAGGGAGTCTATATGGGGTGATCACCCCCCTGTAAGGCTCCATTCAGACGTCCGTATGTGTTTTGCGGATCCGTAGATCCGCAAAACACATACGGACGTCTGAATGGAGCCTTACAGGGGGTGATCAATGACAGGGGGGAGATCAGGGAGTCTAATATGGGGTGATCAGGGGTTAATAAGTGGTCGATCCAAGCAAAAGGGACCACCAGAGGACCAGGTAGCAGGTATATTAGACGCTGTTATGAAAACAGCGTCTAATATACCTTTTTGGGGTTAAAAAAATAAAATAAAAATCGCATCTACAGCCTGCCAGCGAATGATCGCCGCTGGCAGGCTGTAGATCCACTTGTTTACCTCCCGATCCTGTGAACGCACGCTCCTGTGTGCGCGCGTTCACAGGAAATCTCGCGTCTCGCGAGATGACGCGCCGATGCGTGAAGGAGGAACAAATCGACCGCCGCCAGAACGCATCCCTGCGTTAGGCGGTCCGGAGGCGGTTAAGTTACAATGGTTTCCACTTACAATGGTTGTACCGGAACCAATTAATAATGAAACTTGGGGGACCACTTGTACATGTTTTAGGCCGCGTTTACATATGCCCTGTGAACTCCGGCAGTTTGTTACGGCAGAGAAACAGACTGCTGGTATTCACAGTTTTTTTTTGTCTGGGGCATATATGCCGGAAAGTTGCCGGATCCCATTACAGTGAATGTGGATCCAGCGGTGATCCGTGGTATCCAGTTATGCCGGATACAATGAACTCCGGCAGCATGTTCCTCAGCCAGAACATACTGCCGGAGTTCACAGCGCATATGTGAACCCAGCCTAAGGGCGCATTCAGACGACCGCTTCGTGTTTTGCGGTCCGCAAATTGTGGACTTTTCAGACGTGCCAAGAAAAAAGGGGCGTGGCTTAGCGGAAGGGCACAAGGCTTCGCCCTGCTGCTGCCGTATTTACCATAACTTTCGCCAGAGAGTGGCTGAAGTTATAGCTGAAGTCTATGTCAGCCTTTAGCTGGTGTAGACGGTTTCTGGCGCACAGCAGGGCAGAGATGCGCCTGATTTAAGATGCTTCTGTCCCTTAAATAAATTTTTAAAAAAATAGGCGCATCTCATGCCAGCGCAGGGAGATTGAGACTGGAAGATGGATCCACCAGTCTTCATAAATCTTCATTATATTTGTATTAGTTTCTGTTCCGGGAATTGGAGCAGATAAATTGTTGCTTTTCTCACCAGCGGGAGGTTGACTTGACAGATAAACCACGTGTAGAGATTGTGGTTTTGCATAGAAATACATCTAGGACATTTTTCAAAAAGAGGTGTGAACAGATCAGACAATAGCAGCATACCATGATATGAAGCCGTCACTGCAAATGTGAAAGCCGTAATAACAGATCTTCATCTATTCACCTAAAAGATGTCCCACATGCATCAAAGAGAAGCTCTTATTAAATTAACTGGACGGACGAGTGAGGACAAATTCAAAAGCAAACTTGCACACCAAGTTAATGAACCAGATTAAAAGTTAACTTCATAGCATGGACCAGACCTGTTCCCATCAAAAGAGGAGATCTTTGATCACCAAGGAGTTCACTTGTGAAGTAGCATCACTTACAGATGAAAGGAAGTGTAATGACTGAGTGGTAGTTACAAAATTGGGCAAATGTGACGGTTTCTGTGTTACATAAAGAGTACAGACACGTAGTCACAGACCTTATAGTCACTCATATTGCACAGTAACTGTCACTACTTACACTGACGAGAATGAGGTAATAGGTTGATGAAATGGAAAAACCATAACCATATAGCACCAGACTCTAAATGTGTTCTGCTTTCAGACACCCTCCACCACCCACATCCAGTATTTGCAGTGCAAGAGCTTCCACAGGAACTAGGGCAGGACAGAAGTGGGATACTGCACAGGCCGGGAAAACCTTCCGTCAAGTGGTATGCCAGTATGCCTACTGAAAAATACAAAAATGGAGTTCATTATGAATGGTCCTGCTTCTTGGTTGATTTGGCCATGCAAGATGACGATACTAGATGAACTTAAGGCCCTAAAACCAAGAAGGACATGGAGGAGATGGCCCAGGAAGAGCAGAGATGCACAGTGGCATAGACCCGCTCTTGGTGCACAATTGCATATCAATTTAAAGTACATTTTGTGCAGAATAAAGCAATGGATGCTTAAAGGGGTTCTGCAGTTTGTTTAAACTGATGATCTATCCTCTGGATAGATCATCAGCTTCTGATCGGCAGGGGTCCGACACCCGGGACCCCCGCCGATCAGCTGTTTGAGAAGGCAGCGGCGCTCCTGCAGCGCCGAGGCCTTCTCGCTGTTTGCCGCCGGCCCAGTGACGTCACGGCTTCTATCAACTGGCCTGGGCTAAGCTCCATTCAAGGGAACGGAGCTTAGCCGCGCCCAGGCCAGTGATAATAGTCGTGACGTCACTGGGCCTGCGGTAAACAGTGAGAAGGCCGCGGCGCTGCTGGAGCGCCGCTGCCTTCTCAAACAGCTGATCGGCGGGGGTCCCGGGAGTCGGACTCCTGCCGATCAGATGCTGATGATCTATTCAGAGGATAGATCATCAGTTTAAACAAAGTGCAGAACCCCTTTAAGTTAAAGGTATGGACACAATCAGCTGAGCTAGCCCTACAAAGCATTGTGCCTGGTTTAAAACCGAATTTCCTGGCGACAGACTCCTTTAATGCCATTCTTTTGAAAGCAAGTAGGCAAGAAAAATGTGGCCAAGGACTGGCTTCTTTGGTCTCGTGCAAGGCCAGCTTTAGCAGAACATCCTGTGTTATCACAGAAGACGCAGCCAATGCCACTGTTGAAGCTTTTTTGCATAATACATTGGTATTACTTGTGCCCTGTAATGTGGTACTTACATTGTGTAACACTACTACTGAACCATATATTATTTTTGGATAGTGTTATGGTGGCTACACTATCGAGCACAGTTATTCAGACAGAAATGTAAGGCACTGTTACTTAGGTGCCATAATGCACCATGCTAATGATCAGGCACTGGACAACGTCAGGGAAGGCATGAAATGTAACTACGGTACATCTCAACCAAAGTTAAAGGGGTTGCTTCACGTCAGCAAATAGAATCTATTATGTAGATCAAGTTAATACAAGCCACTTACGGTACTAATGTATTGCAATTATCCAGATTGCCTTCTTTGCTGGCTGAATTAATTTTTCCATCACATTTTACACTGCTCGTTTCCATGGTTAGGACCAACCTGCAATCCATCAGAGGTGGTCATGATTTCCACTATTTAGTGGCCGAGACCTTGGTAGCGCACATAGGCTAGTGCTTTTTCCACTAGTGTGCAAGCACGACCACCACTGATGGATTGCACAGTGGTCGTAACCATGTAAACGAGCAGTGTATAATGTGATGAAAAAATTAATCCAGCAAGCAAAGGAAGCAATATGGATAATAACACATTAGGAAGTCGCTTTTATATTGTGATATTTTGAAGCATGTCCCCCATCCAGCGCCCTCAGCCCTATGCCATTGCTATTTGCAATCATCCATCTCCCCCGGTAGATTCGGGCCCCTGCTAATATACTTCCTTTTCCTGCAGGGTGCGCGGCTGGCTGATGGAGTCCGCAGGAGACGGTCCGCGTCTTCTTCTTCCCAGCATGCACTGGCAGGGACCTGATGTCACACACAGCGCCAGCCAGCGCGCTGACGATGTGTGCACGCAAGGCCCTGGCCAGTGCAGCTTGGTGCAGAGTCGGAAGGCCACGGAGCGGTGAGTGAGAAGCTTCTTCAATTCACTACCGCTCCGTGGTCCTCTATCGCGATATAGACAAAATCTATATAGTTGCCCGAATTTATATTATTTTATTTTTAGGAGTTCATGTCTGGGCTGTGCAGTATTTGTTTATTGATGGCCCATCCCCAGGATAGGCCATCAATATCTGATTAGTGATGGGTGTCAGCCCAATCTAATATTGATGGCCTTTCCTGATATCAAACCTGTGGGCAACCCCTTCAGGGCTCAAGCACACAGATGTATTTTTTTCCGTGTCCATTCAGTTTTTTTGCTGAATGCATTATCATTTACTTCGACGGGGCTGCAAAAAAGAAACGGAAATTAGTCCGTGTGCACTCTGTGTCCGCATGGCCGTTCCGCAAAAAAAAAAAAAAGAACATGTCCTATTATTGTCTGCATTATAGACAAAGATAGGACTTGTCTGTTCTGTTCCTCAAAATGCACACAGCCGGTATCCATGTTTTGCTGATCTGCAATTTACGGATGGCAAAACATCCAACAGTGGCGCGCATGAGCCCTTAAGGACCTATTTACAACTGACAGCGTGAATTATTAAAACCGCGGGCCAAAACTGCACCACAAAGAGATATATCATGAAAAGTTGTCAAAATTCTTCCCGTGCAGTTAGCTGCCGCACACAAACCTACCAGTGTATACTGTAATATACCGCAAATGTGAAATAATTCCGTCAAGTGTGACAAAATGTCCGCATATGAACAAATACCTGATGCAGCTCAAGACAGGAGGACAGAATATGACGGTTACTTCAAGAAATGTATGAATAGAGGTGGATGGAAAACTGAAGATATGGCCTACACTACAGGATGTGGACAGCAGATAAAGAACGCAACGACAGACGGCTGTCTGCGTAACGTAATCCAATGATTGAGAAATGCCATGAAACATTACACTAACTCGTCAGCTACAATGCTCTATTAAAAGGAACAAGTATGTGTCACGAGACAGAAGGCAGACGGGAAGGATGATGTGAAGAGAATGACACAAAATGCTACCAAACCACACAGAACAGTACAATTACAGGCCACCAAGAACATTAATCATCTATCCACAGGACAGGTGACAAACATAAGACTGCTGGGTAAGTGACCGCTAGGAACTCTGTGGATAATGAGAATGGAGGCCTCGGAGCCCTGTGTGAATGTGTGACCACCGCTCCTTCCACTTCTAGGGGACTGCTGGAGACAGCAGAGCGCTCTCCAAGAAGTGAATGGAGCAGTGGTCGCTCATGCGCTCTACCGCTCCGCTCACCCCATACTTGTGATCAGTAGGAATCCCAGCAGTAGGACCCCAGAGATCATATATTTATCACCTACCGCGTGGAGAGGTTTGAAAACGAGATTTTTGTATAACTTACCAGTAAAATCTCTTTCTCGCTCTTCCTTGGGGGACACAGGAAACCTTGGGTATAGCTCATCTCCATAGGAGGCGTGACACTAAGTGAAAGACTGTTAAGCCCCTCCTCCAGCAGCTATACCCTCAGCCTGGAGCGAGCGACTACCAGTTATGTGCCCAAGTAGTTAAAACAAAGGCAAGGATCAACCAAATTAACACCAACAAGTCAAAACTCCCGTCAGGGCAACCAAAACAATGGGTGGGTGCTGTGTCCCCCAAGGAAGAGCGAGAAAGAGATTTTACTGGTAAGTTATACAAAAATCTCGTTTTCTCGCCCAATTCCTTGGGGGACACAGGAAACCTTGGGACGTTCAAAAGCAGTCCACAAATAGGGAGGGACCACAACCCAAAGTGAATTAAAGCACCCTAGGCACTAAGGCACCGCCGCCTGCAAGACCAGGCGGCCCAAAGCAGCATCCGCCGATGCATAAGTGTTCACCTTGTAGAACTTGGTGAAAGTGTGCAAAGAAGACCAGGTGGCCGCCTTACACAATTGTTCAGCCGAAGCTCGATTTCGCTGAGCCCAGGAAGCCCCGACCGCTCTGGTAGAATGAGCGGTAACACCAAAGGGCGGTTCCCTGCCCTTAGCACTGTAAGCCTCAGCAATAGCCATCTTGATGAAGCGGGCAATAACCACTTTAGATGCCGCCAGCCCCCTGCGCGGACCCTCCGGAACCACAAATAGAGAATCCGAGCGCCGAAAGGGTCTAGTTACATCCAAGTAGATCCTCAGAGCCCTAACAACATCCAGACGGTGAAGATCCCGTTCCCGAGGATGAGACGGGGACGGGCACAGAGAAGGAAGGATAATATCTTCATTCAGGTGAAAAGCGGACACCACCTTCGGAAGGAAATCCGGAACCGGGCGGAGAACCACCTTGTCCTGGTGAAAAACCAATAGGGGTTCTACGCAAGAAAGTGCCGCCAATTCAGACACACGCCGAAGAGACGTGATGGCTACGAGGAAAAAGACTTTGCAAGACAACAAGCGAAGGGAAACCCTGCGCAAAGGCTCGAAAGGAGAAGATTGGAGAGCCGTCAGCACAACATTAAGATCCCAAGATGGAACGGGAGCGCGATACGGGGGAGCATAGTGAGCAACCCCCTGCAGAAAAGTCTTAACTGGACCGAGCGAAGCCAGAGGTCGCTGAAAAAGGATCGAAAGCGCTGAGATCTGACCCTTTAGGGTACTGAGACCCAAACCCAAGTCCAGACCAGACTGCAAGAAGGATAAAATCGTGGGGAGAGAAAACCGAAGGGGATGAACATCTAAGGTCTCGCAGAAGTTCAAATAGGCCCGCCAGGTTCGGTAATAAATCCTGGACGATGCCGGTTTACGCGCACGAATCATGGTACGGACCACGTCAGCAGAAAACCCCCGCCGCGTTAGGACCTCGGTCTCAATAGCCACGCCGCTAAACGTAGCGACCCTAAATGCTGGTGGAAGATCGGCCCTTGAGAGAGGAGGTCTTCTCTTAGAGGCAGAGGCAAGGGGGCGTCTGCCAGGAGCAACATAAGGTCGGCGTACCAAGGACGACGAGGCCAATCCGGGGCTATTAGGATCGCAGGCGTGCCCTCCGCCGCGATCTTCCGAAGGACTCGTGGAAGAAGAGGCAGGGGCGGAAAAACGTAGAGGAGAGAGAACTCCGTCCAGGGAAGGACGAGCGCGTCCGCGCCGTAAGCGTCCGGATCCTTGGTTCTGGCCATGAAGGTGGGGAGCTTGTGGTTGAATCTGGAGGCCATGAGATCCACGTCCGGACGACCCCAACGGAGGCAAAGAGACTCGAAGACGTCGGGGTGCAGAGACCACTCGCCCGGGTCGATCGTCGTCCGGCTGAGGAAATCCGCCGCCCAATTGTCCACCCCCGGGATGTAAATGGCCGAAATGGCTGGAACATGAACTTCCGCCCAGCGAAGGATTAGAGACACCTCCCTCATTGCCGCCGCGCTGCGAGTGCCCCCTTGATGATTTATGTATGCCACAGCCGTGGCATTGTCCGATTGGACACGAACAGGGTGACCCTGAAGCAGCGAAGTCCAATGCCGGAGTGAGAGGAGAACCGCCCTCAGCTCCAGAACGTTGATCGGCAGTTTGGACTCCGATGGAGACCAAGTGCCTTGTACGGACCGAGGAGGAAACACCCCCCCCCAACCCCGCAGACTGGCATCGGTGGTAATCACCAACCAAGTTATCGGTAGGAAGGACTTCCCTTGGAGAGGGGTCCGTAACCACCAGAGTAGAGAGGAGCGAACCTGGGGGGGAAGGGGAAAGTGCTGATCCAGACTTTCCTGGGACTTGTCTCATGCGGACAGAATGGCAGTCTGAAAGGTGCGGGAGTGATACTGCGCGTAGGGGATTGCTTCGAAACAGGATACCATCTGTCCCAAGACCCGCATGCTGAACCGGAAGGAAGGACGGCGGTGGTTCAGAAGGCTCTGAACCGACCGATGAAGGAGCTGGCGCTTCTCTGACGGAAGCCGAACCTCCGCTGCATCTGTATCCAGCAGCATCCCTAGAAAGATCAGTTGCCTGGATGGAACAAGAGCGGATTTGGGTAGATTGATAATCCAACCGAACCGGCGTAAGGTTTGTAGCGAGAGGTCCACACTGGCAGATGTCAGTGACAGAGAGGGTGCCTTGATAAGGAGATCGTCCAAATATGGAAGAAGAAAAACTCCCCTGGAACGAAGTAAGGCGAGGACAGGGGCTAGGACCTTTGTGAAAACGCGAGGGGCCGTCGCCAGCCCGAAGGGGAGGGCAACGAACTGGTAGTGGTCGGACCCCACTGCAAAGCGCAGAAAGCACTGATGACACCGAGCGATTGGAATATGAAGGTAGGCGTCCTGGATGTCGATAGAGGCCAGGAACTCCCCTTTTTCCAGAGAGGCCACCACCGACCTGAGAGACTCCATCCGGAACCGCTGAAGACGAAGGAAACGGTTTAACCGTTTTAAATCCAGAATGGGACGAACCGAGCCTTCCTTTTTGGGGACCACAAAAAGGTTCGAATAGAACCCTTTGAATCTTTCCTCCATAGGAACCGGAGCGATGACCCCCTTGTCCAGAAGGGTACGAGTGGCAGTAAAGAAATCGGCCGCCCTTTGGGGATCTCGAGGAACCCGGGAGCGAAAGAACCGAACTGGGGGGAGGGACGCAAACTCGAGTTTGTACCCGGAAGACACCACCTCGAGAGCCCAGGCGTCGGAGACGTGCGTCTGCCAGAAGTCCCTGAACAGGAGGAGACGTCCCCCCACCCAGGTGGGTGGGGGCGCACCTTCAGGTAGGGTTCTGCTTGGTCGCGGGAGGACGAGCAGGCTGTGACTTGCGCCAGGAGGGCTGGGTCCGAAAAAAAGGCTTCTTACGTCTGTCTTGGACAGGGTTAGAGGATGGACCTGAAGTGGTGCGAGGTGTGGGAGCTCTGCGGGAAGACCTGAAGCGAGAAAAGGTGGGACGGCCTCGAGTGGTGCTCCTAGTCCTGGATTGGGGAAGATGTGTACTCTTCCCTCCCGTGGCTTCAGAGATGATTTCATCCAAGCGGGCCCCGAACAATCGAGAACCAGTGAAGGGAAGGCCAGTAAGAGACCGCTTTGACGTGGCGTCCGCAGTCCAAACCTTTAACCAAAGCTCCCTTCTAGCCGAAACGGCCAGGGCAGATGAACGGGCTATAAGAGCCCCCGCATCCAGGGATGCCTCACAGACAAAATTTCCGGCTTGAACGATAAGTTGGGCCAGAGCCCGGAGGTCCTGAATAGGGACGTCGGATTCAAGCTCCTGATCTAGCTGAGACGCCCATTCTGAAACCGCTTTTCCAGCCCAAGCGGAGGCAAAGACCGGCCTGAGGGCGGAACCGGAGGCTGCAAAGATACCCTTTGTAATGGCCTCTATCCGGCGATCTTCCGTGGATTGTAAGGAAGAACCATCTGCAACGGGAATAGCCGTGCTTTTGGACAAACGGGCCACAGGGGGGTCGACTTTTGGTGGTGACGCCCAGTTTGTAATGCAATCCGCCGGGAATGGATAACAGATATCCAACTTCTTAGGCGGGGTAAAACGGGCATCAGGACGGGCCCAGGCCTTAGAAACCACCGACGAGAAGTCAGCGTGGAGGGGAAAAACCGCAGACGCCTGTTTTTGGCGAAAAAAGGAAACACTGGCCTTTTCAGAATTAGGAGGGTCATCGTGAATCTTAAAGGTATCACGGATATTGTTAATAAGATGGCCCACAGCAGAAGCCAGCTTTGAAGGCAAGGCCGAGTCCATATCCCAATCAGAATCGGCTAGTTCCCCTTCAGAGGGCATATCCTGTAATGAGGAAGGACCCGACTGAGGGCGCACCCTTGGGGGTGATACCGAAGCATCCGAGGATGATAGGTGCTCCGCCCTGGACCGCTTCTGGAGTTGACGGACTCTGGAGGTGTCGCCTGGAGAGAGAGACTCAGACGGGTCAGCTAAGGTAGCGGACCCGGAGGGCCCAGCAGGGGAATTATCCAGCTGCGGTAAGGGCAATGTATCTGCAAGGCGGCCCACAACATTAGTGAGACTGACCACAGCCTGGGAAAGGGATCTAGCCCAGTCAGGGGGATCCAAGAGGCCAGGGGGTGACACAGCAGATGGCGGACCCTGTAATGGGGCTTTGCAAGCCGAGCAATGCGGGTCAGGCTGCCCTTGAGGAAGGGGTGCCTTACATGCGGTGCAGGTATGATACCAAGGACCAGCAGGCACTGAGGGGTCAGACATGTTGGCTGGAAGTAATATACAAAAAACGTCCAGGCCAGAGGGCTGCAGTGCTGGAAGGGGTCAACAGTCCTACCAGGTCACAGTGGGAGCAGACGGCACAGCAGCGGCAACAGCAGCGGTCCTCAGAGCCCTGAGGTAATCTGTCCTGAGAGCAGGCAGGCACGAAGAGGAGGCGGGGCTAGTGAGGAGCGGGAAGAAAGACGTCCGCACCTTGACTGAAGTCTAACATGTACAGTGGAACAGAACGAAGCTCCGCCCACCGATAAAACTTTTCGCGCGCGCGCGATTCAAAATATTACATGCCGCCGAAACCCCACAGAATAATGTCCCCCGTTCACTTCCATATAAGCGGAGGCGAACGCCAGTGGCCGGACAAGAGCGTGCGCTTGTCAGAATATCAGCCGGCAGTTGAACACAGCCGCAGTACACGTGTGCCTGCTATCCAGCAGCTGATAACGAAAGGCGGCCCACGGCCGCCGCACCTGAGGTAAAACTGCGCTGTAACCCTCCCCCACGAGCATCGCTCCGCTTTGCCCCACACACAAAGGAGCCGCAGGACTCACAGCTAAGAGAGCTGTAACTTGTAATTGACATGAAGGTCAGGCAGAGGGGACAGCAGCATCAGGCCCTAACGGGGGGGGGAGGGGGTAGAACGGCTGCACAGCCACCTCACCATCGACGTTTTCACCCTCTGTCCATCCAGCAGGGACGCCCCTTCAGCCACTGGCACCGAAGTGGCAGGGAGCTGGAGAGGGGCTTGCAGGTGGGCGACCCTTGTGCTGGCGGGATGCAGGGGAGCTGGGCTGCCCTGGTCCTCCTTTTCTTCTGTGGGGGAGGCAGCAGTGCGGATAACCGGCACTGGCGCAGCTCAACCCCGGGAAAACAGAGAGGTCTAATGCGACTCTGTTGTCCCTGTTGAAAAAAAGGAAAAAAAGTTGAAAATAATAAAAGAGAAAAAATAAAATCTTTAGCAAAGACAGCTCTGCAGTGCAGAGAGTGTCTTGCCTCCTTGACACTAAGCAAAAAACTGGTAGTCGCTCGCTCCAGGCTGAGGGTATAGCTGCTGGAGGAGGGGCTTAACAGTCTTTCACTTAGTGTCACGCCTCCTATGGAGATGAGCTATACCCAAGGTTTCCTGTGTCCCCCAAGGAATTGGGCGAGAAATATTGTTTGTTGGTCAACCACAATGTTCCAACAAAGCCAAAAACATCAGCTGCAAAGATGGCCTGAAATGTGTGTCGATTATACAACAGGTCTGGATGCAATGTTTCCCCCTACAATGCATCCAATCTTCTCTAGAGGTCAAATGCATCTGGTTCTGTGCACTCGTCACGCTCTAAAGCCTCATGCACACGTCCGTGGAACACGGGCCGTGAGATACCGGCCTGGATTCCTGCTGTACAGAAGCGGCGGCACGAAGCGCACGGCGTCATAGCAACCAATGACGCCGTGCGCTCCTGCACTCAGCAGGAATCCAGGCCGGTATTTCATGGTCCGTGTTCCACAGACGTGTGCACGAGGCTTAAGAGCATCCCAGTCACTTTGGAGATTTTCACCAGTGGATTTCTTTGGCTTGGCAATCTGCTGGAGGCCTAAATTCAAAGTTCATTAATAATATATTTTGACATGTTGTGTGACATCCAATTGCATCGGATTGGGGAGTCACAGTTAGACCTGGCCTCCTGAGTCTTAGGAATTATTCGATTAGCTTTCTTCTGCATATACTGGGAAACATTTATATAGACTGGTCTGAAACACTGGTCTACCGTAACCATATTCACTATTGTGAAATACAGAGTAGGATCCAGTTCAAGATGATGTTCCACAAGACATAAAACAGTGGGGTCTTTTATCAAACTGGTGTAAAGTAGAACTTGCTTAAATGCCCATAGCAACCAATCAGATTCCACCTTTCATTTTCCCAAGGAGCTGTCTAAAATGAAAGGTGGGATCTGATTGGTTGCTATGGGCAGCTAAGCCAGTTCTACTTTACACCTGTTTGATAAATGACCCCACAAGTTTATTAGTAAACTTATGGGGAATAATACAAACGTATTTACTATATTAATTGTGTATTTCTGTAAGGTAACCCTATTAAGGGCTCTTTTACACGAGCGGATGCCGTGCGGGTAACCGGCTGCATGAAAGAGAGCCAAACCCCGCTCCAGACACGGAGCAGTAACATGACTGATAATGCTCTGTGCCTCTGTGACCTTTTTACTACAAAATGAGAGTGACAACTTTATCTCACTGATTTTGTAGTAAAAAGGTCACAGAGCGGCACGGAGCATTATCAGTCATGTTACTGCTCCGCGTCTCTGCTGTCCGGAGTGGGGCTTGGCTGTCTTTACGCAGTGGATTACCCACACGGCATCCCCTCGTGTGAAAGAGTTCTAAAGGGGTTGTTCAACATAATTAAAATTCTCAGACAAGCCCAAAAAATAAATAATAAATCTGATTGGCGGTGGTCCCGGGGATCACACAGCCACAAATCAGAGGACAGGTCATCAGTTAGAAAAAAAAAACTAAGAAAAACACTTTAAGGGAGTCATCACACGTGGCATAATCTGTTGCAGAAAGTTTCTGTGACTGAAACACCGGTCCCCTTTATTTGAATGGGGCTTACAGAAATCCATGTATTTGCTGTCAATACAGCCCCATTCAGATAAATAGAACTAATTTTCAGTTGCAGAAAATTTTCTGCAACAAAATCTTATGTGTATTAAGGCACCCTAAAAAGGAATAATGGAAACAAGACTAATGACACCTAGGCAAGAAACCACCAGAACAATGACAATGGTCAATGATTTACTGTATTGTAATTACCAGTGGTGAGTGTTTGAGGCGAAAAAGTTATGACAGGTCTACTGGTAGCATTCTAAGAAATATCTATTCAGATGTTCCACGGGTGACTAAACCCCAAGCTATGATTAAAGCAGATGCTGAAGTGATGATGGGCAGACATACTAATCCTGTCTAATGTTTAGACTGTGTAAACTTAAAGAGGACCTTTCATTACAATAAAAAATCTAAACTAAGCATACAGACATGGAGAGCAGCACCCAGGGATCTCCCTGCACTCACTATTATCCCTGGGCGCCTCGCCGTTCTCCCGGTATAGGCTCCGGTATCTTCAGATTTTCGACTCAACTGGGAGGAGCCTGCTCTTGTTCTCCTCGGCGTCTCCTTCTCCCAGGCTGGAGTGCTGGCCAATCGCAGCGCTCAGCTCATAGTTTTTTTTCTCCCAGGCTATGAGCTGAGCGCTGCGATTGGCCAGCGCTACAGCCTGGGAGAAGAAGACGCCCAAGAGAACAAGAGCAGGCTCCTCCCGGTTGAGCCGAAAATCTGAAGATACCGGAGCCTATACCGGGAGAACGGAGCGGCGCCCAGGGATAATAGTAAGTGCAGGGAGATCCCTGGGTGCCGCTCTCCATGTCTGTATACTTAGTTTAGATTTTTTTTATCGTAATGAAAGGTCCTCTTTAAAGGGGTTCTCCAGGAATGATTTAAAATGGACGCCAGCAACCTGTCCTAGACTGTTTCCACCACTCGCAGAGCTGCCTATTCATTATCGGCAGCACATCCATGACAAGATGTGCATCTTTCACCCTGATGAAAGACACCCATTCGCTCGTTTACTTGTTCATCAGCTGATCAATTTTACAGGCCAATTATCAGGAACAAGTGTTTGTATAAAAGCTCGTTCCCGATAACTGGCCCAAAAATTTTCAGTCTAAGGGCTCATTGCCGTGCTGTGCATTGGGGGCTGCAAATTGTGGCCTGTGCAGACGGATGTAGACCCATTCAAAAAATAAAACATGTACTATTATTTTGCGGTGCGGAGGCACGGATCGAAATGTCATTTAAATGCATTCTAGTGCTCCCGTAGTCTTCCACTTCGTGCCTCCGCTCTGTATCTTCTGGATTGTGGACCCATTCAAGTGAAAGAGGCTGCATGTGTGAAACGGTACGCACACAGCCGGTGCCTGCGGGCCGCAGTACAGGTACGGCCAGCACACATTCGTGTGCATGTAGGGTTACACCGGGTATCAAATTTTCAATACCCAATCAATACTTTTGCACTCAGATCGTCACGATACTGGGATTTGCTATTTTCTGATACTAGGCTGCTCTACTTACTGCACAGCCTAGTATCAGAGAACATGGCAAGCAACGCCCTCAGCACGCACCATGTTCTCCTGGCAGCACAGTGGCAGCTTCTGAACGCTACTGACACCCTCCATGGTAATCTCCCTGCTGCTGTGTGCACAAAGCACAGGGCAGCAGGGAGAGTAAAGTCCTATTCACCCTAATAGAGCTCTATTAGGATGAATAGGACAAGGGTTCTAGCTCCCTAAGGTGGTTAAAGTAAAAAAAAAAAAATAATAATAATAATAATAATAATAATAATAATAATATTGAAAGCTTAAATGAAAAAAAAAAATTAAAATAAAACATTAGGTACCGCCACGTCTGAACTATTAAAATATTTTAAAAAATTACAGAAAAAAAACACGCGATTTGTTATTTTTTAGTCACCTTGTCCCCCCAAAAAATAGGATAGGACTGTTCTATTATGGGCCAGAAGTTCCACAAAATGCGGAAAGCACGCAGCTTTTTTGTGTTTTTATTTTTTTTTTTCGCATGGTTTTGAGTATCGCAAAACTTTTTTATGGTATTAGAATCAAATAAAAATGTTGGTATTGTGACAACCCTACGTGCATGAGCCCCAATTGTCCACATTTCTGTTTTTCATGGACGTGTGCTGTCCGCATTTTCTGCGGACACCACACGTACCCATTGATTTGAATGTGTCTGTTCACACATGATGCAGAGCAAACACTCCCATTGAATCTATGGGTCTGTGAAAATCATGGACACAACATGGATGGCATCCGTGTTGTGTCTGTTTTTCACTGAAGACTAATAGGAGATGCTCTAGAAATGAATTTTTAGCTAGGCAACGTCCATGGATTGAGGAGGGTAAAAAGGGACACGCGGACCAAACACAGATCCTTCACAGATGAATCAACAACGCTTTTTTTCACCAACTTGAAATAGAGGACGAGGCCTAAAGCCTTATTCACAGTCAGGCCTAGTCCCCATTTCCGTGTCAGGGTCACATCCGTGAAAAAAAGCGTACACATTTCATACGTGAAGATGTCCATGAAGGATTCGTGGTTGGTCCGTGTGTCCATTTTTACCATCAGTGTGTCATCCGTAATTCACTGACGTTGCTCAGCTGAAAATTAATTTCCAATCTTCTATCAGTCTTCAGTGAAAAACGGACGGACTGATTCACGGCAAGTTAAAAAATACTGAAATGTGAATAGACACATTTAAATCAATTGGTACGTGTGCTGTCCGTGGATAATGCGGACAGCACACGTCAGTGAAAAACGATAATATGGACGAGGCCTCAGTGCTCAGTCAGCAATTTCCATCAGTGATTTTGAGCCAAAACCAGGTGCGGCTCCAAACACAGAACAGGTGCAGATCTTTTCGTCTATGGAGGCTCCAGTCCTGGTTTTGGCTCACAATCACTGACCAAAACACTGATGTGTGAATAAAGCCTAATAGGACATTTACACTAGGAGTTTACAGAAGAACCAAATTTTTAAAGTGGCTGAAGTTGGATCATAAGTTTGGAGCACGTCTAGACGCTTGCCTAACTTTATGCTACCAACTGGATGGGCCAAAAATTTTCGACAAAATTTTGATGCATCATTATCCATGGTCCTTTCCCATAAAACCACACCCTTTGCCCCCTTTGTCTAAACCACGTAATAAATGTACACCAGTATTTTTCTCTACAGATTAGATCAGAATTCTCAGTACATGCCCTCCATAGAGAAGAACAGTATACACCACAGTACCAGCTCATGACAGCTGTACTCTGTTACTTCACAGAGGAACCACATTTACTTCTGAGGGTGCTGCCACCCGTTCAGGATTTGTAATGCTCTTTTAGGGTACGTTTACTCAAAGCTGTTTTGAGGCAGATCTGCCGGCAGGATTTTCAGCCAAAGCCAGAAGTTACTTTCAAAGGAACCAGAAATATGAAGGAAGGACTTCTAGTTCTTAGTTGCCCACAGCAACCAACCAGATTCCACCTTTCATTTTGAAAAGGATCTCTGAAAAATGAAAGATGGAATTTCATTGGTTGCTGTGGGCAACTACGCCAAATTTCCTTTACACTAGTTCTGCTAAATCTCCCCCCATGACTGGATTAAAAAAAGGGAAGTTGTATCTGTCCTTAATACTTCCTTCTCCATACTTCCTTCTCCATACTTCCTTCTCCTTTCTGACCCACTCTCCTTCAAAAACTGCAGCACGCTTAGGCTAGGTTCACATGGGGTATTGTGGGTGAGGATTTTGGGGCAGATTCCACACCAAAAATCCTTATCCAAAAACGTATGCAGAACTTCCCCATTGATTTTATGGGGAATCAGTATGTAAACCATACGGTGCTTTTATTCCCGCCTGCAGTTTTAAAAACCGCACCATGGAATATGGAAGTGTCCTATCCATTCTTGACACAGAATCCACCTCCAGAATTCCACTGAAAATGGGCAGGAATGAAAATCCTCACCGAAACCACACCCAAAACTGTGTGCATCAGGTTTTGTCAGCGCCCAAAATATTCCTTGTGAACCTAGTCCTAGAATGGCCTGTCAATATAAAAGGTAGGCTCGTGTAAGTGAGTGTTAGGACCCGAGCTACTTGAGAAACCTTGGCGCGGTGCTCGGGATCAGACATGTCCTCCACAGCAGGATATGTTGGCTAATCTCTCGATTTTAACATCAGTTTGAGGGTTTAGTAAGACCGCAGAGTGCACCTGTCTTTGCTAACCCCTTTAAGTTCTCTGGTAATAAATAAGTCACTCTCCCACTGAAAACATATACAAGCCCGGATCATTTCAAAGAACCACACGTGGAACATAAAATTCAGCGACACAACCCAAAATAAAATTACTGTAGTGTCTACAATAAAAACCTATAGTTCTGGTCTCCATATGTTCCACACATGAGCACCACCAATGCTGGCATCATAAATACAGACTACAGCGAGGAGGGTGACACTGATCACGTGATTACACCCCACAACAATGATCACATACAGCAGTCACCCCCATTACTAATCTGTGGCGACCGTGCACACATGAGGCACAGCACCGCATACACTGACTTGTGCATTGTCATGTTCCGCACACTATAGCTGCAGATAGAGGAAGTGCCCCCATGGGTGGGCAGCGCTCACCCGCACAGCTCGCTCGGTACACCGGTAGTCTGCCCGGTAACACCAGTGACGACCAGCAGGACAGCGACGAGTGCCGAGATCCCCGGGGGTTTCATGCTGCGGCCGAATCCAGTCCGAAGCCCCAGCGCACAAACACAGGCTGCCCAAGGAAGAGTCATGTGATCGTCATCTGACAGCTCCGCCTACTGACCAGCACATGATCTGTGGTCAGCTCCTCAGCTCCCCCTAGTGGAAAAATAAAATACAGTCCATAGATTATGCGTCGCGCGTGCTTCCCGTTTTTCACTAGTGCTGCGTCTTTTACAAAAGCGCCAACATGCTGTTTTTAGAGGCATAAAACGCCACCAATTAAAAAAAAAAAAAAACTCCACTAGGACAAAATATACCTATCTGCCATGATTTTTATATTCTGCAAAAGTGCAGAAACGCCCAAAAAGGAGTGTTTTCAGACGAAGGAGTGATTTTTGTCACATATTTATGACATGCATTTTTTTTTTCCAGACAGAGAAGTAGGATGGAAAAGCACCATACCCAGAGCCAAACCTAGCATTGTCTAGGTAGCACTGCTTATTTGGTGATTTTTCTCTGTAGGCTTCTCTATATGAGTTGAAAAACTCCAGAAAACGCTTAATGTTTAAAGGAACCATTATCTTAGACTATTAAAGGGGTTATCCAACCCCTATAATGACACAGAGTCTGCAGTCTTTGCCCAGGGCTAGCTCCAGGTTCATGTGAGCCCTTGGGCAAAAAAATCTCAGTAGGCCCCCTTGTGGCATTTTTTTTACAGTGACGTCCCCCTATGGCTCCCAGTGCCCCCCAGAAAGTATAGTGACCCCCCTACAGTATAATAAATATACTGTGTGGGGGTCATTATACTGTGTGTGGGGGGGGGGGGGCACTACTCATTATACTGTGTAAGGGGCACTCACACAATATAATGACCCCCCCAATGGACCCCTCACACAGTATAATAACCCTGGCCCCTCATAGTGTAATGACCCCCTAACATAGCTATCATTGCTGGAGCACATTCCTTATAGCAGCTGGCACCCCTTTTTCCCGAGAGCCTGCACCCGGGATCTACCGCCACGCCCCGCCCCCCCAACTGCGACACGCCACTGTACAGTGGGCCCAGGGCCAGTTTTAGACAAAATGTGGCCTTGGGTAAAATCAAAAGTGGGGCCCCAAATCTTGTAATAATGTACTAACAGTCACATTTTGTCGATTCCAGCCGCCCCTCACAGATTTACACCCCATAAAGCCCAACACACAGATCTGCACCCTCATGGTCCCCAGAATATGCCACATGCCCCCTCCCCTCACAGGAATGCATATGCCACGCATTGATCTATTGCTTCTAAGCACTAGTGTAACTATAGGGGTTGCAGCGGTTGCGGCCGGGCCCCTAAGCTCTGTGAGCGCTGTACAGTAATTACCCCTCCTCCTGCTTGCTCTTCTGAGGGCCCTGACTGCTGTGTCCTGGCTGCCTGCAGCGTCAGGACGTACAGAGCGCACTCTGACCTGACGGTGGAGGAGGTCAGCTGACTGCAGCGCGGGCCCTGAGAAGAGAAGACAGCCAGAACAAGGAGAGTGGCAGCAGGAGAGGTAAGTTACTTTATTATTTTACAGTCTAATGGGGTCTTATATGTTGGTCTGGAGGTCTAATGGGGGTCTTATCTGAGGTCTGATATTGGGTCGGGGTCTTACATGGAGGTCTAATGGGGGTCTGATCTGAGGTCTAAAACTGGGGTTTTATATGGGGTCTGACATAGAGGTCTAAAGGGGGTTTGGTCTGAGATGGGGGATCTTATTTAGGGTTTTATACAGGGTCTGATCTGAAAGGAAGGGGGGATTTTTTTGTACTAGAGGACAATATAAAGGGGTGTTTTTGTACTGACGCACTGTGTGGTACCAGTATTTTCAGGGGGACTGTTTCTGCATGAAATATTGGGGAGCACAGTAAGCACAGTATTGGGAGTGGCAGGATGGGGTGTTGAGAAGGTGAGGAGGACGATGGAAAAGTAGAAAAGTAAGATGTCTGTTTGTTAAACTCTGCAGAGATGAGGCGCGGCTGAAAGAAGTCACCATGGCGGTCTGGCCTGACAGGAGAAGAAGAGGAAAGAGAATATCTACATTAGAGAAGAGAAGTCACTGGATGTAAGAGGTACATATGTGGCGCTGTATTATCCTGTATGTTCTATAGTGCTTTATGTAATGTTTTTAAAGTATGTCCGCTTTTTTTTTTTTTGTATGAGCGCTGCCTTCTCTGCTCTGTTTACCTGCTCATCACTGCAAATGCTATGACGAGCAGGTGAACAGATCAGAGAAAGCAGCTCTCATATGAGCGCTGCCCTCTCTTCAAATAGCTAATCGTCGGGGTACTGGAGGACCCCAACTGATCTGATATTGATGACCTATCCTGAGGATAGGTCATCAGTAGTAAAAAAAAAAAAGGACAACCCTTTTAACAGCAGGACTGGAGGGAAGGGGGGGGGGGGGGGGGCAAGCTGAACTCTTGCACCAGGTCCCATGAGCCTTTAGCTACGCCCCTGCTTCTAAGCATCCATTTATACACTCACCTAAAGAATTATTAGGAACACCATACTAATACGGTGTTGGACCAGCTTTTGCCTTCAGAACTGCCTTAATTCTACGTGGCATTGATTCAACAAGGTGCTGATAGCATTCTTTAGAAATGTTGGCCCATATTGATAGGATAGCATCTTACAGTTGATAGAGATTTGAGGGATGCACATCCAGGGCACGAAGCTCCCGTTCCACCACATCCCAAAGATGCTCTATTGGGTTGAGATCTGGTGACTGTGGGGGCCATTTTAGTACAGTGAACTCATTGTCATGTTCAAGAAACCAATTTGAAATGATTCGAGCTTTGTGACATGGTGCATTATCCTGCTGGAAGTAGCCATCAGAGGATGGATACATGTTCTCATTCTGTTTACGCCAAATTCGGACTCTACCATTTGAATGTCTCAACAGAAATCGAGACTCATCAGACCAGGCAACATTTTTCCAGTCTTCAACAGTCCAATTTTGGTGAGCTCGTGCAAATTGTAGCCTCTTTTTCCTATTTGTAGTGGAGATGAGTGGTACCCGGTGGGGTCTTCTGCTGTTGTAGCCCATCCGCCTCAAGGTTGTGCGTGTTGTGGCTTCACAAATGCTTTGCTGCATACCTCGGTTGTAACGAGTGGTTATTTCAGTCAACGTTGCTCTTCTATCAGCTTGAATCAGTCGGCCCATTCTCCTCTGACCTCTAGCATCCACAAGGCATTTTCGCCCACAGGACTGCCGCATACTGGATGTTTTTCCCTTTTCAAACCATTCTTTGTAAACCCTAGAAATGGTTGTGCTTGAAAATCCCAGTAACTGAGCAGATTGTGAAATACTCAGACCGGCCCGTCTGGCACCAACAACCATGCCACGCTCAAAATTGCTTAAATCACCTTTCTTTCCCATTCTGACATTCAGTTTGGAGTTCAGGAGATTGTCTTGACCAGGACCACACCCCTAAATGCATTGAAGCAACTGCCATGTGATTGGTTGACTAGATAATTGCATTAATGAGAAATAGAACAGGTGTTCCTAATAATTCTTTAGGTAAGTGTATATGGATTGTGTCAGGATCTGTTCAGGGAAAAACTGATGATTTGGCACACAGCTTCAATCAGTTTTGTCTGCGATTGCCTTCAGGGTTTTTCCCGTCCAGGTTTCATGCGTTTTTCACACACGTGAAGAAAAACGGAATAATCTACATCTCCCATTAACCATCAGTGAAAAACGCATTGCATCCCCATGTCTTCTGTATTTTACACAAGCCCCGTTCACTTCTATGGAGCCAGGACTGCGAGAAAAACGCACAGTATAGAATATGCTGTGATTTTTCCTGGACATAAAGATGATGAAAAACGAGGCTCATGTACACAGACCCAGTGAAATTAATGGGTCAGGATTCAGTCCAGATGCCAATTGTTCATTACATGCATCATATCCAGATGGAAAAGTCGCTCCTCTGAAAAATCCCTTAGGCCCCTTTCACACGGGCGAGTATTCTGCGTGGATGCGATGCGTGAGTTGAACGCATTGCACCTGTAGTGTCCCACTGGGTAAAGGTGGGCACTACACAAGGGTTAATATGTCTATCGCATTAATGTGTTATGTTCATTTCCCTGTATTATCTGGGTGTCAGGCCTGTTAGGGTGTAGTTCAGCCTCCTACACATTAGAGGGAGCTAGAGAGCCCTGAGTATATATAGGTAGTCCCAGACAAGGGAGAGTTAGTGCATTCCAGGTGGCTAGTAGTGCAGTCTAGCCTGCCTGAAGTTCCTGAGCCTCTGTTAGCTCAGAAGATTCACCCCAAGAGAAGAGTTTGCCTCCTGGGAGAAACCTACACTTCCCACAAGCAGAGCAGAGCCAGTGTTCCAGCTAAACAAGTAAGCTGAAGGGCAGAGGAATCATTGAATTAAAGCAAGGGATATATACCTGAGGAAGATTGTTTACCAAGGATAAAAGCCAGCATTAGGGCATATGGGCCTTGAAATATAGCCAGCCAGAACAACTGAGGAGTAGTGCAGCCTGGTCTGGAGCGTTGATTTTACCCTCTGAGTATCTTGCGAAGAACATTATCTGCCATTTATAAAAAGCCTGCTAATCGTTACTGCTGCAATGTGGAACTGAACCTGAATTGTACAAAGTTGAACTGTTTTACAGTAAAGCAAAGTTTGGTTCACCATACCATCTGTGTACCTCACTTATTACAACTAGAAATCGGTGTGCCACCGTTATAGGCACTGGCGTCATGAACCTTAAAGGGACCTTGCCCCAGGCACATAAAACACCTGTAACATCCAGGGCACCTCATCCACCACCAGGCCTGGTCCCTAAATACAGAGTGTGCCCCAGAGGACTCCTGAGCCAGCCTCTCCTTCACTGCTGTATGCCTGCCCAGGGTTTTTCCTACAGAACTGTGAGTAACCCTCGCTTGCCATTAACCGTGACCTCACAATCGCAATACCCTGCAGGTCTGGCGTGCTGCATAAATTGGCATCACGAACAGGATACGAAAATCATAATTTCATTTCTGTTGATTTCTGCGCCATTGTGGAATATAAAAACTGTGTGCCGTTATATGCCCATAAAGTGACTAAGCCCTACTTGTTTATTGGAAAAATTGCTGGGCCAAAGAACTGTAATAATCGCGGTGTGAAGATTTTGTTGCATGGACTGTTTGCGGTTTATTTAAGTGACCGCTTGCTGTCAGTGAATATACAGCGATGTGCTCAAAGATGGCCGCTTAACCTGACCGGATTATTAGTGCGCCTCGTTGTGCCCGTTTGGCGCAAAAAAAGACAAAGAGAAGGTACCGCCCAGCCTGCAAGGAGGAAAAACGCCGCCCTGTCTGGAAAGAGGATAACGCCTACCTGGAATCCCGGAGCTCCAAGAGGCCGCGCCTACCTTCTGACGCTGTGTGTGGGACTCCCGTCTGACATAGCCACGCATCTCACGAGATTTGGAGCGAGCACCGCCGGAGTAAGTACAAACTTTCCCATTCACCGGCGCCTTCATATAACTGCACCGGGGAGGTCCCTATCCTTGCTAGGACTAGCAAAAAGAGACTTGACCTGGGGGAAAAATCTGTCCGTCTTAGCTCCGGTCCGCTCCGCAGTTTTTTAAAGGGCCATACTCACTCCATCGCCTCCTTAGCAACGCTATGTCTGCGCCTGAAGAAGCGGGGCAGGCGGCCCCTGATGTGCCTACTGAAGTGCCCGCAGCTGAGAATAGGGCGCCTGCCGCCGCGGCAGCATCAAGCCTGATGCCACTGACCATGCCGTATTATTTTGGGGCCCCCTGGTTCCCGCGATATTCCGGGGAAGCCCATAAATTAAAGGACTTTAGAGACCAGATCCTGGCCTTATTCCGGCTCTACCCTATCTCTGTTGAACAACAAATGGAGATCCTCCTAGCTCAGTTAGAAGGGGCCGCCCGCAGGGAAGTCATGTCATCGCCCCGTTCTGAAAAGAGTAGCCTGGAGCAGATTTTCGATCGCCTCGGCACCACGTTTGAGGCCAGAACGGTGTCCGAAGTTAAAATGCGATTTTTCAGCAGGAAGCAACAGCCTGGGGAGTCGCTCCGCGATTTTGCTCTGTCCTTGCAAGAGACCCTGAGGGCTGTGGTCCAGGTGGACCCCAAGGAGGCCGAGGACCAGGACAGGACTCTTAGAGAGCAATTCATTGCGGGTATAAGTACTGAGCACTTAAAGGGCCAGCTGAGGATGCTGTCAGCTCAACACCCCAATTGTGCATTTTTGGATTTTAAGGAGCTGGCCATCAGTATCCTAGGCCAAAACCCAGCCAGCAGCCTCCCCTGAACCTCAGGCCTGTCAGCCAAAGACTGTCAATGTGGGGCCGGCTGGAGTCAGTCAAGCCACGCAGGCTCCAGTAACAGATGTGTGGTGGCGGCTCTAATGGAGCAGGTAAACCATCTCACTATGAGCCTAGAGAAAGTGTGCAAGAAAATAGAGGAATGGGTGAAACCATTGTTACTGGAAGATGAAGGCCCTTTTCCTCCAAGGCTCCCGCCTGCATATAGAGATGTATACCCCAAGGAACCTGATGGACGACCAAGTTACCGGTCTAGAAATCGTAAGCAGCCTGTCTGTCACTATTGTAAAAAATATGGACATACTGAATCAATGTGCTGGCAGTTAAACGGGCAACCCCTGAGGCAGAGGACCACCCCTCGGGAGGTAGAACAGTAGGTCCAAAGGATCCAAGCTGGATGCCTAAATACGTAGGATCCCGTCCAAAAATTAACATATGTATAAACGGGATACCTTTTGAAGCCCTGCTGGATACTGGGTCTCAGGTCACCACCATCCAACGACCTGCCTTTGACAAGTTCTGGGATTCAAGCCTCCTCACCCAGCCACCAGAGTCCTGGCTGGATATCATCGCCAGCAACGGTAGGCCAGTGAAAGTCCATGGGTACTGGGAACCTACCCTTCAGGTGGGAGAAGCCACCTTACCACAGCAAGGTGTGATCGTGGTACAAGCAGGAGATAAAGGAGGACACCCTGTGATTCTAGGGACTAACGTCTTTAAAAATTGTTACTCCGAAGTGCTTGAAGCTTTGAACCAAACTATATCTTCGGCCTCACCAGCTTCCAGAAGAGTCATTCAAAAGACTATCAGTGTGCTGTGTGCTCAGCAAAGGTTCGCCAACAGAAAAGGAGAAATCTGTACTGTCCGGATCCGGGATAACCGGCCGGTAATTCTGCCTCCAAATTCCCAGATCATCCTGTGGTGCCGTGCAGTGTTAGGGATCCAGGGCCAGGACTATCAAGCCCTAGTGGAACCTATCCAAATTGAGAATCACCCCTTCGTACGAACGGCCAAGAGTCTGGTGACCGTGTCTAAAGTGCCTGTCCGTTTGATTAATTTTGGTGATCACCCCGTTACTCTCTTTAAGCACTGCCCTGTTGCTCAGCTTTTCCAGGTGTCTTTCCAGGATGTGATCCGTCTGCCTGCCACGGAGACGTTCCAGACCACACAGAGAAGCAGCGCCCCTGCCAGCGCCTCTTCAGTATCCTGGTGGGAGGAACTTCATGTGGGGAACGAATCCACCCCGAAGGAGCAAATAGAGGGGGTCCTGAACCTGGTGAGAGAGCACCACAAGGCCTTTAGCAAACACTCCACGGACTACGGAGAGGTCAGTGTAATCAAACACACCATACCCACTGGCTCTCATCCTCCTATCAAGGAGCGATACAGACCCATACCACCTACTACCTATCAGTCTGTGAAAGAGATGATACAGGAGATGAAGGACTCTAATATAATCCGGGACAGTCATAGTCCCTGGGCTGCGCCCCTAGTCCTTGTTCGAAAAAAAGATGGCAGTATAAGGTTCTGCGTGGATTACAGAAAAATCTATCAAATCACCCACAAAGATGCTTATCCATTACCACGCATTGAGGAGTCCTTAACTGCCCTGGGGTCATCAGCCTACTTCTCCACTCTGGACTTAACTAGCGGGTACTGTCAGGTACCTATGGCCCCGGAAGATCGTGAGAAGACCGCTTTCACTACACCTATGGGCCTGTTTGAATTTAATTATATGCCGTTCGGACTGTGTAACGCTCCAGGGATGTTCTAGCGGCTGATGGAGCGTTGTTTAGGTCATAGGAACTTTGAGACTGTATTGTTATACCTAGATGACGTCATTATCTACTCCAAGACGTATGAAGACCATCTAAAACACCTGGCCGAAGTGTTTCAAGTCCTTACTAAATATGGCCTCAAAATCAAGCCGTCCAAGTGCCACCTGCTGAAACCAGCAGTAAAGTATCTAGGGCATGTTGTTAGTA
The DNA here is from genome assembly GCF_905171765.1 of Bufo bufo. Lineage (NCBI taxonomy): Eukaryota > Metazoa > Chordata > Amphibia > Anura > Bufonidae > Bufo > Bufo bufo. The sequence continues at coordinate 464,444,717 of NC_053392.1, read as the reverse complement.
CCGAAGGAGTCCAGCCTGATCCTGATAAACTTGCTGCTGTCCGTAATTGGCCTACTCCCACCACCGTGAAAGAGGTGAGAAGTTTCCTCAGCTTTGCAGGATATTATAGACGCTTCATCCCGCATTTTGCATAAATTTTGGATCCGATCCAGGAACTCCTAAGGGGGCATCCCAAGAAGAGTCCAAAGACTCCTATCCCTGTTGAATGGAATGAAGAACGGGAGATTGCCTTCCAGCTCTTAAAGAAGAAGCTGACTGAACCCCCTGTCCTGGGTTACCCGGATTATCAGAAGTCGTTCCACCTCTACACGGATGCCAGTAAAAGAGGCCTGGGAGCCGTGTTGGCCCAAGTGCAAGACAACAAAGAGAGGGTGATTGCCTACGCCTGCAGATCCCTGAGGGGAGCTGAGAAAAACGATCAGAATTACAGTTCCTTCAAGCTGGAGTTCCTTGGCTTAGTGTGGGCTGTGACTGAAAAATTCAAAGACTATCTTGCTGCCACACCGTTTGTCGCTTTCACGGACAATAACCCCCTGGCACATCTGAATACAGCCAAGTTAGGGGCCCTGGAGCAAAGATGGGCCACCCGCCTTGCCAACTATGACTTTACGGTGAAATACCGGGCAGGCCGCTCCAATGATAATGCTGATGCCCTGTCTCGGCTCCCCACCACAGAAGCACCAGATGAGCCAAAGGATGCCTGGGAAGAAGTGGAAATGCTGGCATTTTACAACAAATTTGCTCAGCAAGATAATATTCGCACTGAAAACCACTCAGCTGCTGATCCTTCCTCATCAAATATTCCTGAGTCCAGGGGCGACCAAGAAAGGTAGATTAAGCTCCAGTCAGAAAGTACAGTCCTCGGTGAACTGCTCGACTTCCTTACCAGTGGAAGAACTCCTGAGAGAGTCCGCAGGAAGAGTGCAGACCCAGAACTAATGAGACTGTGGAGACATCGCCACCAACTCTTCCTTCAAAAAGGCCTGTTGCTAAGAAGGAGCCTGGATCCAGTGTCCTGTGATAGGATAGATCAGATCCTCATACCCCGTCGAGATGCCAGTCTGGTGTTAGAAATGTATCACAACTAGGGATCGACCGATTATCGGTTTTACCGATATTATCGGCCGATATTCAGTATTTTGAGCGTTATCGGTATCGGCATCTATTTTGCCGATATTCCGATAACGTATGGGGAACACTGATCACGCTGCTCTCAGCGCTCTCCTTGTTCCCTCAGCAGCACAGGGGAGAAGGAATCAGTGTCTCCCTCCCCCCTGTGCTGCCGCTGCCGCCAATGAGAGGAAGGAGGACAAGAGAAGGGGAGGGGTTATGGCCACTGCGCCACCAATGAAGAGAAATCTCTCATTCATTTGTATACAGGAGGCGGGAGCTGGCTGCAGAATCACATAGCCGGCTCCCGACCTCTATGAGTGGTAGCTGCGATCCACGGTAGTTAACCCCTCAGGTGCCGCGGATCGCAGCTACCGCTCACAGAGGTCGGTAGCCGGCTATGTGATTCTGCAGCCAACTCCCGCCTCCTGTATACGAATGAATGAGAGATTTCTCTTCATTGGTGGCGCAGTGCGGCCCCCAGTATTAATCATTGGTGGCGCAGTGCGCCCCCCACCCCAATATTAAAAACATTGGTGGAGCAGTGCGTCCCCCCCCAGTTTTACTCATTGGTGGCAGTGGCCACAGGATCCCCTCTCCCCTGCTCCTCCGATCGGAGCCCCAGCAGTGTAATCCTGGGGCTCCGATCGGTTACCATGGCAGCCAGGACGCTATTGAAGCTCTGGCTGCCATGATAAGCTCCATGCTGCTGTGTGCACAGAGCACAGAGCAGCAGGGACAGTGTGAGATCCTATTCACCCTGATAGAGATCTATCAGGGTGAATAGGACAAGGGTTCTAGTCCCTAAGGGGGCTAAAAGTTAGTAAAAAAACAAACAAACACTGAAATATTAAGTATAAATGAAAAATAAAGATTTACAAAAAAAAAAAAACTACACGTTAACAATAAACATTATTTTTCAGCAGATTTGTGTAGGAATATATTTTTTTTCAAAAATGAAAATTCCCAGACTATCGGTATAAATTATCGGCTATCGGCCTGAAAATTCACAAATTATCGGTATCGGCCCTAAAAAATCAATATCGGTCGATCCCTAATCACAACCAGTCCGGACACTTCGGCGTACAGAAGACTGAGGCCACCATTCGCAGGAGATTTTATTGGATCGTGATGAGAGAAGACATTGAGAAATGGTGCCGAGAATGCACTGCCTGTGCCGTGGGGCGAAGTAAACGCCATGACCAGAGGGCGCCTCTCCATCCTATCGTCAGTAAAACTCCTTTAGAACTTGTTGCTATTGATCATGTGAAGTTGGAGCCAAGTCGCTCAGGGTATACCTATGCCATGACCATTATTGATCACTTCACTAAGTTTGTCGTAGCAGTGCCTGTGAAAGACCTGACAGCCAAGACTACAGCGGAGGCGTTCTGGAAGCATTTTCTCCTGCCTTACGGCTGCCCAGAGAGGATCCTCACCGACCAAGGGTCTGCGTTTGAATCACAGCTGTTCCAAGAGATGTGCCTGCTGCACAATTGCCAGAAAGTCCGGACTACCGCCTATCATCCACAAGGTAACGGACTCTGCGAAAAGATGAATCAAACTCTCATTGAAATGCTGAGAGCAAGGGGTGATTGGCCTACTCTGCTGCCACAACTCATGTATACCTATAACAACACAATTCACTGCTCCACCGGGTACACACTTTTTTATCTGATGTTTGGCAGTCAAGGGAGGTTACCTGCTGACCATTCCCTGGATGTACAAGTGCCTGATGTTATCAATCCACAACCAAAGACTGATTGGGTGGTGGAGCATCAAAGGCGTCTCCTCAATGCTAAGGAGATTGTGCAGGAGCGCATGGAGAATGCCCGGGAACGACAGCAAAAAGACTATGACCTGGCTGCCCAGGCGGAACCCCTAGCCCTAGGAGACATGGTATGGTTGAAGAACAACCATCGAACCAGTAAATTGGACAGTAAGTGGGAAAGGATTCCCTATGTCATTTCTGCCATCCCTAATGCTGAGGCTCACATTTATAAGATCTTCAGAGAAGGTAAAGGCTCCCAAGTTGTACATAGAAATCGTTTAAAACCCTGCATAGAAGGAGAACCTGCAGCAGAGGACATTGAGCCGGAGTCTCCTGAGCCCGAGTTGCCAGCCCAACCTGCTGATCCTATGCAGGCTGTTGAGAACCTGATACATGACCAAGATCCACTTCATTGGTTCCTCACACCCTGGTTGAACTTGGTGGTACCAGCTCCAGTTCCTGCTAGTCCTCAACCCCAGGACAATCTGTCCCAGAGCGTACCTGAAACAGCTCCAGAGCCTGTGAGCTCCTCTGACCCTCCTGAGCCGAGGCAGGAAGAACCTTTGCCAGTAAGGAGGTCCACGCGGTCTACCAAGGGGCACCCACCTGTGAGATTTGGAGACTACATTATGGGCCCAGGTAGCCCCTCATGGGAAACCCCTGTTTAACCATTTACTAGACCCGGGTACGGACTCATTTTGTTCTTTGAGCCTCCAGGAACTTATGTCATATCTGCATTTTCTATAGACTATCATTATGGACTATGCTGGTTATCCTTGATTCGCTGTGCCAGGTCAGCGCCCCCTGTTCCTTTACACTATCCTGAGAGAAGAGAACGACGCCCCTTTTCACCGCACTTTCCAGTGGAACTGCTTGATATATTTATACTGCTAGTATGGTGATTACCGTATATGCCTGTTCTAAATTCTATCTTTCAGGTTGCAGTTTCCAGCTGGGCGGGCCCCTTATGTTGCGCCGAGGATGGGCAACGTCACAGCAACGGGGTATGTAGTGTCCCACTGGGTAAAGGTGGGCACTACACAAGGGTTAATATGTCTATCGCATTAATGTGTTATGTTCATTTCCCTGTGTTATCTGAGTGTCAGGCCTGTTAGGGTGTAGTTCAGCCTCCTAGACATTAGAGGGAGCTAGAGAGCCCTGAGTATATATAGGTAGTCCCAGACAAGGGAGAGTTAGTGCATTCCAGGTGGCTAGTAGTGCAGTCTAGCCTGCCTGAAGTTCCTGAGCCTCTGTTAGCTCAGAAGATTCACCCCAAGAGAAGAGTTTGCCTCCTGGGAGAAACCTACACTTCCCACAAGCAGAGCAGAGCCAGTGTTCCAGCTAAACAAGTAAGCTGAAGGGCAAAGGATTCATTGAGAATCATTGAATTAAAGCAAGGGATATATACCTGAGGAAGATTGTTTACCAAGGATAAAAGCCAGCATTAGGGCATATGGGCCTTGGAATATAGCCAGCCAGAACAACTGAGGAATAGTGCAGCCTGGTCTGGAGTGTTGATTTTACCCTCTGAGTATCTTGCAAAGAACATTATCTGCCATTTATAAAAAGCCTGCTAATCGTTACTGCTGCAATGTGGAACTGAACCTGAATTGTACAAAGTTGAACTGTTTTACAGTAAAGCAACGTTTGGTTCACCATACCATCTGTGTACCTCACTTATTACAACTAGAAATCGGTGTGCCACCGTTACAGGCACTGGCGTCACGAACCTTAAAGGGACCTTGCCCCAGGCACATAAAACACCTGCAACATCCAGGGCACCTCATCCACCACCAGGCCTGGTCCCTAAATACAGAGTGTGCCCCAGAGGACTCCTGTGCCAACCTCTCCTTCACTGCTGTACGCCTGCCCAGGGTTTTTCCTACAGAACTGTGAGTAACCCTCGCTTGCCATTAACCGTGACCTCACAATCGCAATACCCTGCAGGTCTGGCGTGCTGCACACCCGCACTGAATCCTGACCCATTAATTTCTATGGGGCTGTGCACACGAGCAGTGATTTTCACGCATCACTTGTGCGTTGCGTGAAAATCGCAGCATGCTCCTCTTTGTGCGTTTTTCACGTAACGCAGGCCCCATAGAAATGAATGGGGTTGCGTGAAAATCGCAAGCAAGTGCGGATGCGGTGCGATTTTCACGCACGGTTGCTAGGAGACGATCGGGATGGGGACCCGATCATTATTATTTCCCCTTATCAGCCCCTCATGTCAGCCATTAGCCCCTCATGTCAGCCATCAGCCCCCATGTCAGCCATAAGCCCCCCATATCAGCCATAAGCCCCCATGTCAGCCATAAGCCCCCCATGTCAGCCATAAGCCCCCCATGTCAGCCATAAGCCCCAATGTTGGCCATCAGACCCCCATGTCAGCCATCAGCCCTTATATCAGCCATCAGCCCCCCATGTCAGCCATCAGCCCCTTATGTCAGCCATCAGCCCCTTATGTCAGCCATCAGCCCCTTATGTCAGCCATCAGCCCCCCATGTCAGCCATCAGCCCCCCATGTCAGCCATAAGCCCCCCATGTCAGCCATAAGCCCCCCATGTCAGCCATAAGCCCCCCATGTCAGCCATAAGCCCCCCATGTCAGCCATCAGCCCCCCATGTCAGCCATCAGCCGCTTATATCAGCCATCAGCCCTTATATCAGCCATCAGCCCCCCATGTCAGCCATCAGCCCCCCATGTCAGCCATCAGCCCCTTATGTCAGCCATCAGCCCCTTATGTCAGCCATCAGTCCCTTATGTCAGCCATCAGCCCCTTATGTCAGCCATCAGCCCCTTATGTCAGCCATCAGCCCCCCATGTCAGCCATAAGCCCCCCATGTCAGCCCCCAGGTCAGCCATAGCCCTTATGTCAGCCCCCAGTGCAAATAAAAAAAAAAAAAACACTTACCTCTCCTGTCCTGGTCACCATCACGATCCTCTTCATTCTGCTGTCGGCTGTGTATCGCGACGTACAGTGTGAGGTCACAGAGTGACCTCACGCTGTGCGCAAGCCTGCACAGCCGATAGCCGAGCCGAGGACCAGGAAGTGGTGAGTACAGATCCTTCACCGCTTCCTGGTCCTTCTGTACTAATGAAGCGATTCCATAATGGAAGCGCTTCATTAGTACTGCGTTAAAGACGGCCCGGCGGTTGGGGACCGCTGCTATAGGGTGCCTTATTACTTCTGTGGGCTCTATATAGGTACCTTATAGAGGGGTCTTGTTACTGCTGGGGGCATTATGGGGGCCTAATTTCTACTGGAGGCACTGTGAGGCATTATTACTACTGGAGGTACTGTGGGGCATTATTGGGCACTACTACTAAGGGGGGCACTCTAGAGGAGTATTATCATTATTGGGATACTGTAGGGGACGCTATTACTATTGAGGGCAGTCTGGGAGCACTATTACTATGGGGGGTCTATCTGCATGGCACTATTATTTTTGTAGTATAGTGTTTGTGGGCTATGGGGAGCATAGCGGGCATAGTAATGGGAGTAGCAGCAGGATAAAAATGTTATCCTGGTGCATCAGTAAGGGCAAGATGATGAAAAAATGAGGAATGTAAGATGTCTGTTCGGTAAACTCTCTAGAGATGAGATGCAACTTAAATAAATCATCATGGCTGTCTGGGCGGGATGGAGAAGATGAGGAAAGAGAATATCTACATCAAAGGAGACATCACAGTATGTAAGAGGTATGTGGTGCTGTATTACTGTGTATGTTTGCACACTATATGTAATGTTTTTCAAATATGTCTCTAAGGCCTCCTGCACACGACCGTTGTGTGCACCCGTGGCCGTTGTGCCATTTTCCGTTTTTTTTCGCGGACCCATTGACTTTCAATGGGTCCGTGGAAAAATCGGAAAATGCACCGTTTTGCAGCCGCATCCGTGATCCGTGTTTCCTGTCCGTCAAAAAAATATGACCTGTCCTATTTTTTTGACGGACAACGGTTCACGGACCCATTCAAGTCAATGGGTCCGTGAAAGAACACGGATGCACACAAGATTGGCATCCGCGTCCGTGATCCGTGGCCGTAGGTTACTTTCATGCAGACGGATCCGAAGATCCGTCTGCATAAAAGCTTTTTCAGAGATGAGTTTTCACTTTGTGAAAACTCATATCCGACAGTATATTCTAACACAGAGGCGTTCCCATAGTGATGGGGATGCTTCTAGTTAGAATATACTACGAACTGTGTACATGACTGCCCCCTGCTGCCTGGCAGCACCCGATCTCTTACAGGGGGCTGTGATCCACACAATTAACCCCTTAGGTGCTGCACCTGAGGGGTTAATTGTGCATATCATAGCCCCCTATAAAAGATCAGGGGCTGCCAGGCAGCCGGGGGGCAGACCCCCCTCCCTCCCCAGTTTTAATTTCATTGGTGGCCAGTGCGGCCCCCCCCCCGGCCCCCCCTCCCTCTATTGTAATATCATTGGTGGCCATTGCGGCCCCCCCCGGCCACCCCTCCCTCTATTGTAATATCATTGGTGGCCAGTGCGGCCCCCCCCGGCCCCCCCTCCCTCCCTTTATTGTATTATCATTGGTGGCCAGTGTGCGGCCCCCCCTCCCTCCCTCTATTGTATTATCATTGGTGGCCAGTGTGCGCCCCCCCCCCCCCGGCCCCCCTCTATTGTATTAATATCATTGGTGGCCAGTGTGTGGCATCCCCTCTCCCCCCCCCACGATCATTGGTGGCAGCGGAGATTCCGATCGGAGTCCCAGTTTAATCGCTCTGGGGCTCCGATCGGTAACCATGGCAACCAGGACGCTACTGCAGGCCTGGTTGCCATGGTTACTTAGCAATATTTCAATATTAGGCTACTTTCACACTAGCGTTCGGGGCTCCGCTTGTGAGTTCCGTTTGAAGGCTCTCACAAGCGGCCCCAAACGGATCCGTCCAGCCCTAATGCATTCTGAGTGGATGCGGATCCGCTCAGAATGCATCAGTTTGGCACCGTTTGTCCTCCGCTTCGCTCAGCAGGCGGACACCTGAACGCAGCTTGCAGCGTTCGGGTGTCCGCCTGGCCGTGCGGAGGCAAACGGATCCGTCCAGACTTACAATGCAAGTCAATGGGGACGGATCCGTTTGAAGTTGACACAATATGGCTCAATTTTCAAACGGATCCGTCCCCCATTGACCTTCAATGTAAAGTCAAAACGGATCCGTTTGCATTATCATGAACAAAATTTTTTTTTTTTTTGTTCATGGTAATGCAAACGGATCCGTTCTGAACGGATCTAAGCGTTTGCATTATAGGTGCGGATCCGTCTGTGCAGATACCAGACGGATCCGCACCTAACACAGGTGTGAAAGTAGCCTTAGAAGCATCATACTTACCTGCTGCGCTGTCTGTGACCGGCCGGGAGCTCCTCCTACTGGTAAGTGACCGGTCTGTGCAGCGCATTGCTTAATGATCTGTCACTTACCAGTAGGAGGAGCTCCCGGCCGGTCACAGACAGCGCAGCAGGTAAGTATGATGCTTCTAATATTGTAATATTGCTAAGTAACCATGGCAACCAGGCCTGCAGTAGCGTCCTGGTTGCCATGGTTACCGATCGGAGCCCCAGAGCGATTAAACTGGGACTCCGATCGGACTCTCCGCTGCCACCAATGATCGGGGGGAGGGGAGGCCGCACACTGGCCACCAATGATATTAATACAATAGAGGGGGGACGGGGGGGGGCGCACACTGGCCACCAATGATAATACAATTAATGGGAGGGAGGGGGGGCCGGGGGGCCGCACACTGGCCACCAATGATAATACAATAGAGGGAGGGAGGGGGGGGGGCCGCACACTGGCCACCAATGATAATACAATAGAGGGAGGGAGGGGGGGGCCGCACACTGGCCACCAATGATAATACAATAGAGGGAGGGAGGGGGGGCCGGGGGGGCCGCACACTGGCCACCAATGATAATACAATAGAGGGAGGGAGGGGGGGGCCGGGGGAGGCCGCACACTGGCCACCAATGATATTACAATAGAGGGAGGGGGGGGGCCGGGGGGGTCCGCACCGGCCACCAATGAAATTAAAACTGGGGAGGGAGGGGGGTCTGCCCCCTGCTGCCTGGCAGCCCCTGAAATCTTATAGGGGGCTATGATATGCACAATTAACCCCTCAGGAGCAGCGCCTGAGGGGTTAATTGTGCGGATCACAGCCCCCTGTAAGAGATCGGGTGCTGCCAGGCAGCAGGGGGCAGTCATGTACACAGTTCGTAGTATATTCTAACTAGAAGCGTCCCCATCACTATGGGAACGCCTCTGTGTTAGAATATACTGTCGGATATGAGCTTCACGATCTAACTCAGACAGTATATTCTAACATAGAGGCGTTCGCATGGTGATGGGGACGCTTCAAGTTAAAATATACCATCGGATTGGAGAAAACTCTGATCCGATGGTATAATAGGGACTCCTGACTTTACATTGAAAGTCAATGGGGGACGGATCCGTTTGAAATTGCACCATATTGTGTCAACGTCAAACGGATCCGTCCCCATTGACTTGCATTGTAATTCAGGATGGATCCGTTTGGCTCCGCACGGCCAGGCGGACACCAAAACGACTTTTTTTTCATGTCCGTGGATCCTCCAAAAATCAAGGAAGACCCAAGGATGAAAAAACGGTCACGGATCACGGACCAACGGAACCCCGTTTTGCGGACCCTGAAAAAATACTGTCGTGTGCAGGAGGCCTAACAGTAGGGCTGGAGGGTTGGGGTTGGATTGAGAATTTGGCACAGTGGGGAGGCGCCATGTGGCATGTGGCAAATGTGGGAAAGGCTTGGTGCACCCCTGTCACCATGTCGCACTCCGCCAAATTAGAGTAGGGCCTATGTTGTTGGGATTCACACAGCATTGGCTGAAAATTGCAAAGGCTCTGGGGTGAAATTATTAATAAAAACCCCAAAGAGTGATCTCATTTTGAAAACTTTGACCCTTTACCAAAGGTTGTAGAGCTTGATTTAATCCCACAAGTGTTTTGTAGAAATGAATGTGCAGCTGAGAGTGCAAAATTTAAATTGCAATTTCTCCACAGATATGGCATTTCAGTGCCCAATATGTTGTGCCCAGCTTGTGCCATCAGAGACAGACACACCTTAAATTGTTAGGCAGGTTCTACTGGGTATGGAAATGCAATTAAGGCCTCATGCACACGACCGTGCCGTTTTTTGCGGTCTGCAAACCGTGGATCTGCAAAAAACGGAAGGCGCCCGTGAAGGCGCCGGCAATATAAATGCCTATTCTTGTCCGCAAAGCGCGGACAAGAATAGGACATGTTAGATTTTTTTAGCGGGTTGGGGAACGGAGCCACGGATGCGGACAGCACACAGAGTGCTGTCCGCATCTTTTGCGGCCCCATTGAAATGAATGGGTCCGCATCCGAGCCGCCAAAACGGCGGCTCGGATGCGGACCCAAACAACGGTCGTGTGCATGAGGCCTAATGTGGATATAAATTGCTTTTTGAACACACTGCAGTGCTCAGAAGGGAAAAGCCACCTTTTTGGCTTTTGGAGAGTGGATATTTATAGACTGGTTTACCTGCACCATGACCTTTTGAAGAGACTCTGAGCTACCAGTACAGTAAAACACCCAAGAAGTAACAACGTTATAGAAACTGTATCCCTTTGAGTTTGCATCTAGGAGTATAATAACAAGTAGTACGAAGTACAAATTTGCCTGACCCCTCGGTGCTCTGAATCGGTGTCTCTGACCTATGTGGGTCAGCTGTCAATCACACAGAGACTACTCCAGGAGGTAGCGGCCTTTTGGTTCCCCTGCAACAAAGTCAAGATTCCTGTAAAGATTGAATATCAGGGGACTGCCAGGATAATACCCTTAGGATTGGCCCAAAGTCCAATCTGTTGGTTGACCCGGTGGTTCCACACCCACTGCCTAAACAATACCATTCAGTGTACCAAAGTGATTCCATCAGCTGTTCTGCTTCCTGTTATATGTAGTGCAGAACCAAATACACTACTGCCACTACTGCCCCAGCAGAACTAAATACCACAGTGCAGTACAAAATACTGCCACCTACACCACAGGATTTTGTAATGGTAGAGCGGACAAAAAGTAGCAGGCCTCTGTGGAGACAGTAGAGGGCACGGGAACAGAAAGTGGCAGGGTGAGAAAATCGGTTCAGAGGAGTGACATTATTTGGCAAGGTCTCCTTGGCCAAGGGGGAGTCATGATGTATTAGAGCTCTGTGAGAAGTTTTGGTGGGGCACAATGGGTCAGATCTGGCCAAGTCAGATGGGAAGAAGACAAAAGGATTAGAAAGGGAAGATACAACCTGCCAGGGACTCTTTTGGGAGGGGGGGGGGGAGACAAGGGGAAGACACAACCTGGTAGTGAAGGAGAAAGGAGGTGGGATAGGGCGACAGGTGAAGGGGGAGACAATGTGTGGCAGGGCCTCCAGGGGGGAGTAGATGAATACTGAGGAAAATAAATCAAGCTGCTCCCTGTATGGAACACAGAAGGACAGCAGTCACCTGATTCCCCTGCTACAGTCACTATCCAAAAATGTTGCAGGTTGTGAAATCTCTGCACTGTGAAGGAGTCTCTCACTATAAAGCCTCATTCACATGTCCGTGCTCAAATCCGTGAGCAGGTGGTCAGTGATGCATCCGTGAAGCTGTCCATGAAGGATCCGTGTTGGGTCCGCGTGTCCGTTTTTTGCTGTCCGAGTTGCATCTGTGTTTCACTGACGCTTAACAGCTGAAAAATAATTTTCTAAGCATTTCTTCTTAATGATCCATGAAACACAGATGCAACACGGATGGCATCAGTGTTGCATCCGTGGTTTTCCCGGACCCATAGACTAAAATGGACATGATGGATCCGTGAACGGATAAAATAGAGCATGCATCCATGCTAAAAACACTGACCCATGGACCGTGCTAAAACACTGAATGAATTAAAATTAATGGGGACGTATGCTGTCCGTGGAGAACGCGTACAGCACACGTCCGTGAAACACTGACGTGTGAATGAGGCTTAACAGCCAACCACTTCTCCTGGTTGTAGAGAGGGATGGAAGAATGCTGAGAACTTACTTTCTCCCCTTCCTCTTCCTTTACTTTCTAGCAGCACTGACATGCAGCAGGTGCAAGCCCCACTTTCATTTCAATATCAGCAGCAGGCTGCATGATGCTGCTACCTGCGGGTCAGAAAAACTAACTATTCTCTAAAAGCAGAGGAGAGATGATTATTACTACAGCTTTATGATGCTGATGCTGTGGGACCCTCTCCTTACCCTCCGAGCCCCAAGCAGTGCCAGAAGAAAGCAGACCATAGGTACTATTCAACCGTTGCTCTTTTGTTATTTTGAGACTTTATTTAGGCATTCATATCTGCAGGTTTGGGTGGGACATCCAAAAAATATAGAGCATGTCCTATTCTTGTCCATTTTGCAGACAAGGCTAGGCATTGTTACAATGGATTCACACACAAAAAAAACGGATGCAATACGGATGCCAAAAGGACATCATCTGTATTTTTGGCGGACCGCAAAACACATATGGCCGTGCGATCCATTACAGATTTTGCATCAAATTTTCATCAGGGACAGCAGGCCTGTCTTATTTACCATTTTCTACGCCTGTTTTAGGCAAATAAAAAATGGTCTAAATGTAAGACAGCTCTGAAGCTGTCTTCTTTTTAGAAGTGGCGGAGTATCCATCGAAGTTATGTTGAGTCCAGCGGCTCTACAAAACTTAGGTGGATCCACTGCCAGGTTAATGGGTTATGCCCCCTTGAGTTTATCCACCCTGTGTGGACATACCCTTATAGTTTCTGATTAGTATTTCCTCCATGCCTTATTAGTTTATTAGTGTATATACTTGGAAGCACTGCAGATGACATCACAACTAAGAGCATTGTGATGCAATTTTCCCTTGAACAGAACGCCCAATATCCCATCAGTTGTGTCTCTTAGACCTCTTTCACATGGGCGTTCCAGATTTGCTCCGGATGCGACGCGTGTGCACTGCAGGAAAACTGCGCGAGTAGGCATGCAATTGCAGTCAGTTTTGACTGCGATGGCGTTCCGATGTTCAGTTTTTTCGTGCAAGTGCAATGCATTTTGCACGAGCGTGAGAAAAAACTGAATGTGGTACCAAGACCCGAACCCGTCTTCTTCACTGAAGTTCGGGTTTGGGTTAGGTGTTCTATTAATTTTATTATTTTTCCATATAACATTTTTATAAAGGAAAATAATAGCATTCTTAATACAGAATGCTTACTAAAATGTGACTTGAGGGGTTAAAAAATAAAAAAAAATTAACTCACCTCATCCACTTGTACGCGCTGTCGGCATTGTCTTCTTTCTTCTTCTTTCAGGACCTGCAAAAGGACCTTTGATGACGTAATCGCGCTCAGGTGACGTCAGCACAGGTCCTGCTGAATGAAGATAGAAGATCCTTCTATCTTCATTCAGCAGGACCTGCGCTGACGTCACCGCGCTCACCACGTTGTGAGCGCTATTATGTCATCAAAGGTCCTTTTGCAGGTCCTGAAAGAAGAAGAAAGAAGACGATACCGGCTGCGCGAACAAGAGGATGAGGTGAGTAAATTTTTTGTTTTATTTTTTAACCCCTCAAGTCACATTTTAGTAAGCATTCTATATTAAGAATGCTATTATTTTCCTTTATAACCATGTTATAAGGGAAAATAATACAGTAAATTGACTTTTATCAATTTACTAACATCATCTCCTAGCAACCATGCGTGAAAATCGATTTGCATCTGCACTTGCTTGCGGATGCTATGCGATTTTCACGCATCCCCATTCATTTCTATGTGGCCTGCGTTGTGTGAAAAACGCTGAATATAGAACATGCTGTGATTTTCACGCAACGCACAAGTGATGCGTGAGAATCACCACTCATCTGCACAGCCCCATTGAAGTGAATGGGTCCGGATTCAGTGCGGGTGCAATGCGTTCACCTCATGCATTGCACCCGCGCGGAATTCTTGCCCGTGTGAAAGGGGCCTTATGGTCCCTGAAAGCAAAAAGCTAGTCATCACATAATGCTAGAGTCCGTGGCTACATGGGATTACAAGATAGACTAATGAAATTTGGAAAAGTAAATTTATTATGGGCTACACAATTAAAAGGGTTAACTACTCTCTGGGTACTACTGACCAACGTGCTTGTAAGATGACTATATGGCATATATTTCTTAAGTATGTCCCCTTTTTTGCTGTCCACACAGAGGTCCTGTCCATAAAATGGCTGCTGATGGAGGGTCATGTGACCAGGCAAATCACCCCCATGTGATGTCTCCACCATTCAAATACACTGCACCTGCCATCTATACTTGTACTGTTGGGAGTTTAGTGCAGGTGCTGTGTGTATCTGAATGGAGGAGACTGAGTGATATGATGACCCTCCACCAGCAGCCATATTATAGACAAGACTTCTATGCGAACAGCCTAAAAATGGGACATGGCTTATGAAATATAGCAAACGGAACAGAATATCAACAAAGGATATATTAGGGTACTTTCACACTTGTGTCGCCGGAATTGCCTGCCTGATCCGGCAATCTGCATGCAAACGGAAAGCATTTGTAGATGGATCCGGATGCGGATCCGTCTTACAAATGCATTGCAAGAACGGATCCGGCTCTCCGTTTGTCATCCGGAGAAACTGATCCATTATATATTTTTTTCACATTTTTACAGGTCTGTGCATGCGCAGACCGGAAGGACAGATCCGGCATTGCAGTATTTTAAATGCCGGATCCGGCACTAATACATTCCTATAGAAAAAAAATGCCGGATCTGGCATTCAGGCAAGTGTTCCGTTTTTTTGGCCGGGGATAAAACCGCAGCATGCTGCGGTATTATCTCCATCCTGAACAGTCAAAAAGACTGAACTAAAGACATCCTGATGCATCCTGAACAGATTGCTCTCCATTCAGAATGCATTAGGATAAAACTGATCAGTTCTTTTCCGGTATAGAGCCCCTAGGACGGAACTCAATGCCGGAAAAGAAAAACGCTAGAGTGAAAATACCCCAAGGCTACTTTCACACTAGCAGCACGGACCTCCGGCAGGGTGTTCCGTCGGGTGAACAGCCTGTCAGATCCGTCCTGCCGCTAGTGACCGTGTGCCCCCGGACTGCCGCTCCGTCCCCATTGACTATATAATGGGGGTGGGGGCGGAGTTCCGGCGGATGCACGGCGAGAGGCTGCCGGAATAAAACTACGACATGTCCGACATTGTCTCGCCGTGCACTGACAATGCACTGCCGTGCCTCCGCCGGAACTCCGCACCGCCCCCGTTATAGTCGATGGGGACGGAGCTGCAGTCCGGGGGCACACGGTCACTAGCGGCCGGACGATCAGACAGGCTGTTTACCCGACGGAACCGCCTGCCGGAGTTCCGTGCCGCTAGTGTGAAAGTAGCCTTAGTAAGGGTCATATAGTCATATCACATACACATTGGTCACAAGTAACCAGAAAACGGTCAACCCCTTTAAACAATTAATGAATTAATAAATAAATACATTTAAAACTGAATAACCTCAACCTTCAATGAAGTAAGCTATAGTCCACGAGCTCAATGTACCAGTTAGGCTTCGTTCACATCACCGTTTAGGGCTTTCCGTTATACTTGTATCCGTTCAAAATGACGGAAAGCAATGCAATAACGGAATGCAAATTGATACCAATGGAAAGCATCTTTTCCGTTATTTTAACTGATTGATGAAACGGATCCGTTAAAAAAAACGGACACGATGCATCCATTTGCTTTCCGTTATTTGTTGTTTTGTAACGGATGTGTTTTTTTTGGTTTTTTTTTCTTACCTCCCTCTTTTTGCTTTGTATATATACAGTACAGACCAAAAGTTTGGACACAACTTCTCATTCAAAGAGTTTTCTTTATTTTCATGACTATGAAGGCATCAAAACTATGAATTAACACATGTGGAATTATATACATAACAAACAAGTGTGAAACAACTGAAAATATGTCATATTCTAGGTTCTTGAAAGTAGCCACCTTTTGCTTTGATTACTGCTTTGCACACTCTTGGCATTCTCTTGATGAGCTTCAAGAGGTAGTCCCCTGAGATGCTTAGCACTTGTTGGCCCTTTTGCCCTCACTCTGCGGTCCAGCTCACCCCAAACCATCTCGATTGGGTTCAGGTCCGGTGACTGTGGAGGCCAGGTCATCTGGCGCAGCACCCCATCACTCTCCTTCATGGTCAAATAGCCCTTACTTTCAAAGTTTTCCCAATTTTTCGGCTGACTGCCTGACCTTCATTTCTTAAAGTAATGATGGCCACTCATTTTTCTTTACTTAGCTGCTTTTTTCTTGCCATAATACAAATTCTAACAGTCTATTCAGTAGGACTATCAGCTGTGTATCCACCTGACTTCTCCTCAACGCAACTGATGGTCCCAACCCCATTTATAAGGCAAGAAATCCCACTTATTAAACCTGACAGGGCACACCTGTGAAGTGAAAACCATTTCAGGGGACTACCTCTTGAAGCTCATCAAGAGAATGCCAAGAGTGTGCAAAGCAGTAATCAAAGCAAAAGGTGGCTACTTTGAAGAACCTAGAATATGACATATTTTCAGTTGTTTCACACTTGTTTGTTATGTATATAATTCCACATGTGTTAATTCATAGTTTTGATGCCTTCAATGTGAATCTACAATTTTCATAGTCATGAAAATAAAGAAAACTCTTTGAATGAGAAGGTGTGTCCAAACTTTTGGTCTGTACTGTATATATATATATATATATATATATATATATAGACTGTGTAGAATCAGGGCAGCACTCCCTGTAACAAACCGATGGGTGCCAGCGGTGTAAACACCTTACCAAGGTGTGTGATATAAAACAAGAAAAGACACCGCAGCACATCCGTTGGTGAAAAGTAGTGGATCTTTATTCACCCTTGCGACGTTTCAGTCCACTTCCTGGGACTATTATCAAGCAATGCATCATACAGCAGTGTGGGTATTTATGTGAACAAATCAATTAATATACATAAGTGGTAATTAACAACATATATGGAAAAATATACAGTAGAGCATCTCATACATAAATGAGAAAAAACACATAGTGTCTGGAAAGCCGTAGAGTCAATACAGATATTCATATAAAGTACATCCAATATTGTGATCTATCAAAAACATGATACAATTTACAAGTGATAATCAACATGTGTTATACTCATCACCTGTGAAAGTACGAGTGTAGGCAGGACCGACATGGAATCAGGTGGGCTCAATGGCTGGCGGATACACTATTGCGGTATCACCGCATGGATACGGCGTCCCGGAACTAAAGCTGCGCATGTCCGTGATGTCATTCCAGGGATAATCACGTGATCCCTTGTAAGAGAGTAAAACTGTGTCTGCGCATGTCTGTGAGGTCATCCCTGGAGCAATCACATGATCTCGAACAGAGACATCACATGATCCCATACGGAGGCGTCACCTGACAGGCCGCATAGCAGTCTATTGTAGTAAAAAATCTAATGCCAATGCAAGCGTATTCCATCAATATTTATAAACAGTATAGGCTATTAAATCCGGATGTAACACCCCGGGTAAACTATCGGGTGACGTGCTATCTTGCGATGCACTGTCATCCGAAAATTATGAAAAGAAAAGGTGGAAAGCAGCGGCAGCCGTTATCCTCCCATAACTCTCATTGTGTAATAACCCTATCAGGTGAGAAACATCCTATAAAGCCATAAAGTAACGCTTGCTGGCGTATATTTAAGGGAAACAAAAACAAAAACACAATCTAATAAATATGCAGCTTTCAAGGGATGAGTCGTGCATTTTCTAGAGTATCCACCCTCCTGTTGAGCGAACCCTGTCATCCATGGGTCCTGTAAGTGATAAAAATAAAAAATACATTATCCAAATGTATTAATAAAAAAAGGACAAATTTTTCAATATGGGTCGACAAGGACTAGACAGTCGGAGATCATATGAATAGCCATGGTTTATATTCAACATTCAAACCCCCGGGTTTAATCGTTTGTAGTTTAAAAATCCATTCGGATTCCCGCTTTTTTAGCATTTTTATGCGGTTTCCGCCAGTTCGCGGTAATGGGACATGATCAATGATCATAAATTTTAAGTCACCTTCAGCATGGCCCATGTCCGCAAAGTGATGCGAGACAGGCAGATCCTTTCGTTTCTTACGTATCGAGAAACGGTGTTGATTAAAACGGGACTTGAAATCACAAGTGGTTTCGCCCACATACAATAACTTGCATGGGCACCACAAAACATATATTATAAAGCTTGAATCACAGGTCAAATAAAATTTGATGGGATAAATAACCCCTGTGCGGGGATGAGTGAAGTCACGCCCCTTCACCATGTATTTACAGTTTACACAGTGAAGGCACAAATAACTGCCAGTTTTTTTAGGAGCCAGAAGTAATTGGCGTGTGCTTTTTTGTGGGCCTATATCGTTTTTTACAAGCTTATCTTTTAGATTGATGGCTCTCTTGTAAGACATAATTGGTCGAGTGGAGAATTCTAAAATATTTCTATGTTCTGTGCTTAGAATCGGCCAGTGTTTGTTGACAATCTTGCTTATGTAAGGGCTTGCTTCACTAAAAGTGGATACAAAAGGTATTTTATGGACTTGATCCCTTTTAGTACCCTGAAACAATTCTCTTCTTTCTTTTTGATTAATACGGTTTAGTTGTTGTTGTAATATGATAGTCGGGTAGTGCCTTTGTTTGAAGCATTGTGTCATGCTGTCTAAAGTTTTGTCTAATGAGGAGGGATCACTGACAATTCTTTTTGCTCTAGTAAACTGGCTATATGGTAATGACCGCACCATCGTCTGAGGGTGAGCACTGTCAAACCTTAGGACGGTGTTGCGGTCAGTAGATTTAGTAAAAACCTCAGTGCTCAACACATTTCCCGTGAATCGAACATTGACATCCAAAAAATGTATTGTATTTTCAGAATACTCCAGCGTGAATTGTATATCGGGGATCAGGCTATTTAAAAAATTGTGGAACAATTGTAGCTCATTTGCTGAACCCGTCCAGATTACAAAAATATCGTCTATGTATCTCCACCACCTCAGCACATGGCTGAAGTGGTGGGACACATAGACGCATTTCTCCTCCAAATAGGAGACGACCATGTTGGCGTACGTGGGGGCCACATTCGTCCCCATGGCCGTCCCCCTAATTTGCATATAATAATCATCTCCGAAGAGAAAATAATTATTATATAAAATCATTTGTAGCAGAGCCAGAAAAAAAGTTTGTGCCTCTGTAGTATAGTCAGAATTTTCCAAGGCAGATTTCACCACGGTCATGCCCAAGTCATGCTGTATCGAAGTGTACAGACTGACGATGTCGAAGGAGGCCAAAATGGCGTCCTCCGGCATCGTCACGTCTGCCAACTTTATCAGAAAATCAGTTGTGTCTTTCAAGTAGGATTTAGAATTGACCACATAGGTCTGTAGAACTTTATCTAAGAAGATAGAAGCATTACTAAGTAAAGAGCCACGGCCGGAAACAATTGGTCTACCGGGCGGGCACTGAAGGTTTTTATGGATTTTCGGTAATAAATAAAGTAATGGGGTAACCGGATGCTCTATCAATAGGAACTCACTAAGTTGATCATCTATGAGGCCCATTTGTGTGTATCTGCCAACAAGTGATTTCAATTCTCGCTGTATGTCAAATTTGGGGTCCCTTTGGAGTTTTGCATATACAGCAGTGTCAGATAACTGGCGGGTAGCTTCAGCTCCGGGACGCCGTATCCATGCGGTGATACCGCAATAGTGTATCCGCAAGCCATTGAGCCCACCTGATTCCATGTCGGTCCTGCCTACACTCGTACTTTCACAGGTGATGAGTATAACACATGTTGATTATCACTTGTAAATTGTATCATGTTTTTGATAGATCACAATATTGGATGTACTTTATATGAATATCTGGATTGACTATACGGCTTTCCAGACACTATGTGTTTTTTCTCATTTATGTATGAGATGCTCTACTGTATATTTTTCCATATATGTTGTTAATTACCACTTATGTATATTAATTGATTTGTTCACATAAATACCCACACTGCTGTATGATGCATTGCTTGATAATAGTCCCAGCAAGTGGACTGAAACGTCGCAAGGGTGAATAAAGATCCACTACTTTTCACCAACGGATGTGCTGCGGTGTCTTTTCTTGTTTTATATATATATATATATATATATATATATATATATATATGGATATTTCTGAGTAGAATTTTAGTTGTGGCTTTTCTATTGAAAACAGAAAATGCTGCCGGCTGATTTCTTGTTTTCATTTGATTATTTTATGTAAGGATGCAATGGAGACAAATGGAAATACAAGCACGCCGAAGAAGATATTGGGTTCATCCAATTACCTCAGCACTATGCACAAGAGGTGTATTCTCCACTTTATATCAAGATCTTCACTGTCGTCCTGAAAAAGTTTTGGATTTATGGATGAGTATGTCAAGCTTTGATGAGCTTGTGCAGAAACTTCACCTACGTCTACGTAGAAGGAATACCAAATTCAGACAAGACGTGTCACCCGGAGAACGCTTAATGGTTACCCTAAGGTACATTTTCTATTTTAATTTACATTAGCATTGCTGAGGTTTGAGATGATGTACCAAATTTTGTAGCAAATATGGTACTTGAATCAAACAGAGAGAACTTAAAATGATCTCTCTTGATATTTTAGGTTTCTTGCCACGGGAGAAAGTCTATCAAGTCTTCACTTTCAGTTCCGTCTGGGTAAATCAATAATTTCCTACATAGTACAAGACACATATAAAGCAATATGGGATCTGCTTCATGATGATTACATTCCACACCCAACAACAAAACAGTGGAATGAAATAGCAGCAACATTTTATGAGAACTCAATATCCCAACTGCCTTGGAGCAGTTGATGGTAAACATGTTTGGATTTTAAAACCTCCGGGAAGTGGTTCATTGTATCTTAACTATAAAAAATGTTGCTCAGTAATTTTGATGGCCATCGTGGATGTGCAGTACAACTTTGTAGCAGTGGATATTGGGGCCTATGGCCGGACCAACGACTCTGAAGTCTTTAAAAACTCTAATATGGGACGAAGAGTATACTCCGGTAACTTTGGTTTCCCCAATCTGCGTCCTTTACCAGGAACAACTCTAACTTGGAGAACACCTTGGCTCCAATAATTTGATCAAAAAGGTCAGAAATCAAAGGGGATACGGATCACGGACCGTTATGCGGTTCAATTCCCGGAAATCCAAACAAGGTCTAAGCGATCCTTCCTTTTTCTTTACAAAGAATAAACCAACTGCGACCGGCGACTTAGATGGCCTAATATGATCCTTTGCCAAACTCTCGGCAATATACTTCCGCATGACCTCTCTTTCGGGTTGAGAAAGATTGTATAGCCGAGACTTTGGCAACTTAGTCCCTGGGACGAGATTAACCGGACAATTGTATTCACGGTGAGGAGGCAACTCCTGAGACCCACCCTCCAAAAAGACATCCGCAAAATCTGAGAGATACTGAGGTAGAACCGTAGTAGACACCCCTGAGATAGATGCACTAAGACAATTGTCCGAACAAAATTCACTCCAACCAATGATCTGCCTTGCCCGCCAATCTATATTAGGGTTATGTTTTATCAACCACGGTAACCCTAAGACCATAGGAGCGGGCAAGTCCTTCATTACAAAACAAGAAATGATCTCAACATGTGAATCACCCACCCTTAACTGAATACCATGAGCAATATGAGTGAGACTCCTTTGAGAAAGAGGGGAAGAATCAATTGCGAACCCCGGAACCTCTCTTTCTAAAGTGCAAGTACTTAAGCCCAGATTTTGAAGAAAAAGAAAATCAATAAGGTTTACCCAGCCACACAGTCAATGAATACTTCAAAATTAAATTTTCCTGAGTCTAGCGCCACCATAGCTAGAAGGAGAAAACGAGAATTGCAGGGAGATTGCATACCTGCTTGCTCCGACACCCCATTCACACTACCAAGAGACAGGGATGTTTTTTTATTTTCTTTATGTAAACCTCTTTGTAATTCTAAATCATCAACTTGCGGTTTAACAAAAGGACAAGCATAAACAAAATGACCACTTTCTCCACAGTAAAAACATAGCTTATGCAACCTCCTAAAGTTCCTATTACCAGAACAGGAAGACACCTGACCCAGCTGCATGGGTTCCTCCCCTACCCCAGAATTATATGTCATATTACCCTGGGGAACCGGTGAGACTAAATCACTCCCAGAAGGGATCCCTCCCGCGGAAGGAACCTTACACCTCTCTCTAATGCGTCTATCTAAATGCTAAAGACATAGCATTCTCCAACATATCCGGATATTCAGGAAAAGCGAGGGCATCTTTCAATCTCTCAGATAACCCCTGACAAAACTGACTACGTAGCACGGGGTCATTCCACTCAGACTCTGTTCCACTCAGACTCCGTAGCCCATCTACTAAACTCAACGCAGTACGCCTCTGCAGTATGTTCTCCTTGTAATAAATTACGCAATTTAGATTCTGCCATCGAGACCCGATCTGGGTCATCATAAATTAATCCCAAGGCTTTAAAAAAATTCATCCACCGACCAGAGAGCCAGAGAACCGGTCGGCAGAGAAAAGGCCCAGGACTGCGCGTCCCCTTTAAGCAGGGATATGATTATCCCTACTCTCTGACTCTCATCACCAGATGAAGACGGCTGCAGCCGAAAATACAGCTTGCATGACTCTCTAAAGCTGATAAAGTGATCCACACCCCCTGAAAATCTATCAGGGAGAGCGACTCTAGGCTCCCCATAACTTTGACTTCCTCCTATAGCACCTGTTGCCAGAGCATTCTGACACCGTGCGACAGAATTATGCAGATCAGCCACCTCTAGGGATAATCCCTGCATGCGATCAACTAACGCATCAATTGACTCCATCTCGAAGCAGCTGAGAAATGGCAGTCTAGGTATTGGCAGGTTATAATGTCACGACGGGTAGGATACAAGATACAAAAAACACACAGAAAACCTCAAAACAAGCATCTAGGCCAGAAGCTGGGGATAAGGTCACCTCCTGACAATTCCCTACCAGCTCTCCATGGACTTCTGCGCCCACGTTCAGACCCTAAAGGTAGGAATCAACGTGCCCCCGTGCCTAAGGCTGGAGATTCCCTAACAGCCCCTGAGATGGTGAAAAGGGGGAAAGAGGCAGCCTGCTTCCTCAGGACCTGGAGGAGACAGGAGTCTCACTAACAGCCTAGACAGAACACAAAAAGGAAACCAAAAACCAACTTATCTTGTAGCAGAGCAGAACAGCAAATCCACCTCTCCTCAGAGCAAGATAGAAGCTATAACCCGCATAGGACACTGGGAAGGGGCGTAATTTAAACTCACACAAATGACCCCACCCAGTGCACCTGAAGGGAGGCGGATACAGCTCAACTCCAAACCCAAAACAAACAAAAAACTACACACGTGCTGCTAACCTGGCAAACCTCCGCACATAACCTGAGCAGGGCATGACAATGCCTCTACACTAACATGTACAACTGGAGAAATTCGGAGCTACCTAGAGCAGATGTCCTTCCCACAAGTGTTTAAGGCAGATAGGGGAATCAAGCATGATTCTATCTCTCCCTTAGATATTCAGGCAGCCATAGACTCCATGGCCCTGCATAAAACCCCAGGTCCAGACGGTTTCCCGGCTGAGTGGTATAAAATGCATGCAGAGAAGTTTAGTGATCGTTTGAGTAAACTTTTTACTCACTCATTGGAAGTGTTCACATTACCACCCACATTTTCTGAAGCCACAATAGTGGTGATCCATAAGGCTGGGAGACTGCCGGATCAATGTAGTTCTTACCGTCCTATTTCTCTTATTAACCTGGATGGTAATATTTTGGCAAAGGTTCTGGCATTGCGTTTAGCTGAGGTTATTTTATCTATAGTGGGACCAGATCAATCTGGCTTCATGGCTGGGAAGTCTACTGACATCAATCTCAGGCGACTCTATACCAATCTGCAGATCAAACACGATAATACTGGGAATAGGGCTATAGCATCCTTAGACAATAGAGATGGCCCGAATAGTTCGCCGGCGAATAGTTCCCGGTGAACATAGCTTGTTCGCGTTTGTCGCGGCGGGCGAACATATGCGATGTTCGGTCCGCCCCCTATACATCATCATTGAGTAAACTTTGACCCTGTACCTCACAGTCAGCAGACACATTCCAGCCAATCAGCAGCATACCCTCCCTCCTAGACCCTCCCACCTCCCGGACAGCATCCATTTTAGATTCATTTGGAATCTGCATTCTCAGTGAGAGGAGGGACAGTGCTGCTGCTGCTGATTCAATAGGGAAAGCGTTAGCTAGGGCATTGTTCTGTGTCCACAGACTCATCTGCTGTAAGGACAGCGTCCTGACAGCATCCCAAAAAGCCCTTTTCAGGGCTGGTACATCAGTCTGCTTTTTTTACATTTTTTATATATACATATATTGCAGTTGCCTGCCCGTGTGTGAGAGCAGGGACAGTGCTGCTTGCTGCTGCTGATTCAATAGGGAAAGCGTTAGCTAGGGCAGTGTTCTGTGTCCACAGACTCATCTGCTGTAAGGACAGCGTCCTGACAGCACCCCAAAAAGCCCTTTTCAGGGCTGGTACATCTGTCTGCTTTTTTTATTTTATTTTATATATACATATATTGCAGTTGCCTGCCCGTGTGTGAGAGGCTGCAGGCTCAGTCACAGACAGTACTGTGTGCACACCATTCATACAGGGTGTGACAGAAAATACCTCGCAGATAAAAAAAAATCTATTTAATATTTTTCTGTGATTTAATCCCATTTGCAAGCCTGTGTGTGTCAGGCCCACACAGACTGTATTGTGGCCACTGGCTAGTGGCTAGACCTCCACTTATACCGTTACAGGGTGTCATTTACTCACAAATACCTCGCAGATAAAAAAAAATTCTATTTAATATTTTTCTGTGATCTAATCCCATTTGCAAGCCCATGTGTGTCAGGCCCACACAGACTGTATTGTGGCCACTGGCTAGTGGCTAGACTTCCACTTATACTGTTACAGGGTGTCATTTACTCACTAATACCTCGCAGATAAAAAAAAATTATATTTAATATTTTTCTGTGATCTAATCCCATTTGCAAGCCCGTGTGTGTCAGGCCCACACAGACTGTATTGTGTCCGCTGGCTAGTGGCTAGACTTCCACTTATACTGTTACAGGGTGTCATTGACTCACAAATACCTCGCAGATAAATAAAAATTATATTTAATATTTTTCTGTGATATAATCACAGTTACAAGCCAGTGTGTGTCAGGCCCACACAGACTGCACTGTGCCCACTGCCCACCATTTATATAGGGTGGCACAGTACCTTGCACGCATAGTAACACTTATCTAATAAAAAATGACAGGCAGAGGCAGGCCACGCCGCAGGGGCCGTCGTGTTCGTGGTGCTGTGATTTCCACTGGCCCTGGAATAATGCCCATTGTTCAGAGGCCACGTACCCTGAACCCAAAAAATTCTGAGAAAATAGTTGACTGGCTTACACAGGACACCCAATCTGATGAGAAGAGAGAACTACAGAAAATACCACTCATATCGGGTTGGGCAGTAAATTGCACGGCGCAGACGCAGTGACCGTGGCGTGGATTCAAACAAAGGGGAGGGAGCCAGCATTTTATTTAACCATCTCCCCGTTCGAAAAATCTATTTAATAAATTGACCCCAGATTGGGGACGTAACAGGGATTAAACTGATGAGAAGAGAGAACTACAGAAAATACCACTAATATCGGGTGGGGCAGTAAATTGCACGGCACAGACGCAGTGACCGTGGATTCAAACAAAGGGGAGGGAGCCAGTGTTTTTTTAACCATCTCCCCGTTCGAAAAATCTATTCAATTCACCTTTCGGGGACCCTTGGTGTTGTACGTGGCTGGGTGGAGGAAGAAACCTTCAATGACATCAATGGGACATGGCTAGCTTGGTATCCAACCTTGAACAAATGGGGAGTTTGCGGTTGGGCAAATGGACTGTTTGCGGTTGTTTGTGGTGCATTAAAAGGGGAGTTTGGTCTGTCAATGTCTGTGAAGCAGGCGTAACCCTTACACTACCTGATCGATACAACATCATACCTGATCGTATACACACACTGGATGTTTTAAACCACGTTGTTCAAAAAAAAATTGGATTGTTAGGTGATTTATGCCCTTTATGGATTAAAATCCAACTCTGCGTCAACTACATAATTTTCCATGGGAGTTTTGCCATGGATCCTCCTCCGGCATGCCACAGTCCAGGTGTTAGTCCCCTTGAAACAACTTTTCCATCACTACTGTGGCTAGAAAGAGTCCCTGTGGGTTTTAAAATTTGCCTGCCTATTGAAGTCTATGGCGGTTCGCCCGTTCGCGAACATTTGCAGAAATTTGCGTTCGGCGTTCGCGAACGGAAAATTTTATGTTCGCGACATCACTATTAGACAACGTAAAGGCTTTTGACTCAGTGGAAGGGGTCTTTCTGTGAGAATTATTGGGAAAGTTTGGATTCACGGAAAATTTTCGGAAATGGCTACACCTCCTCTATTTACGACCGGCACATGTTAATGGAATTTTGTCTAAACCTTTTCCCCTGAATAGAGGTACGCGACAGGGGTGCCCTTTGTCCCCGCTGCTCTTCGCGTTTGTGATGGAACCCTTATCCATTCTGATAAATAGTTGCCATAGGATAGAGTGATGGAATATTGCAGGGATAACAGATTACAATTGTCCTTGTACGAGGATGACATGTTGATATACCTGGGAGACACGGGAGTCTCTTTAGAGGCGCTCTTAAAAGTAGTAGATATATATGGGAGACATTCAGGCCTAAAAGTTAACTGGACTAAATCAGTGATATATCTGGTAGATGAGGTAGATAGGCTATATAACTCAGCCCAGTCGAAATTGTTAGTAGTGGACCATTTAAAATATTTAGGGATCTTAATACATAAAGAACCCAAACCATTTGCTTCTCTTAACCTGATACCTACCATGGAATGTATTACCCAAAAGCTGAAGGCATGGGTGACCCTCCCCCTTTCACTAATAGGGCGTATAAATATTTTTAAAATGGTAATACTGCCAAAGTTGCTGTATTTTTATAGGGCAGCTCCGGAGCTTTTGCAAAAATCTGATTTTATATCGATTAACAGACTGCTCACTCCCTTTCTTTGGCCTAACACCCAGCCTAGAATTGCCAGAGAAACTCTTAAAGCACCATATGCTAGGGGGGGTTTGGCCCTGCCTGATATGTACAAGTACTATCAGGCGGTACAATTAACATATGCCAGCTGGTGGATTCGAGCAGATGCCAATCAGATACCATCACCTATGGGACGTGGGACTGGTTCTCCGTATTTTCAGGTATTGGCTTCTGAATGACCGCCTCTCCCTTCGCCAACTATCCGCTAAGTGCGCTTTTCTTCTTTGTCTAGTGTCTTTCCGACGGGTTTCGGACGTTCGGGCCTTCGATGTTGATGCCTTTGAGGTGGCCCCTGAAGGAGTCACATTCCATATCTCTCGTCGCACTAAGTCGGGTTCGGCGTCGGTCTTTTACCTCTTTTTTCCAGACGACCCGCAGCTCTGTGTCGTGTCCACCCTCCGCAGGTATGTTTCGGTTACCTCCTCACTCCATTCCTCTACGTCGGGTCAACTCCTAGTTTCCTACGTGCGCCCTCACGCCCCAGTCTCGGTCACCACGCTGGCCCGTTGGATCCGCTGGATCCTTTCCCTCGCAGGTATAGACCCCACTTTCGGCGCCCACTCCGTTCGCAGAGCGGCGGCTTCATCAGCCTTCCTGGCAGGGGCGTCCCTTTCGGATATTCTCCGAACGGCGGACTGGTCTAGGGAATCTACTTTCCGTACTTTTTATTTTCACACTCCCCCTTCTGCGGGGACGTCTCTTCTTCAGCGTTAAAATTGCAAAATAGGAAGCCTCCTGTCATGTTATAAAATTGAAGATTATGCTAGCTTTAGTGTACTAATAATCTTAATTTTAATAAGGACAGGAGGCGAGTATTTTCCCTCTCTTTTGTTCCCTACCCTGACTCCTCGGGGGAGTGGATCTCAAGGTGACGGATATGGGGTTTGATTTTAGTAATCTCTCTATTATTGGGACATATTCGGAATCTCTCACCCTAATATTGCCTTCTAGACGGACAGATTTTAGTTGTACTACATGCTTACACCTACCATACATTTAGCCACTAGACAATTTACACTCTGTTTGTAATTATTTAACTTTACACCATTTCGTTAAGGCCCACAGGCGTGAACAGTTACGGTTCATTACATAGAAACATAGAAACATAGAATGTGTCGGCAGATAAGAACCATTTGGCCCATCTAGTCTGCCCAATATACTGAATACTATGGATAGCCCCCGGCCCTATCTTATATGAAGGATGGCCTTATGCCTATCCCATGCATGCTTAAACCCCTTCACTGTATTTGCAGCTACCACTTCTGCAGGAAGGCTATTCCATGCATTACCTAACCTATTTTTTATACTCTCCTTTCAGTGTAACCCTCTTCAGGACCTCCACTGGTCGCTGGTTTGTTAACCTCACGACTCCATAGGATGGGATGAGAGCTTTGTTTGGTCTTACCTCCAACCTCGTTTACCAGGAGTCTCCTCAAGTTCCGCTCGCCAGAAACCGCTGTTGCAGTTTTCGTTGAATTTCTGGATGTTCGAGCTCAAACTGGACTTGGATGTAGTTTTCGTTGAATTTCTGGATGTTCGAGCTCAATCTGGACTTGGATGTCGCTTCTAGAAAGAGGAAGTGTACAGGCAGCATGACCCTTATATACTATGCTGCGCAGTGATTTACTTGTTACTCTTTACGTTTTTCTTTACTGCTGTGGAGTTTAGTAAAGAGAGTTAATGCAAAATACTCGCCTCCTGTCCTTATTAAAATTAAGATTATTAGTACACTAAAGCTAGCATAATCTTCAATTATATAATATACTGGCTGGTTAGGAGATGATATACTGGTAGTATACAGGCTGGGGGAACAATTATATAATATACAGGCTGAGAAGGGAGACATTTTATAATATATAGGCTGAGAGAGTGGAAGTTGGAAGACTGAAAAGGGGGCAATAATACAGTAAAATATAGATGGTGGTTGGAAGGTGATATAATATACAGCCTGGGGGGTGCAATTATATAATATACTGTCTGAGAGAGGTTGGAGATGTATAGGCTGAGAGGGAGAAATTATATAATATACAAGATGAGAAAGTGGAAGATGAGAGTTGATTTATTATACAGGCTGAGGAAGCAGTGTAATTATATAATTTTCAGGCTGACAGGGAGCAGATATATTTTATAGAGGCAGAGAGAGTGGGCATATAATATACAGGTTACATTACTATTCATGTCTATTCACATGGTGTGGTCAAGGTTTATTGCTACGATTATCAGAAAGCGCAGCAAATTACATGGTTTTCCGCCAATTTCACAAACAAATGCTGGTTTTAGTTAATTAATTTATTTTATTAATTTATTTTATTTTTGTAGTAATTGCAGCAATAATCAGTGATTTCACTATGCCGTGTCAATAAGGCTTTTGGGGGTATAATAGATTAGTATGAAAGTGTAAATACATCTGACAAAATATTTCATAGGTGCTCTCATAGGGTAAAACAATCCGTATAAGGCTCAAACTGGTCCTTAGTGGTGACTGAAGATATGACGGGAGCCCAAATTTTTTAAACAGACGACTGTTTCCTCATGTATGGCAGTATGTTGATTGTTTAGATATATCATAACTCACTGAGCTACTTGTATTTTTGATCATTACTGCATGAGCTCCATTCATTTATGTCTACTACATTTTTTTGTCTTTTCTATACAATATGACTTTTTAATGCAACTCTGTAAAAAAGTATGTTATGCAAATATGAGGTGGGATTAGAAGTTTCTTTCATTATAGAAAAATACTAATCCCGTTTCCTATAGGTTTTGAATATTATCATCATGCTCTGCAGATCACAATATACCATTTGGGATTATTTCTATAACTGCAAAAGTTATATGACAATTCAGCTCTGTTACTTCATTATATATAATCGTAATTACCAAATAATTATGACGAGCAATGAAAGGTATTCCAGTTATATCCCCTATCCACAGGATTTGGCCTGCCACGATCACGAGAACGGGGGCTTTTTGAAGCGCCAGAGATAGCCGAGTACAGAGCTCGGCTTTCTCCGGTGCTCCCATATTAATGAATGGAGTGGCTTTTCCGACCACTCCGTTCATTTCAGGAGGCTCCACTGTGTACAGAGTCCTCATTCTCGTGATCATGGAAGTCCTAGCGCTGGGAAAGGGGATTGCTTTCTATAACTGGAATATCCTTTTAAGTTTATAAATGATCTGATGTTCTAAGCAATCACAATGCCATTATTATCATTTATACCTGTAGAGTAGGATAGATACATCACAAAATAATATAAAATAGTCTGCAATCTGCATCTTTTTACTTCTTTTTTTTTTTGCCAGCTTCAAACCGCATGTAATGTATGACATCTAGTGGCCATAAGTGAGTACTACAGATTAATAATAGTGCTTTAAAGTGATTCTGTCATGAGATTTTAGCCCTATAAGCTAAACATATGCCCATGTCCGTACTAATAACATGAATCCTAAACTGGCCTTATTAAACCTGCTTGTGGCTCTATTAGCCCAAAAAACAGGTTTTTATAACCGGTCAATCGCCTACCTAAGGTGCCCAAGGGGACGTCAGTTAATACAGGGTGCCCGGCCGTCTGGTGCCCAGCGCCTCCTTCCCAGTCTTAATTGCCGCCCTCCTCACCTCAGCGCCACCTCCGCCAGATCCGGCCAGCCCTCTGCCAGATCCAGCACCTGCGCACTATGCTCAGCCTGATGCGCCGCGGACTCCTGGCAGCGGCTTGGTTGATCGAAGTGCGCATGCGCCCGGCCGGGCACCCTGTATTAACTGACGTCCCCTTGGGCACCTTAGGTAGGCGATTGACCAGTTATAAAAACCTGTTGTTTGGGCTAATAGAGCCACAAGCAGGTTTAATAAGGCCAGTTTAGGATTCATGTTATTAGTACGAACATGGGCATATAATTAGCTTATAGGGCTAAAATCTCATGACAGAATCCCTTTAATATCTGACAAGATATTTATGACCTGGGATGGCAAATTTGCATAATTATATTTACAAGTTAGCTTGCTATCAAGGAAAGTTCCCATCCAGATTTCATTTTAGGTCTAATTCAAACAAATCGGTCGACAGATTGGGGTATAAATAAACTCAACCCAGATCGAAAGTGCTCAGATTGCCCTGAAAAGTTGTGTATAACACCCTGAGGTTTCCTAGGACTGTATCCATCCCTTTCCAAGCTCTTTAATGCCAAGACAGCATTATTAATGATAAAGTGACAGCAACATATATGGCTGTGGGTAAACGAATGGTAGTTGTTGGTAATAAAAAGCCTGTTTAAAAAACACACTGCACTGTTAGATTTGTTGTGCTTTTAAAATATACACATACATGGAAGAAGCAATTTCTTGTTTAAAACGTGCAGTCCAAAAGTTATCCCTTTTTGGAGGCAGATGCCTGATGCTGTTTATACACACAGTGGTATCAGGAGTAACAATTGCTTGCTTTAACAAGCTGTCCACAAATTATCCCTTTTTGAGGAGTAGCAACAGGTTTGGTGCTATTTTAAATAATAAGTGACCATCCTGGAACATGAAAAGGCAATGGCATTTTACAAACGCCATAAAAAAAAATATCCTTGTTTTGGAAGCAGTTTCAGGTTTGTTATAATGTGCTGGGTAGAGTTCCTAGCAGTAGCAGTACAGTATGGAACATAATAGACAAGGCAGGGGATGTGCAGCTGGGTAGGGGTAGTAGTAGCTAGCAGCAACAGTGGCACAATATTGAAGATGATGAACAACGCAGGGGATGTCCAGCTGTCTTGGCATTAAAAAAAATTATGATTGTGTATATATATATATATATATATATAGCATGTGTGGTGTTGTGTGGGCGAGCGGTTTGCTGACGTTAACATTGTGGATCGAGTGGCCCATGGTGGTGGTGGGGTTATGGTATGGGCAGGCGTATGTTATGGACAACGAACACAGGTGCATTTTATTGATGGCATTTTGAATGCACAGAGATACCGTGATGAGATCCTGAGGCCCTTTGTTGTGCCATTCATCCACGACCATCACCTCATGTTGCAGCATGATAATGCACGCCCCATATTGCAAGGATCTGAACACAATTCCTGGAAGCTGAAAACATCCCAGTTCTTGCATGGCCAGCATACTCACCGGACATGTCCCCCATTGAGTATGTTTGGGATGCTCTGGATCGGTGTATACAACAGCGTGTTCCAGTTCCTGCCAATATTCTGCAACTTCGCACAGCTATTGAAGAGGAGTGGACCAACATTCCACAGGCCACAATTAACTACCTGATCAACTCTATGCGAAGGAGATGTGTTGCACTGCGTGAGGCAAATGGTGGCCACTCCAGATATTGACTGGTTTTCTGACCCCCCCCCCCCCCAGTAAGGCAAAACGGTGCACATTTCAGAGTGTCCTTTTATTGTGGGCAGTCTAAGGCACACCTGTGCAATATTCATGCTGTCTAATCAGGACCTTGATATGCCACACCTGTGAGGTGGGATGGATTATCTCAGCAAAGGAGAAGTGCTCACTAACACAGATTTAGACAGATCTGTGAACAATATTTGAGAGTAATAGGTCTTTTGTGTATGTAGAAAATGTTTCAGATCTTTGAGTTCAGCTCATGCAAAATGGGAGCAAAACCGAAAGTGTCGCGTTTATATTTTTGTTCAGTTTATATTTTGGGGATTCTCTCTGGTGGGCAGGTTAGCGGACGCAGTATAGCGGCAAAGGACCAGGTTGTAAATTACTCTTCAGTGGTTATTCACACTTATAACATAACACACTTATAACATCACTTTTCAGGCTTGGTTAACGCCAGACAGTCAGCAGCCCTCTGACCAGAGGAAAAGACAGCAACATTCGCATCGACAGACCGATCCACAAACAGCAGCCCTTCGCGGTCATCGCATCCATCTGCAACCGCGCTGCCGGCCCCGTCTATCCATAACCGCACTAAGCATCCACAGCACACAGAGGATCCTGCGCGGAGACACCCACGTTGAAGAACCGACGATCCTCCAGAAAGGTAACAGCGACCAGATAGCCAATTTTAGGTGGGACGCCACCAGGCACTGATTCGCTGAAAATAACTTTCACATAGCCGTGTATACACATACATCGGATCTGGAATGCTGCTGATATATTCTTTTAAACCTGTCACAATTTAGATCTTTGTACTAACTTTTTACTTATTTTAATCAACTGAATCCATCTCAGACTATTGACTATATTTGTCTAATATTTAAAGTTCTACATACCATGATTCTGGACTTATAGCCCAATACAGGGTGTTTTATCATCACATTTTCACATTATTTTTCTTTTTCTTTATTCATTTATCCATTCATCTATTTTACACCACCCACTCCTCTCCCTATACATTGGGAGTGACCTATATTGATAACGTTTTTATTACTACCCAAATAAATATAGTTTTTATCATATACACACTATCCCTTGTCCTTTGTTGATATCTGCTGGTGACCTCATATAGAGTGCCTGTCTTCCTATGTTCCTATAAAGCAGGGCGTGTCTGTTAGAGTGAGAGGCTACAGATCAGAGTTCAAGGCACGTGTGGAGCAACACGGGCCTGTAGACGGACCTAGAGGGGACCGAGCCTGCATTACTTTATTTTGGATGTCATGGACTGCTTACCTGACCCGGCTGCAATCCGTCTGTACTGAGCTGTAAGTTTGCTGGAACCTGCAATAAACCGTATTGAAGTAACTTTGTTGTGTCACTGCCTTTTTTCAACACTGGTCATAGGAGCCCACGGCATTACAATATATATATATAAAACTATGCACACACTTTTACTAGAAATGGTAAGCTGATCCACATGTACGGAATGAGCTGGAACCAGAGAACATTCCTCAGGTCCATAACCTTTCCAATGCAGCAGTTACGGAAGGGAACCTATAACCCTATGAGAATCCACAATATGTTGTACTTCATACTCCAACTCCCTCCACCTGAACTGGAGGAGTAGGCCCCTTAGAGTGAGTCCTATGTACTTTTTGAGAAGAAATTTATGAAACACATCATGAATTTTAAAAGACGAGGGCAACAGAAAACAGGAAGGACAAAGGATTAACAACTTCCACAATCTCACAAGAATCATTATGCAAAGGTTCTTTGAGATGGAAATTTCTAGTAGATAACTGCCCCACAGAAAACAGGAGCCCCACAAAACGTCTCTTATCAGCACTGTTTTTTTTTATTGGGCTTTCTTCAGGTTGTGCACAATTTATTATAACCCAAAACAAGGATGAAACCCTTAATTTAAAAAAAGGCAAAGTATCGAGAGACACATGATGGCGATTTTTGATAGCAAATAAGGCAGATAAGTTACCTATTCAGATTGATGATCTGCAAAATAACAGATAAGATACTGATCAAGGGTTTGATTAAACCTCTCCATATGTCCATTACTCTTAGGTCCCTTTTACACGAGCGAGTTGTCCGTGCGGGTGCAATGCATGACGTGAACGCATAGTGTTGTGCCTTTTCAGAAGTACAGTATAAACAGTTATATCTACTTAGTCTAGTTATGATTGATATTCATTGCCTTTAAGAGCAATGTTGGTTTATAGTCACTATTTTTATGAACTTCTGGGAATGAGACTTCGTTCAGAGGAAGTTGTGTTTTTGTAACCAATAGTCAATCGTCATTTAGATAGTAGAGGCTTCATTGTATTTCTTATCTGAACATAAATTCCACAACGTGAGAAGTGTCAAGATGTTCCTCTGAGTCTATATTATAGTTGGTTCATGTATCAAAGTTTGTCCCTCAGCTCTGAGATAAGGCTTCCAGATGTCAGGTATGTGTAGTGTTGAAGATGTCAGGAATGTATGAGGTAACCCTTAATGGTATGATGCTTATATATTATACAACAGTGCCACCTAGGTATGAGTAGGTAACACTACACCAGTAGCAAAAGTGCATTCTGGGTAGTGTGACGTCACATTCTTTATCAATGTACATGCCTATCCGACAATGATTGGAGCGTTCCAAACTAGGAAGGTGTGCTCATTTGATAAGTTTTTGGTTAAGAAACCACATACCAAAAAGAGAGATAAAGAAAAGAAAGAAAGAGGAGGAGGAAACAAAGAAGAAGAGCCTGGAGAAGGATCTTGATTATCAGGAAAACTCTTGAGAGCTGACTTCCCCTAGACTCTGCCTATCACCTACATTCTCGGGTAATGTATGATTTTTATGCGCGTAGTATTGATAAATTAATTTGCTTGATATCTAGCCAAAATCCCAATTTTGTGTGGATATAGTGTTAAGGTGCTACATCAATATTGGCGCTGTTCAGTTACGATGCATATAACTGAATAAAAGATCTAATATTGATACCACAAGAAAACTTCTCTGTTGGGAATCTTTATATTCCCTAGTTTGATATCAAGCCGATAAATTTATAAGCTTTATTGCAATACTACCAATATAATCCGAGATTGGTCATAGTTTTAGCAGAGCAAGGGCTCATATCTGTCATTTTCTTGATTGAATTTCTGTGCATAATCAATTGATTGGTATATCTCTCATAAATTGAAAGCAGTATTGCATAATATTCTTGTGTTGGTTTTATAGTGTATCATTGAACTTTACATTGATACATTTTTGATTGTATTTTAAACTATTGTATATTAAATCATTTATATTTTTGCATAGACGCTTGTACCCTGTTCTTACTGATTGCACAAAATAATTAGGTTCTCGATAGAACTCTTTTGAGGTGTTTATATGTCCACCTCGCGGATCAATATAATTTGAATCATTTTTCTTTTGATCCATTGTTTTTTTTATTTTATATAAAGCATTTTCTTTATCTCCCTGAAAATAGCACCTTCACTGAATCCTGACCCATTCATTTCAATGGGTCTGTGTACATGAGTGTTGTTTTTCACACATTAGTTCTGCGTTGCGTGAAAATCGCAGCATGTTCTATATTCTGCGTTTTTCACACAGCCCTGGCTCCACTGAAAGGAATGGGGCTGCGTGAATAACGCATTGCATCCGGATGCATTCCTTTTTTTTACGCATGTTACTTAGCAACAGTTGGAAGGTAGATTCCACAGGAAATGAGCATTTTATGTGTCTGGCTCCTACTACCTGTGTGGAGCTGCTTTCCTTGGATATATTGCTGCCCTTGCTGAGCCACAGCTAAGATACCAAGGCAACCCAGCAGGCCTATGGATGTGGAGAAGTTAATTGTGATGGTCCAGGAGAGGACCTACATTTGGGACACCAGGTCAGGGGACTACCATAACCGATACAAAAAGGATGCCGCCTGGGTGGAAGTAACACAGGAAGTGTTCGCAAGTGTTTGGGCAAAAACCCCAGAACAAAAGCGTATGACTTTAAGTAAGTGCACTGTCCATATATACATACATGTGTGATATCATAGTTTCTGTTAAGTAACATAGCATATGTCTAATGTTGTACTCCATTATATAGCACGTTAAATGAAAACATTGTTTGATATGTGCTATGCTACAGACGACATCTCTTGACATGTGCTATGCTACAGACGACATTATTTGACATGTGCTATGCTACAGACGACATTGTTTGACATATGCTATGCTACAGACGGCATTGTTTAACATGTGCTATGCTACAGACGACATTGTTTGACATGTGGTATGCTACAGATGACATTGTTTGCCCGACACCCCTAGGTTAGCACATGGTAATGATACCGTATTTCATTTTTACAAATATGGTTGTTTTCAATTTTTTGTAGTTGAAGAAGTCAAGAGTAGATGAAGGAGCTGCCGGCACCAATTTCGCAAAGAAATGACCCATCAAGGCCGCAGTGGGTTGGGCCCACTTAAGAAAAGGCCCTATATGTTTAAGGAACAACTAATGTTCCTTCGTGACATACTGGAACTGCGCCTGTAAGTATATATATAATCATATATACTTTGTAATATATATTAAATTATCGGATGGACCAAAATCAAATGTGTAATTATCAATACAATTTTTTTTAATGCTTTCTCTATTGAAGAACAGAGGACAACCTGGAAGAGGAGAGTGACAAGTCTGCCCAGCATCATTCTTCCACAGTTAAGGAGGAGAATCCCCCTTCACAGCCTACGGAAGATATGCCAGAAGCAGGACCTTCCACCATCTCCAGGCCCCATATCCCTCCTGCAGTGGAGTCAGCACCTTTACTTCAGCTGCCGACACGTCGGAAACGGTCGTTGCCATCAGCTGAAGTGGAGGTGAATAGTCGGGTGCTCGACTACCTTGCACGAGCCTGCCAGGAGGACCATTATGAGATGTATGGTCGTAGTGTGGGCCCTCTTTTGAAGAGAGTGCCAGAGGATCTTTACCTGCGGTCCCAAGGTGCACTTGGGATTGTTCTGGAGGCAGCCCTTCAAAACTGGTGATTACATCAGAACATCAATGGGCCACCACCTAGGGCTCCTCCACATATACCCATCAGGGCTCCCCACTACGCTC
The DNA here is from genome assembly GCF_905171765.1 of Bufo bufo. Classification (NCBI taxonomy): domain Eukaryota; kingdom Metazoa; phylum Chordata; class Amphibia; order Anura; family Bufonidae; genus Bufo; species Bufo bufo. The sequence goes on along the minus strand of NC_053392.1, from coordinate 464,407,083 downwards.
CTCCTCTCCAAACATTTGCCCCTCCACAGCAACAATATGGGCAGCAATACCTTGGTGTGCACCAAGGTCCCTCCGCCTCTCAGGCTGCTCCACCCCAGCACTTAGTACCCTCTTCTCAGGTAACTTACCAGCACTCTCAATGTGAAGTGCCCCTGCCCTTCCCAGGACGTTATTATAATTTGTAATTATGTTTTGTATATTGTAAGATATTTTATTTTCATTGTCAGATCAGACTCTAATTTTTGATTTGTTCATTTTTGAAATAAACAAAATAATACAGACAGAAAATGTAATTGTTTTTTATTTTTAAAGTAATATACACTGTAATTTTATTTAAAGAAATTTGTAAAGATGACTTATTATATTGTAATAATGAGGGATTAGTTTATATTTCACACACATTTCTACTTACATTATGCATGCGAAATATGTAAGCTTGCAACCCATGTCAAGGGTCCTCATTGTTTTTCGAGTCCCTAACTAAAAAATGTAAATATACTAACTAAAAAAATTATCCATCCAGGATACATACACTGTATAGTCAGCTTGAGGGGACCAAAAAAATTATGTTGCTTCATGTGAAGAGTGCTGTTGCTGAAAAGGGAATGAACCAACTGGAGACATAAAATAGTCTGAAAATAATTCCCTCACTCTGTCCTGCTGAACCAGCTCTTCCCAGTTGAGAGGGGTCTTCATGGGTTGCTGCTGTAAAGATGTCCGCATCTTCATCAGGAGTTGCCTTATACATGCGAATGCAGTTATAGAGAACTACACAAGCTTTTATTACATTATTCACATTTTCCGGGGCCAGCTGGATAGGCGAAAGAAATATACGCCATTTTCTGGCTAAGATCCCGAAGGCACACTCCACAAACCTTCTGGCCCTGCTTAACCGATAGTTGAATGTGTGCCTTTTCTTATCCAATCCTCGCCTGGGGAAAGGACTCATGAGGTTTGGCGATAGGGCAAACCCCTCATTGCTAATCACATATGGTGCAGGTGGGCCAGAGGAGCCAGGAAGAGGAGCTGACTGTGGAATTTCCAGTTGGTTGGACTGAAGCCACCAACCCATTCTGGAAGCCTGGAAGATGTGAGCATCAGTCGAACTTCCTCAGGCCCCGATATCTACAATTATAAACCTGTAATTTGTATCAGCCAAGGCCAACAAAACTACAGAGAAAATCTGTTTATAATTATAGAATCGGGACCCTGAGTTCGGTGGCTTCTTCATTCGTATGTGCTTCCCGTCAAGGGCACCAATACAGTTGGGGAATTGTGCACTCTCCAGGAAGCCCTGGGCAATCTGAAGCCGCTGCTGGCTTGTTGGTTGTGGCAGCAGAGCAGCTCGCATTCACAACCAAATGGTGGCACAGGTTTCCCTCACTATACCACCAATTGTGGAGGTCCCCATTTGAAATTCAAAATGTAAGGAGGAGAATGAATTTCCTGTGGCCAGAAATCTGTGAATAAAAAAAAAAACGGTCAAAACACTATCACCATCCACTTTATTTAGTTAATATGCCACTTTAAATCATCTATATATTAGTAATAAATTATATTTATTTGTTTATAAGTGCACAAATATTTACATACCTCAGAGTTATAATTAGTCGTTCCTCAGTTGAAACACAACGTCACATATTGGTGTCCAGGAAGGTCAAGCCAGGCCTCAACTCCGCAAAAGCAGATCAAACGTAGTGATTGACATTCGACAATAATTATAAAATTTTGCAGGGTGCTCACGTAGGTCTGCATACAGAATCGTAAACTGACCTTTGCAAGCCCTCTGCGAAATAATAGGATGAACACACTTCTTCTTCCTCCGCGGTTCCTCCTCAAGCATTTCTCTCTGCTCTCCAAAGCATCGGTACACCAGCCAGTGCAAAAGCACATGGTCAGGATTTGATAAGGGGAAAGCGGACATCCTGCAAAGGACAAAATGCTAACACTCCACACACTATATTATATCCACACAAAATGGAGCTTTCCCAAACAGATCAGCATGCTGAGGGTTTTTATATGTGTTTCAAATAAACATGTGACTCTAGAGAATGGTTGCGTTTTTTTTCACATGCGTTAAAAACGCATGCCATCCAGATGTCATCCCCCCGGAAAAAACGCAAACACTGAACCCAATCGCAGACAAAACGGAATCAATTTGCTACCAAAATCGCGCGGTTTTAACTGAACGCATCCAGACCTAATCCGTCACGGTCGTGTGAAAGAGGCCTTAAGTCTGTATTACACCTGCTGGTTTTCCGCAGATGATTGCTAACAAGCATACGTATGAATGCTCGTTAGCGATCATCTTGCAGTGTAATACTGTCACCGATTGACATATTAAAAAATTATCGTTTGCTGGCAGTAGATCGTGGTGTCTAATCATGATCTGCCACTGGCAAAACACTATACAGCATAGAGAACAGCGACAGCATAGCAATCGCTCCTCCACATGCTGCAGAGGAGATCACTGTATGTAATAGCAACGGTCTCTTCCCCTAGCGAGCAGGCGATTGCCGGTGTTCCGGAATTTTCTGCTACCCGGAATATTTTGCTACCCACGTCACTTCCGGTAGTGACGTGGGAGGTGTGTCTCTCACCTCGGCTTCTCATTGGCTCTGCCGGGGGTTTGTCGGCGCAGGCGCGGAGGATTCACCCATAGCGTGAACGCGCCGAGGGTAGCAGAAAATTCCAGACCGACAGAAGGTAGCAGAAAATTCCGGCTTCGCGCCTGCGCAGTAGCCCGGAATTTTTTGCTACCTTCGGCTCCTACTGCGCCTGCGCCGAGCCGTCTTGTATAACGAGCCGAAGGTAGCAGAACATTCCGGACCACTGAGCATGCGCGAAAAAGGACGGTTTGGCGCAGGCGCAGTAGCGCCGAGTCAGTTAACAGTAAAGTTTAACAAAATGCAAATATCTAGACCTCTTCAGCACCTCTGTGACGTTTACTTGACAGTATTATGTCTATATTGTGGAAGATAGTTTTAAGGAAATTAAATAAAGATTTAAAATGTTATATTAGTCAGCACTTCAATCTAGACGTAATGTGGTCTGAGTGACCAATTAATAAAAATACTGTGAACGCGCCGAAGGTAGCATAAAACTCCGGCACACTGCGCATGCACGAAGCCGGAATTTTCTGCTACCTTCGGTCGTCTTCTTCGCACATGCGCAGTGGGCTGGAATTTTCTGCTACCTTCGGCCGTCTTTTTCGCGCATGCGCAGTGGGCCAGAATTTTATGCTACCTTCGGCGCGTTCACACCACTGCGCATGCGCGAAGAAGGCGACCGAAGGTAGCAGAAAATTCCGGCTTCGCGCATGCGCAGTGGGTCAGAATTTTATGCTACCTTCGGCTCCTACTGCGCCTGCGCCGAGCCGTTTTTTTTAGCGAGCCGAAGGTAGCAGAAGATTCCGGCCCACTTCGCACGCGCGGAAAAAGACGGCTTGGCGCAGTAGCGCCGAGTCCAGTTAACAATAAAGTTTAACAAAATGCAAATATCTAGACCTCTTTAGCACCTCTGTGACGTTTACTTGACAGTATTTTTATTAATCGGTCACTCAGACCACATTACATCTAGATTGAAGTGCTGACTAATATAACATTTTAAATATTTATTTCATTTCCTTAAAACTATCTTCCACAATATAGACATAAACTGTTTAAAAGTATGCGCGAAAAAGGGCCGAAGGTAGCAGAAGATTCCTGCCCACTGCGCATGCGTGAAAAAAGATGGCCTGGCGCAGGCGCAGTAGGAAATCACGCCGAGTCCAGTTAACAATAAAGGGCTACGGCGCATGCGCGCCTAGGGTAGGGTAGCAAATTTTTACAGGTCAGTGCGCAGTGTTTTCTGTAATTTGTTGCTACCTGTTCTGTTATTTTATGCTAACTGTAAAATTTTGCCAACCTTGTCACTTCCTGTTGTGAGGTAGTGTCACGGCTGTATGTGAGCAACAAGAGCATGCACAGAAAATAGAGCTACTGACCGGACCCAAACTAGGGAGGATAAAGGGTGACCCCTGTCAGACCCTCAAAAGCTTTTTCCTATGCTGCTAAGCCCATGCCCGGATCCAAATGGTGGAAGGAGGCATGCCCGCGTACCTAAGACTGATGACCACTGTAACCCCTACAATAGTGGAAGGGGCACGGCCATCGGTGCCCTGCTCAGTATATGGAGGGAACCGTGGTCGCCTCGGATCCAGTCAGAAAACACACAGATACACAGCAATGTCTGCACACTTAGCTGAAGGGCTGCAGCCGCAGTGAAGACGGATCCAACGACAGGCTGGCAATATCCGGAGTACTTGCTGCAGCAGAACACAGGTCCAGTGAAAGGATAGCATACAAGGGAAGATACTCAAGCAAGAGCTACAACCCAAATGAGAAATATAATCCACACCTACAATAGGAGGAGGGGGAATATAAAGGCAGGGAAATCAAACGGAGGAGAAACAGCTGGGAGGAAGGAAACAGAAAACTCCTCCCAGCTCTAGTAGTGACATCATCACAGGGGTGGAGAAACAGAGCTGTGAGAACGTCCCAAAGCTCTGGTAGTGACAGGTAGCCGCACGGAAGGGTTTTGAAGGAGTTGTACCCACCGCTCTTACACCTCTATGGAGTCAGGGATGTCACCGCTCTTACACCTCTATGGAGTCAGGGATGTCACCGCTCTTACACCTCTATGGAGTCAGGGATGTCACCGCTCTTACACCTCTATGGAGTCAGGGATATCACCGCTCTTACACCTCTATGGAGTCAGGGATGTCACCGCTCTTACACCTTTATGGAGTCAGGGATGTCACCGCTCTTACACCTTTATGGAGTCAGGGATGTCACCGCTCTTACACCTTTATGGAGTCAGGGATGTCACCGCTCTTACACCTCTATGGAGTCAGGGATGTCACCACTCTTACACCTCTATGGAGTCAGGGATGTCACCGCTCTTACACCTCTATGGAGTCAGGGATGTCACCGCTCTTACACCTTTCTATGGAGTTAGGGATGTCACCGCTCTTACACCTCTATGGAGTCAGGGATGTCACTGCTCTTACACCTTTCTATGGAGTCAGGGATGTATCCTGTATGCAGTAGCGTGCAGCAGCGAGACACGACTCCTTCAAAACCTTCTGGTGCGGCTACATAACAACAGGAAGTGACAAAGCGGTGACATCCCTGACTCCATAGAGGTGTAAGAGCGGTGACATCCCTGACTCTATAAAGGTGTAAGAGCGGTAACATCCCTGACTCCATAGAGGTGTAAGAGCGGTGACATCCCTGACTCCATAAAGGTGTAAGAGCGGTGACATCCTGTAACAGTACAGCCTGGATCGCAGCGGCTCCCTGTGACTCCGCCCACTTACCTTCGGGCCTTAAATAGAAGACAGGTGCTAAGCAGGGTGTTCCACTAATGGAGTGCGCACCCTGCTAGCTCCATTGGATCTGAGGACTCGGTCCACATATCCAGACCTGGATCCCTAACAACATTGTGAAGGACTGCCTACCTTCTTGCCACTGGCTTCCCCACTGCTGGCTTCCTAGCCAGGACCAACTAACCGCAAGTATATGCCTGTTACCTGCTCTGATTAAGGTCCTGGAACTCAGAGTGGGGTGGTTCCTGCTGGTGTGAGGCGATATTCCCAACCCAACTCTGAACTCAGGACATGCTATACTAACTCTGAACCTGCTGCATATTATATACTAAACTGAGGACATGCTATACTCACTCTGAACCTACTGCATACTACATACTAAACTGAGGACATGCTATACTAACTCTGAACCTGCTGCATATTATATACTAAACTGAGGACATGCTATACTAACTCTGAACCTGCTGCATATTATATACTAAACTGAGGACATGCTATACTAACTCTGAACCTGCTGCATATTATATACTAAACTGTGGACATGCTATATACTAACCCTGAACCTATGGCATACTATATACTAAACTGAGGGCATACTATAAACTAACTCTGAACTGTGCACAAGCTTATACTAACTTGTGACTCCTGTAATACTGGGGGACCTTCCTTTCCAGCAGTAACTAATTAGATGGATAGCGGTAAATGATTTTGTTACCCCAAACTCTCCGCCCAAGACTGAGAGAGATGCCTGGGGTACATACTGAGTAACCGCGAATCCCACAGCCAAAAACAAGGGCGGTGGTATAATAGTGGATGTCCATTGCTTCCGCAGTTGAGATCCTAACTGATCAACTAGGTGCGTTACACATCCCTGACTCCATAGAGGTGTAAGAGCGGTGACATCCCTGACTCCATAGAGGTGTAAGAGCGGTGACATCTGCAAATAATTCTCCCTAAGTACCTGGAGGACAGATTTCAAGTGTCTGACATAGGAGGACCAATCAGGGGTACAGTGTTCATTTTAGGACAGGATCAGATATCATAGTCAAATATCAAAATAATGTCAGTTTTAGGCAAAATACTCTCCCTGATAACTGACTGACATGTGACTCAGACTTTGATATCTGACTCTGACTTTGATAACTGATAACTCAGTACCCAAACTTGTGTTTTTTTTGTCTGCTTATTATATATTTTTGACTGAATATCTAATCAAATAAGCAGTGTCGAATAGAAGGTTTGAAATATGCTAGCTTGATGACAAGCTAGATGATTTTATGTAATTACAGAATAAGGCTATATGCACACGACCGTTGTTTTGGTCCGCATCCGAGCCGCAGTTTTTGCGGTTTTAAATAAGGACATTTTTTAAGTGGTGAGTGGCGTGATCTTTTTCCTATCTTTTTTGTACGCTTGTGGAGACTTTAATTATCGCTGAGCACCACCATAATTACACACGCTGTGTCTTCAGAGCATTGATTTGCCGATACATTGATTGCTTAGGCAGCAGTGCCAAACTAAGTTTTATTTTTACGTATACAAGCTCAAATTGTGTTTGACGTTTGACTTTTCTCATGGGTCAAACTGAGAATAAGTTTCAGATGCATTGTTTATTTGCTAGCTAAGGCTACTTTCACACTTGGGTTGTTGATTTCCCGTATTGAGATCCGACAGAAGATCTCAATACCGGAAAAAAACGTTTCAGATTCGTCCTCATGCATTCTGAATGGAAAGAGATCTGTTCAGGATGCATCAGGATGCTTTAGTTTCTGTCAGCATTCCATTTTGTGCTGGACACAAAACTGCTGCAACAGAAAAAAAACGATCCGTCACTGAAAACAATGAAAGGCCTCATGCACATGACCGTTGTGTGCATCCGTGGCCGTTGTGCCGTTTTCCGTTTTTTTTCGCGGACCCATTGAACCCATTGACCCATTAAAAATGCACAGTTTTGCAGCCGCATCCGTGATCCGTGTTTCCTGTCCGTCAAAAAAATAGGACCTGTCCTATTTTTTTGACGGACAACGGTTCACGGACCCATTCAAGTCAATGGGTCCGTGAAAGAACACGGATGCACACAAGATTGGCATCCGCGTCCGTGATCCGTGGCCGTAGGCTACTTTCATACAGACGGATCCGAAGATCCGTCTGCATAAAAGCTTTTTCAGAGATATATCCGACAGTATATTCTAACACAGAGGCGTTCCCATAGTGATGGGGACGCTTCTAGTTAGAATATACTATGAACTGTGTACATGACTGCCCCCTGCTGCCTGGCAGCACCCGATCTCTTACAGGGGGCTATGATCCGCACAATTAACCCCTCAGGTGCTGCACCTAAGGGGTTAATTGTGCATATCATAGCCCCCTATAAGAGATCAGGGGCTGCCAGGCAGCAGGGGGAAGACCCCCATCCCTCCCCAGTTTGAATATCATTGGTGGCCAGTGTGTGGCCTCCGTCGGCCCCCCTCCCTCCCTTCATTGTAATATCATTGGTGGCCAGCGTGCGGCCCCCCCTCCCTCTATTGTAATATCATTGGTGGCCAGTGTGCGGCCTCCATCGGCCCCCTCTCCCTCCCTTTATTGTAATATCATTGGTGGCCAGCGTGCGGCTCCCCCCCTCCCTCAATTGTAATATCATTGGTGGCCAGTGTGCGCCCCCCCCCCCCCCCCCGCCCCCCCTCTATTGTATTAATATCATTGGTGGCCAGTGTGCGGCCTCTCCTCTCCCCCCCCCCCCCCCGATCATTGGTGGCAGCGGAGAGTTCCGATCGGAGTCCCAGTTTAATCGCTGGGGCTCCGATCGGTAACCATGGCAACCGAGACGCTACTGCAGGCCTGGTTGCCATGGTTACTTAGCAATATTACAATATTAGAAGCATCATACTTACCTGCTGCGCTGTCTGTGACCGCCCGGGAGCTCCTCCTACTGGTAAGTGACAGATCATTAACCACCTCCCGTCCGCCCATAGGATATAAACGTCCTATAGGTGGATCTCTATTTCTGAACGCACGTTTTAAAACGTCCGTTCAGAAACTGCAGCTGCACGCTAATCGTGCAGCTGCTGATCGGGTTGCCCGCTGTCAGTGACAGCAGGGCAACCCGTAGAGAAGGCAGGGACAGTTCCCAGGTGTCCATGCCTTCTAGATCGCTGCATACACAGCGCTCACCGAGCGCTGTGTATGCAGAGCAGGAAGCGATATGCGCTTCCTGTTCCGGCCCGGCGGTGATGTGACCGCCGGAGTCGGGTGAGTGCAGGAGCTGTCGGGTCTTTCACAGACCTCGATCAGCCCTGTTCTGAGGCTGTACAGCATGGGTGTCAAACTAGGGGCGGGGCCCGATGCAGTCACTGTACTCTTACACCGGGCCCCGCCGCTCACCAAAGTATTTATAAACGTGAATCCTTATCCTGTTATTAAGTTGAACTAACGCTGCCCTCTCCCATGTTCCCCTGTATCCCCATAGCACTTACTTAAGCTTCAATAGCAGGCAGAGCGGACGGCAGCAGTAACGTCACTCACTGACGTCGAGCGCCTGCTCCGCCCACTTTATGAATGAAGCAGGCGGAGCAGACGCGCGACGTCAGTGAGTGACGTTACTGGTGCCGTCCGCTCTGCCTGCTATGGAAGCGTGTTCGTAAGTGCTATGGGGATACAGGGGAACATGGGAACATGGGAGAGCGCAGCGTTAGTTCAACTTAATAACAGGATAAGGATTCACGTTTATAAATACTTCGGTGAGCAGAGGGCCGGTGTATTGGGGGACACTGTTATGAGGGGGATCTGTGGATGACATATAGCAGTGTCATCCACAGATCCCCCCCATAACAGTTCCATCCACAGATCCCCCCACCTCATAACAATGCCATCCACAGATATCCCACCCCATAGCAGTACCATCCACAGATATCCCACCCCATAACAGTTCCATCCACAGATCCCCCACCTCATAACAATGCCTTCCACAGATCCCCCATAACAGCACCATCCACAGATCCCCCACCCCATAACAATGCCATCCACAGATCCCCCACCCCATAACAATGCCATCCACAGATATCCCACCCCATAGCAGTACCATCCACAGATCCCCATAACAGTGCCATCCACAGATCCCCCATAACAGTGCCATCCACAGATCCCCCATAACAGTGCCATCCACAGATCCCCATAACAGCGCCATCCACAGATCCCCCATAACAGCACCATCCACAGATCCCCCATAACAGCGCCATCCACAGATCCCCCATAACAGTGCCATCCACAGATCCCCCATAACAGTGCCATCCACAGATCCCCCATAACAGTGCCATCTACAGGTCCCCCATAACAGTGCCATCCACAGATCCCCCACATGACAGTGCGTCATCCACAGATCCCCCATAATAGTGTCATGCACAGACCACCATTAATTCAAAGCCCAACTTTTGGTTAAAAATATTTTTTTCTTATTTTCCTCCTCAAAAACCTAGGTGCGTCTTATAGTGAAGTTTAATATTTTTATATATATATATAGGTCTCACTTGTGTTATTGGGCAACGGGATGTTGGGGGTCAGCAGTCATGAAACAACAATGTTGTTCTATGAAAATGTACGATTTTTTTTAATTTTTTTTGATGCGTCCCACATAAACTTAAATTTTGTTTTTTTGGCCCATGTTAGCCTTTGAGTTTGACATGCTTGCTGTACAGCGCTGTATTGCGCTGTACAGCCTCTCTGGGGGGTGCATTTCTTCTGTAACTGGGGCTACTATGTCAGCCCCAGTTACAGGAGAAATCAACAGTGAAAAAAAAAAAAGAAAAAGTGAAGCAAATGTCCCCCAGAGGTCTTGTATGACCTTATGGGGGATGAAAAGTGTAAAAAAATAAAATAAATAAATAAAGGGTTGAAAAAATAAAATAAAAAAAAGTTTCACCTGTAAAAAAAAAAAGTCCCCAAGTAAGGAATAAAAAAAAAAAGTTAAAAATAGAAACAAATAAAAAAAAGTATACATATTAGTTATTGCCGCGTCCGTAAAAAACAGCTCTATAAAAATATCACATGACCTAACTAATAAAAAAAACTGTGTCAAAACAAGCAATTTTTGTCACCTTACATCACAAAAGGTGCAACACCAAGTGATCAAAAACGCGTATGTCCCACAAAATGGTACCAATAAAACCGTCACCTCATCCCGAAAAAAAGAAGCCCCTACATAAGAAAATCTCTCAAAAAATAAAAAAAACTATAGCTCTTAGAACATGGAGACACTAAAACATCATTTTTTTGGTTTCAAAAATGCTATTATTGTGTTAAAGTGAAACAAATAAAAAAAAGTATACATATTAGGTATTGCCGCGTCCGTAAAAACCAGCTCTATAAAAATATCACATGACCTAACCCCTCGGGTGAACACCGTAAAAAAAAAACTGTGTCAAAACAAGCAATTTTTGTCACCTTACATCACAAAAGGTGCAACACCAAGTGATCAAAAACGCGTATGTCCCACAAAATGGTACCATTAAAACCGTCACCTCATCTTTTAAAAAATGAGCCCCTACATAAGAAAATCTCTCAAAAAATAAAAAAACTATAGTTCTCAAAACATGGACACATTAAAACATAATTTTTTTGTTTCAAAAATGCTATCATTGTGTAAAACTTTAATAAATGAGAAAAAGTATACATATTAGGTATCGCCACGTCCGTAACAATCTGCTCTATAAAAATGTCACTTGACCGGACCCCTCAGGTGAACGCTGTAAAAATAAATAAATAGAAACTGTGCTAAAACAACCAATTTTTGGTCACCTTGCCCCATAAAGTGTTATAATGAATGATCAAAAAATCATATGTACCCAAAAATAGTACTAATAAAACTGGCACCTTATCCCCTAGTTTCCAAAATGGGGTCACTTCTTGGGAGTTTCTACTGTAAGGGTGCATCAGGGGGCTTCAAATGGGACATGGCATCTAAAAACCATGTGGAGTTCCTTTTCTTCTGCACCCTGCCGTGTGCCCATACCACAGTTTATGACCACATGTGGGGTGTTTCTGTAAACCACAGAATCTGGGTAATAAATATTGAGTTTTGTTTGGCTGTTAACCATCGATGTGTTAAAGAAAAAATTGGATTAAAATGGAAAATCTGCCAAAAAAGTGAAATTTAAAAATTTGATCTCCATTTTCCTTTAATTCTTGTGGAACGCCTAAAGGGTTAACAAAGTTTGTAAAATCGGTTTTGAATACCTTGAGGGGTGTAGTTTCTACAATGGGGTCATTTATGGGGGTATCCACTATGTAGGCCCCACAAAGTGACTTCAGACCTGAACTGGTCCTTAAAAAGTGGGTTTTGGCAATTTTCTTAAAAATTTGAAGAATTGCTTCTAAACTTCTAAGCCTTCTAACGTCCTAAAAAAATAAAATGACATTTCCAAAATGATGCCAACATAAAGTAGACATATGGGGAATGTTAAGTAATAAATATTTTATGAGGTATCACTTTCTGTTTTAAAAGCAGAGAAATTGAAATTTAGAAAATTGCGAATTTTTCAAATTTTTGGGTAAATTTGGGATTTTTTCATAAATAAAGGTGAATGATTTTGACTCAAATTTATGACTATCATGAAGTACAATGTGTCACGAGAAAACAATCTCTGAATGACTTGGATAAATAAAGGCGTTCCAAAGTTATTACCACATAAAGTGAGATATGTCAGTTTTGCTAAATTAGGCCTGGTCAGGAAGGGGGCAAATGGCCCAGATGGCAAGTGGTTAAGCAATGCGCCGCACAGACCTGTCACTTACCAGTAGGAGGAGCTCCCGGCCGGTCACAGACAGCGCAGCAGGTAAGTATGATGCTTCTAATATTGTAATGTTGCTAAGTAACCATGGCAACCAGGCCTGCAGTAGCGTCCTGGTTGCCATGGTTACCGATCGGAGCCGTTATTAAACTGGGATCCAATCGGAACTCTCCGCTGCCACCAATGATCGGGCAGGGGGGAAGGAGGCCGCACACTGGCCACCAATGATATTACAATAGAGGGAGGGGGGGGCGACGGAGGCCGCACACTGGCCACCAATGATATTACAATAGAGGGAGGGAGGGGAGGCCGGGGGAGGCCGCACACTGGCCACCAATGATATTACAATAGAGGGGGGGAGGGGGGGCGACGGAGGCCGCACACTGGCCACCAATGATATTACAATAGAGGGAGGGGGCGGGCGACAGAGGCCGCACACTGGCCACCAATGATATTACAATAGAGGGAGGGAGGGGAGGCCGGGGGAGGCCGCACACTGGCCACCAATGATATTACAATAGAGGGGGGGAGGGGGGCCGACGGAGGCCGCACACTGGCCACCAATGATATTACAATAGAGGGGGGGCGGGGGGGGCGCACACTGGCCACCAATGATATTACAATAGAGGGGGGGCCGGGGGGGGCCGCACACTGGCCACCAATGATATTCAAACTGGGGAGGGAGGGGGGTCTGCCCCCTGCTGCCTGGCAGCCCCTGATCTCTTACAGGGGGCTATGATACGCAGAATTAACCCCTTCAGGTGCGGCACCTGAAGGGTTAATTGTGCTGATCACAGCCCCCTGTAAAAGATCGGGTGCTGCCAGGCAGCAGGGGGCAGTCATGTACACAGTTCGTAGTATATTCTAACTAGAAGAGTCCCCATCACTATGGGAACGCCTCTGTGTTAGAATATACTGTCGGATCTGAGTTTCACGATGTAACTCAAATCCGATGGTATATTCTAACATAGAGGCGTTCCCATGGTGACGGGGACGCTTCAAGTTAAAATATACCATCGGATTGGAGAAAACTCCGATCCTATGGTATATTAACTCCTGATTTTACATTGAAAGTCAATGGGGGATGGATCCGTTTGAAATTGCACCATATTGTGTCAACGTCAAACGGATCCGTCCCCATTGACTTGCATTGTAATTCAGGACGGATCCGTTTGGCTCCGCACGGCCAGGCGGACACCAAAATGACTTTTTTTTCATGTCCGTGGATCCTCCAAAAATCAAGGAAGACCCACGGACGAAAAAACGGTCACGGATCACGGACCAACGGAACCCCGTTTTGCGGACCGTGAAAAAATACGGTCGTGTGCATGAGGCCAAAGTCAATGCTGATGGATAAGTTTTTTTTAGGAGCCTAAAAAACTGGATCCGTCACCCATTGACTTTTAATGTATTTAGTGACGGATTAATTTTTTTTCTTTTTGATTTCATGCAATCGCATCCTAACGGAATGGATGCATCCTGATGTGCAAAATTAAAACTGATCTGTTTATTTCCAGTATTGGGATCCTCTGCTGGATCTCAATACCGGAATTAACAACGCAAGTGTGAAAGTAGCCTTAGGCTTCTTTCATACTAGCGTTAGGCTTGTCCAGCAGGCTGCGGTATTTTGTCTGGTCACCTCCCGACATGTTTGCCGTGCCGCGTCTGCATCTCCTGCCTGTCCCCATTATAGTAAATAGGGCCAGGACAGACTTCCGGCAGCACACATGTGCAAGCGTTAGTCTGTTTCCCTGCCAGACAAGCCAAACGCTAGTGTGAAAGAAGCCTTAAAGGGGTTTTGCCATCTCAGACAATGGGGGCATATCGCTAGGACAACAGGACTACAATGAGAACAGAGCAGGGAAATGAACGGAGGGCGCACTGCGCATGTGCAGCCGCCCTCCATTAATTTCTATGGCGTCGCCGAAAATAGACGAGCGCTGGCTCGGCTATTTCTGTTTGCCCCATAGAAATAAATGGGAGCCGGGACCGCGCGTGCGTTCCTATTCAATTCTATGGGAGCAGCGCTTGGTGCTGGACGGACCACAGGAAATCCAGGGTTCTCCAGCCACATCTCTCCCCGCTCCATTCTCCTTGTACGTGGGGGTCCCAGTGGTGGGACTCGCACCTATCAGACAATGGGGGCATATCCTAGCGATATTCCCCCATTGTATGTGATGGGAATACCCCTTTAATCACATGGACAAAGAAACATTTTGCTCAATGGTAAGGTCTCTGTGTCACACATTGTGAGTTCTGGGTTTTAAGGAAATGTGTCATCAGAAAATTACCTATTATTTGAATCACATTTTTATGTTTAACATATTTTTTTTTTTTACTTTTGATGATGTTATTTTTAATTTTCCATGTCAATATCTATATTTAAACAACAACCATAAAATCCTGCAGTTTTCACACTGGCCACTAAGGCTACTTTCACATTAGCGGCAGCCTTCTCCGGCAGGCTGTTACGGTGGGTGAACAGCCTGCCGGATCCGTGCTGCCTCTAGTGCACGCGTGCCACCGAAGGTCCGCTCCAGCCCCATTCACTATAATGGGGGCGGACCGGAGGGCTGGCCGCAGCACGGCAAACATGCAGAGAGGTGGCCAGAATAAAACTACGACATGCCGGAGAAGGCTGTCGCTAGTGTGAAAGTAGCCTTGGCCTAATAATAGGCGCCTCTTCTTTGTCGGTACGGATCACTTTATGATAAAAGAACTGGGCACTCTCAGGATATAGGGATCATACAGATATTTATTATGTATAAGACAATAAGAAAGAACAATAAAAAGAGAGAATATGGCCCTCCTATTGTACTAAACAGCACTTCCTCACTATAACTAGCACTATGGATCTAGATAAGTACTAATAGCTTGTATGGCATATTCCTAAAATAAAACGGCAATAAAATGGTACAATCGATCGCTAAATCACAAATTATTCACACAATAAAAAATTTGCACATTATAAAAAAACGCATAAATAGCGTGGACGCTGAATGTTCACTGGGAAAACTCCAAATGTCACTGTTGCGAGTTATTCCCAAACTCACTGATAAAATTCTGAAGCTCCAAAGTAACAATTATTAAAGGCACCGTGGCGTGATAGTTCCACAACAAACAGGTATAGCGGCGTCCCGCTCTAGATTCCACCAGTAGCGTCCCACTGGGCGAATAACATTCAAGTCTTGTTAAATTTTTAGTTGCAAATATTCGATGAAAAAGATAGTCTTACCGGAAAAAAATTTCCTCACCACTTCGCTGCCCGCCGTCGCTCTGCTGGGTCACATTTTATAAATTACCTCCAGACTTTTTTGAGCGGTCAGGTTGTTGAAATCCCACGTAGGTAAAAGTTTGGCATGTGCAGCCTGGTCTCTGCTGTAGGCCGTGACAAATTTCTTATACTTTAACCTTATCGTGGTGTTGAACGGTGTGGTACGCAGTTCCGGCACTATCTGTTGGTCCTCACTCTTTCAAAGTTTGGGGTCCTGTTAGAGCTAGACGCGTTTCGGGGCTTAAGGTTGCCCCTTCCTCAGTAGCTACCAGTCCCCCTAAAAATGCTTCCTTTAATAGTCATAGACTACTTCCTCAAAACCCGTCATGGATCCTGACCGGAATCGGGACCCGCAGTTTACTGGAGCTAATATTCGCTCCTAGAACACCTGGAGCTTTTTTCTTTATGCTTCTAGCGTATTGTATTAAGTTTATTAGCATTAGTATTCAATAACATACAGCCTGTTTATACAAAAATTATTAAAAACACATCAAAGCAATATCAGTTTTAAAAAATATTCATACCAGTGACTTGTCTCTCTCTACTGGTTATATTGCACCAAAAAACGCATCTGCACCCATGCGGTTTTGGTGTGATTTCCATGCGTTTTTTTGGGGGGGTTTTTCTCTCTCTCTATGCGTTTTTTACAAAAAACATCTGCTCATATTCCCTACTGTCTGTTGGGTAGTGGACATTACACAAAAATTTAGTCAATAACTCCAAAGTAATAAAAACTATTATTTTAAGAACATATTTCTAAAAATTACCAAATTCATCAATAAAAGCTACTAGGGAGCAGTTTCAATATGACTTTGGGTCTTGCCGTTAGGTATTTCCAATATTTTCAATGTTTCGTAAAGTTGTGGGAGTGGGGGGGAAATATGAGGAAGGGAGTGGGAGCCCACTGCCAAGGACCATCCCACCTTGGCAGTGGGCTCCCACTCCCTTCCTCATATTTCCCCCCCACTCCCACAACTTTACGAAACATTGAAAATATTAGAAATACCTAACAGCAAGACCCAAAGTCATAATGAAACTGCTCGCAACAGTGACCCAAAGTCATATTGAATAACTCGCAACAGTGACATTTGGAGTTTTCCCAGTGAACATTCAGCGTCCACGCTATTTATTCGTTTTTTATTGTGTGAAATTTTTTTATTGTGTGAATAATTTGTGATTTAGCGATCGATTGTACCATTTTATTGCCGTTTTATTTTAGGAATATGCCATACAAGCTATTAGTACTTATCTAGATTTATAGTGCTAGTTATAGTGAGGAAGTGCTGTTTAGTACAATATGAGGGCCATATTCTCTCTTTTTATTGTCCTTTCTTATTGTCTTATACATAATAAATATCTGTATGATCCCTATATCCTGAGAGTGCCCAGTTCTTTTATCACAAGTTTTACGTCATTTTAGTGGACTGGGTGAGTCCACTTTACTGAGTGCACCTCTGGTTGGTCTTGGTGTGTTCCTGTGCGCCTCATTTACTATTTTTATTGCACGGATCACTTTATGCAGTTACCTGCTTATCTATACACAGAGATGATATCATTACAGGCAGGATTAGAATGACAGATAAGACAGGATCCACCCTTCACAAAAGGGGATTGTCAAAGCTTATCTAGTCTATCCATGTAAAATGACCTCTGCGCAGTGCATGCCTAGAAAACTCTCCCATAGAAGTCAATGAGGTCCCCTGTAGACCATTGAGTCTATGGACCATGGGGCTGCCATAAAGCAGTTTTTTTTAAAGGTTTCTAAATGCTGTTAAGAACAGCTCAGGCAAGATGGTCGTCCCCATAATCATGTTCAGGAAATAGATTTAAAAAATCTGTAATCAGAAAATAAAAAGAGATGAGAAAAAAAGGATATGTATTGCTAATTTGGTTTTAACTGGCAGAAAAAATAATAATTTGGGACACATTTCCTTTCAGACCCGCTAGCAGCCAAACAAAGGAGCAACATTTTGTAAATAAACTAAGTAGATCACAAATTCAAATGATTGACTTTGATGTCTGACTTTTCTTACTGGTCAAAGTCAGAATGAGTTTCAGAAACACTGTGGCTGGGTTCACATCACGTTTTAGGCTACTTTCACACCAGTGTTTTTTGCGGATCCGTCATGGATCTGCAAAAACGCTTCCGTTACAATAATACAACCGCATGCATCCATCATGAACGAATCTGGTTGTATTATGTCTTCTATAGCCATGACGTTTTCTATTGTGTCAGAGAAAACTGATATTGACCCTATTGACCTACATTGTGTGTCAGGACGGATCCGTCTTGCTCCATACCACATTGTGGACAGAAAAACGAAGCTTGCACCGTTATTCTGTCCGCGATGGGGACTCAACCAAACGGAATGAAATGCATTTTGGTGCATTCCGTTTCGTTCAGTTCAGTTTTGTCCCCATTGACAATGAATGGGGACAAAACAAAAGCGTTTTCTCCACGCTATTGTGATCCTATGACGGATCTCAATAGCAGAAAGGGAGAACGCTAGTGTGAAAGTAGCCTTAGTCTTACGGTTAATGTATACAAAAAACGTACACATTAAATGGATGCCTCAGACAGATGCCATACAGTGGCATCCGTTCACCATAGAGTTGCATTGTAAAAAAAATATATATATACATTAATGTATAATTTTTTTGTGTTACTTACTGCTCCATGACGAGTATACACGTCATGGCTAGAAACTGTCACCATGTTTTACTACATGGTGGCAGAGCTGTGATGATTACTGTCATGGACAGCTGATTATCACAGCTGGCCGGTCTGGGACCTGTGAGAGCACCCCTTGGTCGGCTATCGCTGTGATTGGTCCATGAAGTCTCATGGACCAATCAGAGCTAGTTTTCTTAGCAGCGCATGTCTTCAGGGAGGTGGGCTGTAACGGAGACTGCAGCGGTACTCCGACAGCCACGCTACTACTACAGAGACTCTGATGGTACCTCCAATGGACCGATCAGAGCCATCCCAGACGCAGATGTGGATGCGAAACTGTCACCATGTAGGTGGTGACAGTGCTGTGATTGGAAGCTGTCACAGGCAGCTAGCAATCACAGTTTTCCAACCCAGGGCCAATTAAGATGGTCCTAGGTTGGCCAATCAGGGGACAGGAGTCTGGGTAGGTGACTTCACCCCCCTCTGATCACCTCAGTTCTGTCAGAGAGGTGATCAGAGAGGGTTATTGTCACTCAGAGCTCCTGTCACAGTTGCACCAATCACTATACACCCCCCCCCCATCCACCTCCCATTACTTTCCAGTCCATATTTTGTTTTCAGAGCAAATATTTTTTCCCCCATTTTAAATATATATATTTAGTGCCGTTTAGCTTTATAATTTTGTTAGCGGCCCTTTATTCCCCCCATCATCCTCACTGGCTAGCATCCACCAGTCCCTGACCCAGTGAGCCCCAGTACACCCAGTGCTCCTGCCAGTCGCACAGAGCACTACATATCCCGCCCCCTCCCAATCAACATCCGCACAGGCCAACGGCCACCAGTCACTGACACAGTTTTAGTGTTATTTTAGTAGGTACGCCCAGCACCCCTATCAGAGTCGCATCAGGAACTACATATTCTATTCCCCTACTTTATTTTTTTCTAAGCAAATTTTTTTATACAGAAAAACTATTTTGGTTCGTACTGTTTTACCGTTAATTTAGTAGGTTCGCCCAGCAGCCCTATCAGAGTCGCACCAAGAACTACATATTTTCTAGAGGGCCTCCCCCCCTCACCTCACTTCCCATTGACATCCACACTGGCTAACGGCCATCAGTCACTGACCCAGTGAACCCTAACCCACTCCTATATATAAAATCATTTTTAGTTACAGTTTTTTTTTACAGTTATTTTCTTGGGTACACACAGACCTATTGCCAGAGTTACACCAAGCAATACATATTCTTAGTGGGCTTTTTTCTGCCATCAACACCAATCACTGACCCAGTGAGCCCAATCCCACTCCTATTTTTATTTTGGAGCAAATTTGCTTTATATATTTAAAATATTTCAGCTAATACCTTTTGAAAAAAATAAAAATGTAATCTTCTACAGTTTCTGGACTGTTACGTTGTTTACTAAAATTCAAATATGGCGCATCGCAGGCGGTTTACTGCAGAGCAGGTGTACGCCATGATTTGTTCAGACACTGAGTCTGCAAGTGAAGGTGAAATTTATTTTTTTTAATCACAAAGTTTTTATTGAATATCTCCAAAAAGTAAAGTTACAATGTCACATACAGGGCGTAATAGCGCCTAAACAATAGTTATTCATTAGCCAAATTATTATCAGTTATCGTTCAAGTAATAATACAAGTGTCAAATATACCGCAGAGAGCATTACACCCCATCCAGGGGTTCATTGAAGGAGTGAGATTTCAAAGAAAATAAAACAAAGTAAAAGAAACACAAAAATATAAATGACAATGAACATAGAACAGAGTTAACAGTCTGAACACAAGGCTATCAGGTGACCCACTAACCGGAATCGCAGCTCGAAACCGACACTGACCTCAAAGAGGGCCTAAGATCTAAGGGTACTCTGGGACAATCATCTGGAATTTGTTAACACACATACCACTGACTGGAAATCCAAACTGACCATGCGGGCTGGAATATTTTTAGGGACAGAGTGCCAGTATGAGAAATTTTTTCGTGCATACAGGTAGAATTTACTAGAGAGATCACCTCCTGTAGGGGAGGGGTATTAGGGTCCTTCCAATGCTTGGTGATCGTTAATTTGGTTGCCATAAGTATATGAGCCAATACAGTCCTACAGCTACTATCTATGGTGTCTATTCCGATGAATAGAAGTGCCAGTTCGGGCGATAGAGGGGAGAGTGTAGGCATAAGGGTGGCCAGTAGGTGATGCACACTACTCCATAGAAGGGAAACCTTGGGGCATGACCATAGGATATGGAGGAGAGACCCCCTGTGTCCACATAATCTCCAGCAGTCCGGAGTGGCAGAGGGAAACATCAGGTTTAGTCTATTCGGGGTAAAATACCATCTTAGGCTAGTTTTAAAAATGGCCTCTTGGTGTATCACACATCTAAAAGAAGAGGTGGCTATTCTGAAGGCTGCATGCCATTGCTCTTTAGAAAACGTTTGATCGAGGTCTTTTTCCCATGCTTTCATGGGGGGCGGTTTTGTCCACTCATTTCCCCGATTCAGAAGGTCATAAAAGAGAGAGATACCTCCCCTTTTCGGGAACCTATCATGCAAGAATCTCCTAACTATCAGTGGGAACTGTAGGGACTTGCCCTCCCTCCCCTTCAGAAAAGATCTGATTTGTAGGAATTTGTAGAAATCCCCGTGGGGAATGTGATAATTATCATGTATATGGGAAAAGGATAGAAGATCCTCCTTGTCCATCAAATCTTGCGCCGTTTTGACACCCTGGGAGATCCAACTCCGAAGGTTAAGTCCCGGAATGTGATCAGCCAGACAATTCATGGATATGACCTGGGATGGGATAGTCCCTGCATTGCCAGTACTGCCCAGGTACAATTTCCACGCCTTGAGGGATAATTTAACTGTCTGCAGAGGGGAAGGCCTAGTATTACGATTCCATAGCGCGCTCATCATTGGTGAGCGGAGTGAGGAGAGGTTGAGAGATGTTCTCTCCATGGTTACCCAGTGTTTATCTTTGGAATCATTCCACCAGTGAACCAGTTGGTCCAGTAGGCATGCTGTTCGGTAGTGTTTTAGGTTAGGCACTCCCAGTCCTCCAGTTAGGTGAAATGAATTTTATTGCATCATCATCTTCAAATTGATCAGTTGAACCCCCAAGAAGGCGCCAAAGGGTTGATGATCAGTCACTAACCCAATCAAGTGCACCTATTTGGGCACCCCCAGATAGCTATGTGGCCCAGGTACCCGACTTTTCTGCTGATGCAGGTATACATGTTAATACGACTGGGTTTAGAGTTGATTTTTTCAAGCTTTTCTTAACTGATAATTTAATTTTATTAATGGTTGTGCAAACCAATTCATACGCAAACCAATTTATTGCCATGACTCTTACATTTCATGCCCAGAAATGGACCCCTACCGACGCTGGGGAGATGCGTACATTTTGGGGCATTGTATTAAGGGCCTAATATGGGCCTAATAAAACAAAAAACTCTATACGAGCATACTGGAGTACAGACGTACTTTACTACCCCCGCCCCCAATGTACTGTGCAGCCATGTCTAGAATGAGATTTGAAGCGAACATGAAATTTATACACTACAATGATAATACCAGATGCCCACCCCAGGATGATCCTAATTTTGATAGATTGTATAAATTAAGGCCCATAATCACCCATTTCAATTCTATGTTTGCAGAAATGTATACTCCTGAAAAACATATTTTTGACGACGAATCCCTAGTGAACTTCAAAGGAAGGCTGCATTTTCGACAGGGCTTGTCTAAAAAGTGGGCAAGATACAGCATCAAACTGTATAAATTGTGTGAAAGTAAAACTGGCTACACACATGGATTTAAAATATACGAGGGGAAGGATTCTAAAATAGAACCCCCAGAATGTCCCCCCACCTTTGGAATAAGCAGAAATATTGTATGGGATTTGGTTCACCCATTGCTGGATCAAGGATACCACCTGTACCTTGACAACTTTTATTCCAATATATCACTTTTTAAGTCCTTTGCTAACAGAAGTATGGTGGCACGTGGCACAATAAGAAAGAACCAAAAAGGCCTCCTGTAACGGATCTCCTGGCACCCTGACTGGGTACCTCCGTTGATGGATGCTCCCAATGCCTCCCGAGGACTCCAAGCACTCCGCTCTGCACCAAAACCACCACAGGAGCCAGGAACAGCTCTTACAAGAGCTAGTAGTTATAGCCAAGGGAGTATAGTAAATCTTCAGCGTATAGCAATCCCCAGCGTCGATCAGTTACCCAAACACCAGCCTCAACTTGGTAAAGGGTAAAAACAAGAACTCTTTATTGAGGGCTACTGTCACGACTGTGACTGATCCAGACAGGTCTGGGAGGAGAAGGTCGCAGCGACTTGCTACTCGCGATAGCTTGTGAGTTTGCTCCGTGGTTCAGGGTATGTCATCTGGGTTTTGCCTTGTGAACCTTTTTGTCCTGACTGGGAGTTTGTAGGCATCCTTCTCAGGCGAGTCCTGTCTGCCACTCCCAGCTACTATATTAGTTTCACTTTCACTTGCAGTCATTGCCAGATATAGTCTTCACTTCCAGTTCTATTCTGACCTTTGAAGGAGATCGTTTGATGGTGTTGCTGTGGAGCTCTTGTCTGGCGTGGACTGTCGTGATTGGGATCGCCTTCTCTGCTCGTGACTGGATAAGTTTATCTCTTATATAGTTTATTTGTTGCTGACTTCCCCTGCTGTTCTCCTAGACATGAGTGATAGTGACTAGTGCACCCATCGGCCGTTCCCCACTCTAGGCTTTTTAGGGTGACGGAGGGTTTAGGCATCCAGCTCGCCGCACGGGTTCACACCCCGTCTAGGGTATCAGGGCAGACAGGTGCCAGCTTAGGGTTAATCAGGGGTGGCCATACTATTCCCATCCGTAGATAAGGGTCTCCCTTCCCCTCTGTCTGGTGCGACACGACTGCTGCTGGGGTAGCGGTCGTGACAGTATATCTGGCCTTTTAAAAAAAAAAAAAAAAGTGACATTTTTTTTTGCTTGCTGTTTTGCTTTGTATTTTTCAGTTCCACTATGGATCCGGTTACGGTTTTGGCGAAACAATTACAGGGATTATCCCTTGAAGTGGCAGGATTAAAAGCAACAGTGCTGCAGCAGCAGCAGCCATCCTTGGGTTCCACCGTTGCTACGGGAAACCAAGGTACTCCTGAGCCAAAAGTGGCTTTACCTGATAGGTTCTCAGGAGGGAGAGACCAATTTGTAACCTTCAGAGAAGCTTGCAAATTGTTCTTCAGGTTACGCCCTAGATCCTCCGGCGGTGAGGAACAACGGGTGGGTATTGTAATTTCTCTCCTGCAAGGAGATCCGCAGGCTTGGGCTTTCTCCCTACCATCAGACTCTCTGGCCTTACGATCAGTGGAGGAGTTTTTTGAAGCCCTGGGTCTCGTATATGATGACCCGGACAGGGTCTCACTGGCTGAGTCTAAGCTACGTAGACTTCGGCAAGAGAACCGGTCTACTGAACTATATTGTTCCGAATTCCGTAGGTGGGCTACTGATACATTGTGGAACGACTCGGCCCTTAGGAGTCAGTTCTGCCAGGGGTTGTCTGAAAAATTAAAAGACGCGCTGGCGGTATACGAGGTCCCTGGGTCTCTGGAGGCTGCTATGTCTCTGTCCATAAGAATCGACAGACGACTCAGGGAGAGACTATTAAATTTTACGGAGGCCTCTATAGGGCAGGGATCGGTTTATGATCCAGTCGAACCAATGCAAACAGGGGGCGCCACTAGACGGGTGAATCCTCCTAAGTTCCGCTGTAGGTCAGAGGTTTGTTTTCGTTGTGGGGGGAGGGGTCATTTTGTAAAGGTTTGTCCCTCAGAACCCAAGAGACCACAAACAAAGGAGCCGCCGGGAAAACTAGAGTCCCCAGATTGTGCGGAGGATAACAGTCTGGGCGTATTCGTTTCCTCCATACGCATGTCTCAGTTTTTGTTGTCCGCTACCGTTGAGGCGGGCAATAAGACTGAGATCTGTTCCGTCTTTTTGGACAGTGGGGCGGGGGTCAACTTGGTGGCTTCACGGTTTGCTCAGGCTCTGGGTTTTACTCCTGAACCGATATGCAGAACTATTCCTGTTTTTGCCATCGACTCCTCCCCTCTTACTCAGAAAGAGTTAACTCAGATCATTCATAATATCCATCTGCAGATAGGGGACCTCCATAAAGAGCATATCTCGTGTTATGTCCTGGACGGTCTTCCGGCTCCTATGGTATTGGGGCTTCCCTGGCTGGTGACTCACAATCCAGTGGTGGATTGGCAGGCCGGGGAGATTGTGGAGTGGAGTGAACATTGTAAGGACAACTGCTTGAGTAGTAGGTGCTCTACACTCTCTGTAACATCTTTACCTGCCTTTCTGTCAGATTTTATGGATGTGTTCTCTGAGAAGGGTTGTCAGGGGTTACCACCTCATCGTCCATATGATTGCCCGATTAATCTACTACCTGGGGCCAAACTACCTAAAACCCGGTTATACAATCTTTCCGGCCCGGAGAGGAAGGCTATGAAAGATTATATTTCGGAGAGTTTGGCTAAGGGACACATCAGACCCTCTTCTTCACCTGTGGCTGCAGGGTTCTTTTTCGTTAAAAAGAAAGATGGGGGCCTACGTCCTTGCCTGGATTTCCGGGAATTAAACCGGATAACTATCCGAGATCCCTATCCTCTTCCTCTCATTCCCGACCTCTTTAATCAGGTTGCTGGTGCTAAATGGTTCTCCAAAATGGATCTCAGAGGAGCCTATAACCTGGTTCGCATCAAAGAGGGGGATGAGTGGAAGACGGCTTTTAATACTCCGGAAGGGCATTATGAAAATCTGGTCATGCCATTTGGTCTTACTAATGCGCCTGCGGTATTCCAACATTTTGTCAACGATATTTTTAGTCACCTTATCGGGAGATTTGTTGTGATATATCTTGATGACATCCTGGTCTATTCCCCGGATCTGGATACACATAAGATCCATGTGAGACAAGTGCTGCAGATATTAAGGGCCAACAAATTGTTTGCTAAGTTAGAAAAATGTGTGTTCGCCGTAAAAGAACTGCCATTTCTAGGGTATGTGTTGTCAGATTCAGGTTTCCGCATGGATCCAGAGAAAGTCCGGGCGATTATAGACTGGGATCTGCCTGAGAACCTGAAGGCATTGCAACGCTTCCTGGGGTTTGCCAATTTTTATAGAAAGTTTATAAAAAACTATTCCTTGGTGGTCAAACCACTGACGGACATGACCCGAAAGGGATCCGATTTTTCCAAATGGTCACATGCAGCCAAAACTGCCTTTGCATCTCTGAAGGAGAGGTTCACCTCGGCCCCTATTCTCGTACAGCCAGATGTCTCTCTTCCTTTTATTGTAGAGGTTGACGCATCAGAGGTGGGGGTGGGAGCGGTACTATCTCAGGGCCCGTCCCCTGGTGAATGGCGTCCGTGTGCTTTCTTTTCGAAGAAATTGTCTACTGCTGAAAGGAACTATGATATTGGCAACAGGGAACTTTTGGCTATTAAGTTGGCTTTTGAGGAGTGGCGTCATTTTTTGGAGGGGGCGGTTCATCCCGTCACGGTGATTAATGATCACAAAAACTTATTATATCTGGAGTCTGCTAAACGTCTCACCCCTAGACAGGCTCGGTGGTCGTTATTTTTTACTAGGTTTAATTTTGTAATAACCTATCGCCCGGGGGGGGAAAATACTAAGGCGGATGCATTGTCTCGAAGTTTTCCTGGAGGGGGTGATGTTGAGGTACCAGAGCCCATTTTGCAAAAGGGGGTGGTGGTCTCTGCATTACACTCAGGTTTGGAGGGGAGGGTGTTGGAAGCTCAGGGGGACGCCCCGGCCTCCTGCCCCTCGGGTAAACTGTTTGTGCCAGAAAATTTACGACTGGAGATACTAAAAGAACACCATAACTCCACACTGGCAGGACACCCAGGTAGTAGGGCAACCTCTGAGTTAGTGTCTCGTCGGTTCTGGTGGCCTCAATGGCGCCAGGAGGTGTTGAATTTTGTGTCTGCATGTGCTACCTGTGCTCGTTCTAAGGTAGATCATACTCGTCCGGCAGGGCGTCTTTTACCTCTGGCCATCCCCAACAGGCCTTGGACGCACCTGTCAATGGATTTCATTACGGATCTACCAGTATCAGCGGGGAAGACTGTTATTCTTGTAGTTGTTGACAGATTCAGTAAAATGGTGCACTTTATTGCTCTTGCCGCATTGCCTAATGCTAACACACTGGCTCAGGTTTTTATTGACCACATCGTGAAGCTTCACGGGGCCCCTTCCGATATTGTTTTGGATCGTGGTACCCAATTCGTTTCTAAATTTTGGAAAGCTTTTTGTTCTCGTTTAGGGGTTCATCTGTCGTTTTCTTCATCTTTCCATCCACAGTCCAACGGTCAGACTGAACGTACCAATCAAAACCTAGAGACATATTTGAGATGCTTTGTTTCCGAAAATCAGGAGGAATGGTCATCTTATTTACCGTTAGCCGAGTTTGCCATTAATAATCGTCGTCAAGAATCCACCGATAAGTCACCATTTTTTGGTGCGTATGGTTTCCATCCTCAGTTTTGTACGTTTAGTGAGGGGGGGCCGTCTGGGATTCCCGAGGAGGAACGATTTGCGTCTTCACTTTCTTCAGTGTGGCAGAGTGTGCAAGAAAGTTTGAAGAGAATTGGTGGTAGATACAAACGTGCGGCTGATAGGAAGCGCTCTGAAGGTCCGGACCTTGGGGTGAATGACTTGGTGTGGTTGTCTACCAGAAATATCAAGTTGAAGGTTCCCTCGTGGAAATTAGGTCCGAGATTTATTGGTCCTTATAGGGTAATTAAGATCATTAACCCGGTGGCTTTTCGTCTGGAGCTACCTCAGACTTTAAGGATCCATAATGTCTTCCACAGATCTCTGCTTAAGAGATATGTAGAACCTCCTGAACCATTGCCACTACCGCCTCCACCGGTGGTTGTTGATGGCAGTCTTGAGTTTCAGGTAGAAAAGATTGTGGATTCACGATATGTTCGCCGCTCTCTTCAGTACCTGGTGCACTGGAAAGGTTATGGTTCCGAAGAGAGAATGTGGGTTCCAGCATCAGAGATAAAAGCGGACAGACTCATTCGGGCTTTTCATAGCTCCCATCCGGAGGTCCAGGGGCCCCTCGTAGAAAGGGGGGTACTGTCACGACTGTGACTGATCCAGACAGGTCTGGGAGGAGAAGGTCGCAGCGACTTGCTACTCGCGATAGCTTGTGAGTTTGCTCCGTGGTTCAGGGTATGTCATCTGGGTTTTGCCTTGTGAACCTTTTTGTCCTGACTGGGAGTTTGTAGGCATCCTTCTCAGGTGAGTCCTGTCTGCCACTCCAAGCTACTATATTAGTTTCACTTTCACTTGCAGTCATTGCCAGATATAGTCTTCACTTCCAGTTCTATTCTGACCTTTGAAGGAGATCGTTTGATGGTGTTGCTGTGGAGCTCTTGTCTGGCGTGGACTGTCGTGATTGGGATCGCCTTCTCTGCTCGTGACTGGATAAGTTTATCTCTTATATAGTTTATTTGTTGCTGACTTCCCCTGCTGTTCTCCTAGACATGAGTGATGGTGACTAGTGCTCCCATCGGCCGTTCCCCACTCTAGGCTTTTTAGGGTGACGGAGGGTTTAGGCATCCAGCTCGCCGCACGGGTTCACACCCCATCTAGGGTATCAGGGCAGACAGGTGCCAGCTTAGGGTTAATCAGGGGTGGCCATACTATTCCCATCCGTAGATAAGGGTCCCCCTTCCTCTCTGTCTGGTGCGACACGACTGCTGCTGGGGTAGCGGTCGTGACAGCTACCCGCCCGTATTTATGCAGGTCCCCATCTGGTGGACACTCCCCTAGGGGACCAGATGGAAGACTGTGACACAGGACAGATATGCAGCAATTCAGGATACACAGACACAATACATCCCCACAATGCATCATGGTTTCCTCCTCTCTGCCCTGGAGACACCCGAGGAGTAATTCAATTATCTCTCAGGACAAAGGGAAATCGCCAATACACATGTGGGGACAACAGGACAGAAATCACCATTTAAACATACAATGTCACAACCCTTACAGTAAACACAGACATTTAACATATCCCCAGATAAGTCAAGTCTGAGTGCATATTATTAGGTGAATGGCACTCAGACTACACGAATACAATAAAATTAGCTATCTGGGTACCCTCACATAACATACAATACAATTCCAAAGACAGATATGTCTGTCACACAACTCAAAACCTAACATATCCCCATAATGTATACATCCATGGATAGCTCTGATCTGGGTGAACAACATATCCAAAAATCACCCAGATCCGAGCAGGGGTTCCCGAATTCCATGGAAGTCACATTTGGCCGACCGCAAGCATGGCTTTCCTGCCCAAAACAGTTCCACAGATTTAAACTGTGCGGCCGGTCTGTCTTCTCCTTTAAAGTTAGTATGGGCCATAATCCTGAGGCAAGAGGCTGGTAGCCAGGCCCCTCCAAAACCCAGTGGCGAGGTTGGTTTCGCCACACCTCCCAAAAAAGCTGCTGGGGCAAATGCTTAGGGTGGGAGAGAGCAGAGCACTTTGTAGCGAAAATGTATTATGCTTTAAATATAAAGACAAAAGAGATGTACTTATGTTAACCACAATAAATTGCAACATCATCACCCTTGTACCTGTTAGAGGTACTGGCACTGAAACCCTTAAACCAGTGTGCATTCAAGAATATAATAGATTTATGGGTGGCGTAGACCTGTCAGACCAGGTACTCAAACCCTACAGTGCCATTTGAAAATCCAGGATATGGTATAAAAAACTTGTGGTGCACCTTACACAGGTTGAATTATATAATGTATTTGTGCTTTACAGAAATTCAGGCCAAGAGGGAACTTTTCTTGAATTTCAAGAAAATACAATAAAAGCCCTCATATATGGGGAATGGGTGGAGGCAGGCCACAGTACCACTTCTACATGTGAGGCAACAAGGATAGTGCCAGTACAGCGCTTCCCCAGTGAAATTTCTCCCACTGCAAAAAAGAGCAAGCCGCTAAAACGTTGTGTTACAAAAATGGTATAAGAAAGGAAACCAGCTATCAATGTGAAACCTGTCCATCAAATCCTGGCCTTTGTATGAAAAGATGCTTATAAATTTACCATACTACTTTTGATGTATAATTTTATACTTTTACTTTCATGAAACCCTTTTTATCCTTTCCTGTTGCCCAGTGAGAATTTATATTTTTGAAAAATCTTTGTCCACCATGTCTAAATTATTCTAACAAAATTTAATGTACAAATTATAATGAAACAAAAAATCCACTATACCTCCTAGATGACTACCTTAGTGGGAGTAGTTTCCAAAATGTGGTCACTTATTGGGGATTTCCACTGTGGGGTTACCTCAGGATCTATTCAAGTGAAACATTGTGCCTGAAAACCATTCCAGCAACATCTGTCCTCCAAAAACCATATGGTGCTCTTTCCCGTCTGAACCCTGCTTTGTGCCAATATATTAGTTTACGAACAAGTATGGGGTGTTGCCATATTCAAGAGTAAACAGTTAAAAAAAATCGCGGAGTGCATTTTCTCCTTTTGCCCATTGGGAAATGTAAAAATGTGGGCCTAAAGCGACATTTTCATGAAAAAATATGCTATTTTTTATTTTCATGGCCAATTGTTTCTAAATTCTATAAAATGCCTGTTGGGCCAAAGTGTTCACTACTGCAGAAATGAGGTCACTTTTTGGGGGTATCCACTGTAGGGGTACCTTAGGGTGTCTTAAAATGCGACATGGCACCTGAAAATTATTCCACTTAAATCTACCATCTAAAACCCATTTGGTGCTCCATCCCTTTTTAGCCCTGCTGTGTGTCGACATAGCAGTTTGCAACCATATATGGGGTGTTGTTGTATTCAGAAGAAAATGGGTAACAAATTGTGGAGTGCATTTTTTTCGATTATTCCTTGTGTAAATAAAATATTTGGACCTACAGTGACAGTCTCTTGCAAAAAAATGCATTTTTTTTATTTTTATGGCCAAGTGTTTCTAAATTCTAGAAAACGCCTGTTGGGCCAAAGTGCTCACTACTCCGCTTAAAAAATTCCATAGGGGGTTTAGTTTCCAAAATGGGGTCATTTTCTGGGGGTTTCCACTGTAAGGGTACCTTAGGGTGTCTTAAAATGTGACATGGCACCTGAAAATTATTCCACTGAAATCTGCCATCTAAAACCCATTTGGTGCTCCTTCCCTTTTTAGCCCTGCTGTGTGTCGACATAGCAGTTTGCAACCATATATGGGGTGTTGTTGTATTCAGAAGAAAATGGGTAACAAAATGTGGGGTGCATTTTTTCTATTAATCCTTGTGTAAATGAAATATTTGGACCTACAGTGACAGTCTCCATTTTAATGGCCAAGTGTTTCTAAATTCTAGAAAGCGCCTGTTAGGCCAAAGTGCTCACTACTCCACAAAAAAAAAAATTAGGGGGTTTAGTTTGCAAAATGGGTTCACTTTCTGGGGGTTTCCACTGTAGGGCTACCTCAGGGTGTCTTCATATGCAACATAGCTCTCAAAAACATTACAGCAAAATCTTCCCTCCAAAAGCCATATGGCACTCCTTCCCTTCTGAACCCTGCCATGCGCCCATACATAAGTTTCATATTGCCTTATTCAGTGAAAACTGGTTAACAAAATTTTGGGTGCATTTTGTCCTGTCCCATTGAGAAAGCGAAAAATGTTAGGCTAAAGCAAATTTTTATTGAAATTTTTTAAAATTTTTCATGTTCACAGCCAATTCTATGAAACACCTTTGGGGTCAAAGGGCTCACTACACACCTTAAAAGATTCCCTAAGGGGTTTATTTTCCAAAATGGGGGTGACTTTATTTGGATTTCCACTATGGGTACCTCAGGGTGTCTTCATATGCAACGTGGCTCCCAAAAACCATTCCAGCAAAATCTGCCCTCCAAAATTCTTATGTTGTTCATTCAATTCTGCGCCCTGTCATGTGCCCATACAGCAGTTTATGACCACAAATGGGGTGTTTCTGTAAACTACAGAATCAGGGTAATAAACATTGAGTTTTGTTTTGCTATTAACCCTGGATGTGTTACAGAAAAGATGGATTAAAATTGGAAAACTGGCCAAAAAAAATAAATTTTAAAATTTCCCCTCCATTTTGCCTTAATTCTTGTGGAACACCTAAAGGGTTAACAAAGTTTGTAAAATCAGTTTTGAATAATGTGAGGGGTGTATTTTCTAAAATGGTGTTATTTATAGGTGGTTTCAACTATGTAAGCCCCACAAAGTGACTTCAGAACTGAACTGGTCCTTAAAAAGTGGGTTTTGGAAATTTTCGAAAATTGCTTCTAAAAGTCTAAACCTTCTTACGTCTTAAAAAAATTAAATGACATTTACAAAATGATGCCAACATAAAGTAGACATATGGGGATAAATAAATATTTTATGAGGTATCACTTTCTGTTTCAAAAGCAGAAAAATTGAATTTTTGTGAATTTTTTTCCAAATTTTTTGTAAATTTTGTATTTTTTCATAAATAAAGGTGAAATATATTTCATAAATAAAGGTGAAAATAATTTCTAACTTATTACCACATAAAGTGACACGTTAGATTTGCAAAAAATGGCCTGGTCCTTAAGGTGAAAAATAGCAAGGTCCTTAAGGAGAAAAATGGCTATGTCCTGAAGGGGTTAATAGCAAACAGTTTTTGATATGTTTATAACTGTTTGTACATGAACCCCCTGGTTGTAAAGCGCTGCGGAATATGTTGGCGCTATATAAAGATTATTATTATAAGCAATGAAGATCTCTTGTCTGTTTCTCATAACATTGTTTGAGACATTTGCTATGCAACTGTCTTACACCTGAATCTTCACTCATGGCAAAAAGTTTTGAGACTGACACAAATCTTTGTTTTTACAAAGTCTGCGGCTTTAATTTTTACGTTGGCAATTTGCATTAACTGTAGATTGTTATGAAGAGTGATCAGATGAATTGCAAAGTCATTCCTTGCCTTTAAAATTAACTTAATCAGAAAAACTCTGTTTCCACTGTATTTCAGCCATGCCACAGAATGACCTGTTAACATCATTTCAGTGATCTTCTTGTTAGCTCAGCAGGAAGGGATAATGAGGACAAGGTAGCTGATATCACCTTGTCATGCTGATTGAAGTAGAAGAGTAGACTTGTTGCTTTAAAGGGGGGAGGGGTGCTCAAAATCATTATCTTCTACTAACCATGGATACTTCCAAGAAAGGTCATCATTGCTTTGCACCAAAGGGCTTCACAGGCAAAGACATTGCTGCTTGTAAGATTGCACCTAAATCAACCATTTATCGGATTATTAATAACTTCAAGTAGAGAGGTTCAGTTGCAGTCAAGAAGGCTTCAGGGTGTCCAAGAAAGTCCAGAAAGTGCCAGGACCATCTTTTAAAGGAGATCCGGCTACGGGATTGGGTCAATACCAGTGCAGAGCTTGCTCAGGAATGGCATTAGGCTACTTTCACACTTGCGTTTATCTTTCCGACATTAAGATCCGGCAGTGGATCTCCAGTTTTGTCCTTATTCATTATTAATGGGGACAAAACTGAACTGAATGGAATGCTCCAAATGCATTCCGTTCTGTTGCGTTCCCATATCCATGCCGGACAGAAAAGCTGCGGTTTTCTGTCCGACATGGGATACAGAGCAAAACGGACCCGGCATGGCACACAATGCAAGTCAATGGGTGCCTGATCGTTTTTCTTGGACACAATAAAACAGATCCGGCACCCATTGACTTAGAATGGTTTTAATGCTGGATCTATCATTGCTATTTTAACCACTTAAGGGTACCTTCACACTAGCATTAGAAGAATCCGGCAGGCAGATCCGGAAATCCGTATGCAAACGGAGAGCATTTGTTTCTGGATCCATCTGACAAATGCATTGCAATACCAGATCCGTCTCTCCGGTGTCATCCAGAAAAACGGATCCAGTAATTATCTTTTTCACAGATCTAAAGGTCTGCGCATGCGCAGACCGGGAAACCGGATCCATTTTTCCAGAACACTTGGTACCGGATCCGGCACTAATACATTCCAGTGGAAATTAATGCCGGATCCGGCAAGTGTTCTGGAATTTTGGCCGGAGAAAATACAGCAGCATGCTGCAGTATTTTCTCTGGCCAAATACCGTAAAAGGACTGAACTGAAGACATACTGATGCATACTGAACGGATTGCTTTACATTCAGAATGCATTGGGATAAAACTGATGCGTTTTTTTCTGGTATTGAGCCCCTGTGATGGAACTCAATACCAGAAAACTTTAACGCTAGTGTGAAAGTACCCTTACTGTTTTGCCCAGAGGAGATCAATCATCAGTTAAAACCAACTGTAGAACCCCTTTAAGGCTAAAATGAATGATGTCACTAAGGCCTCTTTCACACGGGCGTTGCGGGAAAAGGTGCGGGTGCGTTGCGGGAACATGCACGATTTTTCCGCGCGAGTGCAAAACATTGTAATGCGTTTTGCACGCGCGTGAGAAAAATCTGCATGTTTGGTACCCAAACCCGAACTTCTTCACAGAAGTTCGGGCTTGGGATCGGTGTTCTGTAGATTGTATTATTTTACCTTATAACATGGTTATAAGGGAAAATAATAGCATTCTTAATACAGAATGCATAGTTAAATAGCGCTGGAGGGGTTAAAAAATTTAAAGAGGACCTTTCACCTGTATAAACTATGTTAACTGAGTATGCTGACATATAGAGCGGCGCCCGGGGATCTCACTGCACTTACTATTATCCCGGGCGCTGCTCCGTTCTCCCGTTATAGGCTCCGGTACCTTTGCTCCTTAAGTTATAGTAGGCGGGTCTTCCCTTGTCCTGTGGGCGTCTCCTTCTCCTAGGCTGCAGCGCTGGCCAATCGCAGCGCACAGCTCACAGCCTGGGAGGTTTTTTTCTCCCAGGCTGTGAGCTGTGCGCTGCGATTGGCCAGCGCTGCAGCCTAGGAGAAGGAGACGCCCACAGGACAAGGGAAGACCCGCCTACTATAACTTAAAAAGCAAAGGTACCGGAGCCTATAACGGGAGAACGGAGCGGCGCCCAGGGATAATAGTAAGTGCAGTGAGATCCCCGGGCGCCGCTCTATATGGCAGCATACTCAGTTAACATAGTTTATACAGGTGAAAGGTCCTCTTTAACTCACCTTAATCCACTTGATCGCACAGCCCGGCTTCTCTTATGTCTTCTTTGCTATGTGCAGGAAAAGGACCTGTGGTGACGTCACTCCGGTCATCACATGGTTGGTCACATGATCTTTTACCATGGTGATGGATCATGTGATGACCGGAGTGACGTAACCACAGCACACAGCAAAGAAGAAGACAGAAGAGAAGTGGATTAAGGTGAGTTAAATTATTTTAATTTTATTTTTAACCCCTCCAGCACTATTTTACTATGCATTCTGTATTCAGAATGCTATTATTTTCCCTTATAACCATGTTATAATGGGAAATAATAATGATCGGGTCCCGATCGTCACCTAGCAACCGTGCGTGAAAAACGCACCGCATCCGCACTTGCTTGCGGATGCTTGCGATTTTCACGCAACCCCATTCATTTCTATGGGGCCTGCGTTACGTGAAAAACGCACAAAGAGGAGCATGCTGCGATTTTCACGCAATGCACAAGTGTGATGCGTGAAAATCACCGCTCGTGCACAGCCCCATAGAAATGAATGGGTCAGGATTCAGTGCGGGTGCAATGCGTTCAACTCACGCATCGCATCCACGCGGAATACTCGCCTGCGTGAAAGGGGCCTAAGAGTTATAAATGCAATTGTGTCTCCTGAGTTGTGCGCCAAGATTTACTGCAGACACACATTAAAAATCTAAAGGTAGCTGCGGTGATATGTTGTCAGTGTCTTCCTATTCACTGCCATGGTACTGGGCTTTGTCCTTGCAGGCATCGTCCTTCCTGGAATCCACTCTATGGTTTCCTTCCAGCCCTGCACACTGCATGCCTTCCAGCCTGGTCCCTGTAGCACCTCGTTAAGGACTGGCACACGTCATTTCCATGTGATTTTTAACATGTGTCCTATGTGAGCAATCCTTGCCATCCTGCACGTGCTTGAGCGTCAAAGGTCCTTGTGTTCTAGAAAGGTAGAATTTGTTTGTGCTTGAGTTCCTGACCAATGCTTGTCTTCTGGATTCCACTACCTGTCTGATCCTCGCCTGCTACGTTTTGAATCTCCTGTGGCTGACCCGGATCGCCTGACTTGTATCTGTGCTGTCTGCCCTGACCCATTGCTTGTACAGCTACACCTCTGCCTCATTATTGGTCGTGCACTGTCTCTCCTGGTTACGACTAGGTCTGTTGACTACATCCATACCTCTGGTACCTCCTGGACCAGCTGCTTCGTGAGCCAATCCTCCTCAAGAGGTAGTGACCTGGTGTTCCCCTCGGGAAAGTCTATCCCCACCATCTGGGGTTCACTTATTATTATTATAGCGCCATTCATTCCATAGCGCTGTACAGTACATAAGAATAAGGGGTGCACATACATAATACAGACAATTGCACTAATCATAAACAAGACGAGTTACAAACTGGTACAGAAGGAGAGAGGGCCCTGCCCGTGAGGGCTTACAATCTACTTAGACAATGTCCTTAGAGGAGGTTGGTCAGGTGGCACAGTGGGTTTACACCCACTGGTTTGTGATAACCACTGTGCCAACCAGTTTGACTTTAGGCCATTTCTAAGGGCACTGTCCTGGCCGTCCCCTGATTTTCACCCCTGTACAAGGATCTGGTCTTCGCTGCAGGGAAGCCACCAGGCCACTACCACTTGGAATAGTCCCATTGTAGTTGGCAGCTGACACACAGAGGTCAGAAACAAGGATCAAGCAACACATATAGCCAGAACCAGGCCGAGGTCAAGCAGGCAGAATACATGTGAATCTGAGAAGCAGTCCCAGGACCATGGAAGAAGGCATGGGGTCAGGGTCCAAGCAATAGGCTTAACAGTAACACAGGCACAGGTCAGATGGCAGGCAGACAGACAGTCGGGCCCTGATTCACAGACAGACATACAGGTGCATCTAAATAAATTAGAATATCATTAAAAAGTTTATTTCAGTAATTCAATTCAAAAAGTGAAACATATACAGGTAAAACTCGAAAAATTTGAATATCGTGCAAAGTTCATTTATTTCAGTAATGCAACTTAAAAGGAACCTGTTGCCAGGATTTTGTGTATAGAGCTGAGGACATGGGTTGCTAGATGGCCGCTAGAACATCCGCAATACCCAGTCCCCATAGCTCTGTGTGCTTTTATTGTGTAAAAAAACCCGATTTGATACATATGCAAATTAACCTGAGATGAGTGCAGCGTGAAGGAGCCCAGCACCGCCCCGCATCCTCAGAATGTCCTCCTTGCTACCCGACGTCAGAAAGCTGGAGTGCCGTAAACTCGCGATGCGCGAGCTAGCACATGCGCAGTTCCTTCCCTGAGGCTGATGCCAGCACGCATCACACGATACACAGAGCTATGGGGACTGGGTATTGCGGATGTGCTAGCGGCCATCTAGCAACCCATGTCCTCAGCTCTATATACAAAATCCTGGTGACAGGTTTCCTTTAAAAGGTGAAACTAATATATGAGATAGACTCATTACATGCAAAGCGAGATATTTCAAGCCTTTATGTGTTATAATTTGGATGATTATGGCTTACAGCTTATAAAAACCCCTAAGTCACAAACTCAGGTACCCTTTGCTCAGGGGATATGGATTCATTAGCTGACTAGAGTGTGACACTTTAAAGGGAACCTGTCATGTGGATATTTGATTATAATCTAACTAATTATATACAATCATTAACTACTAAAAAGTAGCTTAGATGTATTCACTTACTGGTGTGACAGATGGTTACCTCATAATATACACATAAAGATGCCGCATGCTAATGATTTGAGTCCAGCGTCAGATGTCAGTGAGTCCAGCGTATATTTAATTCAGAGCTATAGC
Organism: Bufo bufo; assembly: GCF_905171765.1. Classification (NCBI taxonomy): domain Eukaryota; kingdom Metazoa; phylum Chordata; class Amphibia; order Anura; family Bufonidae; genus Bufo; species Bufo bufo. The sequence continues at coordinate 464,369,935 of NC_053392.1, read as the reverse complement.
CACTCCCCTGCCCACCTGCTGCTGATTCATATGGAAAAAAAAACTGTCAATCAGCAGCAGGTGGGCGGGGAGAGTCAGGAGCTCATGAATATTCAGGACTCATCATTATGAGCTGGAGCGTTTCAATACAAGATGTTGGCAGATTGACTGGGTCAATTAAAGAAAGTGACCCACCATTTTGCTAAGAGAATCAGTCACTTATTTATGTTGCCCTTAGTTAGGACACCATAAAACTGGTGACAGGTTCCCTTTAAGCCTAGAATACTGAACCTTTTCAAAATATTCTAATTTTAAGTTGCATTACTAAAATAAACAAACTTTTGTATGATATTCTAATTTTTCGAGTTTCACCTGCAGATTCATTACACACAGAGTAATATATTTTGCTTATTTATTTTAATGTTGATGATGAAAACCCAAAAGTCAGTATCTTAGAAAATTAGAATATTGTGTAAAATTTCAATATTGTAGACACATGGTCTCACACTTTAATTAGATAATCAACACAAAACACCTGCAAAGGTTTCCTAAGCCTTTAACCTCTTCCCGACCTCCCGAATGCCATAGAAACAAAACCCATAAAACTGTGGTAAAATTGTGTTGTTTTTCCCCCCACTTTCATCCCATTTGGAATTTCTTACCAGCTTCCTACTATGTTGTATGAAATAATAAATGGTGCCATTAGAAAGTAAAACTTGTCCTGCAAAAAACAAGCCCTAAATTGTCTTTGTGAACAGAAAAATAAAAAAGTTATGGCTCTGGGAACGCAGGGAGTGAGAAATGAAAATGCAAAAATAGAAAATCGCTAGGGATAGAAATGGTCCCTCAGTCTGGTTCAGTAGGCTGCACAATCATAGCGAAGACTGCTGACTTCACAGTTGTCCAGAAGACAGTCATTGACTCCCTCCACAAGGAGGGTAAGCCACAAAAAGTCATTGCTAAAGGCCTCATGCACACGGCCATTGCCATATTGTGGCCGCTTACGGCGGGTACGCAATACACGGGCACTGGCCGTGTGCACCCTGCATCAAGGATGCGGACCCATTCACTTGAATGGGTTCGCAATCCGGGAGATGTGGTGCAGAACAGAAGCACAGAACGAACTCACTACGGAGTGCTTCCACGGAGTTTCTGTCCGTGCCTCAGCACCGCAAAAAAATAGAACAATGTTCTATTTTTTCACGGTGCGGACGGATCACGGACCCATTCAAGTTGAATGGGTCTTGATCCGTCCCAGCTGCCACACGGATGTTGCCCATGCATTGGGGACCGCAAATTGCTGTCCCCAATGCACGGAACGACTGCACAACGGCCGTGTGCATGAGGCCAAAGAAGCTGGCTGTTCACAGATTGCTGCAGCCAAACTATTAATGAAAGATGAGTAAAAGGAAAAAGTGTGGTAGAAAAAGATGTTCAAGCAACAGAGATATCCGCAGCTTTGAAAGGATTATGAAGAAAAGGCCATTCAAGAATTGGGGGAGATTCACAAGGTGTGGACTGTGGCAGGAGTCTGTGCTTCAAGAGTCACCACACACAGACATAACCAGGACATGGTCTGCAACTGTTGCGGTCCTTTTGTCAAGCCACTCATGACCCAGAGAAAATGACAGAAGCGCCTTACTTGGGCTAAGGATTAAAAGGACTGGACTGTTGCTTAGTGATACGAAGTCCTGTTTTTAGATGAAAGTTAATTTTGTATTTAATTTGGAAATCAAGGTTCCAGAGTCTGGAGGAAACGTGGAGAGGCACACAATCCAAGTTTCTTGAGGTCCAGTGTGAAGTTTGCACAGTCAGTGATTGTTTGGGTAGCCATGTCATCTGCTGGTGTTGGTCCACAGTGTTATATCAGTGTTAGGCCTCATGCACACGATCGTTGTGTTCCGTGTCCGTTTTCCGTGATTTTCTGCAGACCCATTGACATTCAATGGGTCCGCTGAAAACTCTGATAATGCACCGTTTGTCATCCGCGTCCGTGATCCGTGTTTCCAGTCCGTCAAAAAAATAGGACCTGTCCTATTTTTTTAACGGACAACGGTTCGCGGACCCATTCAAGTCAAAGGGTCCGTGAAAAAACACGGAGGCACACAAGATAGTCATCCGCGTCCGTTTTTTTCCTATCATTTGCAAGGCAAACTTGACTTCGATTTTTTTTTTCACTTTTCATGTCTGGTGATCCTCCAAAAATCAAGGAAGACACACGGAAACGGATCACGGAACAGCTTTTTGCGGACCGCAAAAAAATACTGTCATGTGCATGAGGCCTTATGGAGATACTGATTTCATTTTCCAGTAGGACTTGGCACCTGCCCACACTGCCAAAAGTACCAATACCTGGTTTAATAAGCATGGTATCACTGTGCTTGATTGGCCAGCAAACTCGCCTGACTTAGAGGATCTATGGGATATTGTCAAAAGGAAGATGAATGACACCAGAGCCATCAATGCAGACGAGCTGAAGACTTCTATCAAAGCACCCTGGGCTTCCATAACACCTCAGCTGATAGTCTCCATTCCATCCTTCAATTGCATTATGTTTCGTGTTAAAGGAATCCATAACGCAATTCAGCGTCAACCCGAACTTCAAACATTGAAGTTCACTCATCCCTACTAATTTCACATCTGCATCACGGAGATACAGCAGAAAATGTCTGGAATCGGCCGGACACAATCCTTACAGTGCAGCGGATTGTGTCCGGCCAATTCTCTGCATTTTTGCCAAAAAAGTGGACGGATCTCCGAGCATTCTGTTTTTATCCGGCAGTGCCGAATCTGGAGGATTCCGGCAGGCTGTTCTATGCCGGAACACATACCGCAGATGTGAAACTAACCTTACCATGGCAACCAGGCCCCAAGCTGTCATGGTAACCAATGGGAGCCCCGTGCAGGAGCTCTGATCTGAAGGCACAGGGAGCCTCATCCCTCTGCCTAAGCTCACAGATGCCATAATTGCTGTTGAACGTGGCATCTGAGGGGTAAATTGACCAGTCTCGGCATCAATCGCCAATCCTGGTCATTGCGGCCGCGTGCCTGCTGTATTACAGCAGCCAGCTCCATACAATTCCCTGTGCATAAGGCTACATGCACACGAACGTTGTTTGTTTCCGTGTCCGTACCGTGTTTTTTTTTTTGCGGATAGAATGCGGACCCATTCATTTCATACAGATGGCATCCGTTTTTGTTTTTTTTTTGCGGACCGCAAAACACATACGGTCGTGTGCATGTAGCCTAATGCTGTACATGTACGGCTTTATGCGTTGTTTACGGTTACACAACATTTTCTGTGTGACAAAAAGGGTACAGCTACACTGTGACATGTGTTGCTTGACATTTATGTCGCGTGACCTTTTTTGTAATGTCAGTCAATGGTGTCGCACTGCAACAGTCGCATAAAAATCCAACATGGGTTGAAACACCATTGACTATCATTATGATAAAATGTCGTCATGTAGCTGAGCCGTTAGGGGTTTATAAAAATGCAGCTAAAAAAAGGTTTCCTGTGTTTGACGTTTTCCAATGACCTACAGCTAACATCTGGAGCTGGCCTTTTTTTAAATCTCCTCCAGTGCCGGACGATGCACCTAATTTATGACGAGCGCCAGAATGAACTCTACAGCAGCTCAGAGGTGCCCAAGACTTCTGTCTTCATTTGTGCCAGAAAACAGGTGCAAATAAGATAAATGTGTCTGGATCCTGCCCCCAGGGGCGTAACCATAGGGGGTGCAGAGGTAGCAGTCGCTACAGGGCCCAGGAGCCCCAAAGACCCTTGTGCCACATAAGTAGACACCATTATTATAGAAAGTGCATGCAGGTTGGCTGGAAGAAAGGGGTTAGGTCATGAATTTGGCATGAGGTATGTGTGTGGTGTGACGGCCGCACGAAGGCTACGTGAGGGGGGCCCATGAGCCTTTAACTACACGCCTGCCCAGTCCTTCTCCGAATGCGGTGAGGGGAACGTAGAAACACCACTTGACTAAGTTTGTCGCGAGTTGCAAACAGTGTATGCAACTTTTTTTACGCCACAGAAAGTGGCTCAGCGAGATGACAAATGTCCCCCAATATGTCAAAGGGCTCTCGAACGGTAGTGGGGACGGGTAATGTCACCCCCAAAACTGGCAGCTAAGAGGAAGGCGTCAAAAACAGGCAATTAGACACACCACCACCACCACCACCACAGGACAAGGTCAATTAGTCAGGAAATGTACAGGTGAGGGGACTGCCACCTACAAATATGTAGACAGTCCCATTATCTTTGGAAAGCGAGCGAAGTGAACGACCTTGGCTCCTGCTGACCAGTCATTCCTGTAATGAACTTCACCAAGAAGGCGGCAGCTGAGTGACATTTCTGCCGCCCGTGCACAATTCTCAGCCGTGGTCGATCTTCCCTGGAGACAACGCCATGTACTCGGCGCACAGTGGACCAAGACCTTGAGGAGGATTTGCTTTTGGTTCCTGTGAGAGGCCGGGGGTGTGTCAGCGGGTAACACGGAGGCTGGCTGCAAGATTCATTTCCTCCTCCTCCGCCGCCATTTTGTGTCGGATTCGCTACGAAGAAGCAGCAGCGCGGAGGGGAAAAAAGGGGGAATCAGCCAAGAGCGGGAAACTGAGTGCGTGTGACCGAGCACGGACCGCGGGGATACAGGACCGAACCGCCCTCAAGAAAACCAACGACGACATAGCATTCGCCGGTAACTTTCCTGAGCGGACGGCGAGGACAGCAGCCCGGGCTGCAGGTAAGAGTCCGTCCGCGGCGCTTTCCCTCGCCCCCCGCTAGTTTTAGGGGAGACTGTCTGAGGTAACGTTTTCTCTTCCGCCTGCGCGGGCCTACAGTTTGCTGTTTGTCATGTCTGAGGGTTAAAGATGGCGGAGCGGAAGGGTTTGCGGCCTCCATGTTCCTGACCTCGAGCTGGAGATAGTTTCCAGTGAGCTCCGCGCCTAAAGAGGGAATCCTGAGGTGACGGCCGTGTGCGGCTGTGGGAGGAAGTCGCCTCCTGTACGCACTGTGTGAATACACGGGCTAGCTTTACTTTCACCTCAGTTTCGAAGCCGTATGAAGTGATTTCTTTTAGGTAGCGTAGTATGGTAATTATGGGGAGGTTTCTAAGTGCAGTAGCAGAAACCTCGGATTTGTGGGATGCTGCAAATGTACGTTATTGGGGGGGGGGGGGGGGGGTGTTGTTTCACTAGGGCTTCTGTATGGGAGGGGCTGGCCATACACAGGAAGGATGAGTGTAATCTCATATCTGACGTCCATGACTGACCGGTCTGCCCCCTGTCATGGACTGTGCTGATGGCCGCGATTGTCCCTATTGAACACACCAGTCTGTGGTTCAGTTGGCCAACATGTACAAATGTCCTCTGGTAAAAGTGGTTTCATTTCGCTGGTTTAGTAGACGGATTTAGGGCTCATTCGCACGACCGTATGAATTGGTACGCATCCGTTCCGTGGCCCCGCAAAAAATAGTGTGTGTCCTATTCTTGAACGCAATGACAGACAAGAATAGGCATTCTATAATGGCCCACCTGTTCCATAACACAAATTGCGGAACGCGTCCGTGTGTTGCCGACCGTAAAACACGGCGCGGTCGTGTGAACTCGCCCTTAACCCTTTTTTTTTGCATTTTCATTTTGGGCTCCCTGCCTTCCCAGAGCGATAACCTTTTAATTTGTCTGTTCACATAGCCATAGGAGGGCTTGTTTTTTGCAGGACAAGTCGTACTTTCCATCGCCACCATTTAATATTGCATATGATGTAGTGGGAAGCGGGGAAAAAATTCCAAATGGGGTGAAATTGTAAAAAAAAAAAGGATTACACCAGTTTTACGGGTTTATTTACAACGTTCGATGTACGAAAAAACTGACCGGTTACTTTTATTCTACAGGTCAGTACGAATCCGTATGGGGAATATACACTGCTCAAAAAAATAAAGGGAACACTTAAACAACACAATGTAACTCCAAGTCAATCACACTTCTGTGAAATCAAACTGTCCACTTAGGAAGCAACACTGAGTGACAATCAATTTCACATGCTGTTGTGCAAATGGGATAGACAACAGGTGGAAATTATAGGCAATTAGCAAGACACCCCCAATAAAGGAGTGGTTCTGCAGGTGGTGACCACTTCTCAGTTCTTATGCTTCCTGGCTGATGTTTTGGTCACTTTTGAATGCTGGCGGTGCTTTCACTCTAGTGGTAGCATGAGACGGAGTCTACAACCCACACAAGTGGCTCAGGTAGTGCAGCTTATCCAGGATGGCACATCAATGCGAGCTGTGGCAAGAAGGTTTGCTGTGTCTGTCAGCGTAGTGTCCAGAGCATGGAGGCGCTACCAGGAGACAGGCCAGTACATCAGGAGACGTGTAGGAGGGCAACAACCCAGAGGCAGGACCGCTACCTCCGCCTTTGTGCAAGGAGGAACAGGAGGAGCACTGCCAGAGCCCTGCAAAATGACTTTCAGCAGACCACAAATGTGCATGTGTCTGCTCAAACGGTCAGAAACAGACTCCATGAGGGTGATATGAGGGCCCGACGTCCACAGGTGGGGGTTGTGCTTACAGCCCAACACCGTGCAGGACGTTTGGCATTTGCCAGAGAACACCAAGATTGGCAAATTCGCCACTGGCGCCCTGTGCTCTTCACAGATGAAAGCAGGTTCACACTGAGCACATGTGACAGACGTGACAGAGTCTTGAGACGCCGTGGAGAACGTTCTGCTGCCTGCAACATCCTCCAGCATGACCGGTTTGGCATTGGGTCAGTAATGGTGTGGGGTGGCATTTCTTTGGAGGGCCGCACAGCCCTCCATGTGCTCGCCAGAGGTAGCCTGACTGCCATTAGGTACCGAGATGAGATCCTCAGACCCCTTGTGAGACCATATGCTGGTGCGGTTGGCCCTGGGTTCCTCCTAATGCAAGACAATTCTAGACCTCATGTGGCTGGAGTGTGTCAGCAGTTCCTGCAAGACGAAGGCATTGATGCTATGGACTGGCCCGCCCGTTCCCCAGACCTGAATCCAATTGAGCACCTCTGGGACATCATGTCTCACTCTATCCACCAATGTCACATTGCACCACAGACTGTCCAGGAGTTGGCAGATGCTTTAGTCCAGGTCTGGGAGGAGATCCCTCAGGAGACCGTCCGCCACCTCATCAGGAGCATGCACAGGCGTTGTAGGGAGGTCATACAGGCACGTGGAGGCCACACACACTACTGAGCCTCATTTTGACTTGTTTTAAGGACATTACATCAGAGTTGGATCAGCCTGTAGTGTGTTTTTCCACTTTAATTTTGAGTGTGACTCCAAATCCAGACCTCCATGGGTTAAAAAATGTGATTTCCATTTATTTATTTTTGTGTGATTTTGTTGTCAGCACATTCAACTATGTAAAGAACAAAGTATTTCAGAAGAATATTTAATTAATTCAGATCTAGGATGTGTTATTTTTGTGTTCCCTTTATTTTTTGAGCAGTGTATTTTTATACTATGGGCGTTTTCGCACATTGCGACACCCATGATTTGTGTGTGTGTATATGTATATGTATATATATATATATATATATATTTATTTATTTTTTAGTTCTTTTGATTTGGGAAAAGGTGGGTGATTTTAATTATGTTTTTATTTTATTTTTTTAACTTTTTTTTTTTTTTTTTTTTATAGTTCCCATAAGGAAATATAACATGCAATCATCTGAGCACTTGCATTGAAGTCTATGATGATTTCACTACTTTCCTATGGAGCCCTATTACAGGCAAGGATTCCATAGGAAATACTATGCAACAGCCTCCTGTCATTTATAAAGACAGGGGCTGCTGCATACACGCTCCTCCGATTGCCACACGGGGAGCCGGAGCACAACCGAAAGTGCCCACTTTCGGTTTCAGCGCGCTCAGATGCCGTGGTCAGGATTGACCACGGCATCTGAGGGGTTAAATGTCTGCGATCGGCATTACTGCCGATTGCGGACATGAGCCACGGGTGTCTAGTAAAAGAAGCAGGTGGCGCTGGGCATGAAAGAGTTAAACATGAGTGCAAACGTTGTAATTGATCATGTGACTGCCGAGGTCAGGGTCGCACGCTGCGCTGAGGCATCACATAGCCCAATTTGCAGGAAAATCAATCGGTTACACATATCAAGGAAATCCACACGTGACGTAAAATGCGTAGGATTTGCTGTTGCTGATTCTCATGCGCCAAATCAGTATCCACAACGGGAGTTGAAAAATAAAACCTCTGAGGAAATTGTGCTGGGCTACACGTTGACATGTGTCTTGCTGTTGTGCAACTATTTCCGAGCTGTGATTTGGCTGTAATATCACAGCTCAGTGACAGGCGAGTCACACGACTTACTTTAAAGTCAGTAGAATAAAAGTCGAGTGTGACCTGCAACGCAATATACCAGCTCTGTATTTTTTGTGATGTGCAAAACCATTGACAATCATTAGATCCCCTTTAGTCGCTGTTATGTCCCAGCCTTAAAGGGGTTCTCCAGAAATACAGATTTTTATTTTATTAAGCGTTCGCAACCTGCCTCCATAAGCAGAAGATTCATACCTACCTGCTCCCTACCAATATGGTCCTCTACAGTTCCTCTGCTGTGTCCATATTCCGGTCCCTGGAGGGTTTACATGTGGCACTGCATGGGCACGGTCACGTGCTCTGCTACAGCCAATGACTGGCTTCAGCAGTGATGTGTCTCAGAAGAAGCACATCACCACTGTAGCCAGTCATTGGCTTCAGCAGAGCATGTGACAGTGCCCATGCAGTGCCACATGTAAACCCTCCAGGGACCGGAGCATGGACACAGTGGGAAGCAGGTAAGACAGACACTTTTAAAAACAATAATAAAAAATCAGTATTTCCTGTATTTTCAAAGGGTTGTTCACCCTTAGTGAGCGTTTCTTCAGATCCCCGCCACTGAGTTTCGGCTCCATTTCTGCCCCGTCGGCTTCTGTGTCACATAGGGTGACTGGTCACCACTGTGGCCAGTCGTTGGCTGCAGCAGTCACAACGGATCTTGATGTGAGGAGACGTGGGATCTGCAGAGAAAATGGGCAGGGATCTGGTAAGGGTACTTTAACACTAACGTATTCTTTTCTGGCATTAAGTTCCATCCTAGGGGCTCAATACCGGAAAAGAACTGATCAGTTTTATCCCCATGCATTCTGAATGGAGAGCAATCCGTCCAGTATGCATCAGGATGTCTTCAGTTCAGTCACTGTACGGTTTTTGGACGGAGTAAGTACTGCAGCACGCTGCAGTATTTTCTCCGTCCAAAATTCTGGAACACTTGCCGGCATTATTTTACATTGAAATGCATTAATGCCGGATCCGGCCCGAAGTGTTCTGGAGAAACGGATCCGGTTTTGCGGTCGGTGCATGCGCAGACCTTTAAAAATGTGAAAAAGAAAAATACCGGATCCATTTTTCTGGATGACAATCGGAGAGACTGATCCGGTATTGCAATACATTTGTGACACTGATCCGTCTGCAAATGGTATCTGTTTGTATACAGACACTAGTGTGAAAGTACCCGAAGAATGATTACCACCGCAGGTCTGGCCACGCTGATGGGTCAGCATAAACTCTCACCAGGGCTGAACAACCCATTTAATCTGCAGCATGTCAGTATATGCCGCGGATTTCACCTTTTGCCATGGAGGAGTGAAATCTCCATCACATCAGCACCATTTCAGGCATTTTTTATTATTTTCTTCTGTGGATGTCAAGCAGGAACACTACAGACAATCTGCAGCATGTCGGTCACATGTGGATGTACTTTAGGCTACTTTCACACTGGCGTTTTGGCTTTCAATTTGTGAGATCCGTTAAGGGCTCTCACAAGCGGTCCAAAAACGGATCAGTTTTGCCCTAATGCATTCTCAATGGATAAGGATCCGCTCAGAATGCATCAGTTTGCCTCCGATCAGAGTCCATTCTACTCTGGAGGCGGAGACCAAAACGCTGCTTGCCAAATGGATCCGTTCTGACACACAATGTAAGTCAATGGGGACGAATCAGTTTTCTGACATGATAGAAAACGGATCCTTCCCCATTGACTTTTAATGGAGTTCATGACTGATCCGTCATGGCTATAGAAGACATAATACAACCGGATTCGTTCATGACGGATGCATGCGGTTGTATTATTGTAACGGATCAGTTTTTGCAGATCCATGACGGATCCGCCCATAACCCGAGTGTGAAAGTAGCCTTAGCTGTATACTGTGCGGCGTTGTAGGCAAAAAAGCCACATAAAAATCCACTCCTAAATCGTGGATTTTCCGTTTGTCAACAACCCCATTGAAGTCTATGGAGAAAAGATTTATATATAAGGTGCAGAATCACACAAACTTGTTGGGGATTTGAAAATCCACATGGAAAATATCCACAAAGTGTTCATATGTGTTTTTCACTTTGCTGGTACTGTGTTACACTGAGATCTTTCCGCATGAAAATCCGTGACAAAAATGTGTGTAATCTGCAGTGTGTGCGGGTAGCCTTAGGGCATGTCCACACATGATGTTCTGTCGCAGATCTGCCGGCCCCACGGCTTGGAAGTGTCTCCTTGTGTCAAAATCTGACTTTCCAACAAGCCTTGGGATTTGACAAAAGAATGTATCCATGCCAGATATCCATCCGCTGTTTCGGGAGTAGGATTCTGGCGGCCTGCAATGTCTTGAATGTGGCTTTGGCCGTGTTCACATCTCCGTCAAGATGTTACGACTGTCGGCTGTATCCAGAACCACTGCATGCAACTGGCCGGCGGTGATCTGTTGAATCCAGCAATGCCGGATCAGGTGAGCTCCAGAGCCTGCTGGAGGTGTGAACGTGGCCTTATGCTTGGTGCTGAATCTCCTTAGAGAGCAGTTCTGTATTGAGTCTGTCCTCCATTTGTGCGCTACAGACCTCATCAGCAGCGCCCCACATAGGAGAGACATAGCGTTCCTTCCCAGCAATCGCCTGCCTGTCAGTGAAGGAAGCCGCCATATTTACATGCAGCAATCTCCACAATAGGGGGAGGTTCGATCGGTAATGTCGTTTGTCCCCATACACACTCGTTGTTTGCCGGCAGCAGAGCATGTTTACACAGCAGTCTGCTACTGCCAAAGGATTTAGTCCCCTGCACTAATGATCCAATTACCCTGCGAACAAGCTTTTCACAGCACCTTTAGGCCTCTTTCACAGGGGCGTCATGTTTTTTGCCCGGATAAGATGCGGGTGCGTTGTGGGAAAATGCGCGATTTTTCCGTGTGAGTGCAAAACATTGTAATGCGTTTTGCACGTGCGTGAAAAAAAATCGTCATGTTTGGTACCCAAACCCGAACTTCACAGAAGTTCGGGTTTTGGTTAGGTGCAGGGTAGATTGTATTATTTTCCCTTATAACATGGTTATAAGGGAAAATAATAGCATTCTTAATACAGAATGCATAGTACAATAAGGCTGGAGGGGTTAAAAAAAAAAAAAAATTTAACTCCCCTTAATCCACTTGATCGCGCAGCCCGGCTTCTCTTCTGTCTTTTTCTTCTTCTTTGCTGTGCACAGGAATAGGACCTTTGATGACGTCACTGTGCTCATCACATGGTCCAATCGCATGGTTCATCACCATGGTGAGGGACCATGTGATTGGATCATGTGATGTGACGTCACCACAGGTCCTTAGCCGGCAGCTCAACATTACAGAAGAAGACAGAGATCCGCAACTACGCGATCAAGTGGACTCTGAGTAATTTTTTTAAAATTATTTTTAACCCCTCCATCACTATTTTACTTTGCATTCTGTATTCAGAATGCTATTATTTTCCCTTATAAAAATGTTATAAGGGAAAATAATACAGATCGGGTCCCCAGCCCGATCGTCACCTAGCAACCATGCGTGAAAAAATCGCACTGCATCCGCACTTGCTTGCCGATGCTTGCGATTTTCACGCAGCCCCATTCACTTCTATGGGGCCTGCATTGCGTGAAAAACGCCGAATGTAGAGCATGTTGCGATTTTCACGCAACGCACAAGTGATGCGTGAAAATCACCGCTTGTGTGCACAGCCCCATAGAAATGAATGGGTCCGGAATTAGTGCGGGTGCAATGCGTTCAACTCATGCATCGCATCCGCGCGGAATACTCGCCTGTGTGAAAGGGGCCGTACACCGCAAGATAATCGCTAAGGAGCTTTCCTATGAAGGCTTGGCAATTAACTGACCAATTCTCGGCCGTGTAAAAGGCCCTTTAGTGTGTATACACTGCTCACCCAACACACAGCAGGCCCGCTGGAAGGAGGTGAAGAAGGGGTCCTCCAGAGCAGTGATGACAGGAGGCAGAACCATCCAGTGCCTGATCTAGGAGTCCTCAGATCTGTGCAGGAGGCTCCCATCTCTAAATCACTGTTCACATAGTGCAGTAATTGCAGTAGAAGCTGTCAGCAAGCCTTCCTCCGCTCTGTCTACAAAACACAGCTGTTTTATACGGTATGATAGGTGGGGATGCTGAAATTGTGCCTCCATAGACATCCCTATTCTACACAGGACATTATTCAGCATGTATATGTGCAGGACACGGATTTGCTGAGACAAGGAGATTTAAAGCCAGTAGCTTCACCTAGGCAAAAGTAAAGGAAGACTGACCCTCAGGATAGATGGTCAATATCAGATTGGTGGAGGTCTGACTCCTGCTGTGGTGCTTGTGGGAGCTGCATGCTGTCTACATTGTAGCGTCCGTGCAGTGTAAACTGAATGGAGAGGATGTACCGTAATTGCATATTAGCACTAAGGGTTAGTTCAGAGTTTTTGGCACTGATTTTGTAGCGTTTCTGGCTCCGTTTTTGTCACCACAAAATGCAGTACAATCTAAAAGCAGCATGTTATAGAGAAGCTGAGCAGATTGATATTTAGTTATGTGGGAAAAGATTCTGTAAATCTTGTAATTTATATCTTTTGCTGTTTCCACCTCCTGTGAACAGCTATTGGTACAGAAGGGAGGTGTTATCAGTGATTGATAGCATTGTGCATATAGAGAGCGGTCAGTCACTGATAACGCCCCCCCCCCCCCCCTCCTGTACCGATAGCTGTTCACAGGAGGTGGAAAAAAACTAAGATATAACTATATAAAAGACAGGTTTTACTGAATCCTTTCACAAAAAACTGCTCTGCTTCTGCTCGAAACCATGCTGCTTTCAGGTACTATTGTATTTTATGGTGACAGGTTGTCTTTAATCCAACCATTAATATTCCCAATATTCAAAGAGCATCTGTCAGCAAAAAAAATTAATTGATATATCTGAGCTCATATGAGTAATTACCTATCACATCAAAATTTTCACTGCAAGTAATTTGTGTATGAAGCCACTTATAAATATGGTGCTTCATGAAGATGCTGACCAAAGGTTGTCCATTCTGTATGTTCATGCTTAGACGCCATTGTATTATGCAACCCTTGCAGAACAAGAAGCTGTAATATTGGAGGCCTGCTGGTGATGGGGCACACCTCTGGCAGTCTGACCTGTCACTGCACTGGTGTACAAGGTCTACTTTATATGTTACTGTAGCTCCTAAGTTGTTGGCGGTTGGGGTACACCAAAAGTGTCTTTTTCCATCAGCTGGTGAGGCACATTGCAGACCACTACTTTATAGCTTTGCATGTTAGATTTAAAGGGGTTCTCCAGGCTCTCCTATATTGTTGGCCTATCCTCAGGATAGGTCATTTAATATTAGATCGGCCGGAGTCCGGCCCCCCCCCCCACCGCACTGCCATCTCCCTTCTCTCTTCCTGTTCACTGATGCTGTCTGTCTATGCACCGTCTCCTCATACAGCTGATCGGCGGTGCCAGGTGTCGGACCCCCTCCAAACTGATATTGATGACCTATCCTGAAGATAGGTCATCAATATAGTAGAGCCCGGAAAACCCCTTTAAATTCAGCATATGGTACAACCCAAAACAGTGCATGTATTTGCCCATTGTAGCCTTAGTTTCTCATTAAGTGACTGATGCTCTTATGGGGGCAGCCACGAGGAGACGTTACACTGTATGGGCGGGCAGCCACGAGGAGACGTTACACTGTATGGGCGGGCAGCCACGAGGAGACGTTACACTGTATGGGCGGGCAGCCACGAGGAGACGTTACACTGTATGGGCGGGCAGCCACGAGGAGACGTTACACTGTATGGGCGGGCAGCCACGAGGAGACGTTACACTGTATGGGCGGGCAGCCACGAGGAGACGTTACACTGTATGGGCGGGCAGCCACGAGGAGACGTTACACTGTATGGGCGGGCAGCCACGAGGCGACGTTACACTGTATGGGCGGGCAGCCACGAGGCGACGTTACACTGTATGGGCGGGCAGCCACGAGGAGACGTTACACTGTATGGGCGGGCAGCCACGAGGAGACGTTACACTGTATGGGCGGGCAGCCACGAGGAGACGTTACACTGTATGGGCGGGCAGCCACGAGGAGACGTTACACTGTATGGGCGGGCAGCCACGAGGAGACGTTACACTGTATGGGCGGGCAGCCACGAGGCGACGTTACACTGTATGGGCGGGCAGCCACGAGGAGACGTTACACTGTATGGGCGGGCAGCGGGGCACAAGAGTCACTATACTGCATGGGGTAACCAGGAGACATTATACTATATGGGACAACAATTTGTAACCCCTCCACCATCAGTATAATTGTCTTGTGGCCCCCACACAGTAATGTCGTCTTGTTGCTCCTGTATGGATGCCATCACCATGTGCAGTACAGCTTGCAGGCAGGGCCAGGGCTGCAGAAGACAGACAGTACAACCTTTATTTCTGACACCTGGGCCATTGGGGTCTCACTCCTCTTCCCCCGCCTTGGCCTGGACACGGATTGCTGACTGACTTTGCTCGCATCGCTCCTGTGCTCGGCCAGTGGGCGGAGACTTGAATATGGGAGCGAGGAGGAGCCGGGGGCGGCCGCTGCAGGAAGGAATGTGTACTGTACGCATATGCACGATGTAGGGGCGATCAGCACGCATATGACCGCTCCTATGACGTCACCAAATACCGCGGTTATTTGGAAACGGGGATATCGCCGTTTATTAATACCGCGGTATATCGTGGACACCGGTTTACCGCTCAACCCTAGTTGTCCCTCAAATATTGTTCATAGTTAAAGGGGCTGTCCAACTTGTCCAGGTTCTAGATCAAGGATCAGCAACCTCCGGCACTCCAGCAACTCCCAGCATGCAAACCTGCTCGGCTGTTCTTCTAACTCCCACAGAAGTGAATGAAGCATTCTGGGAGTTGTAGTTTCTGAACAGCTGGAGTCCTGGAGGTTGCTAATCCCTGTTCTAGATACAGATGCCCCACCCTCACAACAGGTCATCAATATCATAAGGGTGGGGGTTCGACACCCAACAAGTGAATGAGTGCTGAGTTGCAGTAACCCGGCCCCGAATTACATCACAGTGAACAGAGCTTTACATTTCTGGCTCCATACACTGTTAGGGCCTCCTGACATCGGCCTCACAAAACTCATTGCGCATGCGCCAGCTGCACAAACATTACGTCGGCGCTGAGCAGTGAATAAATTAGCAGTGGAGCGGTGCTGGGCTCCGAAGTAATGGGAGCTGCTGGGCTCTAACTGCCGGAGGGACGACCCCTTGGGCTCCTTATTGAGGTTATTTACAGATTAATAAAACTGACTTTATAGACCAAATAAGACACAGGGCAGTAATACTAGTATATATTGTATATTGTGGAGACTGATGTGGTGATGTTATTAGCTCAGTAATTAAAATCCAGTTGACAGTGTCCCTTCTAAGCAGAATACCTCCAGTTTAACAGGATATTAAGGTGGCATAATGTTAAAAATGAGGTTGGAGAGGACTAAAATAACAAACGGTGATGACTCGCTGTACCGATCCTCTGGTGCTTACTGTTCACCATTTCCTGCGGTGACCCGCCTCAGCCAGCCAAGTCGTTTCTGGTGTGCCAAGACCGAGCACAGGAATTGGGGAGGAGTGAGAACCATTCAGCAGCGGAGGATCAGTAAGGTTAACTACGAACTGTTGGTTAACCTTTTCCAACCACATTTTTATTTAAAATGCCACTAGAATACCCTTTAAAAAAAATTACCACTGAAAAAGCGAGCTTCTGCATGTTTACTAAGTGAATGTGGTAGGTTCAGATTATGGAAATCTTTCATTGCCTTCCTAATGAGATGGCACAGCTGGCATGCAGATGCTCAACACACAGATGACTGCATCCTCTCAGATAAACAAGGTTTTCCCATGATGCAGCCTTACTGTAGAACATACGACTAATTTACCAGCTTTTTCCCTCAAATCTGTTACTTACACTGTGTGAGAATAAAATTGTAGCTTTTCAGTTCTGTTCCATCATTAAAGTGCAATAAGTACATTTGGTATTGTGTGTGACTACAGCAGTATAAAAATGACCACCTTCACCATCCCTCTGTGAGTTGTCATTGATCATCTTTTTGGTGCCTCTCAATACAGTGTTATGCCACTTAGATTTTAGATAAAAATCACTTCCTTGTATGGAGGGCAGAGGGGTCAGAATTTAGCTTTGCTGGTCCCCTATTGAAGAATGGGGGGGACCTGTGATGTATTGAAATACATTAGAAAGCACATTAAAATACATTAATATCTGTGCCTTGTCCTCTGCCCTTCTTCTGAATGTTGGTCTGGTTGTAATGTTACTGGGTGGATCATGTCTTTTTAACACAAGGTTAAGTAATTTGAAATGTCTCTTGTTTTATAGGCCACAATGACCAACGAAGAACCACTCCCAAAAAAGGTTAGCCCAAATTTTTTTACATTTTCACTCCAAGTAATTTTTCTTGTCATTTTGCTTTTTTTTTTTTTGTTGTTTTGTAATTAAACTTTACATTTGGCTTTGCAGGTTCGGCTCAGTGAAGCAGATTTCAAAGTCTTGCCAAGGGAAGAACTCCTTCAAAGGTATGAAATATAAAAAACAAGGTTTTGTATATACAGTTTAACTGTTAGATACTATTAAACTTGCATATTTCCACGCACATTTTTATTTTGTGAAATATTTTGTTGTGCTGTACTCCTTTAGTAAGGCCATACGTGTAAAATTCTTTAATGGGATTCTGTGATTACTCTGTACAGTAATACAGAGTGTGACTGTCAGCACTCAAAGCTGCACTGAAATACACAGTCTGGAGAGCTGTGCTGCACTGCAGTCCTGACACTTTATTTCAATGGAGCTCTGAGCTATGACAGCAGGAGAATGGGGGGGCAGTAGGAAATGAAAAATAGATATCTGACTCCATTTCTGCAATACTACTCGTGTATTACTGTAGATAATGGACCAAAATCGTGGTCACAGATTCCCTTTAATCTTAAATTCTAGTACCCTTGACAGTTGAGGTCTAGTAACGTGATGGGTTATTTGTTGATTATAGAGTTTAATACTTGTGCCTTGTCTTATTTTATTAATCGGACTGAACATGGTAACAAAATAAGTAGACCACTTTGCTTGTGGTTTAGGATTCATGCACATTGCCATTTTGTGGTCCGGAGATCTTTTAAAGGGTTTGTCTCATCTCAGTGGGGACATATTGCTAGGATATGCCCCCATTGTTTGATGGGTTCAGGTACCTGGAACTGGCACTTAGCTCCTAAACGGAGCCCCGCAAAGTGGTGGCTGAAGGATTCTGGTCCGTCTACCACCAAGCGCTCTCCCCATAAAAGTGAATGGGCGCACACCACGCATGACCGTCCACTACTTTGGGCTCGGGTATTTTCGGCGGTCCAGTAGAAATGAATGGAGGGCGGCTGCCCATGCGCATTGCGCCCTCCACCACTTTAGGGGCTCCGTTCGTGATGTAGGTGCGGGTCCCACAGCTGGTGATATTCCCCCATTGTCTGACATGAGACAACCCCTTTAAAATACAAATACTGGCTGTGTGCAACCAGCACTTTCCCCAGTCTCCATTATAGAAAGGGGATCTGTGGATGACGCACTGTTATGGGGGGATCTGTGGATGACGCACTGTTATGGGGGGGATCTGTGGATGACGCACTGTTATGGGGGGGATCTGTGGATGACGCACTGTTATGGGGGGGATCTGTGGATGACGCACTGTTATGGGGGGGATCTGTGGATGACGCACTGTTATGGGGGGGATCTGTGGATGACGCACTGTTATGGGGGGGATCTGTGGATGACGCACTGTTATGGGGGGGATCTGTGGATGACGCACTGTTATGGGGGGGGATCTGTGGATGACGCACTGTTATGGGGGGGATCTGTGGATGACGCACTGTTATGGGGGGGATCTGTGGATGACGCACTGTTATGGGGGGGATCTGTGGATGACGCACTGTTATGGGGGGGATCTGTGGATGACGCACTGTTATGGGGGGGGATCTGTGGATGACGCACTGTTATGGGGGGGGATCTGTGGATGACGCACTGTTATGGGGGGGATCTGTGGATGACGCACTGTTATGGGGGGGATCTGTGGATGACGCACTGTTATGGGGGGGATCTGTGGATGACGCACTGTTATGGGGGGGATCTGTGGATGACGCACTGTTATGGGGGGGATCTGTGGATGACGCACTGTTATGGGGGGGATCTGTGGATGACGCACTGTTATGGGGGGGATCTGTGGATGACGCACTGTTATGGGGGGGATCTGTGGATGACGCACTGTTATGGGGGGGATCTGTGGATGACGCACTGTTATGGGGGGGGGGTCTGTGGATGACGCACTGTTATATATGTGCCATCCACAGACCACCCACCCCATAACTGTGCCATCCACAGATGTTCCCCATAAAACTGTTATCCACAGATTCCCCCCCCCGCCACTCCAGTGCTGCAGTATACAAATATAAAATGTCTCATTCAATTAAAAGTGATTAAACATGCCCCTCACTCCTAATATTACCGTACATCCTAACAGCTTCTGTACAATGCAGGCAGGCCGGACGGCCGTCGCGTCACTCACTGACGTCACTTGCCTGCGCCGCCTGCTTCATTCATAAAGTAGGCGGCGCAGGCACGTGACATCAGGGAGTTACGCTGCCGCCCGCCCGGCCTGCCTGCATTCTATAGAAGCTGTTAGGATGTACGGTAATATTTAAAGTGGGGGGGCATGTTTAATCACTTTTAATTGAATAAGACATTTTATATTTGTATAGTGCAGCACTGGAGCGGCGGGGCTATAGTACAGTGACTGCACCGCCCCGCCACAATTGCTGGCCCCCAGCTCCTCCTCCCAGTCCCTCCCCGCTCTCACATGCATCGCAGCCTGCGATGTAAAACTGTCAGCATTCGCCCCATAAGACGCAGGGGCATTTTCCCCCCATTTTGGGGGGGCAGTGCGTCTTATGGGGCGAAAAATACGGTAAATCGGTCGCAAATTCAAAATACAGTCGTGTGCATGAGGCCATAGTGGCAAGCTATCATTTATGCCAAAGGAAGCATGAATGTTAATGCCTTTTGGTAAAACGTATTTTTTTTAATTTATTTATTTTAGATGGAAGCAATATGAAGCTTATGTTCAAGCTCTTGAGAACAAGTACACTGATCTGAATTGTAAGTCTGTCATTCAAAAGTATTGAGATTCACTTTTCTCTTCCTGTTTTTCATGAATATTATCATTCATTTGGTTTGAAAGTGCATTTTTTCCAATAGAACTGAAAACGCAACTTTTATTTTGTTGTGTATATACGGAAATATGTTTGCTTTTAAAACTTGTATTTTGTAATTGTTACAATACTTGCCTGTGTTAGGTGCTAATAAATTATATATTTTATATAATATTTATTATGCGTGTGTCAGCATTAACACCTGTTAAAGAGGACTTGTCACCACAAAATGCAGTGCAATCTGAAAGCAGCATGTTATAGAGCAGGAGGAGCTGAGCAGATTTATATATAGATTTGTGAGAAAAGATTCAGTAAACCTGTAATTTATACTTTCATATCTTTGGTTATTTTCACATCCTGTGAAGAGCTATTGGTACAGGAGGGGAGGTGTTATCAGTGACTGGTGGCTATCTCTCTATGTAGACTTATACACACACTGCAATCAATCACTGATAACCCCTCCCTTCTCTACCAATGCCATGCACAGTAGATAAAAAAGCTGAGATATAAATGTATAAGGCTGGATTGACATCACGTTTTTCAGACTCAGACTGATGCCGTACAGTGGCATCTGTTCACCATTGAGTTCCATTGTAAAGTTGTTATATCAATCTGCTCAACTTTTCCTGCTCTAAAATATGGTGCTTTCAGATTGTATAGCATTTTCTGGTGACAGGTCCTCTAACACTTTGGGGAAGATTTATGATCTCATGCCCTCGAACGTAAGGGCTCCGTGCCCATGCGGCGGACCGCAAATGGCGGTTCCACAATACACTGGTCACCAGCCGTGTGCATTCCGCATCACAGATGCGGACCCATTCACTTGAATAGGTCCACAAATCCTGATCACCGCATCTCCGAACTCCAAGGAAGCACTACGGAGTGCTTCCACAGTGTTTCTGGCCGTGCCTCCGCACCGCATAAAAGTATTGCACGCACTACTTTTTTGTGGTGCGGATTGCGGACCCCTTCCAAGTGAAGGGATCCGCATGTGGCTGCCCCATGGTCGGTACCCATGCATTGCATACCACAATTTGTGGTCCGCAGCACAGGCACGGAGCCCTTACGTTCGTGGGCATGAGCCCTTAGGCAGAAAAGTGTTTGAATGCTACTTGCAACAAGTTCTGTGCTGACCTTGCCTTTCTCTGAAAAGGTGCGTCGGGAGTGGGCGGGACCAGTGGTTCCGCTTATTTATCTTCATATGAGCAATAGATTTCATTCTGGCACATGGACCGCTGCGGGTGCGCATAATTTATGATGAGGCCGCATTGCTATAAATTACTTGTATCCTCCAGCACTGCAGGATATTTAAAAAAAACAAGCGTAAAATGTCATCTCCCCCTTGTTCCTGTTCAAAATGTTGCTGTTTGAATTGGATGCAGAACCTGCATATGTTTTTTCCTAGGAAAGTAGGTGTGTCCTTCAAAGAGTTATCTAGGAAATTATAATGATTACCTATCCTACGGCTCCCCAGGATAGGTCACCATTATCACATCAGCGTGGTCCAGGCATCCCTGCCGGTCAGCTTTTTTAGAGAGCCACTGCTCTCACCAGAGCTCAGGTGAGTGATGCCTGCTCCTGGCAGATTTCCAAGGACAGGGCCATACATCATATAGTGGCTGTGCTTGGTATTGAGGCTCAGCCCCATTGACTTAAATAGGGGTGAGCTGCAACTAGGCCATGTGACTGATGTACAGTGATGTCATTGGCTTAGAAAGAGGCTATGGTGCTCAAGGCCTCTTCTAACAGCTGGGTAGGGGTTTTGGGTGGGGGGGAAATGCCCCTGCGTCTTATGGGCCGAATGCTTCCATTTTACATCACAGTCTGCGATGTATGAGCTGGGAGAGAGGGGGGGCTGGAGTCCGGAACTTGCGGCGGGCCCGGTGCAGTCACTGTACTCTTACACCGGGCCCCACAGCTCACCGAAGTATTTCTAGACGGTAATCCTTAACCTGTTAAGTTTAACTAACGCTGCGCTCTCCTCTGTATCCGTACAGCACTTACTAACAAGCTTCCATAGCAGGCAGAGCGGACGGCAGCAGTAACGTCACTCACTGACGTCGCGCACCTGCTCCTCCCACTTTATGAATGGAGCAGGCGCGCAACGTCAGTGAGTGAGGCAACGCTGCCAGCCGCTCTGCCTGCTATGGAAGCTGGTTAGTAAGTGCTGTACTGATACAGGGGAGAGCGCACGCAGCTTTAGTTAAACTTATTAACCATCCACAGATCTCCCCCCCCCCCCCATGGCAGTGCCATCCACAGATCCCCCCCCCCCCCCCCATGGCAGTGCCATCCACAGAATCCCCCCCCCCAACATGGCAGTGCCATCCACAGATCCCCCCCCCCCCTCCCACATGGCAGTGCCATCCACAGATCCCCCCCCTCCCACATGGCAGTGCCATCCACAGATCCCCCCCCCCCCCCCCCCACATGGCAGTGCCATCCACAGATTCCCCCGTCCCCCACATGGCAGTGCCATCCACAGATTCCCCCGTCCCCCACATGGCAGTGCCATCCACAGATTCCCCCGTCCCCCACATGGCAGTGCCATCCACAGGTCCGTCCGTCCCCCACATGGCAGTGCCAATGCACACCTTTTGGTTAAAAAACTTTTTTTTTCTTATTTTCCTCCTCAAAAACCTAGGTGCGTCTTATAGGGTGAAAAATACGGTACTTATATAGCGCTACTATATTCCGCAATGCTTTGCAGACATTAGCATCCAACTGTCCCCAATGGGGCTCACAATCTAAGGTCCCTATCAGTATGTCTTTGGAGTGTGGGAGGAAATCGGAAAACCCGGAGGACGCAAACATGGAGAGAACATACAAACCCCATGCAGATGTTGTCCTTGGTCAGATTCACCCAGGACCCCAGCGTGCCTTCTATGTATACCGTTGTATCAAAATGTTAACATGGTCTGCATTAAGCTTTCCTTTCTGGCATTGTGTGGAATTCATGGTGTTATGCTGGATCTGTCATATGTCAGACAGGAGTGTATCAGGGAGCATAGGAGAACATGAGCACCTCGTGTAAGTGTTTTTTTTATTTAATCCTAATGATTTCTAAATCCTACAATGTGCTGTAGCAATATAAGGTACTTGAGAATATACTGTGAGATCAGTTTTGAAGTTTGTGCAGCCCTGCACACTTGTACTGTACATGCTTCCCAACTCTGCTTAGAGCTTTGGTCCTAACATGGCTGCTGGTGGAGGTGCAAGTGACCAATCTGTCTTGTACCTCTTTATAGTTTCTGTGGGTTACTATTTTACCCTATTGGGGTGGCGATACCACCTTGTTGAACTAGAGTTGTTTCGGGTATTGAATTTTCGATACCCAATCGATACTTTTGTTGGGATTTGCCTTTTAACGATACTAGGCTGTGCTACTGCACAGCTCAGTATCAGAGAACATGGATGGCGCTGCTCTCAGCACAGCCATGTTCCCTCAGCAGCACGGGGAGAAGGAAGGAGTCTCTCCCTCCCCTCCCCCCTGTGCCGCTGCTGCCTCCAATGGACACGAAGAGGAGGGGTGGGCGCACTGCGCCACCAATGATAACTAACATTTAATACATTACAAATACAGGCGGCAAAAAATAAATATATTACATATCGCCACGTCTGAAAAGTCCAAACTATTAAAATCTTTTACGGGTAGCACGGTGGCTCATTGGTTAGCACTGGGGTCCTAGATTCGAATCTGACCAAGGACAACATCTGCATGGAGTTTGTATGTTCTCCATGTTTGCGTGGGTTTCCTCCGGGTTCTCCGGTTTCCTACCAGACTCCAAGGACATACTGATGGGGACCTTAGATTGTGAGCCCTATTGGGGACAGGGTGAGGCTAATGTCTGTAAAGCGCTGCAGAATATGTCAGTGCTATATAAGTGCATAAAATAAATAAATAAATAAAAAAGTGGTGAATGGTGTAACGTAACCACGCGATTCGCCATTTCTTTTTAGTCACCTTGTTCCCCCTCCCCCCCAAAAACAATAGGATAGGACTGTTCGATTATGGGCCGGACGTTCCATAAAATGCGTAATGCACACAGATTTTTTTTGGGCGTTTTTATTTTTTTGCATGGTATCTAGTATCGCAATACTTTTTATGGTATCGAAACCGAATCAAAGTTTTGGTATCAAAACTAGGGATCGACCGATTATCGGTTTGGCCGATATTATCGGCCGATATTGAGGATTTTGAACGTTATCGGTATCGGCATCTATTTTGCCGATATTCCGATAACGTATTGGGAACACAGAACGCGCTGCTCTCAGCGCGTTCTGTGTTCCCTCCGCAGCACAGGGGAGAAGGAAGCAGTGTCTCCTCCCCCTGTGCTGCTCCCGCCAATGAGAGGAGAGAACATAAGAGGAGGGGAGGGGCTGTGGCCAGCGCTCCACCAATGAAGATAAGCCTTTCATTTATTCATATACAGGAGGCGGGAGCTGGCTGCAGAATCACATAGCCGGCTCCCGACCTCTATGAACTGTAGCTGTGATCTGCGGTAGTTAACTCCTCAGGTGCCGCGGATCGCAGGTACCGCTCATAGAGGTCGGGAGCCGGCTATGTGATTCTGCAGCCAGCTCCCGCCTCCTGTATATGATTGAGAGACTTATCTTCATTGGTGGCGCAGTGCGCCCCCCATCCCAATAGTAAAAACATTGGTGGCGCAGTGCGCCCCCCCCCCCACCCAGTATTACTCATTGGTGGCAGTGGCCACAGGGTCCCCTCTCCCCTGCTCCTCCGATCGGAGCCCCAGCAGTGTAAGCCTGGGGCTCCGATCGGTTACCATGGCAGCCAGGACGCTATTGAAGCCCTGGCTGCCATGATAAGCTCCATGCTGCTGTGTGCACTATGCACAGAGCAGCAGGGACAGTGTTAGCTCCTATTCACCCTGATAGAGATCTATCAGGGGAAATAGGACAAGGGTTCTAGTCCCTAAGGGGGCTAAAAGTTAGTAAAAAAAAAACAACACAAAAATATTAAGTATAAATGAAAAAGATTTAAAAAAACAAAAATAAATACACATTAACAATAAACAAAAAAAATACACATTAACAATAAACATTAAATTTCAGCAGATTTGTGTAGGAATTTTTTTTTTCTCAAAAATGAAAATTCCCAGAATATCGGTATAAATTATCGGCTATCGGCCTGAAAGTTCACAAATTATCGGTATCGGCCCTAAAAAATCAATATCGGTCGATCCCTAATCAAAACAACCCTAAATGTGACAGCATTGCCATGTTTTATATTTATGCATGCTATTATATCTACCAGAATTTGCACCCATGATGGTGTGTCATGGTAGGTGATTTACCATGCACTGTGCCTTTTAAACTGGCGTGAGGGAATGTGGGTTGTTGTGGATGAGACACCGTAGCAGTAGAGGCCTGTAAGGAGTATTGTGTAAGAGACTGAGTGCGTATAAACAATAAAGTTTCCTTTTTACATTGCCCCTATCCTGTCCATACCAGATCTTTATCCTACAATTTGCGGACTGTTTTTCTAGCGATGCCCAATACCCTACAGTAATAGCAATTATTACTAGAGAGGAATCCAATATATCTTCCTTTTTATACATCTATGAAATTGACTTCTCACAGACCTGTTCACTCACTGTCGCCAAGAAACCTTAATTTGCAAACCAGGGTAAGTAGGGCTCCTGCATAGGGCTTAATGGCACAGGAGCAGCACTGAAATTGGTGTAGGGTATTTTTTAATTATACAGTACAGACCAAAAGTTTGGACACACCTTCTCATTCAAAGAGTTTTCTTTATTTTCATGACTATGAAGGCATGAAAACTATGAATTAACACATGTGGAATTATATACATAACAAACAAGTGTGAAACAACTGAAAATATGTCATATTCTAGGTTCTTCAAAGTAGCCACCTTTTGCTTTGATTACTGCTTTGCACACTCTTGGCATTCTCTTGATGAGCTTCAAGAGGTAGTCCCCTGAAATGGTCTTCCAACGGTCTTGAAGGAGTTCCCAGAGATGCTTAGCACTTGTTGGCCCTTTTGCCTTCACTCTGCGGTCCAGCTCACCCCAAACCATCTCGATTGGGTTCAGGTCTAGTGACTGTGGAGGCCAGGTCATCTGGCGCAGCAACCCATCACTCTCTTTCATGGTCAAATAGCCCTTACTTTCAAAGTTTTCCCAATTTTTCGGGTGACTGCCTGACCTTCATTTCTTAAAGTAATGATGGCCACTTGTTTTTCTTTACTTAGCTGCTTTTTTCTTGCCATAATACAAATTCTAACAGTCTATTCAGTAGGACTATCAGCTGTGTATCCACCTGACTTCTCCTCAACGCAACTGATGGTCCCAACCCCATTTATAAGACAAGAAATCCCACTTATTAAACCTGACAGGGCACACCTGTGAAGTGAAAACCATTTCAGGGGACTACCTCTTGAAGCTCATCAAGAGAATGCCAAGAGTGTGCAAAGCAGTAATCAAAGCAAAAGGTGGCTACTTTGAAGAACCTAGAATATGACATATTTTCAGTTGTTTCACACTTGTTTGTTATGTATATAATTCCACATGTGTTAATTCATAGTTTTGATGCCTTCAGTGTGAATCTACAATTTTCATAGTCATGAAAATAAAGAAAACTCTTTGAATGAGAAGGTGTGTCCAAACTTTTGGTCTGTACTATATATATATATATATTTTTTATG
Source organism: Bufo bufo (assembly GCF_905171765.1). Classification (NCBI taxonomy): domain Eukaryota; kingdom Metazoa; phylum Chordata; class Amphibia; order Anura; family Bufonidae; genus Bufo; species Bufo bufo. Next base: position 464,343,632 of record NC_053392.1, on the reverse strand, counting down.
CAAGTAATATATCGTGCTAAAAGCTAGGAAAAATTGGCATCATCGTAATCGTCTGACCCACATATTACAGCGCACATTGAATGCCATAAAAGTAAATCTCACAAAATAATGTTGAAATTGCTTTTTTTTTTTTTTTTTTTTATATAAATCTTCATCCCTAAAAATAAAATAACTTATTTAATATTTTATATGTACCTCAAAATTATTTAAATAAAAGACTTGTTCCGCCAAAAAAATTAAAGGTCTTATACAGCTAAATTAAAGAAAAAATTGTTATGAGTTGTGCAGGCAATATATATTGATGACCAATACTTAGGACAAGACCTCAATATATGATCAGTGTGGGTCTGCTACCCCCAAAGATCAGCTGTTTAGAGGAGGCGGCGCTCCATGCAAGCTCTGCTTCCTTTCCATTACACTGCCCGTCATCTTGGAAGTCTCAGCGGAACAGTGTAATTACAAGTACTCAGTCCATTCACTTGAATGAAGCAAGTACTTGTAATTACATTGCACCACCGCTGCAAGGGAGACAGCGCGCATTGTAGTAAAGAGGAAGCAGAGCTTGCATGGAGCGCTGCCTCCTATTCAAACAGCTGATCGGCGGGGGTGCTGGGTGTCAGAGCCCCGTCTATCAGATATTGAATAGCTATCCTGAGAATAGGTCATCAATAAATACTGCCTGCACAACCCCTTTAAGGCTAAAATTAGGTGACGAAGGGGTTAAAATGCACTTAATTCACCTAAGGCCTCTTTCACACTTGCGTTGTCCGGATTCGTCGTGCACTCCATTTGCCGGAGGTGCCCGCCGGATCCGTAACAATGCAAGTGAATTGAAAGCATTTGAAGACGGATCCGTCTTCAAAATGCGTTCAGTGTTACTATGGCAGCCAGGATGCTATTAAAGTCCTGGTTGCAATAGTAGTAGTGGGAAGCGGGGGAGCAGTATACTTACCGTCCGTGCGGCTCCCGGGGCACTCCAGAATGACGTCAGAGCGCCCCATGCGCATGGATGACGTGATCCATGCGACACGTCATCCATGCACGTGGGGCGCCCTGACGTCACTCTGAAGCGCCCCGGGAGCCGCATGGACGGTAAGTATACTGCTCCCCCGCTCCCCACTACACTTTACCATGGCAAACAGGACTTTAGCATCCTGGAAGCCATGGTAACCATTCAGAAAAAGCTAAACGCCGGGTCCAGTAATGCGCCGAAACGACGTTTAGCTTAAGGCCGGTTCCGGATTAATGCCTTTCAATGGGCATTAATTCCGGATCCGGCCTTGCGGCAAGTGTTCAGGATTTTTGGCCGTAGCAAAAAGCACAGCATGCTGCGGTATTTTCTCCGGCCAAAAAACGTTCCGTTTTGGAACTGAAGGCATCCTGATGCATCCTGAATGGATTTCTCTCCATTCAGAATGCATTGGGATAATCCTGATCAGGATTCTTCCGGCATAGAGCCCCGACGATGGAACTCTATGCCGGAACCCAACAACGCAAGTGTGAAAGAGCCCTTAGTTGTGCTCATACTATATTTACTTCAGGCATAAATTCAAAATGTATAATAAAAAAATGAAATTTTTGGGAGAGTTTTTCTAATTTTAATGTGAATGTTGGGATGTACAGTTAAACTGGTGTCCGCATGATTCCTTCTCTGCCATCCTATATTGGGAATCCATGCATATCACTTCAGGCCAAAAATCTCCTTATCTTCTGTAGTGTCCCGTGCCATGGCATTGTTACGGGGTAGAGCTCTACAGAGGCAGATATTACGGCTGATTCCTTGAGAAAAATTTATTAGTAAGTGCCATTTACAGCACAATTAAAGGGGTTTTCCAACCCCTAAAATCCCCCCAAATTCCATTATACTTACCTGATTCCCAGCACCCTCGTTGATCCAGATCCCTGCATGGCCGCAATGCTAGGGAGACTCCCCGTTTCGGCCTGCTGTTGGCTGACTCTGGCAGATGCAGCGGTGGCAGTGCAGGGATCCAGAGCGACACGGGTGCAGGTTAGTATATTGTATATGAGGGGCTCGGGCATGGGGGGGGGGGGGGGGGCATTATAGGGATTGGATAACCCTTTTAAAAATGATCTTGGCCCTGTACTTTCAGTAAACTCTTTATTTCATAGGGACATATCAGAAGTTTAGATCGGTGGAGATCTGAGACCCCCACTGATCTCAAGAATGAGGGGAGAGACGTGCATTCTCTCTCCTCTCTGCTGGACAGGAAGCAAGATGGATTCAATAGAATGTCTATGGGCCCATCTTATGCAGCGAGGAGAGAGCAGGTTCTAGAGATCGGTGGGGGTCTCTGCACTCAGACCGCCACCTATCTAAATTTTTGTTATGTCCCTATGACATCAAAAGCTTACTGAAAGTACAGTGCCACTTTAAAGTAGCTAACCCACTTTAAAGCGTTAATCCTGAGAGTGTCATTTATGGCAGGCATGCTCAACCTGCGGCTGTTGAAAAACTACAACTTCCATCATTCCCTTAAAGTATACAACGATCATCCTACAGAAGGGCATTGTGGAGTTGTAGTTTTACAACAGCTGGAGGGCCACAGGTTGAGCATCCCTGATTTATGGCATATTCACATTCCCAAGGACAGTGAATTAATTGGTGGTTTCACAGAGCAGGAACTTGTAACTTGTGGGGTCCCAGTAGTAAATTTAACTCCCCTCATCCACTTGTTCGCACTGCCCGGCTTCTCTTCTTTCTTCTTCTTTGATGGGCTGGGAGACAACGACCTTTGGTGATGTCACTGCGCACATCACATGATCCATCACTATGGTGATGAGCGCAGTGACGTCACCACAGGTCCTTTTCCTCCTGGGCATCAAAGAAGAAGACTGAAGAGAAGTCGGGCAGCGCGAACAAGTGGGTGAGGAGTTAAATCTTATTTTTTTTAACCCCTCCATCCCCATTTTGCTAAACATTCTGTATTAAGAATGCTATTATTTTCCCTTATAACCATGTTATAAGCGAAAATAATAAAATCTACACAACACCTAACCCAAACCTGAACTTCTGTGAAGAAGTCCAGGTTTGGGTCTGGGCACCAAACATGACGATTTTTCTCACGCGCGTGCAAAACGCATTAAAACCCTTTGCACTGGCGCGGAAAAATCACACTTTTTCCTGCGATGCACCCGCATCCTATCCGGCCCTCACACGCGACACTTGTGTGAAAGAAGCCTTACTGCAGACTGCTAGCAATTCATTCAGAACTTCTAGTAGAAATAATAAAGGAATGGTACATCATAGTCATAAGAATAGATGTTTCAGAATTATTACATGGGAATGTATGTACTGTAGCTCATAAAACAGACATGTCAGGAATGGTGACAGTGAAAGACTTTTTTCTAAAACTAACACATTCATCTGTGGTCACCTCCAGCAGATGCCTTTTTTTTTTTTTTTTCTGACGGTAAATTATCATAAATATATTATGAATTAGGTGCATGTCCATAGCTCCCAAAATATAGGTGGTCAGCCGATTTACCAGTGTGCCTTCCAAGGCTGCATCATCTCTTCTGAATCTTGGCTATGTGCTTGATTATATGGACCTGTGTATGATGGAGGTGACTGAAACACCTGTATTCAATAATTACACGGGGCACCTATGGTCATATATAGAGTAACAGAACACTGATCCTTCTTGGAGTAGGCCTAGTTTACATTTAGATTCTGCGTAGACAGTGTACAATAAAGTACAGTACGCTGAGCTTACAATGCTATACTTGGTGCATGCTGTATTTTGAATAGTTGTTTTTGTTTTAAATGGGTTGTGCCAAGTTTAACTTATCCCCTATCCACAGGATAGGAGAAAAGAAGGCTGATTGCTGTGGGTCCAACCACTGGGACCCCCACTGCTCTATTTATTCTCTATGGGCACCGGAGATAGTCAAGCTTTGTACTTGGCTATCTTCAGAACTCCCATAGAAATAGATGGAGCAGCTGTGCGCATGACCGACTGTCCATTCTGTTCATTTCAGGGGGCTTTCATGGGGTCCTCATTCCTCTGATCGATGGGGTCCCTGGAATACCCCTTTAATCTTGCAACAGGTTACCAAACAAAAGTACATTTTTATTGTTCCAGTGGGTCAGGTATTTTAGCTTTTGCCATTTTTTTTTTAATGTTGCAAACAGCAGTCTCATGTTTTTGGAAATTCTCTCTGCAGCTAATGATGTAACCGGCCTTCGAGAATCTGAAGAGAAACTAAAACAGCAGCAGCAGGAGTCCGCCAGAAGGGAGAACATATTAGTCATGCGATTGGCCACTAAGGAGCAGGAGATGCAGGAATGCACGGTTAGTTCTCAATGCATTGCCATACAACTCTTTAGTCACTTGAAATATAATTACTGTGATGACATTTTCATGTTAAAGGGGGTTCTTTTAAGATTGTTTTATTTAGGGCTGCAGCTAACGATTATTTGAATAATTGATTAGTTGTCAATAATTTCATAGATTTTAAGCGGGAAAAACGCACAAATGACAAAAATTACTTAAAATTATGTACAAAGGCTATATTAAAATAATTATAGGAGTTACAGAATTATAAAAATTCAATACAAAAAGGGGGACTAATTTTTATTGAGCTGAGGTGCTTATTTACATTTGAATAAAACTAGTCTGTATATCCTAGTAATATCCCTGTAATTTTACCTTACCGGTGCCGTGGTAGTGCGCTTGCGCTGAGGCGCACACCCCTGGAAGTCACGAGGGGTAAGGTATTTTCACAAAGTAAGGATTTTTGTTAGAACACTTGATTGGTGAGCGGAGGGTCAAAGGAGGGTAGGAGTGAAAGTCAGGGGTCAGGGACTTAAAGGGAATCTGTCACCTAGTTTTACCCTATAGAGCTGTGGACATGCATGGATAGATCTCCGCTAACATGTCCACAATATACCTGTCCCATAGCACTGTGTGGTTTGATTTCGTGCATCCAGGAATCTCCTCCTTGCTCGCAAATTCACAGTGCTGTAATCTCGCAATGCGCGAGCTAGTGCATGCGCAGTTCGTTCACTGAGGCTTATGCCAGCAAAGGGAACAAACACTTTGCCGACACTGTGCATGCGCTAGCTCGCGCATCATGAGATTACGGCATTGTAACTTTGTGAGCAAGGAGGAGATTCCTGGATGCAGGTGGTGCTGGGCTCCTTCACAGGGGGTGTGGCTGGGATCCTTAACCATAAATAACCACGCCTTGGGCACCATACTTGGTTAATTTACATATCTATAAAATAATTTTTTAAACTAAAAAAAAACAACACAGAGCTATGGGAGAGGTATATTGCGGACATGCTAGCGGAGATCTATCCCTGTATGTCCGCAGCTCTATAGGGTAAAACTAGGTGACGGATTCCCTTTAACTGCAGCAGTGCAGGATTTACGGGACCCGCAGGCATATCGGCTGACCGCCCGCATAGCAACGAATCGGCCGATTATTCGATAACCGGATTTATTCAACTAATCCCGTTAACGAATTTTATCGATAATGTTGATTAAGCGTTGCAGCCCTAGTTTTATTTAAGAAACAGGACCACTAAGGTCTAAAGCTGGCCATACACATTAGATAGCTGGCAGTTCAGTTGTGTCTCCTGACCTTCCTATAGTTGAGCATGCATATGTTCTGATTGGGGAGAGAGGAGAAAGCCGCTGCCAGACTCCTGTTGAAATCCAACTGCTCGATACTTAACTCCCTTCACTTATATTTGAAATGAGGGGGGGGGGGGGGGAGAGAGAATCTTTGTAGGGTGAAATTCAGGTAAATAAAATGTGATAATTTGTTTTGACAGGCTTCCTATTTAGCTCTGCCACAGACATTGTGCAGTTTGCCATCAGCTGCCTGAGAACCTTCAAAGATCATAGGCTGTCATAATAACTTAATTAATTTGCATCTTAGGTTACAGATGATTTTATCCATCATTCAGAAGATCAGATCAGTGGATATCTGGGAGTGTGGCCTGTTTTTATCAGTTATTGAAACCTACAAGTTCTCACAGTTCCCTCTTGGACATGTCATTTTCAGCCTCCATTTGGGCCGTGTGAGCTCTAAAAAAGAAAAATATTTAGTTCAAATAGAAATATATTGGCTTTTTTCTTGTGCAGGGGGTTTCTAAACGGAGCTTACCAACTAGTTATTGACACACAATGATATTTCTCAGGTTGCCCTATGGTGGAACCTGAGATCTGTTTCCTCCTTTGCCTGACAATCTGGTAATTGTTTCTCTTGGCTCCTCTTATCCAGAACCAGATTCAGCATCTCAAGCAAGTCCAGCAGCCAAGTGTTGCCCAGCTGAGAACAACTTTGGTTGACCCAGCCATCAACTTGTTTTTCCTCAAAATGAAAGGTGAACTGGAACAGACTAAAGACAAACTGGAACAAGCCCAAAATGAACTGAGTGCCTGGAAATTTACGCCTGATAGGTAAACAAACCAAATACTCCCCAGTCAAGACTTCCCTGACAATCCCACTGCGAGAGTGCTATGGTGGGATGGCCAAGTACTCGTTTTGCACACCAAGACTCAGACTCTGTGAGCCAAAAAAAGCCACTTTCTTACACTGTCCAGCTTGTAATGCTTAATGTAAAACTTATCAGATGAACCTTGTATTTCAGCTTTTTATTTTCCTCCCTTCATTTGCTTCAGAGGCCTGAGAGCATCGGACTATTCCGAAGAAGAGGCCGCATCCGGCAGTGTCCCCATTTTCTAGAACACTTAGACACTTTCAAAAATGGTTCTGATTGAAGAAAATACAGGCAGAAAAACGAGTCTGGCACATTGTGTCAGTGTCCATTTATGGAGGAGAGAACTTAGTTTTGGGGGGGTTTTTTTTTTCTTTTTCCTTTTCTTTTTTTTTTCTTTTGCCATAAATCATGTAATTGAACATGTAAAATTACCGTAAAAGGTGGAATGTTCATTGCTCTTTACATTGAGCCTAATGACTTATAGACATTTTAAGCCCGCATATTCAAGTAAGACTCTGGACTTCATGATTGTTCAATGAACTGCTGAGCCCAATCTGAAACTTGAGGTGATCTTTGTTTTTAAGGGGTTGCCTATTGATAGCTTTTGACACAATATCCTGACACCAGAGTAGTGTTTGCTTTTGAACAACCGGCTACCATTTATTGTGCTTATAGCAAGGCTGGTATTTGTTTAAAGGGCACTTATCTGATGTGTGGTATTCCTACGGGCACAAAATATGGAGTTTTATGCACCTCCATGTGAAATGAGCTTGGCTGAGGAATCATGTCATGCAATGTGACTGTTATTGCAAGGGTTAGCAAATAACTGCAGCAAAGAAGCAAGTCAATTAGATCGGAAATAACATGGCATACATTTCTACAGAAATATTAGGCCTGCTGGTATTACCATCTTGTGCGCTTTTCTTTAGACGTTTTAATACAGTTTTTTTGTATTTTGTGTGATTTTCTGCTTCAGATGCTGCCAAGAAAGACAATTTGCAAAAATGCACTTTAAGTTTGTTTGCCACAAAAGAGTTACATTTAAATATTTTTTTTTTCCCCCCTTGGATTACACAAACTTTTTTTTTTTTCTGGTGCATTGCCAGGAATTTAAGGGATTGTTATGATCTAATCAAATATCTTCTGTGAAGATCTCGGTTACCTGAAATCAGTGTTTTTCCTGTGTTTTTTAGATACATATATATACCAGGTATTTATTTTAGATGTGACGTTTTAGATCGATAAGTAAATGATCAATGTTTCTTAATTACTATGTTTCTTTCCCTTGGTAAACCAGGTAATACTTATTTCAACATCAGAGCACCGTTTCTGGTCCTATTTTCATGCAGATGTGTGTTTTTGGGGGTTGTATTTCCAGTTTTTACAAACAATAATTTACATCGCAACATACCTTTTTATTGGCTACTGAACTTAGTCAACAATGCGATTTCCTGGTGCTCAGCCCAATAAGCTGCTTGCCTCTTATAAAAATAACATACCAGTTCAGCCGAGCTGGATAGTCATGGTTACTGGGGAAGATGTTTGACTGCAAACTATCTTATGTCTTTGGTTAATTTGAAGGGACTGTCCAGCTTTTTGAACCCCCCCCCCCCCCCCCCCCCTTTTAAAAGTCATACCTGCCAGCTTTCTGCCGATCTGCTTTGGTTCCCTGGTTTCCTTCAATAATCTTCCGTTCCTTGTCCTGTACACTTTCATAAAGACTGGATCATGTGTGCTGCTGCATCCAACAACCAGCCTCAGTGATGCGCCTCTTGGGGACATATCACTACTAAGGTTTGTCAGCGGCTGCAGCAGCGAACATGATGACCTAGTTTGTCCGAAAGTTAAAAGGGCAAGGACTAAAAGATCACTGAAGGTACCAGAGCAGGTGAGTGATTTTTTATTTATTTTTTTAAATATATATATATATATATATAGATATATATAGATTTATATTTATTTATTTTTTATTTTATTTTTTTTATTCCCCCCCCCCCCCCCCCCCCCCCAGTACATCAGGCTGGGTAGTAAATGTTGAATGGGTCAGGACTTAATATTTTTTGCTTTGTTGCACTTCTCAATTTTGTCTGCTGTACTTACAGTTAATTGCCTTATGGCAGAATATAGTTAATTGGCAAAAAATATAAGTCTCCGTACAGTGGAGGGGTGTCCAGTACATTACATAGTGAGCCGGGGGGGGATGGTTGTAAATGAAAATATTTGCAGGGTATAGGACAGGGACAGCAACCTTTGGCACTCCAGCTGCTGTGAAACTACAACTCCCAGCATGTACACTTACTTGGTTGTACTTGTAACTCCCATAGAAGTGAAAGGAGGATTCTGGGAGTTGTAGTTTCACAACAGCTGGAGTGCTGAAGGTTGCTGATCCCTGGTATAGGACATGGTTTAAAAATTGAAGAATGAAGTGATATGTAGCATTTTTTGGTTACTTATTGTGTGTCTTTCTTGTGCGTGTCATCCCAGTCGCAGGTTGAACTGAACTTGCAGCATCATAGGGATAAAAAGTCATATGTTATGTGATAATCATGTGGTAAAGATTAGCTGTTACCTCTCCTGTCAAATAAAATGCCGAATCTCTGTCTTGGATCTCTGCATTGTACCATGTCAGTTTTTTTCCTCTTTGAAATATATGAATAAATTGACACCTTGGAAGCAAGGCATTTCCTTAGTGTCGACACTGGTACTGGTAGAGTTGTGCAGGAACTCTCCATTGACGAGCTGCAATAGTGGCTCTAAGTTGTCAGTTTATTCCTGTATTTTCTAAAGGGATAACAGAGACATGGTGCAATACTATGTTTTAACGAATAAGGCTACTTTCACACCAGCGTTTGACGGATCCGTCATGGATCTGCAAAAACGCTTCTGTTACAATAATACAACTGCATGCATCCGCCATGAACAGATCCGGTTGTATTATGTCTTCTATAGCCATGACTGATCCGTCTTGAACACCATTGAAAGTCAATGGGGGACGGATCCGTTTTCTATTGTGTCAGAGAAAACTGATTTGTCCCCATTGACTTGCATTGTGTGCCAGGATGGATCCGTTTGGCTTCGCTTGGTCAGGCAGACAGCAAAATTCTGCAAGCAGCGCTTTGGTGTCAGCCTCCAGAGCAGAATGGTGACTGAACGGAGGCAAACTGATGCATTCTGAGCGGATCCTCTTCCTTTCAGAATGCATTAGGGCAAAACTGATCAGTTTTGGACCGCTTGTGAGAGCCCTGAATGGATCTCAGAAACAGCCAAAAGGCCAGTGTGAAAGTAGCCTAAATCTGCGTGCCTGTTACTACAGGGATTTCTAGTGGCAAGGTAGAGGATAGGGAAAAATTAAAATTGAGATTCCTGAGTGGTTGATAGCTTTTTTTTTTTTAATGGCCAATTAAAAAGATTACACAATTACAAGCATCGAGACTACTTAGGCCTATTCGTTAGGCATTTTGTAAGACCATATCTGAAGATTCACGTATTTATACACCAAAGTACTTAGGAATAAAGCGGATCAATGAGTGGAGGAAACAAACAGTAAATTGTTGTAGCGATTATAGCTAAGGAGTGTGAATGCGATGAACCTAAGAGGTCAGAGGGGCACATTCTTTGAGATGTAGAAGGACATTCCCAGATTCTCTTGTCCTTCTGAGATTTGAAATTCCCTTTTAGTATCAATACTTTCACGTCTGTGCTGTTGTGGTCATGGCTGCAAAAGTGTTTAGGTAAAGGCAGATCTTTCCTTTCTTCTTTGTGTGGCGATGAGAGCTCATTCTTGTTCTAAGCTTTTGACCAGTTTCACCGACACAGAGACCTACAGTAGGACATTTGGGGGGGTCATTTATCAAACTGGTGTGAAGTAGAACTGGCTTAGTGTTCGTAGTGGCGTTCATTTTTGCCAACCGGACAATCTTAATGAGGCATTATTGTTTTTATAATTAAGTTCCGCAGATTTACAGTATAGCATTGCCAGCTAGTCTCCTCAATGCATTCTAGTTGATATTTCCTGTGGATTCACCTCAGGACAGTAACTGGCTGACGGCACAGTACAGCTACTCAGGGTACACAGTTATCTTGCACCTATTGTATGTTAAAAGGAAGTAGGGGATTTGGAGCTCTGTATCATGCAAATTGAGCTCAGAATATGATCTATAAGGGTTATTCCCATTTTGACCCTTAATGGTTCAGAGCAGAATGCTTTTTGTTTCTAACAGCCATTGTAATTGTCCATATTGCTTCCGTTGACTGGATTCATTTTTCCATCACATTATACACCGCTCGTTGTCATGGTTACGACCACCCTGCAATCCAGCAGCGATGGTCATGCTTGCACACTATAGAACAATTGCTTGGCTAATTGCGCTCCAAAACACAAGAGAGGCTTGTGCTTTTTCCTATAGTGTGCAAGCACAGCCATTGCTGCTGGATTGCAGGGTGGTCGTAACCATGACAACGAGCAGTGTATAATGTGATGGAAAAATTAATCCAGTCAGCAAAGGAAGCAATATGGACAATCACGATGGCTGTTACAAACAAAAAGCACTCTGCTCTGAACCATTAATGGTCAAAATGGGAATAATTCTTTTATATCCTATTCTGAGCTCAATTTGCATGATACATGATCTATCCATGGGTGTAAAATGCATTTCGAATGTGTCTACTTGTCTGGTAATTTGACAGCTACCAATATACTAAAGTTATGTGCAAAAACTGAACCATATTTAACTGTTCTAGAATATTGATGCATTATTTTCTAGCTTTTTTAGGATTCACAGTAAGATCCTCTGCCAGCACATGTGCTTGTAAAGTCATAAATGCCATGACCCTTGTTAGAGGCACTTGCATAAGGTTTATATCTACTTCAACAATTTAAAAAAAGCCATATCTTTTTCTAAAGAATCAAGTAAGTCTTTCATGTGGTAAATGCTGCAAGTAAAAAGTAACAATCAAAATTTGCAGTAATACTAGGTTGCCCTTTTGTATAAAGCTGCCGCTTCATCTTTATACATACACAAGACGTGAAGGTGAGTATTAAATGTACTGGGCCCTCCTTATGTTCTTCACTTATGTACAAAATAGAAATATATTTGCCGCCATTGCATTGTACATTTCTAGACTACTTGGAGGTGATGGTTGCTGCAGCCCACTATGCAGGGATGGGCAAACTGTGGCTCTCCAGCTGTTGTAAAACTACAAATCCCATCATGCCCTGCTGTAGGCTGACTGGGCATATTGGGAGTTGTAGTTTTACAACAGCTGGAGAGCCACAGCTTGCCCATCCGTGCACTAGTGTGTCCAATAGAAGATGTTCATGGTTATTGGAGGTTCAAACACTTCTGTACAGCTTGTTACTTAAGAAATTGCTGTTTCTGCAGATTCCAAACAGAGTTTTTTCCGCCAAAACATAAATACAACCTTATGGCAAGAAACATAAATACTAAGGCTACTTTCACACTTGCGGCAGGACAGATCCGACAGGCTGTTCACCCGGTCGGATCTGTCCTTCCGCTATTTCGCCGCTCCGTTCCCATTGACTATAATGGGGACGGGGGCGGAGCTCCGGCGCAGCACGGCAGTGCACAGCGAAAGGCCGCCGGACTAAAAGTCCTGCATGTCCAACTTTTTAGTCCGGCGGCCTCTCACCGCGAACTGCCGTACTGCGCCGGAGGTCCACCCCAGTCCCCATTTTAGTCAATGGGGACGGAGCAGCGGCACGGCGAAATAGCGGAAGGACGGATCCGACAGGGTGAACAGCTCATAAAAAATAAATAGACATAATGGAGTAAATATGGGGTAGCCCACGAAAAAGTAGGCTGTCTCCAGTGATAATATGACCAGATGAATGAGCAAGGTTTGTTTTTTTTGTTTTTTTATTACCCACAAGTCCCAAAAGATGCTGAAAGTGGCCCCCGTTCACGTCTATGCATCCTTGGGCAGGTCGGATTATGTCGACTGATACTGCTGGTGATGCTGCGAATGGTGTTTGTGATGTTTCCCTTGAGTTCATCCGGGGATGTGGATTGTTAGCGGACACTTTGTTTTAAATTTCCCCACAGATAAAAATTGCAAGTGGACAAGTCTGGGGAACGTGGCGGCCATAACCCCTTGCTCTCAGTTCGCTCATCCGTAAACAGTTCATGAACCCAGCCAGTGAGTTCTGTGATGTGCAGCAAGTTGCCCTATCTGGTTGGAAAAAGCAGGATGTTTTTTCTTTTCTTCTGCAACATCAATGTTGAAGAGCTGCAACATGTATCGGTCAACATAATCTGACCTGCCCAAGGATGCTTAGACGTAAACGGGGACCACTTCCAGCATCTGTTGTGACTTGTGGGGAATTTAAAAAAATCAAAATAAATCCACTTGCTAGTTCTTGTCATACTATCGCTGGAGGCGAGCAGAAGTCAGTGGGGTGTAAAAGTGTTTTTGATCCTCATGTGGCACTGTAGTTTTGCAACAACTTGGGTCATATCCTGGGGAACACTTGGGGTATAGGCTATGAAACATAGCTTTTATTATGATAACCATGTGATGTTCTTGGTTGTAACTGCACAGTTGACATTTTGCTGGTTAATTTCTGCATTCATATAGATTTTTGGCAGCGATTTTTCGTAATGATCTCAGTATGACCACAACATGTAAAAACATCTGACTATGAAATGATGATTTTGTTTAACCAAAACCAGACTACTGTAAATTATTCTAATTTCTTGTAATAATATTTGTCTTTATGCCTAATCTATTTGCTAATTTACGTGAAAGTTTCAGACCAGAGTTTAGAAAGCATGGTTATGGATAAGTAGATGCTAGACCTGTAGTGTTTTTTTTTTTTTGTTTTTTTCTGCCATTTTTAATAGGAGTCTCTCTAAGGCCCTGTTCACATTTGTTTTTTCACAAACGTGTGCTGTCCACATTTCCCATGGACAGCACATGTACCCTTTGATTGTTTGTTCACATATCTGTGGTTTTCCCAAAGACTGTGGGTTAGTTGAAAAATCATGGAGACGTGCACTACTTTGGTCCATGATTCAGACCAAACTTGCCTATTGAAGTCTATGGGTCAGTGAAAAAAAACTGACACAACATGAATGTCATTCATGTTTTGTCAGCGTTTCACTAACCACTGGTTGGAGATGCTTTGGAAATTAATTTTCAGAGTAGTGTCCATGAAATATGGATGACACACAGAGGGGGAAAAAATAGACACATGGACTAAAGACGGATGAAATGAGGAAAGATTTTCCACGGACGTCAAACTAACACGGAAATGTGAACAAGGCCTTAGACTCAAAAAATACTAGGAAAAGCACATATACAAAATGATGCAAAATAAACACAATTAAAAAAGCTTGTATATAGAATATAAAAAAGCTGGCATTTTAAATTAGTAAAAAAATAATTATTGTGTTTGTATTGCCGTTTCTATTGCCTTTTTTATTTAAGGCATGTTAATACCAGTCTGTGTGGATAAAATGCCAAACTGGTAGCATTTTGAAGAAATAATGGCAAAAAAAAAGCTTCAAATCAAAATTCTCAGTTTGACTAAGGCCCCTGTCACACGGGCGAGAATTCCGTGCGGGTGCAATGCGTGAGTTGAATGCATTGCACCCGCACTGAATCCGGGCCTATTCATTTCTATGGGGCTGTGCACATTAGCAGTGATTTTCACTCATCGCTTGTGCGTTGCGTGAAAATCGCAGCATGTTCTATATTGTGCGTTTTTCACACAACGCAGGCCCATAGAAGTGAATGGGGCTGCGTGAAAATCGCAAGCATCCTCAAGCAAGTGCGGATGCGGTGAGATTTTCATGCATGGTTTCTAGGGGACGATCGGGGTGGGGACCCGATCTTTTATTATTTTCCCTTATAACATGGTTATAAGGGAAAATAATAGCATTCTTAATACAGAATGCGAAGTAAATCAGGGATCGAGGGGTTAAAAAATAAAAATTAAATTTAACCCCTCCATCCCTAATTTACTTTGCATTCTGTATTAAGAATGCTATTATTTTCCCGTATAACCATGTTGTACGGGAAAATAATAAAATCTACACAACACCGATCTCAAAGCCGAACTTCTGTGAAGAAGTTCGGATTTGCGTACCAAACATGCCGATTTTTTTTTTTTTTTCTCACGCGTGTGCAAAATGCATTAAAACGCTTTGCACTTGTGCTGGAAAATCGCGCATTTTCCTGCAACGCACATGTGAAGGATGCCTAAAAGCCACTACATTTATTATAAGGTACACACCACATTTTTACTTGTCCTCAAGCCAAAAATTGAAATCTACATGCTGTGAGGGTAGACTTCATCATGTAGACCAATTTCTGGTGTAATTTTTAGTAAATGTATTCACCCTGCCCCTCCTGCCTAAACAAGACGAAACAAGAGTTTCTTGTTATATATTTATTTTTAAAAACTTCTGGCCGTATTAGAGACACACACTTTCTTTATCCGTAAAGACAATGCAGTAGGTTGTGCGTTGCTTTATGGCAGATGAGATAAATGGGAGTTCTTATGTAAGAAATGTTTTAAAGTGTACCTGTCACTTCAACTTCTTTTAATGTGTAGGGGAAGTGATTAGAAGGATGTTAATCTACTTGAACGTATTTTATTCTCTTTTATAAAAAAAACTTACTTTGAACTTTTCTAAGTGAGCGTTGCTAAGGAAATTTCGTTTTCAGCAGTACTGTACACACTAAAGTTTGTTGCATTTAGAACCTGGCTCAGTCACCCTTCTGCGGCCTGTATACCCATGTGCAGTAAAACGCTTTCTCCCATACTTTCAGCACTGATTTGTAGTCTCTCTCCCAGTGCTCTCACTAATGAACTATGGTAGCCACCAAGACATGGATGGAGAAGAGACAGGCGATCATTGGGAAGGTTATGTATATAAGCAGCAGGCTGAGGAGCCTTCCTCTACAGGTAACTGAACTGTCTTCAATGTGTACAGCACATGCTGAAGACCAGATTCTCCTTAGGAACACTCATTTACAGCATTGCTAATGGTATACTTCAGAGCCAGTATATTACAAATATATATATCTCGCTTCCTCTACACATAAAAAGTCCTTTCTGCCAGACCCCACCAACTCGCTGGGGGAAGCATACTTGCCTACTTCCTGCCATTGGGATCTGGCTCATTTGGTAACTTGCTGCCAATGATGCGCTCTGGTCCCCACTTGTACAGTGTGACCCCCCATTAGTCACGCGACCCATTGACCGCAGTGGCAGAGAATCATTTTGCAATAACTGTTTGCTAGCCCCCTGGCCAGTAGTCATTGCCAATATCACAACAGATCTCTTCAGTGATGTAGCTGCTTTCATTTATTTGCAGAAGGTTTTTCTTGACTGTTAGCTACTCATGTTTTCTCTGTTCAGCCTGGCTGCCATCATTTGAGGAAAGGTTTATAAATAGAATTAAAGGGGTATTCCCATCATGTAACGTTATGTCACTAGGGTATGCCAAACCTTTATGGTTGGTGGGGGTCTGACCTTTGCTGCAGCATCTGACCCACTCCACTTAAACGGGGCTGAACTACATGCTGAGTTGCTGTCTGGCTTCAATTGAAACCTATAGGAGCTGTGTTTGTCTGCTTCCTCGTCTAGTCACAAGCATTATGTGGCAACCATGGAATCCTTAGGGTCCATTCACATGTCCGTTGTGCATTGCGGATCTGCAATACACTCGGCCACCACCCCCATAGAACTGCCTATTCTTGTTCTTGCTCTCCGCATCCGTTCCTTCCTCATAGAGAATGAATGGGTCCACAAATCGCGGAACGGATGCGGACCCATTATACGGACGTGGGAATAGAGCCTTAGAGGTATACTCCTCTGAGACACTTAGGATGTATCTATAGAATGCGACAAACATCTGGTGAACATTCCACCACTGGACCTCTTCCTATCTCATGAACGGGGGTTCTGATTTGTAGCCACTGTGAATGGAGAGGTGGCCACGAATGCTCTCTCTATTCACTTATTTGGCTGTTCAGAGTATAGCTAAGCATGCTTACTCTGCAGTTTTTGGATCTCCAATAGAAATGAATATAGAGAGCTGCACATGAATGGGGACTGCATTCTCAATATATGCTATAAATGTCCCAGATGGAAGTACCCCTTTAATTCCCTTGCAGTGGGGATGAAATGAAACACTTGCTGTAACATTTCACCACAGAATACCGCTGATTTCTCAGGGTCTCAACAGTGTGACTACCAGTGATCAGCCTTCTGACAAAAAGGTCACTTTCACAGGAAAGTATTTTGGTCACTTTTTTTCCATCAGTGTTTGTAAGTCAAAACCAGGATTAGAACGTAGAGGATAAAATGTAGTGAAAAGATTTGAACCTCTTGTTGTTTTGGACCCAGCCTTGCTGCCGTGTGAAAGTGACCCTAGTGTGGTTTACTGAAAGTTTTAATATGTTAAGCAGTATGAAAACATTGTAACAAGTTAAACTGTGTAAAGGTTTCTCCTCTCAGCACTACTTTTATATTTGAGAATTTGCCCAGCATTCACCTGTTACTGTTGGAAGCGAGCGCTGGCTGATCATGGACTCTTTCTAGTTTAGTTTTCAGTGCTAGCTATTCACCATGTACCTAGTAGGTCATAAGGTAGGGGTGGTACAAGAAGAAAACCTCTGCTCCAACTTTGGCAAAATACTATTAAATATGTACCCATTTCTGCAAAAAAAAAGTTAGAAAAAATATTTCCTGATTACTTCTAATCTAGAAATGATTTGCATATGGAGATTGTTGTTTTGACAAACTGGGTGATGCTAGAGGAAAGAGGAGCGATTACTTCATGTTCCACTTTCATACAGTGTTTCTACCCCCTAAACCTCTGCCACTCCGGCTGTGGTGAAACTACGAACAGCCAAGTAAGTGTGCATCTTGGTAGTCGTATTTTTACCACAGCTGTAGTGCCGGAGGTTAGCCATCACGACTCTAAGCTGTACCTCTGGCTGAGAACTGATAGAAATAGTGTGAATGTCTTTACCTCACCTCCAACATGGTGCCTCAGCAGAGGACAGAATACACTGTTCTGCAAGAGAGAGAAATTACTATAAGTGGTGACTACTTTGGATCTACCTTTTAGGACAGTCAAAGCAGCTATTCAATTCAAGAGCCACTCAGAGCTGGGATGCTTTCTCATGCTCCTTTTTACGCTTTGTTTACATGGTAAATTTTTTGTCATACTTTTTTAGTCGAATCTGAGATTGGATATAAGAAAGGGCTTATTCACATCTATGATTATTTCCGTTCTGTCAGATGACAAACAACCTATTGACTGTAATGGTGTCTATCATTTTACCAAAGTAGAACAGCATGCTGCGCTATTTTGTCCTGGTGCAGCCTCCAGCGCAGATGTCAACACACCCTTATCTATTGTCTAAGTAAAAAAAAGGTTTGATTGACAAACTCCAAATGTTACCTAAACAGAAAGGTGATTGCAGTTCACTTGATGTAGTTGAGATTGTATATGGATTGCACATGAACCTTTAAAATACATGGTACATTGTTTACTGTTGGGCTAGAAGTCGCCTTCTTGCTTTCAACCATTATTAAAGGGGTTGTGTCACTTCGGCAAATGGCATTTATCATGTAGAGAAAGGTAATACAAGGCACTTACTAATGTATTGTGATTGTCCATATTGCTTCCTTTGTTTAAAGAGCACCTTTCATAGTTTTATGTTATTAAAGATAAATACCGTTACTTGCGGGGTACCCCCGCTGATGCTGACCCCCTGTAGTTTTCCTGCTCAGTATGTTAATACTGAGCATCAGTACAGGGAGGAGACGCCAGGGTTTCTCAATGGGAATCTCCTTCTCCCTGGCGGTGCTGCGATCCAATCACCGCAGAGAGCAGCGGTGATGGAAAAAATGGATCAAGCCCGTAAAGGAGGCAATATGGATAATGCATTAGAAGTGCCTTGTATTAACTTTGTCTACATGATCAGTGCAATTTGCTGAATTGAAACAAACACTTTAAAGGCTATGAATACCTTCAGGGAAACATTTTTGATTGCATTTTACTCATTTTTGGCTAAAAATATTTATATTTTTTTATTTGTTTATTAAAAAATATTCAGCAGTTTTTATACTATTGTGTTAGATCTCAGCCTAACTAGATCTTTGTTCCAGTTTCTCACTCAACCATCATGAATTCCTGACAGCTCATAAACACTCATTTAGGCCGCTTTCAGACGAGTGTATTTGCAATGCGTATATAGTCTAGATTTTGTATCGGAATCCACTGCTAATGTTAATGAATAGAGCTACTCACATGGGCGTATAATTTCCGTCAGTATTTGAAATATGCAGCATGTCTGAGTTTTGTGCAGATTTGTTTCCAAATCTGCACATTACAGTATGTGCAGTGCATAAATATTGAAGGAAGAAATACGCATGTAAATCCTAAAGGAAGTCCTGATGACAATACTGATGTTATATCAGGATACTGAGCCACAATGCTGACTGATTTAAATACGCTTGTCTGAAAGCAGCCTTAAGCCACATTCTTATCAGCTTGAAGAATTTACATATAACCCGTGTTTATGAGCCGCCAGGAATTCTGAGAAAAGGACTATACATAGCGTTCATAAGAGCAAATGATGGCTCAGTGTGAGGCTACATTCACACGACCGTATGAATGAGTCCGCATTCGTTCTGCAATTTTGCGGAACGGGTGCGGACCCATTTATTTCTATGTGCTGTCCGCATCCATTTCTCCGTGCTGCGGCCCCGCAAAAAAATAAATAAAATAGAACATGTCCTATTCTTGTCCACAATTGCGGACAAGAATAGGTATTTTCTATGATGGCGGCGGCATGTGCGGTCCGCAAATTGCGGAATGCACATGGGCTGGTATCCATGTTTTGCGTGTGAATGTAGCCTGAAACTACAGCTAGGCTGAAATTTAAAACCCTGCAGCACAAAAAATGCAGAAAATGTTTTAATAAAGACCAATAAAAAAATGTTTAGCCCAATATAAAATGCAATCTTTATTTTTTTTTTAAATCACTTTTAAGGGCTTTTTCACAGTATGGAATGTCAGGGTCTGTTCAATGAAAAACGGATGGCTCTGCATGTAAGTAGAATCAGTTATGTCTGAGATTACTTTCAGTGTTTGTTTTTTCCCATCAGGGTTGCATTTGGATGCCTTGCGTATGCTGTCAGTATTATTTTCACTGATCCATTGACCTAAATAGACCAGTCCTCTGTGATAAATGGATGAAGATAGAACTTTTTTAATTTTATGTTTTTTATTTTTATGGACAGTTTGAAAAATAATGCTCACGTGCATATAACCCATTGAAATGGAGAAACAAATGACAGACAATTTGCTCATGTGAAATAAGCGTACGTTTTTAATGTTACAGTGCCAGTTGCACAGAATTTCAATGGGTTTGGTTTTTCGCCAGCTGTCATGTTGCAGTGGTGGCAACGTTAAGCCCTCAACACAACCAACCAGTGCACTATCATTAGGTGCGTGGAGTGGAGAGACACTAGGGTCCTATGGCAAACAGCGACAAGTCCCTGTGTAGCCCTACCTACTGCCCAAACATCTATTTAACTCGTATGGTAACTAACCCATGGTGATGTGGCATTTATCACTTTACACTGCTTGTTTAGTCATCTGACTGTACATTTGCTCTTGATAGTATCTGGCAAGTTGGTTCTTTTCGTTTGGAGATACAAATGTGATTGTGCAAGTAAATATGAAGGACTCCAGGTTCTGGAGGAGATCTTGGGTAAATGTAACAGAAACTGCAGGTTTCATATTGGGGAATGCTGTAATTTTTTTTCTTAATCTAGGCTAATGGTAAAATAGCATGTCATTTTAATTACTATGCATTTGTTTTGATGAAGAAAACCCTTTTTGCCTTTACAGCCAAACAGGCAAAAAACTAATGGCGAAGTGTCGAATGCTTATCCAGGAGAATCAAGAGCTGGGAAGGCAGCTGTCCCAAGGTCGTATTGCTCAACTTGAGGCAGAGTTGGCTTTGCAGAAGAAATATAGTGAGGAACTTAAAAGCAGTCAGGATGGTAAGGCCTGTGATTACAAATGTGTTCAGAACTGCAATTTATTTGTCTAGTTTCACATCTACCCACTGGTTTGGAGTTACACAAGGGAACTGCATTAATCTATTCAATTCCCTCTAAGGCTAGGTCTACATGACGACATATGTCGCTCAGCAATTTTTTTAATGGTAGTCATGAGACATGTGACACGACAGTCGCAAAAAACCCATTCAAGATTTTACCATTCTAAAAATTGTCGCGCGACATTAATGTCGCGTGACACATGTTGCGGTTTAGTTGTGCCTTATGTGGCGCGCAACTTATTGTCGTCGTGTAGACCTAGCCTAAATTGTTCCTGCTGCAAGCAGTCATGATCTTCATCTAGAGCAGAGGAGCAACAGGAATCTGACGTTTACATAAGGCCTCTATAAGGCTGCGTTCACACGGGCGAGATTTCCGCGCGGGTGCAATGCGGTAGTTGAACGCATTGCACCCGCACTGAATCTGGACCCATTCATTTCAATGGGGCTGTTCAGATGAGCGATGATTTTCACGCATCACTTGTGCGTTGCATGAAAATCGCAGCATGCTCTATATTCTGCGTTTTTCACGCAACGCAGGCCCCATAGAAGTGAATGGGGTTGCGTGAAAATCGCAAGCAGGTGCGATTTTCACTCATGGTTGCTAGGTGACAGTCTATTCACTGTATTATTTTCCCTTATAACATGGTTATAAGGGAAAATAATAGCATTCTGAATACAGAATGCTTAGTAAAATAGCGCTGGAGGGGTTAAAAAAAAAAAATTAACTCACATTCTCCTCTTGATCACGTACTTCCCAGTCTATTCTGATGAGCTGTCTGTCTGCTTCGGCTAAAGGACCTTTGGTAACGTCAGATCACATGCTCCAATCACATGGTCCATCATCGTGGTGATGGACCATGTGATTGGAGCATGTGATCTGACGTCACCAAAGGTCCTTTAGCCGACAGCTCATCATTAAAGAAGTAAAGAAGAGACAGGGAACTACGCGGAGGAGGTAAGTTAATTTTTTTTATATTTTTTTTTTTTAACCCTCAATTGATCACCTACTATGCATTCTGTATTCAGAATGCTATTATTTTCCCTTATAACCATGTTATATGGGAAAATAATACAATCTACACTACAACTAACCCAAACGTGAACTTCTGTGAAGAAGTTCTGGTCTGGGTACCACAGTCGGATTTTTATCACGCGCGTGCAAAAAACATTGCACCCGCGTGATAAAAACTGAACATCGGAATGCAATCGCAGTCAAAACTGACTGCAATTGCATTCCTACTCTCGCGGGTTTGCCGCAACACACCGGGACGCATCCGGACCTAATCCGGACACGCTCGTGTGAACCCAGCCTAAAAGAGTTGACTGAAATAGGCTTATAACAGGGTGACCTCCAGGGATTAATCAACTGCCCAACATAATCCTAGAGGGGGGTAACACAAAAGTTAAAGAGGACCTTTCACCTGTTTTGACATTACAATATCAATACCTGGCACAGTAGGGCATGTGTACTAGATGTCATATTGCTAATTTTATACCGATACGCGACTCTGCTGAGGGGCTGTGCCCCGTTCTGTTTTGGCGTCCTGTATGCTAATCAATAGCATCGGTACAGTTTTTCAGTTGGTATATCCTTCTCCCTGGCTGTTGCGCAGTCCATCACAGCGGATTGCATCACAGCCATTGAGCAAAAACGGCTCACCTTCTCCCTGGCTGTAACGCGGTCTGCTGCGATTGGACAGCTCACAGCCAGGGAGAACGCGAAACGCGTCCGTCTCCTCCTCCCTGTATTAATGCTATTGATTAGCGTACAGGGAGCTAAAACAGAATGGGGGGGCACAACGCTGCAATGGAGCAGCGTATCAGTACAAATATTAGCGGTATTGAAGGAGAAAATGAAAAATATATAGCATAATGCCGCCTGATTATGCTAGACACTACATTCCCAAATTGTATGTGTGTGTGTACACATTCCTAAGGTGGGGGCGCTCACTTGGGTGAGAGGCTAAAGATTAGACAGAATGAAGCATGCATTGGTAATGAATAACAGATGTTGGCCAAGAAGAACATGAAGCAAGCACGCATTGTCCATGCATGGAGATGTCCAATGGGGTTGTAGAGGGAGTTTAACCTATCCAATGAGGATAAGACAAGCATGTAAAGTTTAGAATGGTTATGTGTATAAGATAAGTGTGGGTCTCTCCCCTTTTGAGCATTTTCCTTTGTGCCATTTAAGCTGTTAATGCTCCCGGCTAGCCTCAATAAACCTTTTTCTTCCTGAAGAATGTGTTTTCTGAGTGGTATTCCACAACAGTATGACATCTAGTAAACACGCCCTACTGTGCCAGGTATCGATACTGTCAGAACCTGTGACGGGTCCTCTTTAACCTTTGCAGAGTAAGGAAACTTTCACACTTGCGTTAGAGGATTCAGGCAGGCAGTTCTGTTGCCGAAACTGCCTGCCGGATCTGGAAATCCCTATGCAAACGGATAGCATTTGTTTCCTGATCTGGATCCCGACAAATGCATTAAACACTGGATCCGTCTCTTCGGTGTCATCTTGAAAAATGGATCTGGTATTCTCTCTGGATGGATCTGGAAGAATCAGCAGGGTCTTTATGTTACTACTTATTGTTTGTGTTACCGTATTTTAATTTTTTCTTTTGTTGGTTATTTTATTCAACAGAGCTAAATGACTTTATCATTCAGCTAGACGAGGAAGTGGAAGGCATGCAAAGTACCATCTTAGTTCTTCAACAGCAATTAAAAGAATCCCGCCAACAGCTCTCCCAGCTCCAACTACAACAGTCTCAAGTTTCTGCTAACAGGACTCCAACAGAGATCAAAGAAGAGGGAGAGACCGTGAGCAAAGACTGCATCCGGGTGGCAAATGGACCAAGCAACGGTGGCTCTTCCCATCAGAGAAGTCACAACTCTGCAGCGCTTTATAGGGAGGGTAGTAGTGCAGAAGACGACTTTCCTGGGTCTCCTGTGAATGAGGAAAAGCTGTCCAACCACTCAGAGGAGAGAACTGGTAGAGGGGGGTCAAGCTACTTAAATCAGCTTAGTACGGGGTATGAGAGTGTAGACTCGCCTACTGGAAGTGAGAACTCTCTCACTCACCACTCTAATGATACAGACTCCAATCACGACTCTCAGGAGGAGAAACCAAGGAGTGTGAAAGGCAACAGAACTGTGAGCTCCCGCCACATTCAGAATGGCTTGGACTCTGGAGCAAATGTACAGGGATCTGTTTTGTAAAGGAAGAAAAGACCTTGTTTTTTTTTTTTTTTTTTTTTTTTTGTTAGTTTTTTTCTATGAATACAAGTCGTTTAATTTCACAGTTCATACTGTCCAGGAATAGTGTATATTTTCTCATAATTTTGCCTTTCTAAGTTTTTGTTTTTCATTGTTGCTTAATGTAATATCAGTTTGGTCATTTTAACAGTTAATTACATGGACAGTTGCAAACATTGACATGTAGACAATTATTTTTATGTAAGATATAAAAGTTGGAAAATTTGACTTTGTAAATTCTTCTCATCAATGATGTCTGTACAACTGCTAATATCTTAAACCTTTGCTGTGTAGTGGGATTTCTACCGTCTCTATCACCATTTTTTTCATTGTACTGTGTGGGCAAGACTGCCAAGTACGCCTGGTAACATTGCTTAATCACCAAAAGGTCTCTGGTCCTTTTGTGTTGAAGTATGTTTTAATTTCTCCTTCAGGAAAATAACTGTACATACTATCCTTTCTTTAGATGGCTGAATGTTTGACACTGGCGTGCAGTTATACAGTTTTCCAGACAGTTGTACCTTGTTTATGCATATGATCCTGTGACTCCAATATTACCTTGCCTGTACTGACCAAACCAAAATAAAGATTTCTTTTTTTAATAATGTCACCTTTTATTGACCATGTTTTCACCATAAGGGAACACTAAATTGATACTGGTGATACGGTTTACAAAGCTGTAGCCCTCACAGAGACAAATGGGAACCTGTTTAAATGTTGGAATCAAGCGTAGCAATTTGTCACCCTGCCGCCATTGCCACATGATGCATTCTTGTGTGAACAAAACCACATCCTTCCGGATAATCATTTTTTTTTAATTTCTTTATTGTTTTCTCCCAAAAAAACAGGAGACAATAACATTATGAAAGTACAAGACATCTCAATGTGTGTATGTGTGTGTGTGTGTATATATATATATATATATATATATATATATATATATATATATTCGAATAGAAAGCAGGACTGCACTCCAATATGTGATGAAAAAATCAAAGCAGTTTATTCACCCATGTTAGGCAAAGTTTGCGACGTTTCAGCTCTTGCGAGCCTTTCTCAAAGCTTGAGAAAGGCTCGCAAGAGCTGAAACGTCGCAAACTTTGCCTAACATGGGTGAATAAACTGCTTTGATTTTTTCATCACATATTGGAGTGCAGTCCTGCTTTCTATTCGATTATACTATTGGGGATTGCCGTTGGCCCCCTTTTGGACATTGCACCCACTTGTCAGGTTGGTGCTCCCGTTGGACTTTCTTTTTTCATATATATATATATATATATAATATTCACAAGACACAAAAAACATAAGGACCAAGAGACGGCCAAAAAACACAGAATGCTAAGACATTGAAATCTCAGCTACATAGAAAAATAATACTCATATCCCAAATTTGTCATCCAGGGAATTGGGCGATCCAACTTATTTTGTAATCTAATCCGCACGAGGGGGCTCCATATCGACACAACCTTATCAATTCCACCCATCCAGATATTTTCCCATAGATTCTGTTGCTTTACCTCGAATACCTTAAATTCCTTTATTCTGCGCATGTATCTTTTCCATTCTTCCACGGCGGGGGGCTTCTCCAGACCCCAGCTCCTAAGGATCAAGACCTTGGCCAATAATAGCCCCTTCAACCACTGGAGGAATTCACTTTTTGAAATCTTATTTTTACTATCCGGGGGAAGTATACCCAATATGGCAAACTCCAAATCGTGGGTTCTAAATTTGTTGTAGATCTTAACCTTATTGCCTGAAATATACTTTCCCAAAAGCTGTTAATGGCCGGACAACTCCATAACAGATGAATGTATCCAGCTTCCGGACTTGGACACTTCAGGCAACAAAATTCTTTCTTCTTGTTCTTGTAAATTCTAGAGAGGACCGCCAGAGTGTGGTATAACCGATGTACAATTTTATACTGTATCAGCCTATGTTGACTGGAGAGCGAGGCTTTTTTAATGTTTTGATAGACTTCTCCCCACTGAAGTGAATTACTTATCCCTAAATCCGCTTCCCATTTTCCCACACTTTTTTTAAAAATTTTGTGACCTTTACTAATTCTTTTTGTAGTCTGGCGTATATTTGTGACATTGAGTTTTTATTGCAAAATGACGTGTAACAAAAATCTAAAAGTGGTTGTGTGGCAATTTTATTACTCGTGTGATCAAATGCATGCTTAAGTTGAGTTTTTTTTTTTTTCTCCCTGGCTCTGAGCTCTGCGCTGTGATTGGACAGCGCTGCTGTCAGGGAGAAGAGAAACTGGCGTCTCCTCCTACTTGCACCGAATGTTGAGAAATTACCGGGGGCCACAGCGGGCGAACGGAGCGGCGCCTAGGAATAATAGTAAGTGCATTTAGATCCCTGGGCGCCGCTCTATGCAGCCTGCTACTAAGTTCATATTCTTTGGACCCATGAAAGGTCCTCTTTAAAGCCATAGTGGACATGTCATGGAACAGTTCTGCTATGGGTTTTAATTTACCTAATGTGTAAATGTGGGACACCTTAGTGATAACTCTCCGACTCCAGTAATTTTCATTTAGTGCCAGAAACTCCTTTAAGAATGTTTTGTCCCAAAGAGGGGTAAAATGTAAGGCATATGTAGCCTTCAAAATGACCTTTTATCTTATTCCATACTTTCTGGAGCATTATACTTTATAGGGCAGGTATTTTCCCTGCCTTCTAAGCAGCCGGATTCAAGTATACTAAATATGTTCTGTATGGAGCGATTATGTTTTTCAGTGAGGTATGATATCAGGCAACTTTCCCCGGAATTAATACACCATTGTAGTTGTGAACACAAATAGTATCCCTGGAAATAATTTTCTGCCCCATATCAGATCGTTAATCAATCTCTCCAACAAGTTGAAGTTATCTTCAATCCAAATGGGGCTGGTGCTGACCACATACAATATCAGCAGCAGCAAAATCATTTTGACCAGTGCAATTCTGTTAGCCTGTGAAAGGGACCGTTTCTGCCAGACCCGCACCTTCTCCTTTATTTTGTTTATCATAGGGATGACGTTTAGTCCAATATGGTCGCGTAGGTGCCCACCAATCTTTATCCCCAGATATTCCATATGATCCGACGGCGATAATAACTTCACTTTGTCTCTTTGTGGGGCACTGATTCAAAGGAAGGACGGATTTAGACCAGTTTATCTCATAACCCGCCAGCTGACTAAACTCATCAATTATCTGAATGACGCGGGGACACTTCTCCAGCCGTCATGCAGATGCAGCAAAATGTCATCCGCATATAAACTGATCTTATCTTTTACCCCATTTCCTCCAAATCCCTCTATTTCGTCATCCAATCTAATTCTGCAAGCAAGGGGTTCCATGAAGATTGCCAAGACGAACAGGGGGGCAACCCTGTTGAGTAACACGCTGCAGGAGAAATTACCCTGTTGATATTGACTCTCACTGTTGGCCGACAATACAACAATCGAATCAAATCAATAAAGCTGTTTCCCAGATTCATCCTATGCATAGTCTTCCAGAGGAAGGACCACTCCACCCTGTCAAAGACCTTAGCGGCATCTAAAGACAGAATGGAGCGGTTCCCCCCCCCTCCCCCCATCTGTATGTTCAGAAATGTTCTACGTATATTAGTCTGAATCTGCCGCCCGGGAATGAACCCTGTCTGATCTGCGTGCACTAGCCCCTTTATTACTCTTTTTAGTCGATTTGCTAGCAGTTTGGCGACTATCTTATAGTCTGTATTAAGTAATGATATGGGTTGATATGGCTCAACGTTATTCCCATCTTTCCCTTTTTTCAAAATTAACGTGATGACAGCCTCCATTAACGATGGAGGCAATTTCCCCACAGACCGGACTCATTTAATACCTGCAATAGCCTTGGCAGAAGGATCTCCCCATGACACCTATGTCAAACGGGAGACCATCCGACCCGGCGATGAAGATCCCTGAATCCCGGATACCACCTCCTGCAGCTCACTCAACAGGATTGGGGAATTCAAGGTCGCTGACTCCTGCTCTGAAAGTAAGGGGATTTTTGTCTGCTGCAAATAACGCTCTAAAAGTGCCTGCTTTGCCGTTTATCTCTGATCTATATAAGGAGTTAATGTATTTAACAAATTCTCCCTCGATTTCCTCCGGATGGTCCGTTATCTGCCCCATCACTTGTTTGGATCTGTCTAATTTTATTGCAGCATCTTTGATTTAAGATTATCGAGGCTAATCTATCTGGTTTGCCGGCCTCACTATAGTAGTCATAGCCTTGGAAAAACAACTTGTTTTTTGCCTTGTTCATCATGAAGTTTGTATATTTGTCTTTAGCTATTTTAAGCTGGGCCCGACTACACTCATCATTGTTTTGTATAAGGGTTACCTCCAAATGTTTTAGCTGCTCCTCCAAACCTTTCTCTTCCTTGAAAAACTCTGATCTTTTTACTCTAATTGCACTATAGTACAGGCCGCGAAGAAACTCTTTCATCGCTTCCCACACAAAATGAATATGGGTTGATCCTATATTTTGTGTCCAAAATTGGGTTATTTCCTTACGGATCATGTCATGGTCTTTTTATAATTGATATCCAATGTGGATTAAGTCTGAATGGTCTAACACTTGTGTTTTGATCCCTCTCCTTAACTATCAAAATCGGCGAATGATCCGATATTCCATGTACCTCCTATTTCATTTTGGAGATTGAAACTATCATCGCTATTGGCCAGTGCTAGGTCAATGCTTGACATAGCCTTATATGTATTGCTATTACATGAGTATACCTTCCTGTTGCCATATATATCCCGCCAAATGTCTATTAGCCCCATTTCCTGACAAAGCCCATGGAGTAATGAATGTTTTCCCTGAATCCCGTTATATTTAGTAACATTGGAGACTCTGTTCATGACGACAACCGTGGCCACTCTCCCTCCCACACCAGTGTATATGCCGACCAGAGGAGGATCCCAAATTTTTTAGTGCGGTAGTGCATAGGACCACAAGCAAGGCAGAGTAGTAGAACTCGCCACCGTAAAACATAATAAAAAACAACCGTACACACAAGTTCTCAGTTCCCCCTAATGGTATACGTTATCACCAAATACTGGTGGGGTGTACCTATCCCTATAACCTGAGGGGAGATGGGGACCTCAAGGCCTGTAATGGTTTTGGCCGTTGATACCAAGGATGCATTAAAGTTAATAGGTCCGTGGACGGCGATGATATCCCGGTCAAATATCAGAGCTAAGATTCAAAAAGTATATATGCCGAAAAGTTAGTATGTTAAATAGGTCCCGATAAGCCACATTCCATTTTCCGGATTATACCCTATCCCGACCTCATCACTGGCTCTGTATATACGTGTTAGTGAGTTAGCAGGAGTACAATACAGACCAGTAGGGCGGAGGGAAAGTTTAGTCTTCGGCCCAAAGGTATCAGGGCTACTTGCTACGGGCAGTTTGAAGCTCGGGCGTCTCTGTAGTACGGAACACCTCCAGCGTGCAGCAGGTTCCCAAAAGTAGAGTCGACGGGGCGACAGGATCTTCCAGGTGTAGCACTACCAGAGCGACCCTCCGACGTCACCCGGGCAGTAAGCATGCTGTTGTTCCGCATACATCGCCGATACTCCGGTGCCAATCCTTCTTAGCAGCCGATCTTTAGCCGCAGCCAGGGTTCCCGACACAGAAAGCACACCTGTCCCGTCCTCTCGAGCGCTTTTCCAGGCTTCTCCACGCAGCTACGAGCGTTTCTGGGAGCCTATACCCACATCAGCGTACACTCCCGTCAGGCCAGGACGCCACAAAGGGAGGGAGAGCAGGAGGGTGGAGGAGAGGCGCGAAGCACGCCCACGTAGCTACGTCATGCTGCTATGCCGCCAATTCCGCCCCTGGATAATGATCTTTATTTATATAGCGCCACCATATTTCACAGCGCTTTACAATTCAGATGGTTCATGTACAAAAAGACATCACAATGTAACTGGCTAGTATACAACTGAAACACTAGGAGTAAGGCTGGGTTCAGACCTGAGCGTCTTTGATATGCGCGTTTAACGCGCGTTTTTGACGCGCGTTTTTGACGAGCGTTTTTTGCAATAGTAAACGCGCGTTTGACGCGCGTTTGTGTGATTGACTGCAATGTCCTATGGCCACAAACGCGCGTCAAAACGCCCCAAAGAAGCTCAAGTACTTGTTTGAGCGTAGGGCGTTTTACAGCGCGTTTTTCAGCGCTGTAAAACGCTCAAGTGAGAACCAGGGCCATAGGGAAGCATTGGTTTTCATGTGTTGAGCGTTTTACAGCGCGTTTGAACGCGCTGTAAAACGCTCAAGTGTGAACCCAGCCTGAGGGCCCTGCTCACAAGAGCTTACAATTTCTGGATGACTTTATCTATACACAAGTCCCATTGACTCTAAATAACTGTATGCCTCCCCTTGCGATCATGCCAAGGTGTCCTGGTAGTAGGGTTTATAGGGGATATCTCTATGACAGGAAGACAATGGCCTACATGGATAAACAGTATTCTAATTATAGGGGTATTCCCATCTTAATGATCACTGTTAAATCTGTTAATGATTTGACAGTGATCATTTTTCTAAATACATTTTATTACCCAATTCCCACCCCTTTTTCAGAAAACAAGTCCCCTCTTACCTGTCTATCGTCTCCCCTGGTTACGGCCACCTCTCCTGTCGAATCCCGGCCGGGCCACGCAATGTCCTGAACGCCGCCGCGCATGCGCCATGATGACTTCTTCCTGGCCAGTATAGTACAGAGCCGGGAACGCGCACGCCGGCTCTGTACTATACAGGCCAGGAATAAGTCACCATGGCGCATGCGCGGCGTGCGTGCGCATTCAGGACATTGCCCGGCCGGGAGAAAAACTTCAGTCTTCTGCGCAAACGTGTCCGGGAGAAGACGTCACTGAAGCCCAGTCGAATCCAGGAAGTGGACGTCGCGCTGGACGAAGGTAAGTATTAAAACAAGTTCCAGCAGAAAAGTAACCCCTAAAAACACAATTTTAATGATATGCCTTTAAAAAGGTCCCATATGGGCATCCTAAAAAATTACACACAGACTAATTAACCGATGGCATATATCCAGCAATTAGAGAATTACCTGGGGTGGGGGGGCGAATTCTATCCCTATAACTACCCTTATCCTAAAACCTCAGCCCAGGGGAGACCCCTAATGGTGGAGACCCCCTGTCCACGTACCTAGACTAATATCCCTATTGTGTCCCTACAGGGATGAGGAGTTATACTAGAGTATCCCAGGTATAAGGTGAGGATAATAAAGTGCTAATAGCACCAAAATTGACTAAATATTGCTGGATATCGACAACACAGTACAGACACACAACAAGAAAAATCAGGGTTGATAAAGTGATCAAACACCTGAAATACATAAAGTTTAAATATAATAGATAGTCAGGGATGACAATATAGTCAGAAGACACCTGAATTAACCTGAGGTATTAAAAGTATTAAAACAGAAGATGGGAATACCCCTTTAAGCCAGTGTTGGCAACCAGATCACAGCTTTGATTTTGCCAGTAGACTACTATCCTTATGTTAAAAAGTACTGGAGCAAATTTATGACTATTTATGCAAAATGATTTAAGAACAATCTTTTATAGTGCCAACATATTCCGCAGCACTTTATAATTCAGAAGGTACAGGTACAAACAAAATCAGACTTTGCATAGTGACGAATAATAAACACTTCAGTCAAGAGTGAGGGCCCTACTCGCAAGAGCTTGCTATCTATGAGGAAATTGTATTGACACAAGAGGTTTGGTACAATGATGTGATTACTTAAAAACCTAAATTAGCCATTACCTGTGTATGCACAGATACGAAGTGCATTAGGATGCAAGGAGTGTGGGGAATACTGTTTAAAGGGATTCTGTTACCAGATATATGGTGTCATAATTAAAAGCAACATAAGGTGACAGATTCCTTTAACAGAATGCTGGGCCACCTTCTTTAATTGACCCAGGCTTTTTGCTGAAATCTTGTATTGAACAATTCCAGTGCATAATAATGAGTCCTGAATATTCATGGGATCCTGACTTTCTCTGCCCCCCTTCCTGCTGCTAATTCAGTTGGAAAAGACAATCAGTGGGAGGGGTGGTGAAAGCCAAAAGCTTATGAATATCGGGACTCTGCATGCACGGCATTCAGACAACCGTATACTTTTTGCGATCCACAAAACATAGATACCAGCTGTGTGCATCCTGCATTTTCCCCTTCCACAGGTCCCAAATTATGTAACAAATGCCTATTCTTCTCCGCAAAATGGACAAGAATAGGAAATATTCTATTTATCGTTAATGTCATTGGGGGACACAGCACCATGGGTATACGCCCAGCTACCACTAGGAGGCGATGCTAGATATCAAAAAGGTTGGCTCCGCCCACGTGGGCTATACCCTCTCCACAGACACTAGGCTAATCAGTTTTAGTCTAGTGTCTGTAGGAGGCAGACATGACCTGCTGTTTTTTTGCAGGTCTTGCTGCTTTTTTATTTTTTTTATTTTATTTTATTCCTTTTTGTCTGCAGGTCTCTGCCTGCTGCAGGATGGGGCTCCATCGTGAATAACCACTTTAGTTGCACCCCCTGCGAGTGAGTACTTTGAGTACCTCGCCGGTCACCCAGTCCCCCGTTACTGCATCCGCAGTGGCATGCTGGTAATCCCAAGTATGTGCGAGTTTGCCTAAGCGCCTGAAGACGCCAGACGTTAAGTATTACCCCCTGCGTCCCTGTCCCATGGGGTCTCTGGTTAGTTCCCCTCCTTTGGCCAGGGGGTGGGTTTCACTTTATTCGGGGGGCCTGGGAAACCCTTTCTCCTCCTGGCCACCCATGCTCCTCCTGGCCTTCCCTTCTACCTTTGTCCCCGGCTTCTGCCGGGACTAGGCTGCATCTTTGGCCTGTCCTTGGGTCCCAGATGCGCCTTTTGCCCAGTTTTTCCCCTCCCTGAGTGTCACGCCTCCTCAGGAGCCCCCCCACGCCTGCTTTTTTCTTTCCGGAGGGCCCCCAGCTCCCCGAGGTTCTGTCCCGCTGACGGACCACTTTTTCCGGCCGTTTCATTCATTGAGGCCCCAGCCTTTACCTTTGCTAGGCCGCATCCTCTCCCGCCCCCTTCTGGCTTCCCAGACTTTTTTTTCAGACCCCTCCCCGCTCCTCTCGGCTTTTGGGAGGGGTCTCCTCCCCCCATCTCATTCAAGCCCGGGCTTTAGCCCCGTGGGTGGAATTTTCACTGAACTCCAGCTTCAGGGCCTCCATCTTGCCAGCATCAAGGATCATCCCATACAGCCTTTTTGTACGCTTCTGCGCCTGCTGCAGCACCCCCTCGGTAACACAGCACCTGGGGTCCGGTAGGACAGCCTCCAGCTGACTGTTTTTATTTTTTTTCCGGCTTCCAGGCTGGCAATGCTGAGAAGTCCCCCATTCCCAGCCCACCTTCGGGGTCGCCACGGATTTTTTGTGCTCCTGTTGCTGTAGAAAGTCGCCATACAGTCAGCCTGACCCTATTTGTGCGCAGTGCCTGGTCTCCAGGTTCCCTCAGGGCTCCCTGCCCCCCCCCCTTCCTTTCTGAATCGGTCCCTTCTCTGTCCCAGACCATAGGGAATCTATCCCTACGCGCATTGGGGCTGGCGCCATCCTTGAGCAAGCACACATGGGTAACTGATTGTGTATTATTCGTTTGACAAACTTGGCACTATGCACTTGCACTTTATTGTCGTTTAATGTGGATGTTATGTTGAATCACTGCTCCTGTATCTTCCTCCTAAGGATGCCGCCTTTCCCTGCACTTGTTCTTTATGTATGGATTGTACTGTATGTAATTTGTTATTAAATCTACTTATAATTTATGCGGTCTGGTAGTTTTTTGATGGACATCTTCAGACGCTTAAGCCATTGCATCGGTCTGGTTCTAGTGTGCACCATGCAGAGGTGGAGTACCTGTACTATCTCCAGATGTTGTAGCCATTACACCTGTCTGGCCTTAGTCTGCACTACACAGCCGTATTATTCCCTTATTAGGTAGAGTACCTGTACCATCTCCAAATGCTGTAGCCATTAGGCTGTTTGGAGTCCTCTCTCTTCTACGCCAATATCTGAGTGTAGGGTTGGGCGATATAAAAAATATTCCCACGATATTAAGAAAGTTATCGCAATAACGATATATATCGTGATAAATACCCATTTATCAGAAAAAAAACACTTGGGGCCAAAAGGAGACATTATACTGTATGGGGCAACCACAAGGAGATGTTACACTGTATGGGGCAGCCACAAGGAGACATTATACTGTATGGGGCAGCCACAAGGAGACATTATACTGTATGGGGCAGCCACAAGGAGACATTATACTGTATGGGGCAGCCACAAGGAGACATTATACTGTATGGGGCAGCCACAAGGAGACGTTATACTGTATGGGGCAGCCACAAGGAGACATTACACTGTATGGGGCAGCCACAAGGAGACGTTACACTGTATGGGGCAGCCACAAGGAGACGTTACACTGTATGGGGCAGCCACAAGGAGACGTTACACTGTATGGGGCAGCCACAAGGAGACGTTACACTGTATGGGGCAGCCACAAGGAGACGTTACACTGTATGTGGCAGCCACAAGGAGACGTTACACTGTATGGGGCAGCCACAAGGAGATGTTACACTGTATGGGGCAGCCAAAAGGAGACGTTACACTGGGGCAGCCACAAGGAGACGTTGCACTGTATGGGGCAGCCACAAGGAGACATTTTAATCTATGGGGTGGTGGGCCACAAGGAGACATTATACTGTATGGGGCGGTGTGTGGTAGTGTAGGGAAGCCTCTTACGATCCATCTAACTGGGTTAAAATCCTATTAGGATAATTTGTGGAGGAAGTCTTCTTTGGGAGATTTTAAAGAAGAGGACAGGGCTCCACATGGGCTAGAAGTGACAACTGGTATGGGGAGGGGGTCATTCTGTGGTGATGTCACTCTCCACCCCCAAAATAGCAGTACATGAGGAAGCTGATTTCAAATATGAAGTTCTCCTACCCCTATAAATCACCCCAATGGACAGTGACTGCAGTCATTACCTGAAGGAGTAGCGAAATAGCCAGGGGTTATGTTAGCAGTCAGTAGTGGGCTGTCTGTTACAAAGGGCGACGCAGATGAAAACACAGAAAACACCATCAATGTAAACCATCAGTCTACAGGTGGACACTGGAGTGAAGACGCATGCGTTGGTGACACATATTAAAGAGGACCTTTCATGGGTCCAAAGAATATGAAGCAGGCTGCATAGAGCGGCGCCCAGGGATCTAATTGCTCTTACTATTATTCCTGGGCGCCGCTCTGTTCGCCCGCTGTGGCCCCCGGTAATTTATCAACATTCGGTGCAAGTAGGAGGAGACGCCAGTGTCTCTCCTTCTCCCTGACAGCAGCGCTGTCCAATCACAGCGCAGAGCTCAGAGCCAGGGAGAAAAAAAAAAACCTCAACTTAAGCACGCATTTGATTACACGAGTAATAAAATTGCCACACATTGGATTGGACAGCGCTGCTGTCAGGGAGAAGGAGAGACAATGGCGTCTCCTCCTCCTTGCTCTGAATGTTGAAAATACCGGAGGCCACAGCGGACGAACGGAGCGGCGCCAAGGAATAATAGTGAGTGCACTTAGATCCCTGGGCGCCGCTCTATGTAGCCTGCTACTAAGTTCATATTCTTTGGACCCATGAAAGGTCCTCTTTAATACAAAGTCTTGGTAAAGTTGCAGCAGGTGGCAGCAATATCATTTACTGCTTTATATGTTGGCTGCCCCATGGGTCAGAGAAAAGTCTATTTGTTAGGTCCCACCGAGTTCTAGTCATATGTCACTCAAACTACTGCACTGACCAGAGGCGGAGGAGGAGCATAGCAAGGTGAAAGGCGGCGGCTGCGAAGCACCAGACTTGTTCGGCAGTATATGACAGGTTTATATAAAGTGGAAAAAAAAAAGCCTGCTCGTCCCTGCAGCCAGGTTCAGCCCTCCGCGTGCTAGTAGTAATGCAGGAGGCCAGTGACCAGGGAACATAAGCAGGTGGAATCGGACATTTTAGAAGTAGGTCAGCACACATGTGACCACTCCTATGACGTCATTAAATACCGCAGTTTTTCGGAAACGGTAATATCGCCATATCGCCGCGTTTTAATATCGCGGTATATCGCGGATAC
Organism: Bufo bufo; assembly: GCF_905171765.1. Lineage (NCBI taxonomy): Eukaryota > Metazoa > Chordata > Amphibia > Anura > Bufonidae > Bufo > Bufo bufo. The sequence goes on along the minus strand of NC_053392.1, from coordinate 464,307,611 downwards.
CGGTATATCGCTCAACCCTAGACGAGTGTGTCTCCACTTGTATCACCAGGGCCTGCAACTGTTTCCTTTTTTTTCCTGAGGCTTCATGTGGCCAGGGATTCTCTGGTCTTACATTTCACAGTGATGTTTTGTTCCAGTTTTTCTGAGGCTCGATTCTCGCCTTGTACGGGATGCATGTTTTTACGTTCCCTTCTCCTAGCCATTACTGAGGACCCCCTCATCCCTCAGAGAATGGCTGCTTTCTCTGGCAGAATGGGGGTTTCCACCTTCTCCTAGGGTGTTTCTCTTTTCCCACCTGCCTTTGCTATTCTTTCTCTCAATCGTTCAGCCTCCAGTGCTTCCCCTGGCCTTCACATGGTGTTTGCCACGGACAGGCTATGTTTTTGGTCTGAGACAATTTAAACTTTTTTCCTTGCCAGATCCTCTTACTGGTCGGGTTCCCTTGCTTCCAGGCCTTATGGTATCGCCTTCCTTTTGCTGAGGGGTGGTCCTGTGGGTCTTCCTTTAGCTTGTCTAATTTTTCTTGTTGGGTCTGTCCTCTTATAGATTCTCCTCCTGGAGCATCCTTTTATATTTAGAGCGTTAGGTCATTACCAACAGATGCTTTCCGGTTGTGCTGCTCTCCTGTTTCTTCAGGATGATCTGGCTCTTCCAGATCCTTCCTCGGGCTCTCTAGTGCGCACTTGTTCAACTCTTGGTTCTTGCGCAGGACATCTAGCCCTGCTCCTTATTCTCTAGCTTATTTCTTCAACCTTGGGTGGAGCTGGGTGTTTCCCCTTGTTCTTTTCTTGCATGTGGCCTTTTTTCCCAGGTACTTGTCCTTCGGATCCTGGCGGTCTCCCATAATTTTTTTCTTTGGACTCTTCCTGGTCCTGGAGCTTCTCTGCTCACTTCCTTAGTTTTCTATCTACCATTTCATGCTATGGCCTCTTGGTCTTTTTGGGTCACATGGTTCTCCTGCACCTGTGTGCCCAACTTTTTGCATGAGATTTCCTTCCCACCCTCGGGGACTGCTTTGGGACGTCCCATGGTGCTGTGTCCCCCAATGACATTAGCGAGAAAATTGGATTTTTGTACTCACCGTAAAGTTTGTTTCTCGTTCAATTCATTGGGGGACACAGATCCTACCCATTGTTTTCATTCTCTTTCTGTCACCGGGCTGCTGCTCTTCTTTCTTCCCCGGTCCAGGACATGTTGGTTCTTTGCTTTTGTTTCTCTCTCCTACTGCTATTGGTACAAACTGATTTAGCCTAGTGTCTGTGGAGAGGGTATAGCCACCTGGGCGAAGCCAACCTTTTTGATATCTAGTGCCGCCTCCTAGTGGTAGCTGGGCATATACCCATGGTGCTGTGTCCCCCAATGAACTGAACTAGAAACAAACTTTACGGTGAGTGCAAAAATAAAAAAAAATATATTCTGCAGGGCTGTTGAATGGACATACAGATCGTTTGCAGCCCCATTGAAATGAATGGGTTCACATCCAATTTGCAAAAAATGCAGATTGGATGTGGATCGAAAATACGGCCGTGTGAATGGACCCTAAAACTGCTGACAGAAAAAGATTAGGTCATAAGGAATAATGTATAACGGGGGAAAGGAGTGTAACGTAACGTGAATTCAATGTTATAGCATGGCTGTCTACCACGTTATAACACATGACCGACACCCCAGGCTGTACACGAGCTAGAGCAAACAATACTTACATCCTACCTAGGATGAAGTATGTGGTCGAATCCCAATTAATTTGTTAGTGCAGCCCTTCCTCCAGTGTGCATCACGCCTGTCTCTGAGATCACTCAGAAATGTTTTCTTATAAGCACAATGGGGGATGGGTACTATTTCTAACCTACTTTATTACAAGGAATACTTGTAAACTATTACACAGAGTATTAAACAAAATTAAAGGGGGACAGAACCAATCAGTACTTAAAAATACCCTTACAATATAAAGAGGGTAAAACAAGGGAAAGTGATAGGCCTGTGGTATCACATTCCAGAGAATTTGTGCAGCTCAAGAATAGGGCTAAACCAAGAGTGGCGTTTGTGTGGACACTGCACCGAAAAAGGAGACATATACGTGGGAATGTATGGCAGTACAATCTCATTAAAAACAATGAGAGGCATTTTTCTGCATGTCCACCCCTTATTTTGCATGGAATACCTGCTACATTCCATGGACAAAAGCCTTTATAGAGGGAAATACAAAAAAGTTGAGTGTCAGAATATGGTGATGCAAAGAAAAAATATATATTTTTAAAAGTTTTATGGTGAAAATTGTAATTTTTCCAGTTATGCCATTTCAGTGCTCAATATGTTGTGCCCATCATGTGCCAGTGTGAAGAGCAAGCCTTTTTATTATGCTATACATCCTCATTTTAGAAAAACCCTATGTGTGACCCTAGTCTTTTGCCTGAACATACGGCAGGGCTCAAGAATAAATGAGAACTGTAGAGGCTCTAGTGTGGAACCCCTTATTGACCCCTTTTAGTAAACTACACCCGATTAGACGGGGGAGAGCTAATACGGACTGCCAGCAATTTAACCCACACCTTTAAATCAAGGTTCAGAAGGGAGATGGGACAACTTCCACATGATTGGGGATCTTTCCCACTCTTATGAATTAACGTGATATGTGCCTCTTTGGATTCCTTAAAGAGGTTCCCTCTTTCCCTGGAGTAAATGATTACAAAGGGTGACTAAGTGGGGTACTAACACATCCTCAAACTTATGGAAATACAAAAGGGGGAGTCCATCAGGTCCTGGGCTTTTACCTGGGGGAAAACTATGTAGAATGGATCATAGTTCACGTACTGTAACTGGGGTTAAGAGGCTAGAAGCCTCAGTTGGGGATACGGTTGGGAGATGGAGAGAATCCATAAAGGACTTTATGTGGGTTTGGAGAGAAGGTTCAGGGGTGGCCTGTAAATTATATCACCCAGAATAGTACGAGAGGAAAGCCTTAGCAATATCTGCTGTCTGTGTATGTAAAACTTCCTGGCTCTCTTTGATGTTATGTATATAACTCTTGGTCCTTGTATTTTTAATTAAATACAGTGCCTTGCAAAAGTATTCACCCCCCTTGACTTTTTTCGTTAATTTTTTACATTACAGCCTTAAGTTCAATGTTTTGTTCATCTGAATTTTATATGATGGATCAGAACACAATAGTCTAAGTTGGTGAAGTGAAATGAGTAAAATATATAAATAAAACTATTGTTTAGAAATAGAAAACAGAAAATTGGCATGTGCATATGTATCCACCCCCTTTGTTAGGAAGGCCTTAAAAAGCTCTGGTGCAACCAGTTACCTTCAGAAGTCACATAATTAGTGAAATGAGATCCACCTATGTGCAATCTAATTGTCACATGACCTGTCATTACATATACACACCTTTTTTTAAAGGCCCCAGAGGCTGCAACACCTAAGCAAGAGGCATCACTAACCAAACACTACCATGAAGACCAAGGAACTCTCCAAACAAGTAAGGGACAATGTTTTTGAGAAGTACAAGTCATGGTTAGGTTATAAAAAAAATATCCAAATCTTTGATGATCCCCAGGAGCACCATTAAATTTATCATAACCAAATGGAAAGAACATGGCACAACAGCAAACCTGCCAAGAGACGGCCGCCCACGGACTGGGCAAGGACAGAATTAATCCGAGAGGCAGCACAGAGACCTAAGGTAACCCTGGAGGAGCTGCAGAGTTCCACAGCAGAGACTGGAGTACCTATACATAGGACGACAATAAGCCGTACGCTCCATAGAGTTGGGCTTTATGGCAGAGTGGCCAGAAGAAAGCCATTACTTTCAGCTAAAAACAAAATGGCACGTTGTGAGTTTGCGAAAAGGCATGTGGGAGACTCCCAAAATGTATGAGGGAAGGTGCTCTGGTCTGAAGAGACTAAAATGGAACTTTTCAGCCATCAAAGAAAACGCTATGTCTGGCGCAAACCCAACACATCACATCACCCAAAGAACACCATCCATACAGTGAAACATGGTGGTGGCAGCATCATGCTGTGGTAATGTTTTTCAGCAGCTGGGACTGGGAAACTGGTGAGAGTTGAGGGAAAGATGGATGGTGCTAAATACAGGGATATTCTTGAACAAAACCTGTACCACTCTGTGCGTGATTTGAGGCTAGAACGGAGGTTCAACTTTCAGCAGGACAATGACCCTAAACACACGGCTAAAGCAACACTTGAGTGGTTTAAGGGTAAACATGTAAATGTGTTGGAATGGCCTAGTCAAAGCCCAGATCTCAATCCAATAGAAAATCTGTGGTCAGACTTAAAGATTGTTGTTCACAAGCACAAACCATACAACTTGAAGAAGCTGGAGCAGTTTTGCAAGGAGGAATGGGAAAAAAATCCCAGTGGTAAAATGTGGCAAGTTCATGGAGACTTGGAGCTGTGATTGCCACAAAAGGTGGCTCTATAAAGTATTGACTTTAGGGGGGTGAATAGTTATGCACATTGACTTTTTCTGTTATTTTGTCCTATTTGTTGTTTGCTACACAATGAAAAAGAAAAAAAAACATCTTCAAAATTGTGGGCATCTTCTGTAAATTAAATGATGCAAATCCTCAAACAATCCATGTTAATTCCAGGTTGTGAGGCATCAAAATACGAAAAAAGTCAAGGGGAGTGAATACTTTTGCAAGGCACTGTAGGACATGAGTTTACCTACCTTATTTCCATGAGCATATAGCCTATGTCTGAAGTATAACTATTGTCTAGCCTGATGAAGGTTCAATATTTGTTTAAACTGTTTACGCTGCCTTAAAGGATAACTGTCATATTTTCATTAAAAAAAACTATTTTAGTATATGTTACTGCTGCAGCAGCATTATGCATAAAGCAATCTTTAGTTTCTTCACTTACCACTGTTTTCCTTGAGTTTTCCCCTTAGTTAGGGCTGTTTTGAATCCTACATTATGAGGATCTTCTCAAGATGGCTCCTTTGCCAGTTCTCTGAGACCAAAACTGCATTCCCTCAGGTCAAATACAAACTTGCTGTAGCCAGCAGATTCCTGCCAGCCAATCAGATTGGATTACTGAGAGACACGCCTCCTCACTCTGAAGCCTAATGCAGGCATGCAGTGTGAAGGACCGCCCCTCTGTCTTCCTAGCCGGAGACAGATGAGCCATAGCAATGGTCTTTTAAGGGAGCAGTGGAAAGGGACAGAGGACATTAATGAAAGCTGTTATAAGGTAATTACAAATCTTTTGACAATCATTGACAGACTAATTCAGGTATACATGCCTAGCTCTAATAAACTAACAAATAAAATAAAAAATATGACAGTTATCCTTTAATGACAAAATATATTTTTGTCTTTCCTGTGAGCAGGATTCTTTATTAAAGGGGTTGTCAGAGTTATGAAAAAAAAAATATATAGCACTGAAAATCTGATGGGCAGCAATATATAACTAAGCTAAGCAAGTTTTATGCAAAATATATATATATATTTCCTCATTTCCCTGGTTCTTTTCTGGCCCTTTGTTTACATGCAATAAAAACAATCTCTGCCCCTCCCCCTGCACTGCTAAGGGAGTGAATACAAGAGCTGCCCTGAGTGACATGTCTGCCTGCTGGGAGACTCTGCAGCATGTTGTATGTGTAGAACTACAAGTCCCAGCTGTATAATGACACTGCTAATACACACAGGATCTTCCCCCTACCTTCTTGTGCAATGCTCTCTCTAGTCCTTCAGCTCCTGTGCCCAGAATTGTCACTGCTGCAGATACCCAATGTGTGCAGCTGAAGGGGTTAAGAATCCTAGGAGAGAGAGCAGACGGCAGTGAAGAGGGGCGTGGCCAGCACAGTGACGTCTCATTTACAGGCTTGTAAACAAAGTTTATCAGAGCAGGGAGAGAAGCTGACATCACAGGTCATGTGACCCTCGGTGAAATCAGCCACTGGAGATAAAGTGAGTTAATTGGAAAGCTGTTATATTTGCCCAGTTAGGAACATAGAAAGAACAAAAAAATAACTCGGACAACACCTTTAAGATTCTCTATTTGGTCCAGTAAGGAGTAAATCTTCTGCTGTCTTTCCTTCTTAACACTTGTTGCCAAAGCTACAAATACACCTCGGAGATAGGCTTTATGGGTCTCCCAAAGCAAGGACGGCGTAACCTATAGGGAGGCATTTTGCTCAAAGAATGATTGAAGATGTTGTCTAATATAGGACCGATGAGTATCCAAGATGAGTATGGATTCATTAAGCTGCAGATGCATTCTCCTCGGGGGAGTTGAGAAAGGCGATATATTGCAGAGCGTGGTCTGAAACAGTAACTGAACTTATATGTGCTGAAACAAAAATGTAATCTAGGCGTTGAAAAGAATTGTGAACGACAGAATGGAAAGTATAATCTCGGATGGGTTGCAAGATCTCCAGATGTCCACTAAATGCAGATGATGAACCTTGTCCTGTAAACTTATCAATATGTTAGAAACATGGGATTTTTTCATAGAATAATCTATGGAGGGTTCAATGTAATCAAATCAGTACCCAAAATGAAAGCGCCTTCTGCAAACAGTTGTAGTGTCTCTAAGGTTTCCACAGGCAAGGGAATTGACCTGAATTGGGTGCATAGAGATTAGCTAGGGTGTACATCTGTGAACCAATCTCACCTTTGACTAATAGGAGTCTCCCTTCCATGTCAGTATATTGCCGTTTCAATACAAAGGGGATAGAATTATGAATATCTAAAGACACCCCCTTGGAGGCTGAGGAAGCATGACTACTGTCAGGGCCGGTGCTACCATAAGGCAGACCAAGCGTCTGCCTTAGGGCGCACCCTGGGGGAGGGTGGAAAAATTAACCTTTTTTTTTTAATCATTTACTTGTGAGTTGAGCCGCAGCGCCTCCGGCCACCCGCCCCAGCCTGCGTGCGCCGTGTGCGGCCCCGGCCCTCACTCACAGGGCCCGGAAACACGGTCACGGGGTCAGGCCAGGGGGGGTATGACTGGCGAGTGGCGCAGCGGCGGCAGGCGGCAGCAGGGAGCTGACTGTCTGTGAATCTGACTCACACACAGCCAGATTGCTGTAGCAGCAGGATAGGTGGGTAGGTGATCACTGATGAGCGCATTAGCACCAAAGTGCACGGCATAAATGTGTTTAAAAAAAAATATTACACAAACAACAATCATAAATGGAGAGGGGGAGGGAGATAATGCCTGTAGTCTGTGACATGGGGACAGGGACGGCCGGGGGGGGGGGGGGGGATTATGTGCCATGGGGGAGAAATGTGACACAATAGGGGGTAATGATGTGATCATGATGTGACACAAAGGGGGTGATGTGACATGGTTTGGAGGGGGAGAAATGTGACATGGGGGGCTGATGTAACATAGGTGATTTGACATGGAGGGGGAAAAATGTGACATTGAGGCCTTGAGGGGGAGAAATGTAACATTAAGGGGGTGAAATGTGACATGGAGGGGGAGAAATCTGACATGGGGGGAGAAATGTGACAGAGGGGATTATGTAAAAAGGGGGGGGGGGGGAATGTGACATGGGGGCCAAAATGTAGCTTCGCTTGTGTTGGCAAAAATCCTTGCACCGGCCCTGACTACTGTGGAACCATTGCAAGATAGATAGACCTTGGGAGTTTAGGGATTCAGTTCTTTCTAAAATGGGTCTCTTGCAAAAAGAGTATATGAATCTTCAGTTTGCATAGCAAAAGGAAGATAAGACTTCTCTTATTGGGAGAGTAAAAACTTTCATTTTACAGTCCATCTGGATAGGAGGTTAGGGTCAATGACTGCGTAATAGATTAAAATCAAAATATATAGCGACAGGGGGAGGAAAAGATAGTAGTGAGGTAGCGCACTGCCCTCTTAACTTGGAGCAGTGGATGGAGAACTCCAGAGATCTGTTCTCTGGTAACATAACCTGATGACATGGTATTATAAACAGTGTAGTACAAAGTCTCTGAAGACTAATATAAAAAGGAAAAAGAGAGAGGAAATAAGGGGACCTCTCATAAGGAAAAAGAAAAATAATCAAGAACAGTTTAAGTATGAACCTTGGATGCACGGGCGCTCAAAGTAACCACAGAGGGTGTAACGGGGAGTAACACTCCCAGGCCATATGGGAAATGTCCTAAGATACAGTCGATGTCCAGTTCAGGCTGGGTCGAAAGTGACTGGAGGCATGTGAGTTCCTGACCGCTGACCCTGCCTTTGGGGACTGGCTGACACTGCTCCTGTCTAGGCAAGTTAGGTATGGTGAGAGCTATAGCCAGCACCGACCACACTTTGGTAAGGTCTTCTGGGGTATGAACTCTCAAACGCCAACCATTGTGTGCAATTGAGAGGCCGAACGAATACAGCCAGGAGTAAGCTATGTTCTTCAGGTGTAGCTGCTCTAGGAGGTGCTGTGGTGCTGTGTCTTCATAGAGAGCAAGCTCTGAACAGGCATATGTCACAGGGGCCTTATCACATCTTGAGGGGTCTCTGATGGAAATGGCTTAGACCTAAGGGACCTGTGGATCCTCTCAATTGTAATCCCCTGTGCTGCATCCGCTCCAAGAAGCTCTGTAAAGACTTCTAGAGCCACTTTCTGTAAAGAATCAGAACACCAGGATTCAAGCAAGCCTTTGATGCAAACAATTTGTCTTCGGCTTGTTTTCCTGATCTATTATAGCCAGGGATTTATTGACGTGAGCTAGATGATCCGTAGATCGAGATTCCAGAGCAAATATGGCAAGGAAAGAAAGCCAGACCCTCCTGGGATCCTAGCATCATCATAAAAACCCATCTGACCTCCACAGGTTCCTTCAGCAGAAGACTCCAAGCTCACAGCCGAAGTCTCCCAAGATGGCGCCGAGAGCACTGATGACTCAGACCAACTCAGCATTGCAGCAAGTGAGCAAAGGAGATTAGAAATAGCTGCCACCTCTAAGACCTTCTTTAAAGGGGTTCTGCAGTTTGCTTAAACTGATGATCTATCCTCTGGATAGATCATCAGCATCTGATCGGCGGCGGTCCTTCACCCGGGACCCCCTCCGATCAGCTGTTTGAGAAGGCAGTGGCGCTCCAGGAGCGCCGCGGCCTTCTCACTGTTTACCGCAGGCCTAGTGACGTCACGACTTGTATCAACTGGCCTGGGCGCGGCTAAGCTCTGTTCACTTGAATGGAGCTTAGCCGCGCCCAGGCCAGTTCATACAAGTCGTGACGTCACTAGGCCTGCGGTAAACAGTCAGAAGGCCGCTACCTTCTCAAACAGCTGATCGGCGGGGGTCCCGGGTGTCGGACCCCCACCGATCAGATGCTGATGATCTATCCAGAGGATAGATCATCAGTTTAAACAAACTGCAGAACCCCTTTAAAGAAGGTCTTAGAGGTGGCAGCTATTTCTAATCTCCTTTGCTCACTTGCTGCAATGCTGAGTTGGTCTGAGTCATCAGTGCTCTGGACGCCATCTTGGGAGACTTCAGCTGTAAGCTTGGAGTCTTCTACTGAAGGAACCTGTGGGTTTTTATGATGCTTCTGGGCACCAGGAGGGTCTGGCTTTCTTTCCTTGCCCTATTTAACCATGTTGGCGTTGGGGAAGATAGCGTTTAGGCTGCTTGCAGGGACTGTCTTGGAGGAGCTAAGCTCTCAGGCATCTTCCTCTATTAGTGGTCAGGCTCCATATGCCAGAGCACTACAGAGTGGCATTATAGTACAAGGGTCACTACAAAGGGGGGCAGTAATACAGGCTGGAGCACTACGGGGAAGCAATATAATACAAGAGGCAGTACTGGGGGGAATAATACAGGGGGGTTATAACTACAGGAGGGCATTAGAACTACAGGGGTATTATAACTATGAAGGATACTACTGGGATCCACTATAGGGGGCATTGTAACTACTGGAGACTCTATAGAGGTGCCTTATAGAGCAGCCTTTTAACTGCTGGAGGATCTATAGGGGTGCCTTATTTCTACTCTGGGCACTATGGTGACATTATTACTACTGGGGGTACTGTGTACTTTCTTGGGGAGGATTATCTCTATTGAGGGCACTGTAGATGGCACCATTACTATTGAGAACCGTCTGAGAGCACTATTAGTATGGAGGGGATTATGTACGGCACTATTTTTGCAGTATAGTATTTGTGGGCATTGGGTAGCACAACTGTCACAGTATTTGTAGCCGCAGCTGTCGGGTATATAAAGCAAATGCTTTATATAAATATTTTTAAAAAAATGTTTACGGATCAAAAGAAAAATTATTCAAATGATATTGATCCGTGAGATGGACATAAACATCTCAAATAGAGTTCAATCGAGAACCTGATTATTTTGTGCAATCAGCAAAACAGGGTACAAGCGTTTATGCAAAAATATAAATGGTTTATTATACAATAGTTTAAAATACAATCAAAAATGAATCAACGTAATCTCAATAATATACAATTATATGCAAGTACCCAGAATTCGCCACTATATGGTGCCAACAAAACACTACTCAACCAACACAAGAATATTATGCAATACGGCTTTAAAACTGTGAGAGATATAAAATCAATGAATTATGTGCATGGCCATTGCACCAGGAGTGAGATAGTTTGTGGACTCTCACTGCAACCCTTGGTATGCATTGGCGGCGGTGATGCTGTGGAGTGGGCCTGCTGTGTAACCTACACTCCCTGAAGTGTATGGTAGCCGTCATGGCGCCTAACAGGTAGAATTTAGCGTAGGAACCCGTCTAATAGAGATTGCCTTGACGTTCGGCAGACGGGCTCAGATTATTTTGTACAAAACGATTTGCCAAGTATCTCTCACTTATTAGTGTAGCACTTTTAATTTTTATGCAATTTTGTACTCTATATTGCAGTGAATTGTCGCATTGCATGTTCGTCTTTTCTTGATATCAAACTAGGGAATATTAAGATTCCCAACAGAGAGTTTCTCCAATATTATCTCCTTTATTCAGTTATATGCATCATAACTGATGCCGGCGTGTTAACCCCTTGTATGCCGCGGTCAAAGCTGACCGCGCGTGCAGAGGGTACGGGTGCCCTCCGATTCACCATCATGTCCCCGCGCTGCAGTGGTGGTGACCGGATGGCAGAGAAGGCAAGCCCGATGCCTTCCATAGGCATTGGAGCTTGCCTTCTACGGAAGCCTATTAGATCTAGCCCTAAGGCCTCATGCACACGACCGTTGTTGTGTTCCGTGTCCGTTGTTCCGTTTTCCGTAATTTTCTGCGGACCCATTGACTTTCAATGGGTCCGTTGAAAACTCGGATGATGCACCATTTGTCATCCGCGTCCGTAATCCGTGTTTCCAGTCCGTCAAAAAAATATGACCTGTCCTATTTTTTTCACGGACAACGGTTCGCGGACCCATTCAAGTCAATGGGTCTGTGAAAAAACACGGAGGCACACAAGATTGTCATCTGCGTCCATTTTTTTCCTATCATTTGCAAGGCAAACTTGGCTTTAGATTTTTTTTTCACTTTTCATGTCTGGTGATCCTCCAAAAACCAAGGAAGACACTAGCCCGACCAACCTGTCCCCGGTCTTTCCCTCCGTCGCACATGTTGAACGCATCCCCGTGTTGGTTCGCAAAGGGGTCGGATCTGGTGTATCAGTGGGGACACGCGTAACCTGTCCCGCCGCTCCTCGAGGACCCTTTTTGGTCACACCAGTGTGCGAGACAGGTGAGGATCTTACAGAAGATTTGCCCAACAATGGGACATGATTTATAAAATAACGCAAACGGAACAGAAAATTAACAAAGGCTATATTAGTAAGTGTCATATAGTCATCTTAGGCTACTTTCACACTTGCGGCAGAGTGATCCGGCAAGCAGTTCCATCGCCGGAACTGCCTGCCGGATCAGGCAATCTGCATGCAAATGGACAGCATTTGTAGACGGATCCGGATCCGTCTCACAAATGCATTGCAAGAACGGATCCGTCTCTCCGTTTGTCATACGTTTCTATTTGTTTTCACATTTTTACCGCTCTGCGCAGACCGGAAGGACAGATCCGGCACTCCGGTACTTTTAATGCCGGATCCAGCCCTAATACATTTCAATGTAAATTAATGCCGGATCCGGCATTCCGGCAACTTATCCGGAATTTTTGACTGAGAGAATACCGCAGCAGTCCAAACGCCGTTCAGTGACTGAACTGAAGACATCCTGAATGGATTTCTCTCCATTCACAATGCATGGGGGATAAAACTGATCAGTTCTTTTCTGGTATTGAGCCCCTATGACGGAACTCAGTGCCGAAAAAGAAAAACGCTAGTGTGAAAGTACCATTACATACACATTGGTCAAAACTAGCGAGAAAGTGGCCAACCCCTTTAACTGTATCACTGTCCTGAGGATGGTGATACAGTTGAATTGGGGACAGGGACCTGTGACCACCGACCAGCTACATGATTACCTGGTGTTCGTGCCTCAGATTGTTATGTACCCAGATAAGGAATATAAAGGAAGGACTTATGCTTCTCTTCCCTGCTGATCCACTTCTAGCTTTGGCTAAAAAAAAATGCATCAAAAACATTATTATTATTTTTTTAAGGCTGGGTGTAAATGTGAAGAAAACATCCTGGCCAGGGGCGTAGCTATCGGCTCATGGGCCCTGGTGCAAGAGTTCAGCTTGGGCCCCCTTCCCTCAGTGCGTTGTGTGTCTTCTTATGTGGCACAAGGGTCTTTGGGCCCCCTCAGGCTCCTGGGCCCGGAAACGATTGCTACCTCTGCACCCCATATAGCTACGCCCATGATCCTGGCATTTTCAGGATTAGAAAAAAAAAGCAACAATATCTCCTCCAAGCCAGTAGATGGAGCAGTTATCTTTTTTTCAGCAGCCGCCCTGTCATCCAGGAAGACACAGAGACTAATACTGCAGAGTGAGGCAGAGCCAGTGTCAGTATCAGTGTGTGTGCAGAGCGGAGAACATCAGCCTGGAAGATGAGTTCAGCACAGGATCCGGTGGTGATTGTGTCAGCCGTCCGCACTCCCATAGGTAAGATTGGAATGATCTAATTGTTACACCCACTATTTCCTCTAGGCTGTGCGCTCCTGCAGCCTGTCATACTGAAATACTCATTGTAATGCTGATTTAACTCTTGTTTTTCCCCCAAAGTGCACAGGTTGAGGTCCATTTGCACGCAGCAAACAAGTATTTATAATGACGGCCCTAGTGATGGGCAGTAAATGTCATTTACTGGTTGTGAGTCACATGAAATCGCCACAATCATTGATATGTGCATGCAGAAGTATAGCGACATTAGTGATTGCTTTGTATAAGGGGCTTTTCACACTGCCTCTGCGGTGTACCTTTTATATAGACTCCTAGACCCCCATTACACTGATGTTAGGGGTCTCCTTTTGGTGGTATTCGCTGGGGTTTACCTGTTTTTTACTGCGTTGAAATGGAAATCCTCCAGCCAGAAGCATCCGACGGACACTGGAGACTCCGTGTGAAGAGAGCCTTAGGCCTATTGCACACGACCGTATGGCTTTTTCAGTGTTTTGCGATCCGTTTTTCACGGATCCGTTGTTCCGTTTTTTGTTTCCGTTTCTGTTCCGTTTTTCCGTTCCGTATGGCATATACAGTATACAGTAATTACATAGATAAAATTGGGCTAGGAATAACATTTTCAATAGATGGTTCAGCAAAAAACGGAACGGAAACGGAAGACATACGGATGCATTTCCGTATGTGTTCCGTTTTTTTGCGGACCCATTGACTTGAATGGAGCCACGGACTGTGATTTGCGGGTAATAATAGGACATGTTCTATGTTAAAACGAAACGGAATGCATACGGAGTACATTCCGTTTTTTTTTGCGGACCCATTGAAATGAATGGTTCCGTATACGGACCGTATACGGAACGCAAAAAACGGCCAGTAAACGGGAAAAAAAAACGTCCGTGTGCAATAGGCCTTACATGGGCCAATGTTCGGGAATGAAAAATACTTGTTCCTGATGGTTGCCCCATGTAAAGGTGCTGCCAAGGGGACTGCATTTTTTATAGTGTAACTAAAACCGTCGCTTTCCGGTGTAAAGTAGCAACGGTCGCTCGTCCCGCATTCGACCTGTATGTGGTGCTCGTTCAGGACTGACATTGACCTGCATAAACCTCTGTCCACACATGACTGAAAATACGATGGAAAACCGCATGTATTAGTGAAATGGCTGGGATGTCACCCGCTCCATTTCAAAGTGTGAATTCAACTGCACAAACTGACACTGTAGATTTCTAATCCGCACCGCAGGTCAATTTACACTGTCATTTTTATATATTTTTTTCAATGCAGCGTGCGGATGAGATTTCTTAGAATAAGTGTACACGATCAGGATTGCGTGCGGATTTTCCGCGCGGAAAATCCGCACCGTAGGTCATGTACATTGTATTCTATGAGAATCTGAAATTCTCAATGAAAATCCGCAGCATGTCAATTTATTTTATTTTTCCTGACCGGATTTTCTTCATTCACTTAGTAAAATCCGCACCGAATCCGCACCAATTGCTGTAGATTGACCGCACAGATTTGCCTCCGCACGTGAATCCTGGAGATGTGCATGTACCCTTCTAATCTCCTTCATGTTGCTAGTACTGTACGACGCTGCAGATGGGCTGCCATGATGGTAAACTTCCAGCATTTCAGTCACCTAGCCTAAACCCCTATTATTATAAGCACCTATTATTTTTTTCTGCACTGTTGAGGGATATACGTTGTCAGGGAAACTAGAATATCACTTATTTCTGTTATACCTACAGACAGATTTTCTATCTACCAGTTTAGTCTATTGACATGAAGCTGATGATTATTATTGCTGTAGTCAGTACAGTCGCCTGTATTTATAAGCTTGAGTATTACTATAGTGGGTACAATCGCCTGTATTTATATAGCTGCTTGTTACTATAGTGAGTAGCTGCATGTATTTATAAGCTTGTAGTATTACTATAGTGACTCCAGTCACCTGTATTTATATGCTTGTAGTATTACTATAGTGACTAGTCACCTGTATTTATAAGCTTGTAGTATTACTATAGTGACTAGTCACCTGTATTAATAAGCTTGTAGTGTTACTATAGTGAGTACAGTCACCTGTATTTATAAGCTTGTAGTATTACTATAGTGAGTACAGTCACCTGTATTTATAAGCTTGTAGTATTACTATAGTGAGTACTGTCACCTGTATTTATATGCTTGTAGTATTACTATAGTGACTAGTCACCTGTATTTATATAGCTGCTTGTTACTATAGTGAGTAGCTGCATGTATTTATAAGCTTGTAGTATAACTATAGTGACTAGTCACCTGTATTTATAAGCTTGTAGTATTACTATAGTGACTAGTCACCTGTATTTATATGCTTGTAGTATAACTATAGTGACTAGTCACCTGTATTTATAAGCTTGTAGTATTACTATAGTGACTAGTCACCTGTATTTATATGCTTGTAGTATTACTATAGTTACTAGTCACCTGTATTTATATGCTTGTAGTATTACTATAGTTACTAGTCACCTGTATTTATATGCTTGTAGTATTACTATAGTGAGTACAGTCACCTGTATTTATATGCTTGTAGTATTACTATAGTGACTACAGTCACCTGTATTTATAAGCTTGTAGTATTACTATAGTGACTAGTCACCTGTAT
Source organism: Bufo bufo (assembly GCF_905171765.1). NCBI lineage: Eukaryota > Metazoa > Chordata > Amphibia > Anura > Bufonidae > Bufo > Bufo bufo. The sequence goes on along the minus strand of NC_053392.1, from coordinate 464,291,977 downwards.
TTATAAGCTTGTAGTATTACTATAGTGAGTACAGTCACCTGTATTTATAAGCTTGTAGTAGTACTATAGTGACTAGTCACCTGTATTTATATAGCTGCTTGTTACTATAGTGAGTAGCTGCATGTATTTATAAGCTTGTAGTATAACTATAGTGACTAGTCACCTGTATTTATAAGCTTGTAGTATTACTATAGTGAGTACAGTCACCTGTATTTATATGCTTGTAGTATAACTATAGTGACTAGTCATCTGTATTTATAAGCTTGTAGTATTACTATAGTGACTAGTCACCTGTATTTATATGCTTGTAGTATTACTATAGTTACTAGTCACCTGTATTTATATGCTTGTAGTATTACTATAGTTACTAGTCACCTGTATTTATATGCTTGTAGTATTACTATAGTGACTAGTCACCTGTATTTATAAGCTTGTAGTATTACTATAGTGAGTACAGTCACCTGTATTTATATGCTTGTAGTATTACTATAGTGACTACAGTCACCTGTATTTATAAGCTTGTAGTATTACTATAGTGAGTACAGTCACCTGTATTTATAAGCTTGTAGTAGTACTATAGTGACTAGTCACCTGTATTTATAAGCTTGTAGTATTACTATAGTGAGTACAGTCACCTGTATTTATATGCTTGTAGTAGTACTATAGTGACTACAGTCACCTGTATTTATAAGCTTGTAGTATTACTATAGTGACTAGTCACCTGTATTTATAAGCTTGTAGTATTACTATAGTGAGTACAGTCACCTGTATTTATATGCTTGTAGTATTACTATAGTGACTAGTCACCTGTATTTATAAGCTTGTAGTATTACTATAGTGAGTACAGTCACCTGTATTTATATGCTTGTAGTAGTACTATAGTGACTAGTCACCTGTATTTATAAGCTTGTAGTATTACTATAGTGAGTACAGTCACCTGTATTTATATGCTTGTAGTATAGTGAGTACAGTCGCTTGTATTATTGCTAGTGACTACAGTCGTCTGCATTTGTACGTACACTGTGTATGAGGTGAGCACTGAACGGGCGGATCATTATAGTAAATAGGCGGGTTATGTGTTTGCTCATGAATGTTCAGTCACTAGATGTGGCGTTAAGGGAGGAGCCGCAACCGCAGTCAGTCAGCTTTTCTCACCTCTGCTGCTGATTGGCTGCTTGGCGTAGAACCATATCTGGTAGTGGCTTAATGATTGGTCACTGCGCTGACAAGTTCTTTACTCGCGTTCTGATTGGCTGTGGGCGTAGAACGATCGCGCTTGTCTCTAGTGTCAGTGGCTGCACGGGGTAGTGCAGTAATGAGCAGGAGCGGAGTGATTCGTGCGGGTCGTTGTCCTTACACAGCCCTGTCCTTATCATACTATATTTACCAAGTAACAAACTAGTTGTGTAACTTTACCTGGAGGTCATAGTTCCCAACTTCCTGGACGGTTAGAGGGGCAGGTTATACGGTTCATCGAGTAAAACACCCATGACTTTCTATCTGAACCTGGCTATTTTACAGGTTGCTCACATCAAATGTTTGCCCACTAACATATCACTTCGGGAAAAAAACCAAGATGCCAAAGTGTTGTACAGAGTACACTATGGTTTTCCATGAGTCCAGCAAAAAACCTATGGTACATGCACGCGTTCAGGATTCATGTGCGGAGAAACCGCATCAATTGGTGCGGTTTTTACTAAGTAAATGAAGAAAATCCGGTCAGGAAAAATAAAATAACTTAACATGCTGCGGATTTTAAAAATCTGCATCGTGTGCATTGAGGATTTCAAACTCTCATAGAATACAATGTACATGACCTACGGTGCGGATTCTCCGCACACAAATCCGCGCGCAGTCCTGATCGTGTGCATTTAGCCTAATGGTTCCTTTGTTAGCGAATGCTTAGATATCCATTTAGCATATATGTTGTGTATACGTTAAAGGGGTTTTCAGAGACTTTTTTTTATGCTGATCGGCGGATGTGTTGGCGCTTGCAGTAGCGGCGCCGCTTTCTCTCAGCTCATCTTACATTGTACAACGACTGTGTGTTTGGTATCGCAGCTCCGCTCCATTCACTTCAATGGGACTGAGCTGCGCCTAGGCCACCTGACTGATGAACATGTCATTTCTGGCCTAGGAAATGCTATGAGAAGGCTGCGGCACTACTGTGAACTCCGCCACCTTCTCCGACAGCTGATCAGCGGTGGGTCTCGGGTGTCAGACCCCCACCGATCAGATTCTGATGACCTATCCTGAGGAAAGTCTCTGAAAATCCCTTTAAAACGCATTAGCACACAAGTCTCCTAATCAATAGACTTGTGTAACGTTCAGTTAGGAACTATACAGGCAATGGAGAAATAAAGTTTTTGTCAGAATGAAAAGTTATAAACCTTTTACAGTATAGAGAAGTGATAGTGGAGGTCCGACCGATCAGACCCCCACTGATGTCAAGAATGGGGGTCTGTGTCACCCGTTCGAATGGAGTGGCAATTGAGCTTTCACATTGCTGCTTTAGTCAGTTCTTTGGGATGTGATAAAGCATAAGGCCCCTTGCAGACGAGTGAGTATTCCGCGCGAGTACAATGCGCCCACACGGAATCCGGACCCATTCATTTCAATGGGCCTTGTTTTTCACACATCATCTCAACAATCAGGAAATACATTGCTGCAAGTTTTATATTGTGGGTTTTTCGCACAGCCCCATAGTAATGAATGGGACTTGTGCAAAAAATGGAATTTATCCGGATGCAGCGCCTTTTTCACTGATGGTGGCTAGGAGATGTAGATAGTTATACTTCAGTTTTTCTGCACGTGCTTGAAAAACGCATCAAAAACTGATTGCATTCGCAAGGAGAACACAGAATACAGACCCTGACTCAGGGCTCATGCACACTAACGTTTTCTTTTTCTGCATCTGATCAGCATTTTGTGCTGGTCGGATGCGGACCCATTCGCTTTAGATGCGGGCAGCACCCTGTGCTGTCCGCATCCGTATGTCCCTTCCGCGGGACCTGCAAAAAAATAGAATATGTCCTATTCTTGTCCATTTTACAGACAAGGATAGGACTGTTCTATAGAGAAAATTCTGTTCCGCAAAATGCGGAATGCACACAGCCTGTATCCGTGTTTTGCGGATCCGCAATTTGTAGACCGCAAAACAGGCTACGGCCGTGTGCATGAGCCCTCATTCTGTATCGCTCGTGTGAAATAAGCCAAAAGCACCACAATTTCTGTTATTAGAATGAAAATAACTATGACAAATAAGTGCCTGTGCATGGTGTGGTCTGAACATGGGATCCACATGCAGATTACTGGTGATTGCCGGACTGCACTTGTACTTGCTGTTATTTCATTTATCAAGTACAGGTGCAGGCTGGCATTTAAAGGTAATCGACATGCGGAACCGTGGCCGGACCACGTCATATACAGGACTCCCCATTAGCAGAATGACTTCATTTACAAATTAGAGCAATCATTGTGAATTATTGACCTAAACCACTTGTCCAGCTGTACTGATAACAATGATCCAGATCCTTTGAGACTTTAGACCTCAGATCATTGGTCATAGTTCAAAAGGACATGCTTTGTGAAGGGTTAATAGGGCCATTTTGGAGATTTTTGCTACTTGCATGTATGGTAAGGTTATCACAGAGACATATAACATACATACAGTGGGCAGTCCATTTACAGAATACAGTTGTATTATGTTGGCAGCATCTGCAAGCGGCTGATAAAATGTCTCCTTGTAGTGCTATGAGAATTGCTCTCGCTTGGGAAAACAAAGTGGGGGGTCATTTATTAAAGGTGCCTCGCCACTGTTTGGTGAAAAAAAATAAACTTTAACAATTTTTTTATGCCCGTGAGACAATATTTTTGCACTGTGTTCGCCACTTGGGAGTGGCAGGGGCGTGATGGGGTATTTTGCAGATCACGGACCTATTCAACCCAGTGAGTCCACAGCGCAATACGGGATTCACGTGGCCGGTGCCCGTGCATTATGAACCACTATTTGCGGTCCGCAGCACAGGCACTATACGATCGTGTGAATCAGCGCTTGGGCCTCATGCACACGGCCGTGTTCCGCGGCCGAGAGCGGTCCGTGGTAACACGACCAGGATTCCTGTTGAGAGCAGGAGCGCACGGCGTCATTGGTTGCTATGACGCCGTGCGCTTCATGCCGCCGCTGCACTACAGTAATACACTCCTATAGATCATACGAGTGTATTACTGTAGTGCAGCGGCGGCATGAAGTGCAAAACCAATGACACCGTGTGCTCCTGCTGTCAGCAGGATACCAGGCCAGGATACCACGGAGGTGTGCATTCGGCCTAAACTAGAAGTGGATCCAGCAGGAAGGAGAAGGAGAAGTAGAAGTCCTTCCTTTTGTGTTTCCCAAAAAGAAATTAAAAAATCTGGCAAATCTGTCTGAGAGCCTCCTCCCAAAAACTCCATGTGAACCTACCCTAAGGCTCTGTTCACAGCACGTCTATATGCTGGGGAATTCTCACGATATGTACAGACGTCAATCCTGACATGGCAGATGTATACCGTGCTCATGGATTCTCATGTAATAGAAGAATCATATGATGATTTGATAATGGGCTGATAGTGATTATTAAAGTCAAAGTGTTGGGTTTTAGGTAAAAAAATAAACACTTTATCTGGACTGAATTCATGAATAATGGTATAATTCTATGTTGATAATGATGTACATTTCATCAATAGGTATATTCAATGGAGCCCTGTCAACTTTACCTGTTCACACCCTGGGCACAGTTGTGATCAAGGAGGCTCTGAAGAGATCCAGCGTTAATACTGATGAGATCTCGGAAGTAATATTTGGTCATGTTTTAACTGGAGGTAAGTGACTGAATATCAAAGGGTTATTATCTGGATGGTGATGACCGATAGAAAAAGCTGTCCAACCACGTAAAGATTTTCCCAGTCAGGACCAGCATTCTGGTTTTTCATCTCATCAGTCACTGCCTCCATCAGGACATTTTCAGGCATACACAGTTCATAAGAGTCAGGGCTTAAAGGGGTTATCCGGGAATTTGATATTGATGGCCTATCTTCAGGATAGATTATCAATATCAGATCGGTGGAGGTACGGCTCCTGGCATCTCCGCCAATCGACTGTTTTAAGAGCGCATAGGACTCGCTGTAGGCCGGTGACGTCACCGTACAACGGTCACATGGCCTAGGCGCAGGTTAGTCCCATTCAAGCTATCCGATGGATGGCGCTGTGCTTGGTAACCTGTGAGGAGACGCAGCACTAATTGGAGCTCAGCAGCCTTTTCAAGCAGCTTGTCTACCTCCCGACACCCCCGCTTAGCTGATATTGATGACCTGTCCTGAGAATAGGCCATCAATATCAAATTCCTGGATAACCCCTTTAAGCATGTGGCCGTTTAATCGATCCATGTTGTACACATCCATAATACAGTGCCAGACTAGTTTTTGATGCGCACCTATGATTCCATTAAATTAAATAAAGCTGCAGGGACTTCCTCCCAATAATGAAATTTGTGAGCCTTCACTAAAAGATTAGCAGCAGTCCACAACTAAATTGGGGCGAACAATTGTCTCATATTTTTATCTGTTTGCTTGTCTTATTGTATTGTTCTACATTGTAGGTACGGGGCAGAACCCTACACGACAAGCCAGTGTGGGTGCGGGAATGCCCTACTCGATTCCAGCCTGGAGTTGCCAGATGATCTGTGGGTCAGGGTTAAAGGCAGTTAGCCTTGGCGCCCAGTCTATATTAACTGGGGAATCTGACATAGTGGTGGCTGGTGGTATGGAGAACATGAGCCAGGTAAGAACATTGTGATATTCAAAGTATTGAGGAAACATGTCCAATCCTGTAAACTGCTTCAGATATTAAATATGTATAAAAAGCTGTTTAGCCACATCAAAGTGCAAGGTTGTAAGCTTTGCACATCATTATAAATATGGGTGTATTAAGTGACTTTTGTGATTGACATCACTATAGGACAGGTGTGGTTAAACAGTACAGCATAAATTAGCAGAGTAGTGACTAGTATATCAAAATGTTGGATCACCATCCAAAGCTGTTTTCCCACTGGACTTAAAACTGGAACAGGAAAATGTCCCCTCAAATATGCTCCAGAAATTTCCACCATGTATTCTTGTGGGCAGGGAGGAGGATCCTTAGCCATGCATGGTTCAGAAATGGAACAGAATTCTTCTGCTATGGAAAGTTTCTGCGGTGTTTTCGATATGCAATGTGGATTTTGGGGAAATTTCTTCATAGACTTATATCCTATGTGAGCTTCTGCAACACAAATCCGCAGCAAGTATGCCTCTGTTGCGGATTTTGTGGTGCATTCTTATATCCTGCAGGATCTGCAAAAGGACCTTCAATGACCTCATCGCGCTCACCACATGGTGAGCGCTGTGAGGTCAGTGCAGGTCCTGCTGAATGAAGATGGAAGGTCCTTCTATCTTCATTCAGCAGGACCTGTGCTGACGTCACCGCACTCACCACGTGGTGAGCGTGATGACGTCATCGAAGGTCCTTTTGCAGGTCCTGCAGGAAGAAGAAAAAAGACGATACCAGCTGCGCGATCAAGTGGATGAGGTGAGTTTATTTTTTTATTTTTTTAACTCCTCAATGGACATTTTAGTAAGCATTCTGTATTAAGAATGCTATTATTTGGCCTTATAACCATGTTAGAAGGGAAAATAATAAAATCAACAGAACACCTAACCCAAACCCAAACTTCAGTGAAGAAGTCCGGGTTCGGGTCTGAGTACCACATTCAGTTTTTTGTCATGCGCGAGCAAAACACATTGCATTCGCACATAAAAAACTGAACAATGGAACGCAATCGCAGACAAAACTGACTGAAATTGCGTGCCTACTCACGCAGGTTTGCCACAATGCACCCGCAACGCATCCGGACAAAATCTATGGCGCCCGTGTGCAAGGGGCCTTAGAGTTTTGCAGCAACAAGTACCCAGTCTGTTCACTGATTATAATCTTTCACAAAAGAGACTTACTCATGTGGTGCTATTCCCACCAGTAATTACAGGTGTATTCCCATAAATGTCACCACACCTCTGGGGCCTGCACTTAACTCCAGAATGGGGGTCTCCCGTTCTCCCTAGTGAGTCGGCCGCATCCAGGCAGAGACTTTTTGTAGAGGTGGCTATACATGAGCACGGCTACCTCTCCATTCATTATCAACTTCAATACGACAAGTTGCCACCTCACTAGGCATGTTGAGGGACTCAAAATAGGAGCAGGTCCCACAGGTAGGATGGGCATCTATCATATATTTACTGAATATCCTGTGGATATGCTGTAAGTGACTACAACGGGAATATACTTCTATAGACCGATTACTAGACTTGTGACAGATCTGGGAGGGAAAGATTGTGCCTACACATAATATGGCTGTTAGTCAGAAACTTAATTGGCCAAACGCTATCCCTCTGACTATCTTCAGAACACTAGTATGGTCATTTTTAGGTGTGGTTGAAGGTTATATGGCACAAAAGTGTAGTGTGTGGACTCCTAATATAGGAAGTGCAGAAATCAACTGGAGACAGTGGCAGAAACGGTGTCCATAGTAAGGGTTACTTAATGCTTAAAGGCGCGCACTATGCCATCTCCTTTATTCTATCATATCAACGTGTTCTTTTATTTCTGCATAACTTTGCTTTCAGGCTCCTCATTTAGTCTACATGCGAGCAGGCGTAAAAGCCGGAGATGTCTCCTTGCAGGACAGTATTCTTTGTGATGGTCTTAATGATGCATTTTACAAGTATCACATGGGAGTAACTGGTAAGACTATAGTACTGTAAACTGCCGACAAATTCTCCAACTTATCCATGTAGTCTTTAATTTGTATACTTATCTTTACCAATCTTGTCTTTGTAGCTGAAAATGTGGCCAAGCAGTGGAATATCTCCAGAGAGGAGCAGGACCGGCTTGCAGTCCAGTCACAGAACAGGACTGAAACTGCCCAAAAATCTGGGTATTTTGACAAAGAGATTGTGCCTGTAGAGGTTCCCTCAAGGAAAGGTATAGTATAAATCAGTTGTGTCATAGTGATATCATGTACAAGTAATTCCATAACTGTATGCCCAGTATATCCTGCTTCTTTAGGGTCCATTCACACGTCCGCAAAATGGGTCCGCATCTGTTCCGCAATTTTGCGGAACAGGTGCGGATCCATTCATTTTCAATGGGGCCGGAATGTGCCGTCCGCATCCGCACTTCCGTTCCGCAAAAAAATAGAACATGTCCTATTCTTGTCCGCAATTGCGGACAAGAAAAGGCATTTTCTTTGAGAGTGCCGGCGATGTGCGGTCCGCAAAATGCGGAACACACATTGCCGGTGTGTGAATGGACCCTTAAACTGCATCTGTCAGCAGATTTTTTTACCTATGAAACTTGCTGACCTGTTACATGTGCGCTTGGCAGCTGAAGGCATCTGTGTTTGCCCCATGTTCATATGTGCCTGCATTGCTGAGAAATATGAAGTTTTAATATTTGCAAATGACTCTGCTCTCATTCTGTAACTGCCGCACCCCTGTACTTTGACAGGGCCAGGTACTGAAAACGTCCTCACACATGGCCCTATCAATCAAAGTGCAGAGGGCATGGCAGTTGCAGAGAGAGCAAAGCCTTTAGGCGTAACAGTAATGCCCCATTGTTCCTAGAGTCTCATTTGCATATATTAATGCATCATTTTTCTCAGAAATATAGGCACATAGGACCAACACAGATGCCTTCAGCTACCAATTACACATGCAACAGGTCAGCCAGTTCCATAGGTACAAAACTGCTGACAGATACCCTTTAAAGTGTCCTTGATTTTGTAAAAACTCAATAAAAAAAAAAAGTGAATTTGCAAAATGTGTAGATGCTGCTTAAGAAATCCGTCTGTATTAACTAAATTTCATGTTAACCAGGCCCTGTGACTGTAACAACAGACGAGTTTCCTCGACATGGCAGCAGTTTAGAAGGAATGGCAAAACTGAAACCCTATTTTGTGAAGGACGGGACTGGTACTGTAACGCCAGCTAATGCCTCAGGTTTGTAGTGTTGTCAATAGCAGTTCTGACCTCAGATATTAATAAGTTATACTGTGGCATTGGAAGGTTCAGAAAGAGACAATACAAAACCAAAGTCATTTTCACATGCATTACAAAGGGTGAAATCCACAGCATAAATCAAGATTTCTTTAAAATTTCCTCCACTTGGCTGGTACTGTAAAACTTTGTAAAATTGCCACGCTCAAATCCACAACATATCCTTCTCACGTGGAAATACCTTAAAAGGGTGCTTAAATAGCTTGTGATCGCACTGCAGTCTTACGCAGGTTCAAACTGCGAATCCACATGCGATTTACTAGGTTTAGTAGTAAGAAGGGGAGGATTTCCGGTAGGTTTTATGTGATTATTGCACAAAATCCAACATGTGATTTCAGGCCATCCCATAGGAATATGTCAGATGCAATATCGCACAGAATGTGCATATACAGAAGACTTATTATGTATTTCCTTGGTGTAATTACTGTAGCCCACGTCTTCCAGTAGCCATCAAGTCAGATCTATGTACAGCTGTATACAGTATCAGTAGATAAACCGACATGTGGAAGTTGCGATTGTCATTAGGTGGCTGATGGAAAAGAGCACAATTCCTGATTAGAGGCATTGCTGACTTCTAAAGTCTGGATACTAACGGGGTATAGACAGTACCTGGCCTGGAGAGGTGTTGTGTGTTGGTTTTCTCCTGGCTCTGCTGCTCTACGTTTGTATAATACAAACGTAGAGCAGCAGAGCCAGGAGAATTTAAACTGATATCCTGTTCATAAATTCGCTGTGGTGCTGGTAATATCTTCTACTGCTAATGGGATATTTTTTTATTGATTACCTGCAACAGAGAGAGCCCCAAAATCAGCATGTACATCAGTAACATAGCATCTTACCGTTGCTATTTATTCAGAATTACATACAAATAATGGGTCCTAAGAGATGGCTGATATCTGCAGGACTGTGGAGGCATCTTGTAATAACGATAGAATATCCTTATCATTTTTATAAATAAGGGCGATTAATAATAAAATCCGCATTCTTCTCAGGTATTAATGATGGAGCTGCTGCAGTTGTTCTGATGAAGAAATCCGAAGCACAGCGCAGGCACCTCACACCCCTGGCACAGATAGTCTGCACTGCTCAGGCTGGCTTGGATCCATCTGTTATGGGAGTTGGTCCAATTCCTGCTATTAGAAAAGCTGTAAGTTTCTCCAGTGACTGATATAAAGGGAACCTGTCGTCATCAAAATTCTGTGTAATCTGCAGGCAGCATGTTAAAGAGCAGGAGGAGCTGAGTAGAATGATATATAGATTTATTGTATTTCACACATTTAAATTCCGGTTTATTCTAGATTTGAAGTCAAGGAGGTGGTCCTGTCAGTGATTGACAGCCTTCCCCCCTATGGCTGTGTATACAGAGATAGCTGTCAATCACTGATAGGACCGCCTACTTGACTTCAAAGTCCAAAATTAGCAGAAATTTAAATGAATTACAATTTTTTTTATTGAATTCTTTCCTATAAAACTATATATTAATCTGCTCAGCCCCTTCTGCTCTGTAACATGTCTGCTGTCTCAGACATCATGTTATATGTAACAGGCTCCTTTTTAAAGGGGTTATGAAGACACCGTATCCCTTATCCACAGTATAAGGGACAATTATCTAATCAGCGGAGGTCCGCTCACTGGGGACCCTGTTGCTCACAAGAATGGGGGCCCATTCTCATCCATTTGAATGGAGCTGCGTTCATAGGTGTGTACACCGCTTCATTCAACTACATGACATAGATCTGGATGCAGTGGCAGTGTGCACATGTGACGGCAGCTTATTTCAAACAGGGAGTATGGGTCCCCGTTCTCATGATCAGTGGGGGCCCCAGCGGTCGTACCACCGCCAATCAAACACTTATCCCCCATCCTGTGGATAGAGGATAAGTTGCATTTAACCCCTTAGTGACTAATGACATACTGTGTACGTTATGATATGGTGTTAGTTACCGCATCATGACGTGCACAGTACATCATGAGATGAAAGTGTCACTGCAAGTTGCGGTGACACCGGCATCTAAACGGGTGTCACCAACAGCAGAGCTGTCCATGCACCCGTCAGGGGACCAATCACCGCGGTCCCTGCTTTCTGATCGCAGTGATTGACTGACCAATCGCAGTGCGTCCTGCCCTGCAGGCAAGAATCGTCCAGCACAGCTCCGATCTCCTTATTCTGACAGTTACCCTTCAGGAGATCAGAGCTGCGCTGTTCTGGTCTCCTGTCAGAGTGCCCACAAGTGCCACCAACACCCGACAGTGATCCAAACACACTCCCTTCCCCTGACACCCCATCCTCCAACCACCCTTCCTCCCCACAGAACTTCAGTATGTTTGTTGTGTTTTTTTTTTTTTTATAAAATAGCTAGCCAGATAGCTTGAAATAGTTGAGGTTAGAGTTAGGCATTTGTTAAAAAAAATATATAATAATAATAATAAAATATATATATATATATATATATACACACTGCTCAAAAAAATAAAGGGAACACTTAAACAACACAATGTAACTCCATGTCAATCACACTTCTGTGAAATCAAACTGTCCACTTAGGAAGCAACATTGAGTGACAATCAATTTCACATGCTGTTGTGCAAATGGGATAGACAACAGGTGGAAATTATAGGCAATTAGCAAGACACCCCCAATAAAGGAGTGGTTCTGAAGGTGGTGACCACAGACCACTTCTCAGTTCCTATGCTTCCTGGCTGATGTTTTGGTCACTTTTGAATGCTGGCGGTGCTTTCACTCTAGTGGTAGCATGAGACAGAGTCTACAACCCACACAAGTGGCTCAGGTAGTGCAGCTTATCCAGGATGGCACATCAATGCGAGCTGTGGCAAGAAGGTTTGCTGTGTCTGTCAGCGTAGTGTCCAGAGCATGGAGGCGCTACCGGGAGACAGGCCAGTACATCAAGAGACGTGGAGGAGGCCGTAGGAGGGCAACAGCCCAGCAGCAGGACCGCTACCTCCGCCTTTGTGCAAGGAGGAACAGGAGGAGCACTGCCAGAGCCCTGCAAAATGACCTCCAGCAGGCCACAAATGTGCATGTGTCTGCTCAAACGGTCAGACTCCATGAGGGTAATATGAAGACCCGACGTCCACAGGTGGGGGTTGTTGCTTACAGCCCAACACCGTGCAGGACGTTTGGCATTTGCCAGAGAACACCAAGATTGGCAAATTCGCCACTGGCGCCCTGTGCTCTTCACAGATGAAAGCAGGTTCACACTGAGCACATGTGACAGACGTGACAGAGTCTTGAGACGCCGTGGAGAACGTTCTGCTGCCTGCAACATCCTCCAGCATGACCGGTTTGGCATTGGGTCAGTAATGGTGTGGGGTGGCATTTCTTTGGAGGGCCGCACAGCCCTCCATGTGCTCGCCAGAGGTAGCCTGACTGCCATTAGGTACCGAGATGAGATCCTCAGACCCCTTGTGAGACCATATGCTGGTGCGGTTGGCCCTGGGTTCCTCCTAATGCAAGACAATGCTAGACCTCATGTGGCTGGAGTGTGTCAGCAGTTCCTGCAAGACGAAGGCATTGATGCTATGGACTGGCCCGCCCGTTCCCCAGACCTGAATCCAATTGAGCACATCTGGGACATCATGTCTCGCTCTATCCACCAACGTCACGTTGCACCACAGACTGTCCAGGAGTTGGCAGATGCTTTAGTCCAGGTCTGGGAGGAGATCCCTCAGGAGACCGTCCGCCACCTCATCAGGAGCATGCACAGGCGTTGTAGGGAGGTCATACAGGCACGTGGAGGCCACACACACTACTGAGCCTCATTTTGACTTGTTTTAAGGACATTACATCAAAGTTGGATCAGCCTGTAGTGTGTTTTTCCACTTTAGTTTTGAGTGTGACTCCAAATCCAGACCTCAAATTTTTGTGTGATTTTGTTGTCAGCACATTCAACTATGTAAAGAACAAAGTATTTCAGAAGAATATTTAATTAATTCAGATCTAGGATGTGTTATTTTTGTGTTGCCTTTATTTTTTTGAGGTGTGTTTGTGTGTGTATGTGTGTGTATATATATATATATATATATATATATATATACACTCACCTAAACAATTATTAGGAACACCTGTTCTATTTCTCATTAATGCAATTATCTAGTCAACCAATCACATGGCAGTTGCTTCAATGCAGTGTGGTGTGGTGTGGTCCTGGTCAAGACAATCTCCTGAACTCCAAACTGAATGTCAGAATGGGAAAGAAAGGTGATTTAAGCAATTTTGAGCGTGGCATGGTTGTTGGTGCCAGACGGGCCGGTCTGAGTATTTCACAATCTGCTCAGTTTACTGGGATTTTCACGCACAACCATTTCTAGGGTTTACAAAGAATGGTGTGAAAAGGGAAAAACATCCAGTATGCGGCAGTCCTGTGGGCAAAAATGCCTTGTGGATGCTAGAGGTCAGAGGAGAATGGGCCAACTGATTCAAGCTGATAGAAGAGCAACGTTGACTGAAATAACCACTCGTTACAACCGAGGTATGCAGCAAAGCATTTGTGAAGCCACAACACGCACAACCTTGAGGCGGATGGGCTACAACAGCAGAAGACCCCACCGGGTACCACTCATCTCCACTACAAATAGGTAAATGAGCTACTTCCAGCAGGATAATGCACCATGTCACAAAGCTAAAAATAATTTCAAATTGGTTACTTGAACATGACAATGAGTTCACTGTACTAAAATGGCCCCCACAGTCACCAGATCTCAACCCAATTGAGCATCTTTGGGATGTGGTGGAACGGGAGCTTCGTGCCCTGGATGTGCATCCCTCAAATCTTCATCAACTGCAAGATGCTATCCTATCAATATGGGCCAACATTTCTAAAGAATGCTATCAGCACCTTGTGGAATCAATGCCACGTAGAATTAAGGCAGTTCTGACGGCAAAAGGGGGTCCAACACCGTATTAGTATGGTGTTCCTAATAATTCTTTAGGTGTGTATGTGTGTGTATATATATATATATATATATATATATATATATATATATATATATATATATATATATATATATATTACTGGTAATTAGATAGAATTAGCCATAGTTTAGTTAGCCTGAGTACTGGCAGTTAGATAGAAATAGTCCGGAGAAGTGTTAGAGTAAGTTAAAAATCGAAGGGTAAAAATAAAAAATAAAATATATACAGTACAGACCAAAAGTTTGGACGCACCTTCTCATTCAAAGGGTTTTCTTTATTTTCATGACTATGAAGGCATCAAAACTATGAATGAACACATGTGGAATTATATACATAACAAACAAGTGTGAAACAACTGAAAATATTTCATATTCTAGGTTCTTCAAAGTAGCCACCTTTTGCTTTGATTACTGCTTTGCACACTCTTGGCATTCTCTTGATGAGCTTCAAGAGGTAGTCCCCTGAAATGGCCTTCCAACAGTCTTGAAGGAGTTCCCAGAGATGCTTAGCACTTGTTGGCCCTTTTGCCTTCACTCTGCGGTCCAGCTCACCCCAAACCATCTCGATTGGGTTCAGGTCCGGTGACTGTGGAGGCCAGGTCATCTGGCGCAGCACCCCATCACTCTCCTTCATGGTCAAATAGCCCTTTGGGGTTGTAGGTGATGGAGCATGTGACGGACCATGTGATGACCTGAGTGACGTCACCACAGGTCCTTTTCCTGCACACAGCAAAGAACAAGACAGAAGAGATGCCGGGCTGCGCGATCAAGTGGATTAAGGTGAGTTAAATAATTTTTTATTTTTTTTAACCCCTTCAGCGCTATTGTACTATGCATTCTGTATTCAGAATGCTATTATTTTCCCTTATAACCATGTTATAAGGGAAAATAATACAATCTACAGAACACCGATCCCAAGCCCGAACTTCTGTGAAGAAGTTCGGGTTTGGGTACCAAACATACCGATTTTTCTCACGCGCATGCAAAACGCATTACAATGTTTTGTACTAGTGCGGAAAAATCGCGCATGTTCCCGCAACGCCCGTGTGAAAGAGGGCTTAGTCCGCTGCAAAATGTGGTAGAATCATGTCATCACTGCAACCTTAAAGGGATTTTTTCACCAGATTTAACCCTATTAACCTAGCTGACATTAGCGATGTGCTAATGCTAGCTAAACCTAACTAGCCTATTCCTACTTTTATCTATGCCCCCGTTACGCCAGAAATCAAACTTTTATAATATGCTAATTAGCCTCTAGGAGAAGGGGGGGTTGTTACTGCTCCTAGAGGCTCCGTTCTCCCACCTTTTGTCGTCTCCCTCCAAGTCCTGATTGACAGGGCCAGGCAGCGCTCGCATCTGTCTGCCAGCCATGTGTTCTTGTGAAATCTTGCGGCGTTCAGTATTTGGCACAGGCGCGGTGAGGAAGCTGGCAGCCTGCGAGTGTCTTTCCCTCACTGCGCCGAAAGCTGAAAGCAAATTGTTGATTAAAGGGAATGTTTACAGGGGTTTATCAAAATCCACATTTGTCCATGCTGCGGCGAGTACCTTTCACCGATTCTTACCCTATGAACTAACTATACAGATATGTAGAGCGGCGCCCGGGGATCTCACTGCACTTACTATTATCCCCGGGCGCCGCTCCGTTCTCCTGCTATGCCCTCCGGTATCTCCGCTCACTAAGTTATAGTAGGCGGAGATACCAGTCCCTAAGTTATGGTAGGCGGAGTCTGCCCTAGCGCTGGCCAATCGCAGCGCAGAGCTCACAGCCTGGGAGGTTATTTTCTCCCAGGCTGTGAGCTCTGCAATGCGATTGGCCAGCGCTAGGGCAGACTCCGCCTACCATAACTTAGGGAACGGAGATACCGGAGGACATAGCAGCAGAACGGAGCGGCGCCCGGGGATAATAGTAAGTGCAAAGAGATCCCCGGGCGCCGCTCTACATGTATGTATACTTAGTTCATAGGGTAAGAATCGGTGAAAGGTCCTCTTTAATGTCCCTTTACATAGGTCTAATGACCAGGCAATTGTTGCGAATGAACAATTTGTTTCTAATAATTGCCTGATCATGAGTGGAGATGAGAGCTGCATTTACATGCAGCAATCACCTCTGCTGTATGGGGCTCTGCTGTTGTTCATCCCCATCATCCCTCATTGTTTCTGGGCAGCAGACCAACGTTCACACAGGACAATATGCTACCCAGTGATTTAGGGTGCAGTGCAGCATTAACAGTACTTTCACCCATTCATCTGTGGCACTTTAACACAGGGCTGTTATCCGGAACGAACATTCCTAGGAACACCCCTTCCTGATAATTGCTCTAATAATTGGCCTGTGAGAAAACTGATCATGGAGGCTCTATGCAGTCACCTTTATTCTGATATTGAGAGTTAAAAACTTCTCGTAACTTCAGGAGCAAAAATTCAGCTCTGTCGTGCATATGTGTACAGCAAATGAGTCAATGAGCCACAATGTCACCAGTTTGAGTACATTACTGTTAAAGAGAACCTGTCGCAGAGCAGGAGGAGCTGAGCAGATTTCTATCTAGTTTTGTGGGAAAAGTTTCAGCAAAACCTGTAATTTATATATTCAAATCTCTGTTCTGTTGCCCATGTGGGCGGCCTGATTAGTGACTGATAGCACTCGCTGTGTTAGAGCTTGTCTCACTTCAGCAAATGGCATTTATCATGTAGAGAAAGTTATTACAAGACACTTACTAATGTATTGTTATTATCCATATTGCCTCCTTTGCTGGCTGGATTCATTTTTCCATCACTGTTATACATTGCTGGTTTCCATAGTTACAGACCACCCTGCAATCCATCAGTGGTGGTTGTGCTTGCACGCTATAGGAAAAAGCTATGGCCTCTCTGGTGGCTGACACCGTGGGCTAGCACATAGACCAGAGCTTTTTCCTATACTGTGCAAGCACAACTGCCACTAATGGATTGCAGGGTGGTCGTAACCATGGAGACGAGTAGTGTATAATGTGATGGAAAAATGAATCCAGCCAGCAAAGAAGGCAATATGGACAATCAGAATACATTAGTAAGTGCCTTGTATTAACTTTCTTTACATGATAAATGCTATTTGCTGAGGTGAGACAACCCCTTTAAGGTTCCCTTACACGGGCCAACACAACAGGCAATTATCAGGAAAGAATGGTTTGTTCCAGATAATCGCCTGCTCTTCAGAGGAGGTGAGAGCTGCATATACACGCAGCAGTCTAGAGATTGCTAGTCCCCATGGCATAGAGGATCATTGCTTCTGCACAGCAGATACCTGTTTACACAGCAAAGTTAGAGAAAATGAAAGATGCACTCCTCTAGGGGGAGGTGCAGTGGTATAAGGGTGAGAACCCACTAATAGTCAATATGAATGAAACCACTCACTCTCAAAGTAGTATGCAAAGGTAGGTTTATTTAATGCTCCTTTATACCAAGTAGGTATATATCTCAGGAATGCAATCAAGAAAAAAATTATTTCAAAATAAGAAAAAAAAAAAAAATATAAAAAAAATGACACAGGGCAATTATCGTGAATGAGTGCTGGTGATCCTAGGTATGCTCCATCCGGATAACTGCCCCGATTGTTGGCCCATCTCGCACATGGATGGCATGTTGTTTGGATGTGCCACCTTTGTCAGACAGGTGGAGGTCCAGTGGGACACACGGCTATCTCTCGAACTGGGCCTTTTCAAGACTCCCATAGAAGTAAATAGAAAGCATGCAGCGCTTTAGGGTTGCGTTCTCCATCGCTTTGTAAAGCCCCGTACTAGACCCGCACTTATGTGGCATATCCTAGCAACATGCCATCGATGTGTGAGATGGGCCAGCTGATGTCAGTCACTGATAACATAGCTCACTTGGGCAACAGATCTCAAAAAGCGCAGAGATTCAAACGTATCAATTACAATCTGCTCAGCTCCTCCTGCTCTATAACATGCTGCCTTCAGTTTGCACTGTATTTCATGGTGACAGGTTCTCATTAAAGGGGTATTCCCATCATCATAAAGTGTTGGCTTATACTAGTGATATGACATCACTTTATATCAGTGGGGGTCTGACCTCTATTGACCCAGAAGTGGCCACAGAACTTCTCTTCCCTGCTCAGCACGGCTCCTGGCTTGTAGCATTACTTTGGCGTTTTTTATGGAATCTGTGTCCCAGCCTTGTGCAACAACTTGTGGTTTTACGATTGTACCCATAGCTGTCAAGATTACGGTATATTCTTGACGTTCATCAAATTGACAGACTTTCATGTTGTATCTTGCAGGTTGAAAAGGCAGGATGGAGCCTCGATGAGGTGGATGTATTCGAAATAAATGAAGCTTTTGCAGCTCAAGCCTTAGCAGTTGTTAAAGAGCTAGGACTGAGCCCTGAAAAGGTTAGTCTTATTAAAATGCTTTCCATTATATATATCTAAAGGTAGGAATCCAGTGTAGTCATAATATGTGCAGACCACCTGACAGTCCTATCAAACTACCATTGATTTGAATGTTGTCACATTTCTATTAACAAATCTCGACAACAGAAGACCTTGAAAACCACTTTTTTTTTTTAATCTGGAAAATATTTTAGTGGAACAAACTGCACGAGAATATACAGTAAAGTACATTTCTTGTTAATATAATTGGGGAACACAGTATTGTGGTTGTATGGCCATAGGAGGTTGACACTAGAAATAAAAAAAAAAAAAAAAGAAGTTGGCTCCAGGTGGGCAATACCCTCTCCACAGACACTAGCTTTATCGGCTTTAGTCTAGCGTTTGTAGGAGGCAGACAAGACCTGCTCTTATTTTCTCCAGGTTTTGCTGCAATTTTTTGGGTTCTCTCTTCATAGCCATTATTACAAATTCCCTCCTTCCCTTGAGGTTGACTGCACTCCTGAGGAGAATGGGATTACCATCTACTACTGCTCGTAGAGGGCTTCATCTTACTCCACCTGGCCTGCGGAGGAAGGGGTCTTCGTCCCTTTCTATGATGGAAATTCACTATTCCATATCTCAATATGTCCAGCTCACCAGAGCTTCTTTGGTAACCCCTTTGTCCTGACATACTCCTGGGCTCCACTTATGGGTTCACCACGGTCATGACAATTTTAAGTCTGGGACAGTTCAGGGTTCTACTTGCCTGGTTGTATTCCTTTTCGCTTGCTGAGTATTCCTCAGGGTCTTCCATTAGCCCTTCTTCTTTAATGCGGTTATTGCGTTGGTTCAGGAGCGAAAGCGACTATGTCAGCACTGTCAAGCTGGGGGTGACTTAGTCAGATAGTAAAGAGCTAGATGCTCTAAGAAAAAGAACAGTTCAAAAAGAAACCAGCAGGTGAGTTGGCTCTGCCCAGGTGGGTATAGCCAACTTTTTTTTCATTTCTAGTGTCAGCATATGTATGAGATTCTACTCTTGCATGGAGCAAGAAATGTCACGGCATGGGAACCAAACGGATTATAAGACTGAATATATTGGAACAGCATATAGTTAGGAAGGGTGCATGTCTAGCTTGCTGTAGTACAAAGTTAGATTTAAAAGGTAGAGAGGATACTCTTCCCTTAAAGGGGTTGTCTCATCATGGACAATGGGGGCATATCACTAGGCTATGCCTCCATTGTCTTATCGGTGCGGCTCCCCATAGAAGTGAATGGGAGCGTACCGCGCATGAGTGGCCCCTGCTCCCATTCATTTCTATGCGGCCAACGGAAATAGCCGAGCCAGCGCTTTTTGCTGCCCCCATAGAAAATGAATGGAGGGCAGCTGCACATGCCATGGACGACTGATTGACCATAATTTCAAATGTATGGCCAGTTAAAGGTGTAAGTGATTTTTCCCAACTAATCTTGAGGTTAAATTGTTCAAATTATATACAGTGCTTTTTGCAATGAAAGGTCTGGGTCAGCAAGAAATAGGACCATATCTTCTGCATAAAGACCCACATTTATACAAGCATGGGTGGGTCCTCAATGCGCACACTGACAACCACCTTTTATGTACTACGTCAATAAGAAGTAGAAAAACTTTTTCTACTGATGGGAATTAACCCGTTTTGAATAAAACTCTGCATTCAGGTGGCTATCTAGTTGTAATGTTGGGGTAATTAAGTACTTCAAGATACAGTATGTAGCCCTGTACCCTTCAGTTACATGATTCTGTTTCATTTCCAGGTTAACATCCAAGGAGGAGCTATAGCGCTCGGCCACCCTCTTGGAATGTCTGGCTGTCGTATTCTGGTCACTCTTCTTTATGCTCTAGAAAGAACTGGTGGGAAGAAAGGAGTTGCTTCCTTGTGTATTGGTGGTGGTATGGGAATAGCAATGTGTGTGGAAAGGACAAGTTAATTCATTTCAATATTCTGGGTCACAGAGTGCTCATTATTATAGACACTTCAGAAAGCACTTGTTCCTATGGAACATAAGTGACAAAAGAAAAAAAGTACATTCCTCAGATTATCAGCTACTTTTAGCCTCCACTTATTTTATGCAGTTTCCTTTTTAATTTTGAATCACTACTACATTTAATAGTTTACCTGATGAACTGACGTTTAGCACAAGTGATCACCTCATTTGTACCTTTTACCCCCTCCCTGCCGTATTGCGGACCCGCAATACACGGGTGCCGTTCCGTGAGCATTCCGGATGTGGACCCATTCACTTGAATGGGTCCGCAAATCCGGAACGGAACCGTACAGGGTGTTTCGTCCCGTACTTCTGTTCTGCAAAAAGATAGGACATTATCTATCTTTTTGCAGAATGGCCGGATCGCGGACCCATTAAAGTGAATGGGGCTGCAGCACAACCACGGGGTGTGCAGGGGGCCTTAGGCTGAGTTCACAAGTCGCTTCAAACTTTCTGCTTGTAATCCGCAGTGTGAACGGACATGATGAAGATTTAAGAACTGCGCCATAGATCAGTTTCTGTTGAATCAGACTCTTGTGAACCCAGCCTTACACTGAGAATGCTTACAAAACAAAGGCGCACATACATTTGGACTTGTAATCTGAATGCTATGGGTGACATGTTCAGTTATCTAGGGCATTTTGACTTAAGACCCTGTTTTTCACCCTCTTTGGTGTATACTTGACAGTATAGCACAGGTATAGGCAAGGTGGGATACATCACCCATAGGAAAAACATACCATAAGGTGTACATTTATACAGAATAAGTTTCTGTTTAGCATAGTCTATTATACCCATATCTGCTGCCCTGTCTGAAAGTAATTCTATGTTCGGTGAAGGAACCCTATGGATACAGTGGAGTGTACGCCAGGAGCTGTTTAAGGCATAAATGCCAAGGGAAGATCCACAACGTGCTGTAAACAGGGTCTCAAATGATGAACCGAGAAAGCAGATTAACTCCTCATTCAGACGGCAATGAAGCGGGCGCATTTTAGTGTCCATATTACAGCCACAAGTCTTGCCCGACCAAGGTTCCAAAAGAACTGAATGTACAGCATCCCTTATGATGCAGGTAGTGTGGGCTGTAAGACCTGTGGTTCAGTCGGGATTTAAAGCTAGAACATGGATTCCAAATATGTGCCCACATTATGGCCGTCTGAGTAAAGCCAAACGCACAAATCTCCTACATTTGTAGGTTTCACAGCTCGGTGTCTTTTGTTATTAATTTTTGTTTTAATAAAAAGTATTAACCAACCTCTTCCGTTCAATCTGTGTTTACTGGTGCAAGACTCAAGATTCCTTCATGTGGCTTCTTTTTTAAGCTAGGGAGAAGTATATGTTATACTTATCAAATTCAGAGAGCCAATGATAAGTCGTCAAATGCAAAAATCTGTAGAATTCTACACTGTCACATGCCAACCCAATAGAGCAATTCTACATGACCATACTGGGTGCCTACTGACTATACTCTAAAACAGGGATGCTCAACCTGCGGCCCTCCAGCTGTTGTAAAACTACAACTCCCACCATGCCCTGCTGTAGGCTGTTAAGGCAACTTTCACACTGGCGTTTCTGGGTTCGCTTGTGAGATCCGTTTCAAGGCTCTCACAAGCGGCCCAAAAAGGATCAGTTTAGCTCCAATGCATTCTGAATGGATAAGGATCCATTCAGAATGCATCAGTTTGGCTCCATTCTGGAGGCAGACACCCGTTTTGGTGTCCGCCTGGCGATGCGGAGCCAAATGGATCCATCCTGAGTTAATGTAAGTCAATGGGGACGGATCCGTTTTCACTGACAATATGGTGCAATTGTAAACGGATCCGTCCCCCATTGACTTTCAATGTAAGTCAGGATGGATCCGTTTGACTTAGACTTTTTTTTATTTTATTTTTTTACAGAGTAATGCAAACGGATCCGTTCTGAACGGATACCAGCGTTTGCATTATAGGTGACGGATCCGCACCTTAACGCAGGTGTGAAAGTGGCCTAAGGCATGCTGGGATTGTAGTTTTGCAACAGCTGGAGGGCTGCAGGTTGAGCATGCCTGCTCTAAAAGAATAGTCATTGCAGCCACAGAGCAGTTTCATTTTCACATGTAAAAAACACTATCACGGGAGCAGAGTCTTACAGCCAGTTCTCAGCACAATTGCCTTAGGTTTCTATTCAATAATGGAAGAGTCAAGAAAAGAGCTCACACTTTACTTTTATTAAGTGTTTGGGTGATGGGTTTTGGTACAAGACCAAAAAGTGCAAGATAAACCATGAGTTACTAGTTATAAGTTACAGTAATACAAAAAAAAAAAAAAACCCACTACGGTTCTGTGACACATTAGCATTCAATTGATCCAGATTGCACTGCTTCGTGATATTTGCCCTTCTCCTCTTTACTCTCTGGATGCAATTTGATGAGATCATCAATTCGCAGGATTGTAATTGCAGCTTCTGTTGCAAACTTCAGGCTTTTTGTCTTGACAACAGTGGGTTCAAAGACCCCTGCTTGTTTGTTATCCCTTGGCTTTCCATTGACCAAATCGAGACCAATCCTGCAAAAAAAGTAAATCAGGATTACTACTCAGATAGGTAAATCAACCCTTTACTGACATAAACCGAGGGCCACTCAACACTTGTCCTGGGTTTCTCATGCCAAGGGCAGCATTGGCAGAGCAGAAAAACTGCAGTTTTGTTTTATGCGATAGGATAGACACAACAGGCTGGGTTAGCCCATTTGTTTTTGAGGTAAAACCAGATTTGGATCCTGAAGGGCAAGTATAAAAGGACATGTACTACCTCGTCACTTTAATTCACTCTGGGTTTAGCGCCAGAAAAAAAAAATGTAAACCCAGCTTCAATGTCCTGCTCACCCACTTCTGCAGGTAATTATCCATGATTGCAGCAGAGAGGTGACCCATGAGCAAACATAAGCTCAATACTTGGTATCTGTGGTGGGGTCCCAATATTTAGACTATACAAAAGGGGATAACACTTATACTGGGTCTCAAGTGGGTGTAGATCCTTAACCCCTTTGCTACCAGTGCCATACATGTACGGCACTGGAGCAAAGTTTTAACATAGCGCCCACTCACGCATGCAGTGGGCGTCATGGCCAGCAGCTAATGACCGCAACCAAAATAATGTTGATCGTAGCCATTAAAGCCTTTAGATGCTGTGATCTCACTTGTTCACGGCATGTAAAGGGGGAAATGCCTGGAAGCTCACGCTTCTGAACTTCTTCTCTGCATCTTCTGTGGCCGATGAGGATGCCGGTAATTGATTTCAATGCACTGGGTCGCCGAGACCCAAAGCATTGAAGCTGCAATTCTTATTTTGGCCAGCAGGTGGCAGGCCAACATAGATAAGCAATTCTATACAAATAATGGATCTAAAAAGATCCACGATTGTTCAGAATATAAATTTTAAAAAACGAGATTTTTGTATAACTTACCAGTAAAATCTCTTTCTCGCTCTTTCCTTGGGGGACACAGAAGACCTTGGGTATAGCTCATCTCCCTAGGAGGCGTGACACTAAGTGAAGACTGTTAAGCCCCTCCTCCACAGCTATACCCTCAGCCTGGAGAGAGAGACTGCCAGTTGCGTGTCCAAGTAGTGAGAAAAGGCAAAGTCCAAAAAATTGGAACCAACAAGCCCACTACCCAAAGGGTAAAACAAACTCGGAAACAGTCAGAGAAGAACAACTAATGGGTGGGTGCTGTGTCCCCCAAGGAAAGAGCGAGAAAGAGATTTTACTGGTAAGTTATACAAAAATCTCGTTTTCTCGCCCAATTTCCTTGGGGGACACAGAAGACCTTGGGACGTTCAAAAGCAGTCCAAAGGGGGAGGGACCACAGCACCAAGGCGAAGCACCCGAAGGCATCAAAAAAACCCGCCGCCTGCAGACCAGGCGGCCCAAGGCAGCATACGCCGAAGCCCGAGTATGCACCCTGTAGAACTCGGTAAGGTGTGCAAGGAAGACCAGTGACCGCCTTGCACAAATGGATGGCCGAAGCCTAAAGCCTCCGGCCCAGGAAAAAACCGACGGCCCTGGCCAAATGAATGGTGACACCAAAAGCAGAACCCTGCCCTTGGTGCGGCAACCACAGCAAGAGCCACTCTGAGAAAGCGGAGGAAAGCCACCCTGGAGGCCGTCAACCCTTTGCTCGGACCTCCTGGAAACATAAGAGACCGAACGTCGACAAGAGTCGGAGATCTCCAAGTAAAAACTGCAAGGCCCAAACAACGTCCAAATCGGTGAAGTGTCCGTTCCCGGGGGGGGGGGGGGGGAAGGGGTGGACGACTGCCTCAATGAAATGAAGGACAAATACCACCTTCAGAAGGAAGGAAGAGACGGAATGGAGAACAGTCCTGTCCTGGGGGAAGACAGAAGGCTCGGAACAAGAAGGGCCGCCACTCAGGCACCCGTCAGAGACACGATGGCTACAGAAACCCAACCGTACAGGACAGAAGGAGTAGAGAGAACTTCTGTAACGGCTCCAAGGAAAAATTGGAG
Organism: Bufo bufo; assembly: GCF_905171765.1. Lineage (NCBI taxonomy): Eukaryota > Metazoa > Chordata > Amphibia > Anura > Bufonidae > Bufo > Bufo bufo. Next base: position 464,267,030 of record NC_053392.1, on the reverse strand, counting down.
CGCCAAGAGCCCAGTATGTAGTTCCCAGGACGGTAACGGAGGGCAGTACAAAGGAACCCAAGAGCCGCTCCATGGAAGAAGTTCCTGACAGGCCCAGAGGGACGGGGAACGCTGAAAGAGGAAGGACAGGAATGACACTTGATACTTCAAGCAACAGAGTCCCAGCCCCAGGTCCAGGCCGGACTGGAGAAAGACAGAACCATGGAGAAAGGCAGAGTGGGGGAACGCCCAGCTTCCCACAGAACCCCAGGTAAAGCCCTAAGTCCTACCACAGATCCTGGACGAAAAACTCGGCTAGAAGCGAACACTAGCGAGCCCACTAGAGTCGCCTGGGCAAGCGGGTGAAAACCCAATGATCAGGCGCGGACCAGTAACACGGGTAGAACAGTCGGTAGAACTGGTCCCGTCGGCCCCCGAGCAAGGTTGTCCCGTATCCCCCCAGAGTGGGGAAGCAGAAGGACAAACGGACAGGAACCGAAGGGTCCGCCCAGCAACCGCCAGGACAAGACAGGCTAAAGCCGAAGCCAATGTAGCCACCACAGGAAGACCGACTACAGTTCCGGTGTGGGAGATCAAAAGACAATCCTGACCAAATGGTAGTCCTCCCAAGTTACCGAGAAGGTGAATCCAAAGCCGAAACATTGCCTAGAATGGAAAAAACGCAATCTGTACCCAGCGGGAGGACAGAAAGCGGTAGACCCGGTAACTAGGCACACAGCTAGTACAGCCAGTGTGGACAAGGGAGACTGAAAAGGAACACCATAACCATCCAAATGAACAAACATGCTCTCCCCAGAGGGAAGGGCAGTGAAGGAACAGCCTCTGAAGCGTGGCTGGAACAGACGCCACATCGGAATGATCTGTACCGAGTGGGAGTCAAACAGAGCCGGCGAGAAAAGGCAGGCGAGACAGAGGCCGGTATAACACCCTCCAACCAAAAAAGGGGGAGTGGGCAACAGAGAGGCCATAGGACAGCTCAAAAGCAGAACACCGCTACACAGAGACGCCCGGTTCACCGCCACGCAGAAGGCGAATACCCTGAAGAACCCAAGGTAGAGGTCCCCCGGACCTGTATAAGCGAGCACCCAAGAGAAGTTGGGTGACCTTCCCAAGAAGAGCGGCCCGAACCTGGTAGCAGATCAGACTGAAGCACCGAGGGCGCCAATCCGGAAAGAATCATACCACACTGCACCAGAATGATCTCCTTAGAGAATAGTGCAAGGCTTGCGGCAATCATCGTATCCCAAGAGAAAAAGAATGTCGCAGGAGGAAGGAGGCTACGTACGAGTAGCCCCGTAAGCAGTGAGAAGGCCAACCCACCTACAGGACGAGAAGGCATACACGGCCCAAACAACGCACAAGAACGTCCGCTCACTGCAAAAATATAACACCGCGAAGAGGGCCAGCCACAGAGTGCCACAGTATCTACGGGAGTGCAAACTGAAAGGAGTTATGCACAAGACTAATATGGAATGCGATGGAACGCAAACTGACCGCCCCGAAAGGGAGGAAATGTACCTGGCAAACTGCAGTGGGCAAGAATGCAAAGGCCTGCCCCAAAAAGGGGGAGATGCCCAAGGCCGTACCTACGTCAGAGAAGTAGGGCATACCATACTTCGCCCAGAAAGGCGCCATGCACATGGCCACACAGTATCCAGCGGAAACGCAGGAGGTCCACCTAGGGAAAAGGGGGACATGCATAGGGCTATCCTAGCATTAAGTGAGTGTGCAACAATTCACCCAACTCTCACGAAATTTCGTGAGAGTGTAACTACTCCGCCAATGAAGGGAAACATGTGCAAGTCCAGTACAGCACATACAAGGACAGCCTTGAATCTTGTGAGCGTGCAAAATTCCACCCATGGAATGAGGGGTGGTCACGCACAAGGCCAGCACCGTATCCAAGGGGAGCGCAAGCGTTCCGCCCATGTTAGAGGCCATGCTCAAGGCCAGCAACGTATCTGGTGAGCGTAGTATGCCGCCCAGAAAAGGAAGGGGGGGGGGGGGGGGGAAATCATGCACAAGGCCAGCATCGCATTCAGGGAGAATGCGAGCAGTCGGTGAGAATGTGTGTATGCCACCTGAAGGAGGCATGCCCATGGCCGGCAGCGAATCCAGTGAGAGTGCGTACACCGCCCACGGAAGGGGGGTCCTGATGTGGCCGACGGTGGATCCAGAGAGAGTGCATGTATAGGGGTCATGCACATGGCCAACAATGTACAGGCGAGAGAACAACCACCGACCGAGGGAGTGTATGTATGCCGCCACCCGGGAAGGAGGCATGCCCAAGGCTGGTAGTGAATCCAATGAGAGTACATCATATCGCCTATGGAAGGTGGTCATGCACATGGCTGGCAGTGAATCCAGTGAGAGTGCCGAATGCCGTCCACAGAAGGGAGTCATGCCTATGGCAGGCAGCGAATCCAGAGAGAGTGCAGCGTTCCGCCTAAGGAAGGGGGTCGTGCACATGGCCAGCACCGTATCCGGTGAAGTGCAGTATTCCGCCTAAAAAAGGGGGGTCACGCACATGATCGGCAACGAATCCAGTGAGAGTGTAGCGTTCCGCCTATGGAAGGGGGGCACGCACATGGCCGGCAGCTAATCCAGTGAGAGTGCAGAGTTCCGCCTAAGGAAGGGGGTCGTGCACATGGCCAGCACCGTATCCGGTGAAAGTGCAGTATTCCGCCTAAAAAAGGGGGGTCATGCACATGATCGGCAACGAATCCAGTGAGAGTGTAGCGTTCCGCCTATGGAAGGGGGGCACGCACATGGCCAGCAGCGAATCCAGTGAGAGTGCCGTGTTCCACCTATGTAAGGGGGACGTGCACATGGCCAGCATTGTATCCGGAGAAACTGCAGTAGGCCGCCAAAGAAAGGGGGATCATGCACAAGGCCAACCCGCAGTTAGGGAGAGTGCAGTATCCCGCCCAGGAGGGGGGTCCTGCACATGGCAGGCACCATAACTGGAGAGGGTGACGAATGTTGCCTACAGAAAAGGCATGCACCTTGACCAGCGCCGTAGCGCGGAGAGGGCAAAAAAACCCCCAGAAGGGGAAAAAAGAACCTGGCAGCGCCGCAGCCGGGGAGCGCGACACCATGCCGCCTATGGAAGGGGGGCATGTATACAGGCAGCACTCAGAGATGAGGCTGCAGCGTCCTGCGCAGCCCACAAGTCATATATATAATAAATAATTATTATTTTTTTTTTTTTTTTTAACACACAGCCTCACTGAGGCAGATGCCACCTACAGGGCACAGATCCACCCATACAGGCCCATCCTCTGTGGGCGGGGGAACCTCCAGGCGGGAAAAATTCGCGCCTGGAGAAGTTCCAGCCCCCTCCAACAGAGGCCTGAATTTTTGCGGCCTAGTAGGCCGTGAAGCTGGGGCCTAAATTTTTAGCGGCGCCCGGCGAACCGGGACCGCACAGTATTTAAAGTAGCGGCCGGGCCTACGGAGCGGCACATACCGGCCGCGGGTGCCCACCCCGCGGGCCGGAAGAGCCGGGGCCTAAATTTTTTGCGGCGCCCGGCTGACCGGGGCCGCAAGTACTTAAAGTACCAGCCGGGCCTACGGAGCGGCACATACCGGCCGCGGGTGCCCACCCCGCGAGCCGGGGACCCGGATAGAGCGGGATCGTCTTGAAGTGGAACACAAGACTTCGGCGCCCGGCCGACCGGAAGGTTCCGACGGTCGGCCGGGGCTGTTGAAGCGCTCCTTTGCAGGCCGCGGTGCCCACCCAGGTGTCCGGAAGTCAGGACCCTGCACCCGGCAGCCATTTTACCCCTGGAGCGGGCCCCTGGCCTAGAACAGCGCTCCATATGATTTCACCCCTGCCGGCAGCTACAACCACCTTTCCCCTGGACCGGTGCCCGTGAGAGCAGGGAGGGTCAGTGGCAGCAAGGCGCGGGCCCTCTGGCCCTGAAGTAGTGGCCGGTAAGAGGGAGGGGGACCCCGAGACCGGGTCTGTGAGGGTGGGACGCCTGCATGACCCCTCCGTCAGGGGCAGCTAGGTGCGGACCTCCGCAGCTCCCTAGGCATTCCTCTTGTAGGAACAAGGGTGCCAATGACCTATGGAGGCCAGGAGAGAGGGAGCAGATGTCGCCCTGCGGCAGCCCAGGGCCAGCCTAGGTCTAGCAGGGACAGAAGGGTCCATAGGCCCAGGTAAGGGTCAGGCACGCAGGAGACCGAGGGGGGGGGGGGGGACGTAGGGCTGGAGAAGCCAATCTCTCACCATAGCCGTCTTCACCCTCGGTCCGTTCCAGCAGGGTCGCCCCTTCAGCTACTGGCACCGTAGTGGCAGGACGCCGGGGGAGGGACTTGGCGTGCGGGCGACCCTTGCGCTGGAGGGATGCAGGGGAGCTGGGCTGCCCTGGTCCACCTTGCCTTCTGTGGGGGAGGCAGCAGTGCGGGTGACCGGCACTGGCGCAGCTCAACCCCGGGAGAAGCAGAGAGGTCTAGTGCGTCTCTGTTATCCCTGATGATCTGGAACAAAAAGAAAATAAAACAAAGTAAAAATCTAAAATTGAAACAAGGAGAAAGCAGCCCTGCAGAGCAGGGAGTGTCTTGCCTCCTTGGACACTAAGCAAAAACTGGCAGTCTCTCTCTCCAGGCTGAGGGTATAGCTGTGGAGGAGGGGCTTAACAGTCTTCACTTAGTGTCACGCCTCCTAGGGAGATGAGCTATACCCAAGGTCTTCTGTGTCCCCCAAGGAAATTGGGCGAGAAAAGTGGATTTTGTAGGCTCAAATATAAGCTTCAAAATCAAAGTAAAAAAAATATATATTTAATTCACCCCCCTTTTCATAGAATGTAAAAATAAAACACACACCATGGGCATCACTGACTGAAAACACCCATACTATTAAAATGTAAAAATAATTTTCCCATACAGTGAATGGCATAATAGAAAAAAAAAAAAAGTGTAAAAATGGCCAGTGTCAAAATAGCCAATTTGCCATTTTATCGCTTTCACCCCCAAATTTTTTTTGGGACATTTTTTTTATTTATTTTTTTTACAAAAAGTGTATCAATAAAAACTAGATTGTCCCGCAAAATTTTTTAAAAAAAATTGTTATGGGCCTCAGAACATAGTTATGCAAAAAAAATAAAATAAATTTCTGAGTTTAAATTCATATGTGGTATCGTAAATCCTGCAGACCCAGAAAATGAAAGGCACAGGTCAGTTTTGCCGCAAATAGACCGCTGTGGGAACAAAACCCGTAAAACGGTAGAGGAACTGCGTTTTTCCCCCCCCATTTGGAATTTTTTGTTCTCTACATTTAAAACCATATTAAATGGTGGCATTAGAAAGTACAACTTGTCCTGCAAAAAATTTGCCCATACAGCTATGTGAACAGAAAAATAAAAAAAAGTTATGACTCAAGGAAGATAGGGAAGGGTTAAAGAGGACCTTTCACCAGTTTACTTTATAAAAGTGATACCTCACACTGTAGCCCATGTTCCTAGACGTCATATCACTAATCTTTTTCATGATATGCTGCTCCGTTGCACCCCTCGTTCCGTTTAGGCGTCCTGTATGCCAATTATTAGCATTGGAACAGGGAGGAGACATCAGCTTTTCTCAGTGGGCGTCTATCTGGCTGTGGTGCTGTCCAATCACAGCGAAGCGCGTCAGCCATTGAGAAAACAGCTCACCTTCTCCTTGGCTATGACACGCTCCACTGTGATTGGACAGCGCCACGGCCAGATAGGAGACGCCCACGGAGAAAAGCTATTAATTATCCTATGCAATTATGTTGTCACTTATCAAACATTAAAGAGGATCTGTCACCACTCCTGACATGCCTGTTTTAATAGTTTCATGCATTCCCCATGTAGTAACAATTCTGGAACATCTATTCTTATAGCTCTATGTTGTGCCATTCCTTTATTATTTCTACTAGCAGTTATGAATGAATTGCTAGCAGTCTGCAGTAAGGGTACAGAGGGGTGTTACCAGTTGGGGGTGTGTGTACCTGCACACACTGAAAATGGCAGCATGATTGGATGGTCAGACTGTGTAGGTACACCCAACTGGTTACCACCCCTCTGTACCCTTACTGAAGGACAATAGCAATTAATTCATAACTTCTAGTGCAAATAAAGGAATGGCACAACATAGAGACATAAGAATAGATGTTCCAGAATTGTTACTACATGGGGAATGCATGTAGCTATTAAAATAGGCATGTCAGGAGTGGCGACAGGTCCTCTTTAACCCCTTAAGGACGCAGGGCGTATCGGTACGCCCTATTTCCCGAGTCCTTAAGGACTCAGGGCGTACCGGTACGTCCTAACTTGAAATCGGCATTCCGGCGCCCCAGGGGTTAATCGGAACGGGATTTCGGCTGAAATCATTCAGCCGGCATCCCGTAACAATGCAGGGGGGGGTCATTTGACCCCCCCGCATCGACGATCGCAGAAAACCGCAGGTCAATTCAGACCTGCGGTTTTCTGCGTTTCCGGTCCATTCGGGTGTCCTGTGACCCGATGAACCGGAAAAAGACTGCGATCGGTGGCGTAATTTTACACCACCTATCGCAGTCCGAGGATTTGGAGAGGCGGTGCTGGCCCTGGTGCTGAACGCCGCTGTCCAGGGTGCTGATTGGAGCAGGGGAGAGAGGCGCGAGATTCAAACTTCCTGCGCTCCTCTCTCCCCTCCTCTTCCTGTCCAGCACCGTCCAGAACGAGCTCCTGTGTCCCCACAATCGGCATCCATCACCCTCCTGCACCCATCGCCACCCAGGTAGGTTAGGGTCAGTGAGGGAGAGGCACCGTTAGGCAGGGAAAGAAGGGAAAAGTTAGTTAGAAAAAAAAAAAAAAAAAAAAAAACTTTTATTTCCAAACTTTCTTTGATCCATCCATCAGACCCCAGATCCCCCCCTGCCACTTGCCCCCCCCACCAGACCCCCACCCCACCCCCCTTCCCCACCACCAGCCCCCCACCACCAGCCCCCCCCCCCTCCCCTGACCACCAGCCCCCTTACCACCACTTTTTTTTTCTGCGTGCGCTGACTGGCCGGCACTTTTTAGCGTCCGTCCAGTGTTAGCGCATCGCCCGCCCCACCACCCCACCGACCGCTGATCAGCGTTGTACCGCTGATCAGCAAGTTTGAACTTTTTTTTTCCTAACACTTGCCCTTTCTTTTTTTGCCTTTTTTAGTACGCGAACACCCGTTGCCCCCACACACACGCACATATAATAAAGGTTTCCACACACGCACACATACACGCACACACACCCATGGCCCGCCGGATGTTCTCGGCCGAGGAGGCATACGCCCAGATTGCCTCCGACTCTGAGAGCCCCAGTGAGGATGACCCCACGTTCCTTTTATCATCCGCATCCTCCTCATCATCATCTGATGACGATGAGCCACCAAGGCGGCGGAGAGGCCGCCAGGCGGAGCCAGGGGCCCCACATGCTAGGGATCCTGTGGCCCACCCTAGTACGAGCCGCCCTGGGGTTCGTACTGGTTTCCCGGCCCACCAAATAAGTCCACCGGAGCCCCCTGCCGATGAACTTAGCTGGTGTCCCCCAGTGGACTTTGAGCCTGAGATTCCGGATTTTGCTGGCAATCCTGGAATCCAGATTCCCACAGTGGGGTTTACTGAAATAGACTATTTTAGTTTTTTTTTCAGTAACCCACTGGTGAATCTGATGGTGGAGCAGACGAATCTGTACGCCCAACAGTTCGTCGCTCAAAACCCAGGCTCATTTTTGGCTAGACCGGTGGCTGGACGCCGGTCAGTGCAGCCGAGATGAGGACATTTTGGGGCCTCGTGCTGCATATGGGTCTAGTCCAAAAACCCAGTGTCAGGCAATACTGGAGTGGGGACGTCCTATACCAGACCCCACTGTACAGTATGGTCATGACACGTCCCCGGTTTGAGGCCATCCGGAAATGTCTGCATTATTCCGATAATGCAGCATGTCCCCCCCGAAGTGATCCTGCCTATGACCGGCTGTACAAGATACGGCCGGTCATCGATCACTTTGGGGCCACATTTCAGCAGGCCTACGTACCTGGAAGGGAGGTCGCGGTTGATGAGTCTCTCGTTGCGTTCAAGGGGAGACTCAGTTTCCGCCAATATATTCCCACAAAGCGGGCGAGGTATGGCGTGAAGCTATACAAAATTTGTGAGAGTACCTCAGGGTACACTTACAAATTTCGTGTGTACGAGGGGCGAGATTCCCGGATTCAACCCCCAGAATGTCCCCCCACTCTGGGTGTTACCGGGAAACTCGTGTGGGACCTTATGTACCCACTGCTGGATAAGGGTTACCACTTGTACGTGGACAACTTTTATACCAGCATTCCCTTGTTCAGGTCCCTTGCCGCCAGATCCACGTTCGCTTGTGGGACCGTGCGGAAAAATCAACGCGGCCTCCCTGCCTACCCCCTCCAGGTACCTATCCCCAGGGGTGAGACCCGTGCACTTACCAGTGGAAACCTGTTGCTGGTCAGGTATAAGGACAAGAGGGATGTCCTTATGCTGTCCACAATCCACGGTAACGGCATCACCCCAGTCCCTGTGCGAGGTACCGCGGCAACGGTCCTCAAGCCCGATTGTATCGTCGCCTACAATCGGTATATGGGAGGAGTTGATCTCTCGGATCAAGTCCTCAAGCCATATAACGCCATGCGCAAAACCCGGGCATGGTACAAAAAAGTTGCGGTCTACTTGGTGCAGGTTGCCATGTACAACTCTTTTGTACTATCCCGAAGCGCTGGCAGCACAGGGACATTCCTCCAATTCTATGAGGCAGTCCTCAAGGACCTGATCTTTTCGGACCGGGAAAGAGCAGGCCGGAGTACCTCGGGAATTGGAGGCGCCCGGATCGTCCCTGGCCAACACTTTCCAGGTGTGGTCCCCCATACTGGAAAGAAGGGACGAACCCAAAAAAAGTGCAGAGTGTGTCGCAGGAGGGGGATACGGAAGGACACCACCACTCAGTGCGACACTTGCCCCGATCATCCGGGCCTCTGCGTTATCGATTGCTTCAGGGAGTATCACACTTCCATGGAGTACTAAATTTTTATAATCCCCAACAGTCCACTAGAGAACATAAAAAACTATGGCTCTCAGACTTTGGAGACACGGAAACATTTTTTTTTTCCCAAAAAAATATTAGTTTTAGTGCAGGCATCCTCAAACTGCGGCCCTCCAGATGTTGTAAAACTAGAACTCCCAGCATGCCCAGACAACCTACAGCCATCAGCAGGGCATGGTGGGAATTGTAGTTTTACAACATCTGGAGGGCCGCAGTTTTTAGGATGCCTGCTTAGTGTCTCCAAAGTCTGAGAACCATACATATTGGGCATCGTCGCGTGCGTAAAAGTCGTCGCTATAAAAATAACTTTTGCCCAAACGCCTCGGATGAACGGTGTTAAAAATATAAAATAAAAACGGTGCCAAAACACTCATTTTTGGGCAAAATTTCCATTTGAATCCTTTTTGCCGGTAATAAAGCAAGGGTTAACCGCCAAACAAAACTCAATATTTATGGCCCTGATTCTGTAGTTTGCAGAAACACCCCATATGTGGTCGTAAATGGCTATATAGCCGCACGGCAGGGCATAGAACGAAGGGAACTCCATATGGTTTCTAGAAGGCAGATTTTGATGGACAGTTTTTTTTTTTGACACCATGTCCCATTAGAAGCCCCCCCTGATGTAGCCTAGACTAGAAACTCCAAAAAAGTGACCCCATCTAAGAAACTACACCCCTCAAGGTATTCAAAAGTTACTTTACAAACTATGTTAACCCTTTAGGTGTTCCACAAAACTAAATAGCGAATGTAGAAACAATTTTAGAATTTTTTTTTTGTTACATTGCCTCAAAAAAGAGTAATATAGAGCAACCAAAAATCATATTTACCCCTAAAATAGTCCCAAAACAACAACCACCTTATCCCGTAGTTTCCTAGATGGGGTCACTTTTGTGGAGTTTCTACTCTAGGGGTGCATCAGGGGGCTTGAAAGGGTACATGGTGTAAATAAACCAGTCCAGCAAAATCTGCCTTCCAAAAACCATATGACGTTCCCCTTCTTCTATGTCCTGCCGTTTAGCCAAATAGTAGTTTACGACCACATATGGGGTGTTTCTGCAAACTACAGAATCGGGGCAACCCATTTTGAGTTTTGTTTGGCAGTTAACCCTTGTTTTACTCCTGGAAAAAATTGATTATTTTGGAAAATTTTCCAAAAAATAGAAATTTCAAAATTGTTTCTCCATCTGCCATCAACTCTTGTGGAACACCTAAAGGGTTAACAAAGTTTGTAAACCCAGTTTTGAATACCTTGAGGGGTGTACTTTCTTAGATGGAGTCACTTTTTTGAAATTTCTATTCTAGGGGTGCAACAGGGGGCTTCAAATGGGACATGGTATAAACAAAACCAGTCCTGCAAAATCTGCCTTCCAAAACCCATATGGTGTTCCCCTCCTTCTATGTGCTCCCGTTCGGCCAAACAGTAGTTTACGACCACATATGGGGTGTTTCTGCAAACTACAGAATCGGGGCAACCCATTTTGAGTTTTGTTAGGCAGTTACCCTTGTTTTACTACTGGAAAAAATTGATTATATTGGAAAATTTTCCAAAAAATATAAATTTCAAAATTGTTTCTCCATCTGCCATTAACTCTTGTGGAAGACCTAAAGGGTTAATAAAGTTTGAAAAAACAGTTTTGAATACCTTGAGGGGTGTAGTTTCTAGAATGGGGTCATTTTTGGGAGGTTTCTATTATCTAAGCCTCACAATATGACTTCAAACCTGAACTGGTCCATAAAAAGTGGGATTTTGAAGATTTCAGAAAATTTCAAAATTTGCTTCTAAACTTCTAAGCCTTGTAACATCCCCAAAAAATAAAATATCATTCCCAAAATGCTACAAACATGAAGTAGACATATGGGGAATGTAAAATCATCACAATTTTTGGGGGTATTACTATGTATTACAGAAGTAGAGAAACTGAAAGTTGGAAATTTCCTAATTTTTCCAAATTTTTGGTAAAAATTGTATTTTTTTATGCAAAAAAATTAACTTTTTTGACCCAATTTTAGCAGTGTCATGAAGTACAATATGTGACGAAAAAACAATCTCAGAACGGCCTGGGTAAGTCAAAGCGTTTTAAAGTTATCAGCACTTAAAGTGACAGTGGTCAGATTTGCAAAAAATGGCCAAGTCCTTAAGGTGAAATAGGGCCGAGTCCTTAAGGGGTTAATGGCAAAAAAATATGAACATGCCTTAAAGGGGTTTTCTGAGATTTTAATACTATGACCTATGCTTAGGATAGGTCATCAGTATCCGATAGGTGGGCATCCAACATCAGGGACCCCTGGGATCAGCTGTTTAAAAAAAAAACAGGGCGTTCCTGTGCGCAACATGGCCTTCTCCAGCTATTCCTAGGCCATCGGTCACATATCAGTGAATTTGGCTGAGCTGCGATACCAAACACAGCCGCTATACAACGTAGCGAGCAGAATGAAGGCCACGACGCTCACATGAGTGCAGTATCAAACAGCTGATCAGCAGGGATCCCAGGTGTCGGACCCCCACCGATCAGATATTTTAATACTGATGAGCTATCCTCTGAAAAGTATCAGTAAACCCTTTTAAGTGTATACAAAAGGATCTCTCTATTGTAGTGCGGATGCTAAAACAGACTTAAAATATTCCCTTTATGATAAATTCCCCCCACAGTATCTGCACTAGATTCCTGCATGCCCAGGAGCTGTGCTAAGGTTGATCACCAATTCAGCTTACCCGTAGTGACTGATAACTGAGAAATTGGGCAAATGTCATATTAATCTACACAGTTATTGAATATAGCCAACAGTAGTACATCTTCCCCAGTCAACATAACAGCAGATTTAGGTTTCTTCCAAAAATTTTAAAAATTACCCAACACTACAAGTTTTTGTATGCACAGTCACAACATCCATAAAAATATCACATGCAGTGGATAAAACCATAGGGTCCAACCTTCGGCACTTCAGCTTCATGATTCATTCATTTCTATGAGAATTCTTAGAAGAGCAAGTATGCATGCTGGGAGTTGTAGTTTCACGACAGCCGAAGTGCCGGAGGTGGCCTACCCCTGCTGTAGAGACCAGGGCTCAGCTTCTAGTGCAGGGATCAGCAACCTCTGGCACTCCAGATGTTCTGAAACTACAACTCCCAGAATGCTCTATTAACTTCTATGTGAGTTGTCAGAGCAGCCGACCATGTTTGAATGCTGGGAGTTGTAGTTTCACAGCAGCTGGAGTGCCGAAGGTTGCTGATCCCTGTTCTAGTGGTTGCAGACCGGATACTAGAAAGTTGCACAGAACAAATGATAGAAAATGGCTTTTCTTACCACTTCAGGTTTTTGCGCTCTGGGTTGACTTGAGCCTCGTTATGGAACGCTCTCAGCTTGGCAACCAGGTCAGTGGAGTCTTGTGCAGCATTCACAGCCAGGGTTTTTGGAATAACCAGAAGTGCTCTTGCAAACTCTGCAATTGCCAATTGTTCCCTGGAGCCCTGGAAATTTGTAGAAAAACAAAAATGTTTAATTCACAGAAAAGTGTCAAGTTAAAGTAACTTTCACCCCAGCGTTTTTGCATCTGTTATGAACGGATCCAGTTGTATCATCTAGAACATAGCCAAGACGGATCCGTCATGAACTCCATTGAAAGTCAATGGGGGGGGGGGGGGGGCGCAGATCCGTTTTCTATTGTGCCAGATTGTGTCATAGAAAACGGATCCATCTTGCTCTGCATCCCAGGATGCACTCAAAAACGCTGCTTGCTGCGCTTGTGCGAGTCATGGGAACGCAACCAAACGGAGCAGAATGCATTCTGTCAGTTCAGTTTTGTCCCCACTGACAATTAATGGGGACAAAACTTAAGCATTTTTCTCCGCTATTGGGATCCTGGGACGGATCTCAATAGCGGAAATTGAAAACGCTGATCTGAAAGTAGCCTTTTAAAACACGTGCATTTCTGATCTAAATATGAACTAAATCCAAGACCTTCTATTGTTTAAAGGTGAAAAGTTTAATTTTCTTTTTTTTTTTTATAAAAAAAAAAGAAAGTGTCCTTCTCTGGAGAACAGCACTAAGTGGTCACAAGTACACAAGTCTCAGCAGTCTGTCCGATATCTTGCAGCACAACACCAGTGGTCACCAGAGGCAGCACTGAGCTCCAGATGTTGCAATACACACATCTGCATGATAGCCCCTCAAGCATTATACACACATACAAACTGCAGTCCCCTGATCCAAACCCAAAAGGACAGAGCAGAAAAAAAATAAGCCAGACGAGGTTAACTTTGTTAGGCCATTAACTTGCATAACTTCCCATACAGGGTTACTCAGGGTGTGGGAAGACACAGTTTGACAGGGATAGCGACAGTCCTTTTTGTTGGCTCCTTCATGGTACGTACCATCACTGCAACCAGCAGCGCTTGGCAAGACCATTCCTATTGTATATGCCGTACACAATGTTACATTGGATGGGTTGCTTTGCTCTCAAGTGGAAAGTTCAATACGGTTTATTGCTATAGATGTGATATTTCTGTGTACAGCTATTATCTATAGCGCTGTGAATAGTTCCACAGACATACGCCAATTGGGGCAATTATTGGGGATGAACCCTTGTCCTCTGGTAACCGCCCTGTGTAAATGGTGCCATCGATCACCTGATCAAGGAGCAATAGTGTTCATTGGACGATTATGCAGGACAAAATCACTGTCAGCACATCCCATTTACGTAGGACGATGTGCTGCCGGCAAAATAATGATTCTGTATGGGAACGTAGTGATAGTTCTTCACCATACAGAGGAAGTGATAGCTTCATTTACATGCAGCAACCAAACTTTCCTTCAATTGTCAGGAAAGTGAGGTCCTTAACACGGCATTAACATACAGAAACTTTTCAATACAGATAATGGATTCTAAATTTGTGCCAAGATGATTTAAAAATGATAATTTCTTAAAGCGTGAATGTCTTTCTATAAAAATACATCCTTACCATGCTAGTAGCATAATTCTCCAGATAAATGGAAAGAGCCGCTTCCACAGCACCACCTCCCGGTACCACAGATTTGGATTCTAGAACTCTCTTCACTACACAGAGGGCATCATGGACAGATCGTTCCATCTCATCACACATGAAGTCGTTGGCCCCCCGAAGAATGATGGATGCACATGTTCGGGACTTTGTACTATAATGTAATTATTAGAACATTTTATAGAGAAAAGATCACTTCCACAGCTAAAAGTATTCCTTCAGATTTCCCCTAAAGCTAAGAGGAGCCATGTGAAACATAGTTCTCAAGTACATATACACAAACGGTCCCTACTATCCTTTGTATAGATCAGGCATGGCCAACCTGCAGCTCTCCAGCTGTTGTGAAACTACAACTCCCACCATGCCCTGCTGTAGGCAGTCTGTGCATGCTGGGAGTTGTAGTTCTGCAACCTCTGGAGAGCCTCAGGTTGGCCATCCCTGGTATAGATAATAACCCCTCGCTGGTTCTGCGGTGACCTAAACAGGAATGTACAGTCTCCATATTATATAGGTTAAGGCCACTGAGCAACCTCAACCTTTTCTCAGAGACAGATTCTCCTATATCCCACGCGTATAACTGCACATAGCATGGCACAGCATGGCAGCAATTAAATGGGAATGCGTGTCAATGCAGAGGGCACTTACTTTTTAACAAGAATCAGCTCATCATCACATATTCTCTCTTGCACAACCTCTTCAGCTTGTCCCAACATGGTCGCCTCAAAGCTTTCCTCACCCTCCAGGTTGGCAAGGGTTGAACAAACAGTAGCTGTTGATTGAAAGTGCAGGACAGTCAGGAACCACAAAAACGCCAATGACTTGCCTTTAAAGGGGTTTTCTGAGACATAGGTCATCAGTACCTGATCGGAGGGGTCCGATACCCAGGACCCTCAACAATTAGATGTTTGAGAAGGCCGCAGCACTCACAGGAGAGCCAGTGCCTTCTCAAACAGCTGATCAGTGGGGGTCCCAGGTGTCTGACCCCCACCAATCAGATACTGTTAAATAACTTTAGAGTTAACCATTGGTATTCAAATCTAGAAGTCACTCACCACCAGTAGCTTTAGCAATACGTTTCAAATCCTTTTTCAGTACTCTTCGCACAGCCATTGCGCCTGCATCCACAAAATACTTCAGACACATGTCATCAATTCCACCAGTAGTGAGGACGACATTGGCCCCCGTCGCCAAGATCTTCTGGATCTTTTCCTTGGTAATGTCAGACTCCCTAGCACAAAACATTAATATGTTCAACGTTTTGTTTTTTTGTTCTATTTTAAAGATGAACTAGGCTTCTAGAATGCACCTTAAAGGGGTACAACCCATCTGGGAACATTGATGGTAAATCCTAGCAGTATGCCATCAATGTCCGATAAGTGTGCGTCTCAGAGGTGGGACCTGCACCCATCTCCAGAAGGGGGTCCCTGGATTGAAGGAGAGCACACCACGCATGCGCAGCTCTCCATAAACCACAATGGGACTTTCATAACTCCCATAGCAGTGAATGGAGGGTGGCCACGCACATGCTGCTTTCTTTTCACCTCAGGGATCCCGTTCTTGAGACCAGAGCAGGTCTCAGAGGTGGGACCCACACCTACCTGACACCGAGTCGTTGTGTAGCCAGATTCTCAGTTATATAATGTAGGCCTTCTGGCAACGGTGACTAAATAGTATGTCACCTTTTAAAGCAGAATTCCAATTCTAATGTACCCCACGCGTATAACTGCTCACACCACAAATACTGTATGGCAGCAAATAAAATGGGGAAGACAGGACTTTACCTCAAATTAGTCACATAAAACGTATGGGACATTACAAGGCATTGTAAATGGAAAGGAGTGAAAATATCGTAAGGAACACATCCTAAATTGAGATGCATACCTCTGCCTGATCTGGTCCAGTTTGGATGGGTCTGAAATAATCACTTGCACTCCAAGTTTCATTTTGGTTTTCTGCAAGCTGAAGTCCAGGCAGGCAATTTTTGCATTGGTGATCCTTTTATTCATTCCTGGGAAAAAGAGAAGCAAGTCGTTTCAGGCAAACTGCATTCTCAATGTATTCAGGGAGACCACAGAGGGATTAATGAAAATCAAGATTATTAAATTCTGCAAAAGCAACCCCATAATCAGCACAAATAAAATAAATAATTTTTTTTATAGGATAGACCCGTTTACAGCATCTATTAAACGCCCTCAGTGCTCCAGACAAAAAAATTAAAAAATGACCAGGAGCCATTGGCTCCTAAACTAAAAATTTTAGGAGCCAAATTAAATTTTTTAGTCGCCAAATTTAAAATGCATATAATAAAAAAAAAAAAAAAAAAGGAACTTTGAGAAGATGAGACGCAGGTCACAGTAGTGAGCCAGCACTACATATAGGAGAAAACAGCACCACATACCTCTCACATCCAGGGACATCTTCTGGGGGACAAGGTGACTAAAAATGGCGAATTGCGTGGTTTAGTTTTTTTTTTTTCTGTTACGGCCTTCACCGAGCGGAAATATTTTTTAATATTTTAATAGCTCACACTTTTTGGGAAGTGGCGATATGTAATATGTTTATTCTTTATTGTTTGTAAATTTTATATGTAAAACTGGGAAGGGGGCCATTTAAACTTTTAGAATTTTTTTTACTTTTTATTAAATAACCATTTCTTCCCTTAGGGACTAGAACTTGGATCTTTTCATTCCTTTTGCTATTCACCCTGATAGAGAGCTATCAGGGTGAATAGGATCTCACACATCTCCCTGCTGCCCTGTGCTCACAGCAGCAGGGAGCTGAACATAGACAGGGCTTCAGTAGCGTCCTGGTAACGATCTGACTCCCAGCAGTGTAATCTGCCACTGCCACCACTGGAGGGGATGGGACCCTGTGGCCACCATATAACAATATGGGAGGGGGGGGGGGGGAGGGGAAGAAGAAGACGACTTGTGGCCAGTGATAATGGGGACGGACGGACTTGTGGCCAGTGATAATGGGGACGGACGGACTTGTGGCCAGTGATAATGGGGACGGACGGACTTGTGGCCAGTGATAATGGGGACGGACGGACTTGTGGCCAGTGATAATGGGGGGGGCGCACTGCACCACCAATGAACGTAATTAAAGAGGACCTTTCGTGGGTCCAAAGAATATGAACTTAGAAGCAGGCTGCATAGAGCGGCGCCCAGGGATCTAAGTGCACTTACTATTATTCCTGGGCGCCGCTCCGTTCTCCCGCTGTGGCCCCCCGGTAATTTCTCAACATTCAGAGCAAGGAGGAGGAGGAGACGCCAGTGTCTCTCCTTCTCCCTGACAGCAGCGCTGTCCAATCACAGCGCAGAGCGAGGGAGTTTTTTTTTCTCCCTGGCTCTGAGCTCTGCGCTGTGATTGGACAGCGCTGTAGTCAGGGAGAAGGAGAGACACTGGCGTCTCCTCCTCCTTGCTCTGAATGTTGAAAATACCGGGGGCCACAGCGGACGAACGGAGCGGCGCCCAGGAATAATAGTAAGTGCACTTAGATCCCTGGGCGCCGCTCTATGCAGCCTGCTACTAAGTTCATATTCTTTGGACCCACGAAAGGTCCTCTTAAACTCCTTTATACAATTGTCTGCAGCGGTATCACAGACCCGGCCTCAATAACGGGGCATGCGATCTGTGGCACCTGAGGGGTTAATTGCCGCGGATCGCATGCCCTGTTATTGAGGCCGGGTCTGTGATACCGCTGCCTATACTTATGTTTTACATTCATTGGTGGCGCAGTGGCGACAGCTCCTCCCCTCCTCCTCCCTGCTGTCTCCCCATTGGTGGTAGTGGCGGCCGCGTCACAGTGGAGAGGGAGGGACTCCTTCCTTCTCCACTGTGCTACTGAAGAGAACGTAGGCTGCGTGCGCAGGATCGCGGCGGTACAGTCGCAAATGGTGACAAGACTAAGAAGTCTTGTCGCCATCTGCAAATTTTAAGACGCATTGGCGACCGTTTTGATCGCCACCTGGAGCCCTGCCTCTTCCTTCACCAATGCTCCTGTTCTGAGCACCATCTGAAAATATGCCCTCTATGCAAAGGGGCTGCCTGGGCTACAGATATTGATGACCTATTTTCATGAATAGAACTAACAGCTGTAATCAGACTGTGCGACCACTACAAACCAGACTGCGTGCAGGTACACACAGCAGTGCCACAACCCCTGATGAGCAATCCTCAGAACAAAAACTCCCCGCACCCCCACCAATCTGATATTGATGACCTGTCCCGAGGATTGCTCATCAACGTTTGTAGCCCAGCTGACCTCTTTAATCTATCCCACTTTAGCTTTGTGGAGTGGATGCCGAGGTGACGGATTCCTTCAAACATCCTTAAAGTCAACCAGGGATGACCTAGTCTGTCACAAGCTGGAAACGGATTTCCATTACCATTCTATGAATTTCTACAGTCTTAAAGAAAAGTAATTTACATTGCAACTTTATGATACAGATCTTCAGTAAACATGGGATTATATAGATATATATTCACCTTGTGAGCCCACAATGCAGTTAAGTGCGTAACCATTGACAAGAATACTCTCTTTCTGGCTCCGGCCATGAGCTTTCAGCACGTTAATAGAGTTTATCGGGTAACGGGCTTGACCCTTTTGATCCACATATTTTACAGCAAGTGCAGCATCAACTACCAGAGAAGCAAAGAAGTCGCAGTCACTGAGCAAAGGAGTCAAGGATAAGAAGATGAATAGACCAACAGTAGCAAACCATCTCAAAAGCACACGGCCATGTTAACCGTCTAGAGCAGGGGTGGGGAACCTATTTGCTGCCAAGGGCAATTTGGATATTTGTAACATCGTTCAGGGCCATACAAAATTCTCAACTTAAAAATTTGATGGCTATATTTGGTCAAACATATGAGTGACTTAGGGGTAAGTTACAGAAAGTACGCTTCAATTAAAAAAATAAAAATAAATCTAGAGCGCTGTATTTTTGCAGGACAAAATTGTGCCTGCGCTATATACAGTCCTGATCAAAAGTTTAAGACCACTTGAAAAATGGCAAAAAAAAATCATATTTTACACATTGTTGGATCTTAACAAGGTTCCAAGTAGAGCTTCAACGTGCAACAAGAAGAAATGAGAGTGAGACAAAACATTTTTTGAGCATTCAATTAATTGAAAACAACGATTAAACTGAAACAGGCTGTTTTTCAGCTGATCCAAAGTTTAGGACCACATGCCTTTAAAAGGCCAAATCTGTGCAAAGATGTGGATTCATTGTCATTTTCTGTCAGGTAGTCACACGTTGTGATGGCAAAGGCAAAAAAGCTCTCCCTTTTTGAATGTGGTCGGGTTGTTGAACTGCATAAGCAGGGTCTCTCACAGCGCGCCATCGCTGCGGAGGTGGGACGCAGTAAGACAGTCATTTGGAATTTCTTAAATGAACCAGAGAGTTATGGAACAAAAAGTCAAGTGGAAGACCCAAAAAATGTCATCAGCACTGAGCCAGAGGATCCAATTGGCTGTCCGTCAAGACACTGGACGGTCCTCGACCCAAATTAAGGCCCTTACTGGTGCTCACTGCAGCCCCATAACCATCAGACGGCATCTGAGACTGAAGGGCTTCAAAAACAAAAAATGTCTTCAAAGACCTCGTCTCCTTGAACGCCACAGAACTGCTCGTTTGGACTTTGCAAGAGAGCACCAAACATGGGACATTCAAAGGTGGAAGAAAGTTTTATTCTCTGATGAGTTTTTTTTACCTTGATGGTCCTGATGGTTTCCAGCATTACTGGCATGACAAGCAGATCCCACCTGAGATGTTTTCTACGCGCCACAGTGGAGGGGGCGCCATAATGGTCTGGGGTGCTTTTTCCTTCAGTGGAACAATGGAGCTGCAGGAAGTGCAGGGGCGTCAAACAGCCGCTGGCTATGTCCAGATGTTGCAGAGAGCATTCCTCATGACTGAGGGCCCTCGTCTGTGTGGTAACGACTGGGTTTTTCAACAGGACAACGCTACAGTACACAATGCCCGCAGGACAAGGGACTTCTTCCAGGAGAATAACATCACTCTTTTGGCCCATCCTGCGTGTTCCCCTGATCTAAATCCAATTGAGAACCTTTGGGGATGGATGGCAAGGGAAGTTTACAAAAATGGACAACAGTTCCAGACAGTAGATGGCCTTTGTGCGGCCGTCTTCATGACTTGGAGAAATGTTCCCACTCGCCTCATGGAAACGCTTGCATCAAGCATGCCAAAACTAATTTTTAAAGTGGTTCTAAACTTTTGATCAGCTGAAAAACAGCCTGTTTCAGTTTATTCGTTGTTTTCATTATATTAAATGCTCAAAAAATGTTTTGTCTCACTCCCATTTCTTCTTGTTGCATGTTGAAGCTCTACTTGGAACCTTGTTAAGATCCAGCCATGCTAAATATGATTTTTTGCAATTTTTCAAGTGGTCTTAAACTTTCGATCAGGACTGTATTACAAATAGTACAGGCGTTATTTTGAACAAACATAGCTGTCTAATATTTAAAGTTAAGAATGTTATATATTTAGTTCTTTATTTGGCATTAATGGCAGCCAAGCTCATCCCAGAGGGGTCCAGAGGGGGGGGGGGGGTTGGTTAACCACCCAGCATTCACTCTGTCACTGTCCCTACCTTTGTCCCTTTCTCAGCCTCAGATCAATCCCCCCCAGCGCCAAAGTTATTTCTCAAGACTTTACAGGTAGCTGCCATCTAAATTCATTCAGATAGAACGATGTGAAAGCAGGCAGCACAAATAATTTCCAAGACCGTGGCTAACAAATGGAAAAGGATACACTCCAATTATTTTAGAGGACATGGAAGTCTTGGCAGCATTAAGAAGACAGTCCTTCCCAAGCTCATCCGTGTTAATTGTGAGGTTTTCAGTGATGTATCGGACAGCTTCTCTATTTGAGAGAACAGAAAGCATTAGATAAAAGGGTGACATCCCAGACATCACTCACATACCCGAGGACTGAACATGTGCAGGTACTTGGCACATTTGCTGATGTGGGCACAGAAAAGCTGGTCAACAGAAACAGCAGGTGGCGCTATACTAACATTCCTGAAATATCTGTCAAGTATTTAAAGGGTCGCTTGGATTTGGTAAGGCTTTCTATATGGTGGAGATCGCTTGGTGGGGGTTTTGAGCACCGAGACCCCTACGATCACTAGAATAAGAAGTGCTTGCATATCGCACGCTGTCTCTTTTTTAATAGAAGCCTATGGGCCTCTCTTGATACGAGAGAGACTCAGCGCTCAGACCCCCCACTGTGCAAAACTAGACACATCTCACATCTAATATCTTACCAAAACTCAGCAACCCCTTAAAAAGCATAAATGCAAAAACGGTTTAAAATTATGGGCTGGATTTAAATAAACAATTTTCTTTATGACCTAATAGTAGGGTAGGTTTCCTGGAGCAGTTTTCCTGCATGTTTTTCAGCGAAAGCCAAAAGTGGATCAGGCAGGAAGGAGAAGTAGAAGTTCTTCCTTTATACTTCTGATACCTTTCAAATCCACTTCTGGCTTTGGTTAAAAAGTACTCAAAACCTCTTGCAGCAAAAAAAATAAAAAATATAATCACAAAATTCACAAGTAGGATCTGTTGGTGTTAAACATTTTTTCATTAGCCTAGATGTTACTTTAAAATCTATAGTGGATCAAATTCACTAAAGTTTTTACATGGCATTTTTGGCTTTGCATTTAACCACCTCACATCCGGGCCATTTACTCCCTTCCTGACCAGGCCTAATTTTGCAAATCTGACATGTGTCACTTTATGTGGTAATAACTTTGGAACGCCTTTAGTTATCCAAGCCATTCTGAGGCTACTTTCACACCTGCGTTAGGTGCGGATCCGTCTGGTATCCGCACCTATAATGCAAACGCTTAGATCCGTTCAGAACGGATCCGTTTGCATTACCATGAACAAAAAAAAAAATTTTTTTTTTTTTTTCATGATAATGCAAACGGTTTGAAAACGGAGCCATATTGTGTCAACTTCAAACGGATCCGTCCCCATTGACTTGCATTATAAGTCTGGACGGATCCGTTTGCCTCCGCATGGCCAGGCGGACACCCGAACGCTGCAAGCTGCGTTCAGGGGTCCGCCTGCTGAGCGGAGGACAAACTGTGCCAAACTGATGCATTCTGAGCGGATCCGCATCCACTCAGAATGCATTAGGGCTGGACGGATCCGTTCGGGGCCGCTTGTGAGAGCCTTCAAACGGAACTCACAAGCGGAGCCCCGAACGCTAGTGTGAAAGTAGCCCGAGACAGTTTTCTCGTGACACATTGTACTTCATGACAGTGGTAAATTTGAGTCGATATTTTTCACCTTTATTTATAAAAGAATCCAAAATTTACCAAAAATTTGGAAAAATTTGCAATTTTCAAAATTACAATTTCTCTGCTCTTAAAACAGAAAGTGAAACCTCATAAAATAGTTATTACTTAACATTCCCCATGTCTACTTTATGTTAGCATCATTTTGTAAATGTCATTTTATTTTTTTAGAACGTTAGAAGGCTTAGAATTTTAGAAGCAATTACAATTTTTAAGAAAATTTCCAAAACCCACTTTTTAAGGACCAGTTCAGGTCTGAAGTCACTTTGTGGGGCTTACATAGTAGAAACCACCCATAAAGGACCCCATTGTAGAAATTACACCCCTCAAGTTACTCAAAACTGATTTGACTAACTTTGTTAACAACCCTTTAGGTGTTCCACAAGAATTAAAAAGGGAAATGGCGATGACCTTTCTAAATTTCACTTTTTTGGCAGATTTTCCATTTTTTTTCTTTAACACATCAAGGGTTAACAGCCAAACAAAACTCAATATTTATTACTCTGATTCTGCGGTTTACAGAAACACCCCACATGTAGTCGTAAACTGATGTAAGGGCACACGGCAGGGCGCAGAAGAAAAAGGAGTGCGGTATGGTTATTGGAGGGCAGATTTTGCTGTTCTGGTTTTTAGACACCATGTCCCATTTGATGCCCCCTTACAATAGAAACTCCCAAAAAGTGACTCCATTTTGAAAACTAGGAGATAAGCTGCCAGTTTTATTGGTACTATTTCAGGGTACATATGATTTTTAATTGCTCTATATTATGTTTTTTGTGAGGCAAGGTAACCAAAAAATTGCCGTTTTGGCACCTTAGGGGTTAGGTCATGTGACATTTTTATAGAGCAGATCATTACGGATGTGGCAATACCTAATTTGTATACTTTCTTATTTAAGTTTTACACAATAGCATTTTTGAAACCAAAAATAAATGATGTTTTAGTGTCTCCATAGTTTTTTTTTTATTTTTTGACCGATTGTCTTAGTTAGGGTCTCATTTTTTGCAGGATGAGGTGACAGTTTGGTAATATTTTGGGGGACATACGCCTATTTGATCGCTCGGTGTTGCAATTTTTGTGATTTAACGTGACCAAAAAAAAAGCTTTTTAGCAGTTTATTTTTTACGATGTTAACATGAGGGGTTAGGTCATGTGATATTTTTTATAGAGCTGGTTGTTACGGACACGACGATACCAAATATGTCTGTCTATTTTATAATTTTTTTTCTCTATTTTTAACTTTTTTTAATTACTTAATTGTGGAATTTATTTTTTAAAACACTATTTTCTTATTTTACACTTTGCTTCCCCCATAAGGTCATACAAGACCTCTCGGGGACATTTAATGTCTTTTTTCTCCCCTCTATACATTTCTCCTTTGACAGGGGCTGACATAGTAGCCCCAGTTACAGGGGAAATACACCTCACCCTGCAAATGACAAAATCACGCTGTGAATCCGGTCTAGGAAAATCTGCAAAAAATTCCAAAATCACAAAGAATTGTCCTGCTAGTTCATATAGAAGGTGATGGAGACGCCTTCCCCTTCAGATGATAGCAGATGCTGCTCTTCCCCCTTAGCATAGCCACTTATTCTGAGAAAAAGAAGAAGTGGTACTAAAACGGGGTCATCATGCAATTACAATAAAAGCATCTGATAAGTGAAACCTATAAAATGTAAAGCCAAGCGGTCACCTATGTTACTAGTTAAAAAAATTAAAAAATGTTCCCATGACATACAAACGGCATGGGTTCTGTGTACCATTGTTGTAATTGTCAAGCGACATGTACCCCCTCATACATTCACAACGAATTCAGAAAAACAGAAATAGTTGAGGAACTAAGGAGAATGTTCCACTGCATTGTCAAAGCAGTGAAGCTACTACCCACTTGCAAGCCAGACGATAGCCACCAATAACGGAGGTTGGGTGGATCTTCTGCTTCACCAGCTCATCAGCATTCTTCAGCAGCTCTGCAGCAATAATCACCTACATACAGAAATGACTAGGTTAAAACTCACTATAGGAATCCGCAAACATCTGAGAAAGCAAAACTAAACCTGAAAGTTATTATGTCACACAAGTACAAAAGGAGGAGACATGTTTGCATTGGTTTTGAAGATCAAATTTTTTAGGCTTTGTGTTTTTTTTAATGGCACCCATAACAATTTATGGCTTTCATGTCTCATGAGTTCAGAGTAGTCTCTGGGCGATAACAAGGACAGTTTTTCCTTAGACAATTTTGATAAATGTGGTCCAATGACATGGAGAACTCTTCTTCAGATCAGCTAATCAACATAACATCAAACTGGTCTGACTTAAGGGGTAATCCAGACCCGCTAGACATTTCTTTTGTAGCATTACATAGTGGTCATCGTACCTAAACTTGTAAAATTTGTTCAAACTTACTGCAAATGCCCTAAAATGATTTTTTTCTAATATATTTGTTTTGGTTGTTTTCCATGCGATATAGGCAACTGGAAGTTCAGATGACTATATTGCTTTCAATCCATACTCCAGCACACCACCGCGCATAGGAGTACCGATTCCCCTGTGGCTGCACATTGCTGCTTTCCTAAAGCCTGGCATAGATGAGCCATGCCAAGCTTTTGCATAGCAGGCACAGGCACTAAACAATGGAAGCACCTATGCAGAGTTCCGGTGACCATTTCCAATGCCTGAGCTCCTGAGGATAGGCCATCAATATACAAATACCGGGAAACCCCTTTAAACAAATAAAAACTCACAACTGATGTCGTTCCATCTCCAACTTCATTGTCCTGCAGTTCGGCGAGTTCACACAGCACTTTAGCTGCAGGATGTTCCACTTCTAACAGCTTCAGGATTGTCGCCCCATCGTTAGTTATAGTCACATCCTAGAATAAGGAAGCGACTATGAGAGAATGTATGAACAGCGCATGACAAATAAGGAGAAAACCTGCAGAAATATAATCCAATTCTTCTCAATAGCAGGTAGCACAGAAGAGTGCGGAGCGGCCGTGACCACGGCGAGAAGGGAACTTCAGCACCGCCTTCCATTGAAAAGAATAGGAGGCAGGAACAATGCGGCTCCTGGCAGAATTTCGGCGCCAATATTCTGAAGGAATTGGCTTTTATTTTGTAGCTAAAACCACCGCGGTCAGATTAAATTATAAAATGCCCTACATACACTTTTTTTTTGTGTGACAGCAACCACCAAAAAATAAATAAATAAGTCCCAGAAAGAAGAATGTTCTGCTATTTCATATTGGAGAAGGTGACCGACACACATTCCCCTTCAGACAATAGCAGCTGCTGCTCTACCCCATTAGCATAGCCACTTATTCTGAGAAAAGAAGACGTGGTACTAAAATGGGGCTGCATACACTGACAGTGCAAGATTTTAAAGAGGACCTTCCATGGGTCCAGACATCATGAAATAAATATCAGGATATGTAAGGCATAGTGCAGGGATCTAACTGCACTTCCTATTTTTTCTGGGCGCCACTTCGTTTGCCCACTGTGGCCCCCGTTGTATTCTCCCGCCTGGTATGCTAAGTTTAGCATCGCCGTTTCTCACTGGGCGTCTCCTTCTCCCTGGATGTCAGCTGACCAATCGCAGCGGAGAGCGTCACAGCCAGGGAGGAGACGCCCATGGAGAAAGACTCAGTCTCCTCCTCATTGCTCCGATGCTAAAATTAGCATACCAGGCGGGAGAATACAACGGGGGCCACTGTGGGCGAACGGAGAGGCGTCCAGAAAAAATAGGAAGTGCAGTTAGATCCCTGCACTATGCCCTACATATCCTGATACTTAATTTATAATGTCTGGACCCATGAAAGGTCCTCTTTAATACAAAACCATTAAATTCAATGGGGTTGTCTTGCCAGATTTAAAAAAAGCTGTGGTCAAAAATCTCGCTCACCTTTCCAGATGCCCTGCATTCAAGCACCACAGCTCCCATCGGACCCCTGTGGACCAAGAGGGACGGGAAACAATTTTTGGTCCAAGACCACTGCCGTCACTAACCTCCGTGGTTACATTCACCGATGCAGCCACAGGTCCACAATCAGAACGTGACTGTGGTCACGTTCTACTTTGGCCTTATGCACACTGCCGTTGTTTTGGTCCGCATCAGAGCCGCAGTTTTTGCGGCTCGGATGCGTACCCATTTACTTCAATAGGGCCGCAAAAGATGCAGACAGCACTCCGTGTGCTGTCCACATCCGTTGCTCTGTTCCGTGGTCCGCAAAAAAAACAAAAAAAAAAAACAACCTGTCCTATTCTTGTCCGCGCTTTGCGGACAAGAATAGTCAGTTATATTAAAGGCTGTCCGCGCCGTTCCGCAAATTGTAGAATGCACACGGACGCCATCCGCGTTTTGTGGACTGCAAAACACACAACGGTCGTGTGCATGAGGCCTTTGGGACATGTCATCACTGAGGCCAGTGAAAGGCTTCATCAGTGAATGTAACCACGGATGGGACGTCACATTTCTGGTCCACAGGGGACCGGGAGCAGCGCAGATGGGACCCTCAGCACTGGCACGGAATAGCAGCGACAAGGTGAGTGTCTTTCTTCATTTTAAACCATTTCCAGCCTTGATTTTGGGGTTGGACTTCAATTCTTTTCAGTATGGGGCTTGGCTATGTTTGAACTAAGATGGAAGTAACACTAGTCTGTGCACTTACCCCAATATCGTCCACCAACATTTTATCCAGACCAACAGGACCAAGGGAACTTTTCACGATATTGGCAATGGATGCTGCTGCCATCACTGAAAGAAGAATTACAGGGGAGTTACATATCCTCAATAACATGTCCTTTCTGATGTATCCAGAGTGAGGTGCACACGATATAAAATATGCCCTGTACAAAGGAGGAAGATACTAACCCCCCCCCCCCCCCCTCGTCATAGAGTGAAGTGCAATGGGGACCCCAGCTGTCCCAGCATAGTGCACCTTACAAGAGAGTGTGGCCCTGTTCACACAGGAAAAAACATGGCACCGTTTTTCAGTTTGGATACCACAGACCCACTAAATGGAGCTAAACCTTGAACAGACTCCGTGATAAGGACATGCCCTTTGTTAGCCTCGTCCTGGCCTCACACTGAAGAAAAAGGGAGGCAGATTCCACAGGACAAGTCAGGCATTTTGCTTTAATTTTTTGGGGCTTATTTTGTATTGGGCAACTACCTGTGGACTTAGTCGTATCTGGGGCCTCCTAGGCACGAGCACACCTACCATCAAGGAGCGACTTCGGGGTGTGAGCCTAGAACTAGGGTGATTTAGGGAAAGACATACCCTATACCCCCACCCTTTTGTTTTATGACGCTTTCAGTGACATGACAAGTTGACACCAACCTCTGTGGTGACTATGGCAGAGCGGCTGGTATGCCGACGGCAATCCTGTTTTGGTGCACACGCGCTCTATGGAAATATTAGATGTGAAGGGCACGTAGAATCCGGTTTACAACAATCGGAGCGGTCTGCACTGCGCATGGCGGTCTGTGACCATTCTCACAGGGAAAAGGTAATGTGTTTTGGGGAGCTGCCCCACGAGGCCGGGTGGAAAGCTGCTCACTCCAGTCTTATTTCGAAGCTCGGTATATAATGGCACTTAAAAAATAAAAATTTGACAATTTTGCCATCACTGTGCCAAATTACTAGGGGTGCACCGAAATGAAAATTCTGGTCCGAAACCGAAACCGAAAATTCAGGATGCCCTTGACCGAAAACCGAAACCGAAACTGCCTTTTTGCCCAAATACTTTTAAAATACTTTTTTTTTAATGATTTTATTAATAATTCTTTTTCATGAATGAAATTCATCTGTGGGTGGCGCTGTTATGGAGAGGGGGGATCTGTGGGTGGCGCTGTTATGGAGAGGGGGATCTGTGGGTGGCTCTGTTATGGAGAGGGGGATCTGTGGGTGGCGCCGTTATGGAGAGGGGGATCTGTGGGTGGCGCCGTTATGGAGAGGGGGATCTGTGGGTGGCGCCGTTATGGAGAGGGGGATCTGTGGGTGGCGCCGTTATGGAGAGGGGGATCTGTGGGTGGCGCCGTTATGGAGAGGGGGATCTGTGGGTGGCGCCGTTATGGAGAGGGGGATCTGTGGGTGGCGCCGTTATGGAGAGGGGGATCTGTGGGTGGCGCCGTTATGGAGAGGGGGATCTGTGGGTGGCGCCGTTATGGAGAGGGGGATCTGTGGGTGGCGCCGTTATGGAGAGGGGGATCTGTGGGTGGCGCCGTTATGGAGAGGGGGATCTGTGGGTGGCGCCGTTATGGAGAGGGGGATCTGTGGGTGGCGCCGTTATGGAGAGGGGGATCTGTGGGTGGCGCTGTTATGGAGAGGGGGATCTGTGGGTGGCGCCGTTATGGAGAGGGGGATCTGTGGGTGGCGCCGTTATGGAGAGGGGGATCTGTGGGTGGCGCCGTTATGGAGAGGGGGATCTGTGGGTGGCGCCGTTATGGAGAGGGGGATCTGTGGGTGGCGCTGTTATGGAGAGGGGGATCTGTGGGTGGCGCTGTTATGGAGAGGGGGATCTGTGGGTGGCGCTGTTATGGAGAGGGGGATCTGTGGGTGGCGCTGTTATGGAGAGGGGGATCTGTGGGTGGCGCTGTTATGGAGAGGGGGATCTGTGGGTGGCGCTGTTATGGAGAGGGGGATCTGTGGGTGGCGCTGTTATGGAGAGGGGGATCTGTGGGTGGCGCTGTTATGGAGAGGGGGATCTGTGGGTGGCGCTGTTATGGAGAGGGGGATCTGTGCACGGCGCTGTTATGGAGAGGGGGATCTGTGCACTGTTATGGGCATAACAGTGCACAGATCCCTTTCCCCATAACAGTGCACAGATCCCTTTCCCCATAACAGTGCACAGATCCCTTTCCCCATAACAGTGCACAGATCCCTTTCCCCATAACAGTGCACAGATCCCCCCTCCCCATAGCAGTGCACAGATCCCCCCTCCCCATAGCAGTGCACAGATCCCCCCCTCCCCATAGCAGTGCACAGATCCCCCCTCCCCATAGCAGTTCCATAGACCGATCCCCCCTACCCATAACAGCCCCGGCCCTGCTGCTCACAGCATCTTTATTTTACCTTACAATCGTGAGGCTCCAGTAACTAACAACTCTGCAGGCAGAGCGGAGGGCGGCGTAACGTCACTTACTCACGTGACGCACCTGCTCCGCCCACTTTATGAATGAAGGAGGCGGAGCAGGCGCGTCACGTGAGTAAGTGACGTTACGCCGGCCTCCGCTCTGCCTGCAGAGTTGTTAGTTACTGGAGCCTCACGATTGTAAGGTAAAATAAAGATGCAGTGACAAAGTAAACCGCCCGCCCGGCGCCCGCCCGCAGATGGTGGGTGACAAATCCCACACCCCATATTTTCGGCCGATATGTAACAATATCGGCCGAAGTGGATTAGGTGCATTTTCGGCTGCCGAAATTTCGGTGCACCCCTACAAATTACCATACGCTATAGCACAAACCTAAGTTACATTTGATTTTCTAGCGCACAGACCGGCAAAGAGGAGACAAATGCTGCATCTTACTCCAGACTAGGACCGGTGTAGAAGGCCTCCCCCTCCAGCACGTTCATCTGTGGCCCCGCGTTTTGGGGACAAGAATAGGCATGGTTACAGTGGGCCGCCCCGCCCTCCCCCCCCCCAAAAAAAAATGTGTAAAAAAATAAAATAAAAAAATGCAACATGGACAGCAGCCGTACTTTTTGCGAATCCGTGCTTTGCATGTCTCCAAATAAATATGGTGGTGTGAACGCAGCCCAATTCATATTTTATTCGGTTAAATCCTTGCCATTTCAAGGCTTAGGAGTCATGTGGGCGGTCCTATCAGTGACTACTTGCACACCGTCCATGTGCAATCGGCTTTCTTCTCAGTCCCATTAACAGAAAGGGCTATTGTCCACAAAACAGACAACGGTCCTATAGTCTGCGGGATGGACGGCACATGGATGACATGCATGCGATGTCAGTTTTGCGGAACCATAGAAATCAATGAGTCGGTGTGTAATCTGCAAAAAAATGTAAAATGGGGTGCGGATCCAGGACACTGTCGTGTGCATCAAGGCCTAAGCA
Source organism: Bufo bufo (assembly GCF_905171765.1). NCBI lineage: Eukaryota > Metazoa > Chordata > Amphibia > Anura > Bufonidae > Bufo > Bufo bufo. The sequence goes on along the minus strand of NC_053392.1, from coordinate 464,236,569 downwards.
AACAGGGAAGGCTGCCAGTCACTGAAGAGCCCGCCCACCCACATGACTCCTAACCCCAGAAGGGATTTACAGGAGTAAAACACCAATTAGGCTACTTTCACACAATTTCCATCATGGATCAGCAAAAACGCTTCCATCATAATAATACAACCGTCTGCATCAGTTCTGAACGGATCCGGTTGTATTAGGTTTAAAACAGCCAAGACGAATCCGTCTCTGAAACCATTGTGTCAGAGAAAACGGATCCGCCCCTATTGGTTTTCATTGTGTGTCAGGACGGATCGGCCTTGCTCCGCAGCACATCGCGGACAGAAAAACGCTGCTTGCTGCGCTATTCTGTCCGCAACCAAACGGAACAGAACGCATTGTGTTTTGTTCAGTTTTGTCCCCATTGACAATGAATGGGGACAAGACGGAAGAGTTTTTCTCCAGTATTGAAATCCTACGACCGATCTCAATAGGGGAACGCGCAGATGGGAAAGTAGCCTTATAAGGGTCTCTCACTCTATATAAGGGTCTCTCACTCTGCTCCTCCTGAGGCCACACGTGACATACTGGGATCCTGTATCTGGCTGTGGACGGTGTGGAGTACCGCTACTCTCCAGGCCCTCCATGCTGACTCAGGCGGGCCTGCTTATAGGGCCTGAAGACATGATGAATATCTACCGTTCTGGCTCCTGACGGCCTCTCCGGTACTGCGCTCCCCGAACACGGCTAGCGGGCCCTCCATTTTCTGCCGTCCGTTCACACACCCGGCCTCAAACCCGCTACAACGTGCTCTCCAACCGCCTCGCTAAGCACGCAGAGAAAGAGCTACCCCTCTGCTGCTTAGCCACCACGAGACTCCGCCCACTTCATACACCCCTTCACCACCAAGAAGGAAGCAGGTTTTTAGAAAACACTGAAAGAATGGACACAAATAGCTACACGGCGGCGAATGGGTTAAGGACGTAAAAACGTCATCGGCATATGGGCGTGGCCTCTGAGCACTAGCACGCCTAATACAGAATGTTCTAGTTCGGGGTGGAGGCGCGCGTCCTCCCGCAGTCAGTTGGAAGGCGGGAGCGCGCGTGCAGGGCTCCGCCTCTCATCCTCCTGCTGCGGACGGGGATGCTGGCGGTTGCTACATCCGCATTCTATTGCCCGTCCGTATTCAGTGGCGAATTGGCGCCACAGCCTGCAGCATTCTTCTCCATTTTCTGTAAAAAAAAAAAAAACAACAACGAGGCACCCGGAGGCCATGTGGATGTGTTTTGAGGGTAGAAAAGCCACATTAAGGGCTCTTTCACACTTGCGTTGTCCGGATCCGGCGTGTACTCCACTTGCCGGAATTACACTCCGGATCCGGAAAAACGCAAGTGTACTGAAAGCATTTGAAGACGGAACCGTCTTCAAAATGCTTTCAGTGTTACTATGGCAGCCAGGACGCTATTAAAGTCCTGGTTGCCATAGTAGGAGCGGGAGAGCGGTATACTTACAGTCCGTGCGGCTCCAGGGGCGCTCCAGAATGACGTCACTCTGGAGCGCCCTGGGAGCCGCACGGACGGTAAGTATGCTGCTCCCCCGCTCCCCACTACACTTACCATGGCTTCCAGGACTTTAGCGTCCCGGCAGCCATGGTTACCAGTCAGAAAAAGCTAAATGTCGGCTCCGGCAATGCGCCGAAACGACGTTTAGCTTAAGGCCGGATCCGGATCAATGCCTTTCAATGGGCATTAATTCCGGATCCGGCATTGCGGCAAGTGTTCCGGATTTTTGGCCGGAGCAAAAAGCGCAGCATGCTGCGGTATTTTCTCCGGCCAAAAAACGTTCCGTTCCGGAACTGAAGACATCCTGATGCATCCTGAACGGATTTCACTCCATTCAGAATGCATGGGGATAATCCTGATCAGGATTCTTCCGGCATAGAGCCCCGACGACGGAACTCTATGCCGGAAGACAATAACGCAAGTGTGAAAGAGCCCTTAGCTGGACTTCACAGATAACACAGTGATAGCTCTGACAATACAGATAATGTAGTAGATGTCACCTGCAGTCCTATGTAACACCACAGTGATAACTCTCTGAGTACAGATAATGTAGTAATCACCTGCAGTCCTATGTAACACCACAAATAACACAGTGATAACTGAGTACAGATAATGTAGTAGATGTCACCTGCAGTTCTATGTAACACCACAAATAACACAGTGATAACTGAGTACAGATAATGTAGTAGATGTCACCTGCAGTCCTATGTAACACCACAAATAACACAGTGATAACTGAGTACAGATAATGTAGTAGATGTCACCTACAGTCCTATGTAACACCACAGTGATAACTCTCCGTGTACAGATAATGTAGTAGATTCAACTGCAGTCCTATGTAACACCACAGATAACAGTGATAACTCTCCGTGTACAGATGATGTAGTAGATTCAACTGCAGTCCTATGTAACACCACAAATAACACAGTGATAACTCTCTGAGTACAGATAATGTAGTAGATGTCACCTGCAGTTCTATGTAACAGCACAGATAACACAGTGAACAGTCACATAACTAGAGTTCTATGGGCCCCAGGATAAACTTTGGATCTGCCCGGCCCCAGTAATGTCCTTCCACTGCCCCCAGTAATATCCTTCCACTGACCCCTGCAATGTCCCCACTGCCCCCATTAATGTCCTTTCACTGCTCCCAGTAATATCCCCACTGCCCCATTAATGTCCTTCCACTGCTCCCAGTAATGTCCCCCACTGCCCCCAATAATATCCTTCTACTGACCCCTGTAATGTCCCCACTGCCCCCATTAATGTCCATTCACTGCCCCCAGTAATGTCCCCCACTGCCCCAGTAATATCCTTCTACTGACCCCTGTAATGTCCCCACTGCCCCCATTAATGTCTGTTCACTGCTCCCAGTAATGTCCCCCACTGCCCCCAGTAATATCCTTCCACTGACCCCTGCAATGTCCCCACTGCCCCCATAATGTCCTTTCACTGCTCCCAGTAATGTCCCCACTGCCCCATTAATGTCCGTTCACTGCTCCCAGTAATGTCCCCCACTGCCCCCAATAATATCCTTCTACTGACCCCAGTAATGTCCCCCACTGCCCCCATTAATGTCCTTTCACTGCTCCCAGTAATGTCCCCACTGCCCCATTAATGTCCGTTCACTGCTCCCAGTAATGTCCCCCACTGCCCCAGTAATATCCTTCTACTGACCCCTGTAATGTCCCCACTGCCCCCATTAATGTCCTTCCACTGCTCCCAGTAATGTCCCCCACTGCCCTAGTAATGTCATTCTACTGCCCCCAGTAATGTCCCCCACTGCCCCCAGTAATATCCTTCTACTGACCCCTGTAATGTCCCCACTGCCCCCATTAATGTCCTTCCACTGCTCCCAGTAATGTCTCCCACTGCCCCCAGTAATGTCCCCCACTGCCCCAGTAATGTCATTCTACTGCCCCCAGTAATATCCTTCCACTGCCCCCAGTAACCAGGTCTGGCTGGGATAGGGGGCCTACTGCACTCACATGTAACGGGGCCCAGCACTGTCACTGTACTGCATGCCGGGCCCCCGTCAGAGTGCTCATCACAGCAGCATCACATGCGGTCAGTGTAACACTCTAGAGTGGCATTACTACTTCTTCACCCCGCTACTGTCTTTAATGGTCTAACATAAAGTCATCTATGCATTCATATTCCAGGTCCACTACATTGTGCATTCCTATTTCTAATGTAACTGTTACGTTCATATAATGTATCTGGTTCACCAGCAGGTGGCAGCAAACTCGGCAGAGCTGTACTTAGAGAGAATGGAACCTTTCATTCCATTGTAACCCCCCTCTGTGGAGAAGTGGGCGAGTCCCACTTCCTGCAGGAAGGGTGGGGACAAGTTCTAGTTAGTTTTAGCTTACCCCCTGCCAACAGTGCCAAGGGAGGGTGTGCTGGGCACATCTCTGCTGGACGTGCCCAAGCCAAGCCAGCCAGAGCACCTTCCGCTCTGTTGGTCATGGAGGCCAAAGCTTGAAGCCTCAGTAGCCAGGAGGAAAGTTCCCTGGCCTAATCTAGAGACAGATTACAAAGTGAAGTGCAGCATACTGAAGAAGCAGAGTCATACAATCAGCCTGTCAGTTCAGCAGAGCCAGAGGGAAACAGATGTAGCAGAGACAAGTTTGCCTGCCAGTTTTAATACTAAAGTTTGCTGGAATCAGATATTGAATCAGATATGTATCGCCGGAACTGCCTGCCGGATCCGGCAAAACGTATGCCAACTGATGGCATTTGTAAGTCTCAAATGCATTGAAATGCCGGATCCGTCTTTCCGGTGTCATCTGGCAAAATGGATCGGGCATTTATTTTTTTCACCTTTTTTTCGGTCTGTGCATGCGCAGACTGGAAGGACGGATCCGGCATTCCGGTATTTTGAATGTCGGATCTGGCACTAATACATTCCTATGGGAAAAAAATGCAGAATCCGGCATTCAGGCTAGTGTTCAGTTTTTTTTCGCCGGAGATAAAACCGTAGCATGCTGCGGTTTTAGGCCTCTTTCACACTTGCGTTGTTGGGATCCGGCATGCACTTCCGTTGCCGGAGGTGCCTGCCGGATCCGGAAAAACGCAAGTGTACTGAAAGCATTTGAAGACGGAACCGTCTTCCAAATGCTTTCAGTGTTACTATGGCACCCAGGACGCTATTAAAGTCCTGGTTGCCATAGTAGGAGCGGGGAGCGGGGGAGCGGTATACTTACAGTCCGTGCGGCTCCCGGGGCGCTCCAGAATGACGTCAGAGCGCCCCATGCGCATGGATGACGTGATCACATGGATCACGTGATCCATGCGCTTGGGGCGCCCTGACGTCACTCTGGAGCGCCCGGGGAGCCGCACGGACGGTAAGTACACTGCTCCCCCGCTCCCCACTACACTTACCATGGCTGTCAGGACTTTAGCGTCCCGGCAGCCATGGTAACCACTCTGAAAAAGCTAAATGTCGGCTCCGGCAATGCGCCGAAACGACGTTTAGCTTAAGGCCGGATCCGGATCAATGCCTTCCAATGGGCATTAATTCCGGATCCGGCCTTGCGGCAAGTGTTCCGGATTTTTGGCCGGAGCAAAAAGCGCAGCATGCTGCGGTATTTTCTCCGGCCAACAAACGTTCCGTACCGGAACTGAAGACATCCTGATGCATCCTGAACGGATTACTCTCCATTCAGAATGCATTAGGATAATCCTGATCAGGATTCTTCCGGCATAGAGCCCCGACGACGGAACTCTATGCCGGAAGACAATAACGCAGGTGTGAAAGAGCCCTTATCTTTTGCCTGATCAGTCAAAAAGACTGAACTGAAGACATCCTGAACGGATTGCTCTCCATTCAGAATGCATGGGGATAAAAATGATCAGTTCTTTTCCAGTATTGAACCCTTTTGACGGAACTCTATGCCGGAAAAGCAGCGAATTCAGTTGTCTGGACTTGATTTGGAATGACACTGTTTATATAAGCTCTCACAGCTGACAATGCATATCAGAGCAAACCCCAAGCCATGAGGAGGAAAGAACTGTTTGTGGAGCTCAGAGACAGAAAGTTCCAAAGTGCACAAAATGGAAGAAGTTCGGAACAACCAGGACTTTTCCTAGAGCTGGCCGCCCTATCAAACTAAGGCTACTTTCACACTAGCGTTAATGTTTTCCGATATTGGGATCCGTCATAGGATCTCAATACCGGAAAAAAAACGCTTCCGTTTTGTCTCCTTTAATTGTCAATGGGGATAAAAGGTAACTGAACAGAACGGAATGCTCCAAAATGTATTCCGTTCAATTCTCATACCGGAGAGCAAACCATAGCATGCTGCGGTTTACTTTCCGTCCTGAGATGCGGAGCAAGACGGATCCGTCATGACCCACAATGTATGTCAATAGGGACACAATCTGACACAATAGAATACGGATCCATTCCCCATTGACTTTCAATAAAGTTAATGACGGATCCGTCTTGGCCATGTTAAAGATAATACAACTAGATCCGCTCATAACAGATGCAGACGGTTGTATTATCAGTAACGGAAGCGTTTTTGCTGAACCCTGCCAGATCCAGCAAAACGCTAGTGTGAAAGCAGCCTAAGTAATCAAGGCAGAAGGACCTTGGTAAGATCGGTGACCAAGAATCCAATAGTCACTCTGTCTGAGCTCCAAAGATCTTGTGGGAGATGGGAGAAACTTCCAGAAGGTAAACCATCACTGCAGAAATCCACTAATATGGCAAAGTGGCCAGAAAAAAAGCCTCTCGTCAGTAAAAGACACATGAAAGCTCACCTGGAGTTTGCACAAAAACACCTAAAGAAACAAGATTCTCAGGTCTGGTGAAACCAAGACTGAACTTTTTGGCCTCAATTCTAAGCGTCATGTCTGGAGGATAGCATGCACTGGTCATTACCTGCCCAGTACCATCCCCTACAGCAGGGGCATTGTTAGGTCAAAACATTCGGGGCTTGAGCCCCGGATGTTTTGACCAGTTCCCCGAATGATTGCTGGCACTGGCAGGGTCGGCTGGCGCTCTGACTCTCCTGCGCTACGCCGGCCCCACCGCTCACATATATTTAACTCTAAACTGTAATCCTAATCCGCCTGCAGACTTAACTTTTAACTTGAAATCAGCCGCTCATCTCATTACTAGATTCTTAGCGCCGGTAACAGCAGGCAGCGCTCGCTCACTGACGTCAGGCGCCTGCTCCTCCCACTAGGCGGCGCAGGCGCGGGACGTCAGTGAGTGAGCACCGTCCGCACTGCCTGTTACTGGAGCTGACTAGCTGAGAGTACGATAAAGACTAGAGATGAGTGCTGATTTAAAGTTAAAGTTGCAGGATACGGATTGGGATTACAGTAAGATGTTAATGTACACTCCTGTGAACGGCGGGGAGGGGGATCTGTGGATGGCACTGTTATGGGGAGGGGGATCTGTGGATGGCACAGTTATGGGAGGGGGATCTGTGGATGGCAATGTTATGGGAGGGGGAATCTGTGGATGGACCTGTTATGGGGAGGGGGATCTGTGGATGGCACTGTTATGGGAGGGGGAATCTGTGGATGGACCTGTTATGGGGGGGGGGATCTGTGGATGGCACTGTTATGGGAGGGGGAATCTGTGGATGGACCTGTTATGGGGGGGGGGGGATCTGTGGATGGCACTGTTATGGGGAGGAGGATCTGTGGATGGCACCGTTATGGGGAGGGGGATCTGTGGATGGCACTGTTATGGATGATCTGTGGGGTTGCCCAGACGGCTAGGCCCTTAACTGTAGTTATTAACCCCATTCAACAGTCCCCCATCCACTGTGAAGGCCCCCCCACCCCTCGGTGACGATGAGGGCGTGACTTCATGGGATGGGGGCATGGCTTCATGTGGGCTCGTGCCCCGGATGTCTTCAGACCCTAGCAACGCCCCTGCCCTACAGTGAAGCATGGTAGGGGTAGCATGCTGTGGCTTGTTTTTCAGCGACTGGGACAGAGAGTCTGGTCAGGGTTGAGGAAAAGATGAATAGATCAAAGTACACAGGTATTCTTAATGAAAACCTGATCCAGAGTGTTCTGGACCTCAGACTGGGCTGAAAGTTCACCTTCCAACAATGACCCTAAGCACACAGCCAAGACAACACAGCAGTGGCTTAGGGACAACTCTGTGAATGCGCCCTTGACTGACCCAGCCAGAGCCCTGACTTGAACCCAATGAAACATCTCTGTAAGACCTGAAAATGGCTGTCCACCGACGTCCCCATCCAACCTGATGGAGCTTGAAAGGATCTGCAGAGAAAAATGGCAGAAAATCCCCAAATCCATGTGTGTAAACCTTGTGATATCACACCCAAGAAGACTGAAGGCTGTGATCGCTGCTATTAGTCCTGAGTAAAGGGTCTGAATACTTATGTCAATGCAAGATTTTAGTTTTTCCTTTTCCATAAATCAGCAAAGATTTCTAACATTCTGTATTCACTTTGTTATTATGGGGCATTGAGGGCAGAATGATGAGGAAAAATTTGAATTTGTAAAAAAAAGGGTCTGAAAACTTTCCAAATGCACTGTAGATGTCCCCATAACATTGTGCCTGTCATTTCAAGTACTTCTTCCACTGCATTTGCACCACTCCAGTTTTTGCTGGTCTGATGCACATTGGATTATCTATGGATTTTATTACTTACCTTTACTTGTGGAATCACAATCCTACCTTTGCCCACTAATTTCAGCTCCAACAAAGTATAGTTGGATTACAGTAATTGGAGTTAATGTATTAAGCACCCAAAAGTCACAAATGGTTGAGCAAACCCTATTTTGCCCAGCAATATGCAACTTTTGCTTATTTATGGTGTGCTTGCCACATTTATGTCGTCGACAGGTATGGCACAATGGATTCATCAAAATTTGCACTGGAAAACTCTTAAATGGCATTAGAAATCCTCTGGCATACAAACATAATTTTTTTTTTTTAACATATTTTAATTCTGAAAAGCATAAATATAGTAACAGATACAAAAGTTGGTCGACATGGCCTATCAAAGACATATCACATCAGTTGAGATCACCAAATCAGAGTGAGTGTATTAACCAAAAAGAAAGGGGTGGGGAAATGGGGGTGGGCGGTTAAAGGGACACTGACAGGCCCAATTAGCATATTTAGGCATATATATGTCAGTACAGGTCTTATAAAGTCTATTAAAATCATCTAAGTATCCCCCCTGTCCACCTTATAAATACCGAAATATTAAGTTTTATAACCTGCTTGTCCGGTCACAAATCTGCCCAAGGGGCGGCGTTTCATCTGAAAATGCGCCCAGCCAGCCGCTCCCAACTGCCGTCTGAAGCCCCGCCCAGCTCATCAATATTCACTTCGCTGGGCGGCGGCTACAACTCTCCCGACTCAAGATTCTGCGCACAGCCCATTCGATCCTCTGGGCACGTCCTCCGTCCAATTTTCAGCGCATGCGCCCGGCCGGGGTCACATCGCGCCTGCGTACAGAGCGCTGCAGCCCCTGCTTTATGCGCATGCACCGGGCACTTGAGTCGGGAGAGTTGTAGCCGCCGCCCAGCGAAGTGAATATTGATGAGCTGGGCGGGGCTGCAGACGGCAGTTGGGAGCGGCTGGCTGGGCGCATTTTCAGATGAAACGCCGCCCCTTGGGCAGATTGGTGACCGGACAAGCAGGTTATAAAACTTAATATTTCGGTATTTATAAGGTGGACAGGGGGGATACTTAGATGATTTTAATATACTTTATAAGACCTGTACTGACATATATATGCCTAAATATGCTAATTGGGCCTGTCAGTGTCCCTTTAAGGGTTGGGGAGAGGGGAAAATGAGGGGGGGAAGGAGAGGAAGGAAAGTGGGGTCCTGTCTTAGGCTACTTTCACACTTGCGTTCAGAGCGGATCCGTCTGGGGTCTGCCCAGACGTATCCGCTCATATAATGCAGACTTGGGATCCGTTCAGAACGGATCCATCTGCATTATATTGTAGAACAAATTCTAAGTGTGAAAGTAGCTTCAGACGAAAATTGAGCCATATAGTGTCAAATTCAAACTGATCCGTCCCCATTGACTTACATTGTAAGTCTGGACGGATCCATTTGCCTCCGCACGGCCAGGCGGACACCCGAACGCTGCAAGCAGCGTTCAGGTGTCCGCTCACTGAGCAGAGTGGAGGCTGAACGCTGCCAGACTGATGCATTCTCAGCGGATCCGCATCCACTCAGAATGCATTGTTAGCTGGACGGATGCGTTCGGGGGGGGGCCGCTTGTGAGACTCTTCAAACGAGCTCACAAGCGGAACCCCCGACGCTAGTGTGAAAGTAGCCTTAGTTGTCACATATAAGAAGCTATGAGAGTAGGGTGTTCCACAATAGGAGGCGATTATGTCTGCGAAGAGTTGGAAGTGGCTAATCCTAGACCTCTATATTTCTTCCACGGGTCCCATTAGTCCATGAATTTTTTTGGTGTGTGAAGTTCCCAGTCGGCCAATTGCTCAAAACTGTATAGTTGATCCCCTCTGTTTTGCCATGCGAAATCGAGGGGGGCCTCAGCTTGTTTCCAAAAACTAGCCACTAAGATCCAGGCCGCTCCTAGTAGTATTTGGATTAAATGTTTGGCAGTAGAGGAAATTTGCACTTCTGTCATAAGGCCTAGTAGGAAAATCCTAGGGGATACTGGGAGGTGGATGTTGCATATTAGAGATAGCTGCGCGCAAACCGACGTCCAAAATTCTTTGATCGGAGCCTTTCTCACTCCCACACCTCAAGCACACGGGATCACTGGGAAAAGGGTATTAATTTTAACAGGCGTATAATGCCATCTCATTACCACCTTATAATCATTTTCCTGCAGTTTTATACATCTGGAAATTTTTGGTGATAGAGACAGCAGTTGTGTCTTTTCACTCTCCGAAAATTTCACACCAAGATCTCACTCCCATTTAGGTATAAACCAATACTCAGTTAGATTGATCTTAGGCAGTAGTAAAGAATAAAGAGTCGAGATCTTTTTAATGGGTTCTTTCTATTGTCCTAGTCCAGCAAGTAGAGATGCAATCTAAATCAGGGTTAGTAGACAAAAATCCAGTTCCAGCAATTATTGTAACCCTTAAAATTAATAAACTTTAATTAAATAACCTTAAAATAAGACACACGGAACAAAAATCACTGAGATTAAACTCAGATAGTTCCACAGCAGGCAGCTATGCAGATATATCCTGAAGGGTGGGGAGAACTGTCCCTATAGTCTCACCCTAGTCTAGTGCTCAGCCCAGGGATGACCCCTGATGGTGGGGACTCCCTGTCCTCGGACCTGGACTAAAAAGGTCCTAAATCAACCCTAGCCAAGTGGTGGAAGTAGAATAGGTGCCTGTCAGTGAAAATAAGGAAGAAAAAATAAATACTATACATATACTCTCCCCTATAGAGATAGGGTAAATTGATGGACTCTGTATACAACCCTAGTGCTGGTGTTTATAACAGTCAACAAGGTACACAGTGCATCAAGGTATATGTAGTGAATTCACCCTAAGAGTAGATAGACATAAAGAAAAACCCCAACGCGTTTCCCCCACTATGTGGGATCATCAGGGGGTAAGTAAGCTCAATTGATATCATAGATATCGTGTACCAATAATGATAAAGTGATATCCGCAATTTGGGTGAGGACCACCAATAGCGATATATTAGTGTCCGTTATGTATTCATATCGATTGTGAGGGGGCCATTAGATGATAGCGGGAGGAGATCAATCTCATTTGCACAATACGCGGACCATAGCATAAGGAAGTTGATATCCCATGAGGTTACATTTCCATAGAGACATCTGTGGAGGAGAAAAACTTAATGGTATAGAACACAGCAGGTTCCAAAATTTTCACCTCCACCAGTGACCACCAATAGCAGAAACCGGAAGTAACAGTCTCCACAGAGATAAGAAATGTCCAATGAGTAGCAAGATGGCATCAACACATATAGGTGTCCTAATTCATAAAGAATACATACTCAGTATCACCAAAAATCATCAGAATGATAAAGACTTCCTGGGGAAAGTGTGTTCCTACTTACAGTTTATCGTCCATCTATGAGATAAAGCGTACCGGCTCCTCCAGAGGCCCGCTACCATATGTGCCCCAAGTCCCCCTTTTTAAATACACTCCTGCCGGTCATGGTTCCCGCCCATAGATACTGCGTCCGTGTCGCCTAGCAATTGACATCACTTCCGGTCTATGAAGTGAGTAATTTCCGGTCGATGGAACGCACATTCTTCATATGTTTTCGATGGAGCGCAATTCCGGTCACATGTTTCTGGTACATGGAATGCAGTGAACCGCAGATGCACTTCCGGCCACGTGATTCCAGACCTACACCACAGGTAGAATATAGTGAAAAGAGCGCTGTCTAACACATCGAAACACCCATTAATACCTAGACTGCCTTTATCTTACTAAAACATATATATAGCAGCAGCCGCCGCATGGCAAGCACCAGGGCAATAAAGGGATGTCACTGTCAAAGATGACCAATCTCAATGGCATAGAGTGAAGGGAAGGAACTCATTACAGTTAGGAGGTACAGTGATTAATAGAACCATAGTCTAAAAGTGTCATTAGGCATCCTCCTAAGATTGTAGAGGGTGTCAAACCTAGCAATGAAACTATTACATTCATTGATCATGATAATGTTCAATTTTAAGATGCTTCCCGCATCTGGCCAGTAAAGGGATACTTAATTTTACAGTGGGCCCAGCCATATCAGACCGAGACAGCCAGGACAGGGCACCCACTACCTTCATAGTAACAGTCAGAGAAAACAAGAGAAGGTCAATCTCTCATTAATCCCGCGTGGGACTGGGACCGGAATCGATGTATCCATTCACATTCTTCTGAAGGATCTTCCTGTCCCAGTCACCCCCCTCGGGGGAGATGGAGGTACCAGTTCAAGAACCGAGAATCTAAGACATCTCGGGTCCCCCCCATGGTGATCATTAACATGCAGTGCCACCGGTGTTACATTCTTCTTCACTATGTCGTTAAAATGTTCAAGGATCCTCCTTCTCACCTCTCTCACTATTTTACCTATATAGTCCATTGACACATACACTGCATATAATAATTGCCCCTTGCTCCTACAGTTAATGAAATCCCTGACCTGAAAAGTCTGATTGGTCACAGAGCACGTGATAACCTTAGCTGTCGAAATAAATTTACATGCCTGCAGGAGCCACACCTATAGGTAAGGGAGCATTGTGATAAGATTAAGAATGGTGGACTTTACATGACACATAATATAACAAGAGAAGAAAAAGGAACGATCAGGGCCCTCATGGAGACAATACTTTAATGATAAAACCTGCTGATAAGGGGGGTTTAATTGTGGTGATGGATAGGGAGAAATATATAAGTGAAGTCATGAGACAGCTGTCTGATTCTCAAACATACCAACTCCTTGATAGAGACCCGGTTTGGAGAATTAAAGAGAAGATTATTACCTTAGTCAAGCTTTTGAGACAGCTGGACGATTGACCAAAATATGAGTAGATTTCTGATTAAACAGTCTCCAATCACCCCGGTGCTATATATACTGCCAAAGGTGCATAAGACTCTTGTAGACCCCCCAGGATGCCCAATTGTGTCCTCAGTAGATTCTATTTTTAGCCCATTGGCTATGGTCCTAGAGAAGGCTATGGTCCTTGAGAAGAAAAAATACAAAGTCGTTCTATTGGACACACACCACTTTTTGAGGATGATTAATGATTTGGGTCATGTTCCTGAGATAGCCTCCTATTGACTATCGACGTTTGTTGGCTATACAACGTCGATTGGCCACAGGGAGGGTATTCAGACAGTCTCTATGATCTTAGAAACCAGTGAATATTCACCATCTAGACGTGATTTTTTGTATCAGCTGTTAGAGATTGTTCTGATGGAGAACTATTTCTGTTTGGGGATAATTATTATCTCCAGAAGCGTGGGACCGCGATGGGGTCGAACGTGGCCCCGCCCTATGCACATATATTCATGGCTGCATTTGAAGAAACATGTGTTTAGAAAAGCGGAAAGGCCAGATTTGGCGACCAGGCCTACTTAATCCCAAGGTTAAATAGCGTATATACTGATCCCGTAGGACAGAGGGATAAAACTTAGCATTTAATAACGATACAATCTAAAATAGATAGACACTAGAGGATGAGCCTCTACAACAAACATAATGAATGACAGCCCTACGGGCATAGACTTGTACATACACTGCTCAAAAAAATAAAGGTAACACTTAAACAACACAATGTAACTCCAAGTCAATCACACTTCTGTTAAATCAAACTGTCCACTTAGGAAGCAACACTGAGTGACAATCAATTTCACATGCTGTTGTGCAAATGGGATAGACAACAGGTGGAAATTATAGGCAATTAGCAAGACACCCCCAATTAAAGGGAGTGTTCTGCAGGTGGTTACCACAGACCACTTCTCAGTTTCCTATGCTTCCTGGCTGATGTTTTGGTCACTTTTGAATGCAGTGGCGGTGCTTTCACTCTAGTGGTAGCATGAGACGGAGTCTACAACCCACACAAGTGGCTCAGGTAGTGCAGCTTATCCAGGATGGCACATCAATGCGAGCTGTGGCAAGAAGGTTTGCTGTGTCTGGCAGCGAGTGTCCCATAGCATGGAGGCTCTACCAGGAGACAGGCCAGTACATCAGGAGATGTGAGGAGGCCATAGGAGGGCAACAACCCAGCAGCAGACCGCTACCTCCGCCTTTGTGCAAGGGAGGAACAGGAGGAGCACTGCCAGAGCCCTGGAAAATGACCTCCAGCAGGCCACAAATGTGCATGTGTCTGCTCAAATGGTCATAAACAGACTCCATGAGGGAGATATGAGGGCCCTACGTCCACAGGGTGGGGTAGTGCTTACAGCCCAACACCGGCAGGACGTTTGGCATTTGCCAGAGAACACCAAGATTGGCAAATTCCGCCACTGGGCCGCCCTGTGCTCTTCACAGATGAAAGCAGGTTCACACTGAGCACATGTGACAGACGTGACAGAGTCTGGAGATGCCGTGGAGAACGTTCTGCTGCCTCCAACATCCTCCAGCATGACCGGTTTGGCATTGGTCAATAATGGTGTGGGGTGGCATTTCTTTGGAGGGCCGCACAGCCCTCCATGTGCTTGCCAGATGTAGCCTGACTGCCATTAGGTACCGAGATGAGATCCTCAGAACCCCTTGTGAGACCATATGCTGGTGCGGTTGGCCCTGGGTTCCTCCTAATGCAAGACAATGCTAGACCTCATATTGCTGAAGTGTGTCAGCAGTTCCTGCAAGACGAAGGCATTGATGCTATGGACTGGCCCGCCCGTTCCCCAGACCTGAATCCAATTGAGCACATCTGGGACATCATGTCTCGCTCTATCCACCAACGTCATGTTGCACCACAGACTGTCCAGGAGTTGGCAGATGCTTTGAGTCCAGGTCTGGGAGGAGATCCCTCAGGAGACCGTCCGCCACCTCATCAGGGAGCATGCACAGCATTGTAGGGAGGTCATACAGGCAACGTGGAGGCCACACACACTACTGAGCCTCATTTTGACTTGTTTTAAAAGGACATTACAATAAAGTTGGATCAGCCTGTAGTGTGTTTTTTTTCCACTTTAATTTTGAGTGTGACTCCAAATCTAGGCCTCCATGGGTTGAAAAATTTTGATTTCCATTTTTTTTTGTGTTGATTTTGTTGTCAGCACATTCAACTATGTAAAGAACAAAGTATTTCAGAAGTATATTAATTAACTCAGATCTAGGATGTGTTTTTTTGTGTTCCCTTTATTTTTTTGGGGGGGGGGGAAGCATGTATATACACAGTGTGGCCAAGATGATGTAAAGGTAAATAACTGGAACTTCTCACCTGATTGTAGACCAGTGTTTCTCACAGAGATGGTTGATGATTGGAGACGGCCCTGTAGTACTTGGTAGCCACACTGGAGGAGGATAGGATGCCCCTTTGTCAAAGGGGAGGATAGGATGTGAGGAGATATGATGCCCCTTATGTCAAAGGGAGGATGCCCCTTTGACATAAGTGGGTGACAGGGTAATTAACCCTAACGGGCCCTGAGAAGGGGGCAGGGGCTAGTACTGCCCTACCTATCAAGACGGGGAACCTTTCCCCGCAAGGAGCGTCCCCGTCCGGATACCTGGCCCTGTGTGGACAGATTCCCTAGTATCCCTAAAAAAATTGGCTCCAATGTTTTTACACCAATGACTTATACAGTAACAATGTCCTTATTTGTAAAAGATTTATCGATGATATTTTTTGCATATGGGCAGGGCTACGTGAGACCTGTTGATGTTCATTGATGATTAAATACAGGTTGTGATAGTCTATATCGGTTCACCATGTCATGTGACAGGGACATGGTCAGCATTTTGGATACGATGGTTATAAAAAACCAAGAGAGTCAGCTATCCACTGACCTCTACAGGAAGGAGACAGACAGAAATAGCATTCTACATTATACGAGTGCACATCCCCCCCTAGATCTCAATACCAGCGGGGTGACACGGATTGTTTCGGATCCATCCATACAGAACCAGAGGCTTGAGGAAATGAATACCAGATTTAAGGAACAAGGATATCCCTCAAACATACTAGCTAAGTAGTGTGTGTTGACCAATCGATTGTGAGATCACCCTAATAAAAGGGACACCGCTAGGGTAGCATTCATTACACAAATTTTCATCCTTTTAACACACAGATTGACAATATTGTCAGAAAACATTGGCACCTGTTGGTAAGGCCTATCCAGAGGTTTTGGAAATTTAAAAGTCCACCTCTGATCTGCAATAGAAAGAACCCTAGTTATAGGGACAATGCTAGGTAATGCATATATAGGAGGTACCAAATGCTTATCACGCCAGAGTGTACTGTCAACACCACGTAAAGGCACGTTTCCCTGCCTGCATTGTCTCCAATGTTCGCACATCATAAAGGGCCCTACATTCTATCATCCACATACTGGACGTTCATTTGAAGTAAAGGGTTTCTTTACATGCGAGTCTTCCAACGTTATCTATCTCATCAAATGCCCTTGTGGTCTGCTGTACATTGGAGAGACAATGCAGGCAGTGAGAGACTGAATTAATAAGCACAAGTCAACCATCAGAACAAAAAATTAGTTGTTACCTATACCAAGCCACTTTGAGAAATGTAGACATTCCATAGCCCAGCCGAAGTTTCAGGTTTTGGAACAGGTAATTAGACCACGTAGGGGGGGTGATATCAAGAAAATTCTGCTACGGAGAGAAGCCTTACTGGATCCACCACGTTGGATACATTGCACCCAAGAGGCCTGAATAGGTATATGAGGTTATGCACCTGAAACATGAATACATTTTTACTTTTTATTGATTATAATTGATCTATTGTTTATTTTTTTCAGACTCAACTATCTAATTATCTATCATGGGAATAGTCTACAACATGTAAGATAGTCTTTCTATCATAGTGCTTTTTGTTTGTTTACTATTGTAGTATGCAGATTTATATTGATGTTTTGTATCCTTTGTGGCTACTCCCCTTGTGGATGGGCCTTCCGTCCCTGTTGGCGGTATCTTTTGTATATATATCTTGTTCTTAACACACTTGGATGTACCCTGTTGATGAAGGCACATCGCCGAAACGCGTCCTGGTTATAGGACCATTTATCTGCATCAAGACACAGAGCTGCTGGGAGTCAATCATAATCAATTTTCCGCTAAACAGACTCAGGGGGCCAGGAATTCGTAATTCGGAACACAGATGTGCCCTCTTGACCTCCCTGAACGCCCTTCCTTAACCACCGTGATATTGTCACTGAGCCCCAGGCAAAGTCTGGTAAAGAGCCGAACCATGTGCCTGTGGCTCGGCGGCAAGCCACCTCTGAAGGAGCGATACGGAGTTGGCCACTGCCTGTCACCACTGGACAAAGAGAGAAAGTTTCCGGGTCACCAGATGACTCTGTCACTGCAGAACTTTGAGTTCACGGTGGAGCACAGAGCAGGCCGGTTGCAGGGAAACGCGGAGGCACGGTCCCGGGTGCACTGTTTATGCTTGTGTTTCACCCCCTCAAGGTTGAACAAATGGGGGGTAATGTGACACAGTAAAGGGAATTGTATGTGGAGGCAGGTATTTTCCTCCCAGTGTGTGCTGCTGGACTAATTAGCAGTCAGGTAAGGTAAAACACCGGACTGGATCGCAGTGCCGGTCTGGGTTTTTGTTAACACCTAGCTGCCTTTAACCCCTTAAGGACTTAGGGCATACCGGTACGCCCTATTTCCCGAATCCTTAAGGACTCAGGGGCGTACCGGTACGTCCTAAGTTTAAATCACGATTGCGGGCGCCGCGGGGGTTAATCCGAACAGGATGCCGGCTGAAATCATTCAGCCGGCATCCTGTCACAACGCCAGGGGGGTCATGTGACCCCGCCGTATCGGCGATCGCCGCAAACCGCAGGTCAATTCAGACCTGCGGTTTGCGGCTTTTACCTGCGGTTGGGGCGGGTGTCGGCGGTGCCATCGGGTCCCCATGCGGCTGTGGGGGGGGACCCGATGGCATGGAAGGCAGCGCAATGTCTAAGGAAGGCATCGCGCTGCCTTCCGGTGATGAGCCTGTGAGATCCAGCCCCCTGGATCTCACAGGCAGGAAGCTGTATGAGTAATACTGTGTGTATTACTCATACAGCCAATGCATTCCAATACAGAAGTAAAGGAATAGTACCCCCCAAAGTTCAAGTCCCAAAGTGGGACAAAAAATAAAGTGAAAAAAAAGTGGAAAAAAATAAAGTTTTCCCTCCCAAAAAATTTAAGTTTCAAGTAAAAATAAACAAAAACATCATTTTCCACAATAAAGTAAAAAAAAATTGGTAAAAAATAGGGGGGGGGGAAAGAAGTTATACATATTAGGTATCGCCGCGTCCGTATCGACCGGCTCTATAAACATATCACATGACCTAACCCCTCAGAGGAACACCGTAAAAAATAAAAAATAAAAACTGTGCTAAATAAACCATTTTTTTTGTCACCTTACATCACAAAAAGTACAACAGCAAGCGATCAAAATGGCGTTTGCCCACCAAAATAGTACCAATCTAACCGTCACCTCATCCCGCAAAAAATGAGCAGCTACCTGAGACAATCGCCCAAAAAATAAAAAAAAACTATGGCTCAGAATATGGAGACACTAAAACATAATTTCTTTTGTTTGAAAAAAGCTGTTATAGTGTAAAACTTACATAAATAAAAAAAGTATATATATTAGGGTTTCGCCACGTCTGTATCGACTGGCTCTATAAAAATATCACATGACCTAACCCCTCAAATGAATCTTGTAAATAACAAAAAATAAAAACGGTGCCAAAACAGCTATTTCTTGTTATCTTGCCTCACAAAAAGTGTAATATAGAGCAACCAAAAATCATATGTACCCTAAACTAGTACCAACAATACTGCCACCCTATCCCGTAGTTTCTAAAATGGGGCCACTTTTTTGGAGTTTCTACTCTAGGGGTGCACCAGTCCAGCAAAATCTGCCTTCCAAAAACCGTATGGCATTCCTTTCCTTCTGCGCCCTGCCGTGTCCCCGTACAGCTGTTTACGACCACATATAGGGTGTTTCTGTAAACTACAGATTCAGGGCCATGAATATTGAGTTTGGTTTGGCTGTTAACCCTTGCTTTGTTACTGAGAAAAATGGATTAAAATGGAAAATTTGGCAAAAAATTTAAATTCTGAAATTTCTTCTCCATTTGCCAATAACTCTTGTGGAACACCTAAAGGGTTAACGATGTTTGTAAAATCTGTTTTGAATACCTTGAGGGGTGTAGTTTCTTAGATGGGGTCACTTTTATGGATTTTCTACTCTAGGGGTGCATCAGGGGGGCTTCAAATGGGACATGGTGTAAAAAAAAACAAAAGGGACATTTTTTACCAACTTGGGACCTACTATTGATCCCTGAGCACTGTACCTATATAGCTTATTTATTGCAATTAATATAGGTTGTCTCATATTTTTTGTTTGTCAGTCTCTATACACTGCCCTCCTTTTTCTGATTTAGTTTGCTTTCCTCTAGATTTAGGGACCACACTCTATCTCTCGGACAAAGCTGGGCAGTCCATGTCTAGGTAGGGCTATATAGGGTTAGTGATGGATGTATAGTGTGTTGAGGAGTTAGGATAAGGGACATCTAGGGCTTTGACCCAGCAGTGTGTCCCTCTTACTACGCATCCTTTCTTCTCAACCTATCATTATATCTATCCCTTCCTCCTTTTTGGTCCGTTTTCCTCTCTCTGAATTGGCATTGCCAACGGAGAGTTGTATGCAATATCCCAATTGCACTCAGTCTAGATTTTTATAATCTATACATTAAGGGCCCATCATTTTAACTTTTGATATAATTAAATGTTAAGTATTAATAAGCTACCCATATTGTGAATATTTTTTGGACTTCAGGGTTTAGCCCACTTTATTAGTATCGGTCTGACCAAAACCCTTATCTTGGTTGTGTCAATTGATGTAAAAAAAAACAGTCCAGTCTGGACTCAAGTTCTTTTCAATCCCTTAATTGTTCCCCCTTTTCATTGCTTCAGAGCCAAAGCCTGGGGTCCAGCAGTATCCACGTAGTAGCACCGTGACACATAAAGAGACATTTAGGCCGCACTACACCACTCAGCATTTCCTACATCTGGGACGCGTTATAGGAGGGCCCTGGTGGGAGGTGCCGTTGCAGATAGATTGATAGACAGACTGACATAGAGGTATGGATGGATAGATATGAGAGATAAATAGTTACAGTATGATGATAGATAGATAGATAGATAGATAGATAGATAGATAGATAGACAGATAGATAGATATCTTAGTGCTTTTAGTGGTGTGCTGCTACTTTATTTGTATATACATAGCTCGCTAGCATAGCATGGTAGCTTGCACCTGCTATTAACCCTGGAGGTGCTGGTTCATTCTTAGATTATGTAGATAAATAGATAGATCGATAGAAAGAGGTAGATATAGACAGACTCACCACTTGAAGCCTTTGTAGTAACTTAGTGAAGCATGTCAGGGACAGCACCAGCAGGTCATCTCTGTGGGGTTAGAAAACAAGTAATGCCATCCCAGCATATAGACCCTATCACTGTCCGGTGAGTCCATGTGTGTGGAGTACATCGCCCAGACTGTTTGTCTGTTTGTTATGACACTAGGCTATGTTTAACTGTGGATAGGTCGGTATACACTCCATCTACAATATATTCTATATTTTATATGAGGACCTTTGTACCTATTGGTCCACCCCTGTCCCCCTTTATGCCATTAGTGCTGAGGACTCACCCCAGAATTTATAAAGATGGCATACATCTGATTGATGAATTTTCGATTATACATGTATTTTATTGGTGTTTTAGTGGTCAATTGTATGCCGGGATGGTGTTTTTTCTGTCCCTTCTCCCCTTTTAAAACGGCAATATATGTAACATTTATTATGTAACAATAAAGTATTTTTTCATAATGGATGTTTAGGGCAGCTCAAGTCTTCTTTTTGTTTTCTCATCTCTGTGGGGTGTCTGGACGAGGTGCACAGTGCACCACACAAACTGCTCCTAACAAAACAGCATGTGGAGGAAGCAGTTGTTGCTTTCCTTCTCAAGAGACTTCACAGCTCACAGAAAACTCAGGGGCCGTCACAGTTGTTAGGTAAGAGCTGATGACGGGGAAGGAGGGATGGAGCAAGGTGAAAATGAATAGCTTCATTGCCTTTGGGAAAGTTGCTCTGGGCGCCCCCTTCAGGAATGCAGGGCAATGCACCTGTTTTGCCACACTGGTTGCACAACCCTAAGGCCGGCCCTGCTTTCAGCTCCTGCAGTGCATCCTGGTCAGTAGTCCCCCCCTGAATTTTCACTATCTGTGGACCAGCTGAGCAGGGGCCCGGTGCACATCATTCAGTATGGTAGCGCTGCAAGTGCAGGGATTTAATTGTACAGTCATATGGGTCCAGCAGGCAGTAGATTCGGGCCTAGGACAAAACATCCAGGGCCGAAGCCCTGAATGTTTTTACTTACAGACGCCTATGTATCCCCAGTGGCGTTGCTCGACTGATATCATCGCGTGCGGTAGAAAATGGTGTCACCCCCTCTCGGGATGAGTCACGTAGGGGACTCCATTAAGCTCCTCCCTGCCGCCACGGCGCCGCTGACGTCCCTTCACATCCTTCACTGAGCCTGGCCGACCGACCCAAGAGGTAACGGAGGCGGAGGGGGGTTTGGATAGTAAACAGACCGCTGACGTGGATGGGGGGGGGGGCTAAGCAGACAGATCACCGACGGTGGGGTCAGGGATGGGATTAAAATTTTTAAGAACAGTTCCCTACTCAAACGGCGGACGCGCAGCGTCACGACACATACACCATATATATCCATCGGACATACACATAAATACACCATATACATGGTACACATAAATAAATACACTATATATACAGCCCCAATGAATATGGCCCAATTCTCTAAGGCCCCACCCCCCCCCCCACCCCCTGCATTTTGCTGTACGTGATATATAGCAGCACGTACCTCTCACTTTCACATCCAGGGCCTCCCAGTGACGTCTCTCCAATGTAGATCTTCTCTGTCATCATCTTCTCCATTTGGTCCAAACACTTCTTTCATCCGCTCCTCGTCTCTGCAGAGTGTGACACACAGACATCTTAGTGTCCTCACTTTTCTATCATCATCCCCCAGACCAGGGAGTCCCCACAGTGTTATCCTGCTGCTCAATGTGCCTCGGCCCCAATACCACAAATACTATCCTGAAGAAATAATAGTGCCCCATAGTAATAGGTGCTCCTCCTGTCCCATCAATAGTAATTCCCTCTAGAATGCCCTCATTAGTAATACTGCCCCCCCCCACTACCCCACATTAAGTAATATGGCCCCCTACACTACCCAAAATTAAGTAATATGCCCCCCACACTGCCCCACATTATGTAATTTGCCCCACACTGCCTCACATTATGTAATTTGCCCCCACACTGCCTCACATTATGTAATTAGATTCAGTTCACGCCATAGCCCCGTACCTAAATTCCCAGGCTTGATGGGGCCAATCTTGGCACCTAACACAGGGGCCCACTGCCTAGCAGCTTTCCATCCTGTTACTCAGCGTCTCACAACTGATAGGTGTTACACGCTGCAGTTCGTTCTTCCTGACTAGCAAAAAACGTTGGCATCAGAACGTTGTATTTGGGCCTGGAATTCCCGTTCTTCTGGAGTAGCCAAGGAAACGTGGCATCAGGACTTGTATTAGGGCTTGGGACTCCCTCTAAGAGCTAAAACTGAGAGCTGCTTTGTATGAGCATCCCTGACTCAGTCAGACTAGGTCAACCCTTCTATTACAGGGACAGCCATTCATCTGAACTGAAATACCTGGCTGGATTGGAAGGTCGAGGCGTCCCCCAGCAAAATCAGCTGTTTTCTGGAGATGTTGAGAGAACATCAGCTGATGACTCCAGCGGGCCACATTTCAGTGAACAAGGAGTGAAGGAGTGACAGCTCCTTTATCTTAGGGGTTTGCTACGAGGTCTGAAATAATTTAGGGTTCTGGTCAGAAGGATAGAATACATTTTTGGCTTGGTTTTGGGTCTGAATTAAATTCAGAGGGTCAGGTCTGGGGTCTCAACTACATATACAGCAAGCTGTAATGCACAGTGTGCTCTGACTCCATTTTTCCTGCTTCTAGTACATCAACTTCAGGAACTGAATGTTCACTTGTCACCTTATATGTATAATCCACAATTGATATTGACACAATATAATGTTATTCAGTTCACCTACAGTATGTGGTTCCAATGTTATGGCTGATCGGTGTGTAATGTACTGTGCACCGCAGTTGGGCAGCCATATAGCAGAGCAAGTTTTCATTGCAACTTTAATTCTGATGCCCTTTCCTTAGGTTAGGCCATCAGTGCTTGATTTCTTGGAGTCTGCCATGTCCCCTTCATAGTATACACAGGCACAATGCACTGCCCCTTTCTGCAGACCATGCACAATTCTAATAGGCCACACATCCTTTTCATGACATGGCACTGCCCCCTCAGTGTACATTTGGGTGCCAGAGCTGCATCTGATCCCACACACAGGTTCATGGAGGACTGTAATACGGGAAGTGCCAGAATGCTTCCGTGATGCCCAGGAGATTTGCCAACTCATGCAATAGATCTCTCCATTTTTCAGGAGCCTCCTGGATATTCTTCTTTTTTCTTTTATGTTTGCTTTTTATGCCAAATACAGAATTAAATTAACCCCTTAGAGACCAAGCCTGTTTGGGCCTTTATGACCAAGCGTTTTTCTTCATTTTTCATGGTCTCGTTCCAAGAGCTATAACTTTTTATTTTTTCGTCTATAAAGCTTTATGAGGGCTTGGTTTTTTACGGGACAAGTTGTAGTTTTCCATGGCGACAGTTTGGGGTATACATAACTTTCTGATTAACTTTTATTAACTCTTTCTGGGAGGGAGATGGGAAAATAAGCAATACTGCCACTGCGTTTTTACATTATTAATTTTATGGCGTTCATTTTTCGTACAAATAACATAATATCTTTTATTGTCTGGGTCAGTACGATTACAGTGATACTAAATACTTATAATTTTGTTTACGTATTACTACTTTTTTTGCAATAAAACCCCTTTATATTAACCAAAAAAATGATTTTGCATTGCCACTTCACAAGACCCATAACTTTTTTTTATTTTTTTATATGGAATTGTGTGAGGGCTTGATTTTTGAAAGACGACTTGTAATTTTCATTGGTACGATTTCGGAGTAAATGCCGCTTTTTGATCGCTTGTTATTACGTTTTTTTTCGGTGGAAACTAAGAATAATTTGAAATTCTGTCTTTTTTTTTTATTTTTTTTTAACGGCGTTCACCATAGGGGATAATTTATGTAATATTTATGTATCCCAGTCGTTACGGATGCGGCAATACCAAACATATGGGGGCTATTTTCTTTTCGCAATTCTTTAATTGAAAAGCGTATTTTCAATGGAAAAAAAAGCAAATTTTTTTATTTATGGACTTTTTTTTATTTAATAAATGTGTATTTTTTTCTATTTTTTTTACTACTTAATAGTCCCACAAGGGACTATAATATACAGTATTTTGATTGCTTTTAAAATGTAATGCATTATCTCTATAATGCATTGCATTTCAATAGCAATGCTATTCAAACATTGACCAGCAGGCTGCGCCAGTAGGGCACAGCCCTGCTGGAGATAACTGAAGACAGGCTCGGGGCCCTGATCGGAAGCAAGGTAAGCTTCCCAACACATCAGCACCCCGCGATTGCATTTTCGGGGTGCTGATGGGAGACAGAGGGAGTCCGCTCCCTCTGTCACCACTTTACATGCTGCGGGCGCCATTGCGCCCGGCATGTAAAGGGTTAAACAGCCCGGATCAGCACTCCTGCCGGTCCGGGCTGTTAGAGCAGGGCCCTGGCTCTCATGTGAGAGCCGGGTCCGCACTCCCCGCTGCACGGGGGAGCCGTGCAGCGCTCAGACTGGGCCGCCGTAAAAATGCGGCGGCCCAGCCTAAGGCCCCTTAGTGACCGCCGTAAAAACACGTATGGGTGGTCACTAAGGGGTTAAACATATCGCAAAAAAAGTTAAATACAAAAGCAGAGAAATAAAAATTTAGAAAATTTAGAAAAAGAGTCTCTTAATGGCTTGGATAATTAAAGCATCCCAAAGTTACAGATTTTTAAAACTAGGCTCTGTCAGGAAGGTGAAAAATAACAGGAACAGGATAAAATCCATCTAGTGGGGATTAATAATAATGCTTATTTACGGCATAGTGAAATAAAATAAATGTTTTCCTTTAACCATATGTACCTTGCTATAAACAAAAAAGTTGAGGTATTTCAGGGGAAAAAGAGCAAAAGTATGGACACTAATGGGAAATGTAATTTGCATCAACCCTACCAACACTTTGCTATGGAGGTAATAATTGGTCCTTGAATCAAGAACATGCAGTCCACCTCGCAGTCGCACACATCGGGTTGTGCTGCACTCAGGGCTCGGGCTGTTGTGTGCTCCTCCAGTCCCAGGCTGTAGAGAACAGAGAGCTGCTGATTGGTGGATTAGAATCTGATCAACCAATCAGCACTGCCCCTCAGAAACATGACTGATAATTGCTGTTACAAACTGTCATTCCTGGTTGCCGGCTGCAAGAGGAGGAAGATGTCTCCCAGCTTTGCTGCATCATCCCCTCTGTCTGCAAGAGATAAGCATCCGTGTGTCTGTAGTGAAGTCTGCGACCCCATCTTTAGATCATGGTAAGTTCTCAGTCAGACTTACTGGACCAGGGAACTGTATGGGATGATTTATGTGGATGAAGAGGTTCATCTAAACCTCTGCATAAGTCGAGTGGAGCTGTTCATAGCAGCCAATAAGGTTCCAGTGCCTTTGGTTTATCTATTCACTGCCCCCTTCATCGTACTGGTCACTTCCCACCCTAATTTACAGATCACTGCCTTATCTTACAATTCACTTCCATATAATTACTGGTCACTGTCATAACTTACTGGTTATTACCCTACCTTACTGGGTCTCTATCCGCCCTATTTTTCTTGCTAACTGTCCTATCTTCAAGTCACTGAGATTGATGATATAGAACACCAAAGAAGATTTGTTGGAATTATGGGTTATCTCAATGTCCTGTTTTTGGGTATGGTCATGAATCAGTAAAATCAGTTTTTTGATACTACAATTGGGGTTATGGATGATATTTATTGGTGGGTGACTCTCACAACTTACCCATTATTAAATACTGTATCGCCCATTATCGTATGTATCAGTGGTCTTATAATCTGACATTTCCACTGGTCCTGTCTTACTGGTCATTACCCTATCATACTGGGTTATTATTCATCCTATCTTGACTGGTCGTCTGTCCATATCTTACTGGCTTACTATCTCCCTTTCTTCCTGGTGCTGCTCTATCTTACGGGCCAATGTTCCCCCTTTTCACTGGTCACTGTCACTGGTCACACAAACAACAGCAACCATGATAACACCAAGGTAAGGAGAGGCGATGATTAAACCACTCTCAGCCCCCTATCTTAAAGGGAACCTGTCACCTCGACTATGCTACCCCTCAATGAGTGTTGCAAAATGTCTCACTGTGTTACCCTAAACAGGTATAAATTACACTTTTCATTTCATTTACCGACGAATTCATAAGTTTAGCATTTTGTACTTCCCGCCTTTATGCATATGTAAGCATAAGAGTCATATTTTACTTGTGTGACCAGAGAAGAGTCATATTTTCAAAGCTCTGACTCATCTCAGGTTAATTTGCATATGTATCAATTCGGGGTTTTTTTACACAATAAAAGGCACACAGAGCTGTGGGGACTGGGTATTGCGGATGTGCTAGTGGCCATAGAGCAACCCATGCCCTCAGCTCTATACCCAAAATCCAGGTGACAGGTTCCCTTTAAACACCTTAATGACCAGACCACTTTTTACAATTCTGCACTACACTACTTTCACGTTATTGCTCGGTCATGCAACTTACCACCCAAATGAATTTTACCTCCTTTTCTTCTCACTAATATAGAGCTTTCATTTGGTGGTATTTCATTGCTGCTGACATTTTTACTTTTTTTGTTATTAATTGAAATTTACCGAAGTTTTTCAAAAAAATGAAATTTTTCACTTTCAGTTGTAATTTTTTTTTTTTTTTAAAACTACATTTCTTATACATTTTTCTCTAAAATTTATTGTTCTACATGTCTTTGATTAAAAAAAATGGTTTGGGTAAAAGTTAAAGCGTTTACAAACTATGGTACAAAAATGTGAATTTCCGCTTTTTGAAGCAGCTCTGACTTTCTGAGCACCTGTCATGTCTCCTGAGGTTCTACAATGCCCAGACAATAGAAAAAACCCACAAATGACCCCATTTCGGAAAGAAGACACCCTAAGGTATTCGCTGATGGGCATAGTGAGTTCTTAGAACTTTTTATTTTTTGTCACAAGTTAGCGGAAAATGATGATTTTTTATTATATTTATTTTTTCCTTACAAAGTCTCATATTCTACTAACTTGTGACAAAAAATAAAAACTTCCATGAACTCACTATGCCCATCACGAAATACCTTGGGGTGTCTTCTTTCCAAAATGGGGTCACTTGTGGGGTAGTTATACTGCCCTGGCATTTTAGGGGCCCTAATGCGTGAGAAGTAGTTTGAAATCAAAATGTGTAAAAAATGCCCTGTGAAATCCTAAAGGTGCTCTTTGGAATGTGGGCCCCTTTGCCCACCTAGGCTGCAAAAAAGTGTCACACATGTGGTATCGCCGTACAATGTGTTTTGGGGTGTCTTTTTACACATGCCCATGCTGGGTGAGATAAATATCTCTGTCAAATGCCAACTTTGTATAAAAAAATGGGAAAAGTTGTCTTTTAGAGAGATATTTCCCTCACCCAGCATGGGTATATGTAAAAAGACACCCCAAAACACATTGCCCAACTTCTCCTGAGTACGGCGATACCACAAGTGACCCCATTTTGGAAAGAAGACACCCCAAGGTATTTCGTGATGGGCATAATGAGTTTATGGAAGTTTTCATTTTTTGTCACAAGTTAGTGGAATATGAGACTTTGTAAGAAAAAAAAAAAAAACATAATTTTCCGCTAACTTGTGGCAAAAAATAAAAAATTCTAGGAACTCGCCATGCTCCTCACAGAATACCTTGGGGTGTCTTCTTTCCAAAATGGGGTCACTTGTAGGGTAGTTATACTGCTCTGGCATTTTAGGGGCCCTAATGCGTGAGAAGTAGTTTGAAATCAAAATGTGTAAAAAATGCCCTGTGAAATCCTAAAGGTGCTCTTTGGAATGTGGGCCCCTTTGCCCACCTAGGCTGCAAAAAAAGTGTCACACATGTGGTATCGCCGTACTCAGGAGAAGTTGGGCAATGTGTTTTGGGGTGTCTTTCTACATATACCCATGCTGGGTGAGAGAAATATCTCTCTAAAAGACAACTTTCCCCATTTTTTTATACAAAGTTGGCATTTGACCGATATATTTATCTCACCCAGCATAGGTATATGTAAAATGACACCCCAAAACACATTTCCGCAGTACGGCGATACCACATGTGTGACACTTTTTTGCAGCCTAGGTGCGCAAAGGGGCCCAAATTCCTTTTAGGAGAGCATTTTTAGACATTTGGATACCAGACTTGTTCTCACGCTTTAGGGCCCCTAAAATTCCAGGGCAGTATAAATACCCCACATATGACCCCATTTTGGAAAGAAGACACCCCAAGGTATTCCGTGAGGGGCATGGCGAGTTCATAGAAGTTTTTTTTTTGGGCACAAGTTAGCGGAAATTTTTTATTTTATTTTTTCTCACAAAGTCTCCCTTTCCGCTAACTTGTGACAAAAAGTTCAATCTTTCATGGACTCAATATGCCCCCTCAGCAAATACCTTGGGGTGTCTTCTTTCCGAAATGGGGTAATTTGTGGGGGGTGTTTACTGTTCTGGCATTTTGGGCAAGGCTAAATTGTGAGCAACCCTGTAACTGTTTGTCTGTTTGTTATGACACTAGGCTATGTTTAACTGTGGATAGGTCGGTATACACTCCATCTACAATATATTCTATATTTTATATGAGGACCATTGTACCTATTGGTCCACCCCTGTCCCCCTTTATGCCATTAGTGCTGAGGACTCACCCCAGAATTTATAAAGATGGCATACATCTGATTGATGAATTTTCGATTATACATGTATTTTATTGGTGTTTAGTGGTCTATTGTATGCCGGGATGGTGTTTTTTCTGTCCCTTCTCCCCTTTTTAACGGCAATATATGTAACATTTATTATGTAACAATAAAGTATTTTTTCATAATTGGATGTTTAGCAGCTCAAGTCTTCTTTTGTTTTTCTCATCTCTGTGGGGTGTCTGGACGAGGTGCACAGTGCACCACACAAACTGCTCCTAACAAAACAGCATGTGGGAGGAAGCAGTTGTTGCTTTCCTTCTCAAGAGACTTCACAGCTCACAGAAAACTCAGGGGCCGTCACAGTTGTTAGGTAAGAGCTGATGACGGGGAAGGAGGGATGGAGCAAGGTGAAAATGAATAGCTTCATTGCCTTTGGGAAAGTTGCTCTGGCGCCCCCTTCAGGAATGCAGGGCAATGCACCCTGTTTTGCCACACTGGTTGCACAACCCTAAGGCCGGCCCTGCTTTCAGCTCCTGCAGTGCATCCTGGTCAGTAGTCCCCCCTGTATTTTCACTATCTGTGGACCAGCTGAGCAGGGGGCCCGGTGCACATCATTCAGTATGGTAGCGCTGCAGTGCAGGGATTTAATTGTACAGTCATATGGGTCCAGCAGGCAGTAGATTCGGGCCTAGGACAAAACATCCAGGGCCGAAGCCCTGAATGTTTTTACTTACAGACGCCTATGTATCCCCAGTGGCGTTGCTAAGGCTGATATCATCCGGTGCGGTAGAAAATGGTGTCACCCCCTCTCGGGATGAGTCACGTAGGGGACGTCCATTAAGCTCCTCCCTGCCGCCACGGCGCCGCTGACGTCCCTTCACGTCCTTCACTGAGCCTGCCGACCGACCCAAGAGGTAACGGGAGGCGGAGGGGGGTTTGGATAGTAAACAGACCGCTGACGTGGAGGGGGGGGGGCTAAGCAGACAGATCACCGACGGTGGGGTCAGGGATGGGATTAAAATTTTTAAGAACAGGTTCCCTACTCAACGGCGGACGCGCAGCGTCACGACACATACACCATATATATCCAACGGACATACACATAAATACACCATATACATGGTACACATAAATAAATACACTATATATACAGCCCCAATGAATATGGCCCAATTCTCTAAGCCCCCCCCCCCACCCCCTGCATTTTGCTGTACTTGATATATAGCAGCACGTACCTCTCACTTTCACATCCAGGGCCTCCCAGGTGACGTCTCCTCCAATGTAGATCTTCTCTGTCATCATCTTCTCCATTTGGTCCAAACACTTCTTTCATCCGCTCCTCGTCTCTGCAGAGTGTGACACACAGACATCTTAGTGTCCTCACTTTTCTATCATCATCCCCCAACCTGGAGTCCCCACAGTGTTATCCTGCTGCTCAATGTGCCTCGGCCCCAATACCACAAATACTATCCTGAAGAAATAATAGTGCCCCATAGTAATAGTGCTCCTCCTTGTCCCACCAATAGTAATTCCCTTCTAGAATGCCCTCATTAGTAATACTGCCCCCCCCCCACTACCCCACATTAAGTAATATGCCCCCTACACTGCCCAAAATTAAGTAATATGCCCCCCACACTGCCCCACATTATGTAATTTGCCCCACACTGCCTCACATTATGTAATTTGCCCCCACACTGCCTCACATTATGTAATTAGATTCAGTTCACGCCATAGCCCCGTACCTAAATTCCCAGGCTTGATGGGGCCCAATCTTGGCACCTAACACAGGGGCCCACTCCCTGCCAGCATTCCATCCTGTTACTCAGCGTCTCACAACTGATAGGTGTTACACGCTGCAGTTCGTTCTTCCTGACTAGCAAAAAACGTTGGCATCAGAACGTTGTATTTGGGCCTGGAATTCCCGTTCTTCTGGAGTAGCAAGGAAACGTGGCATCAGGACATTGTATTAGGGCTTGGGACTCCCCTCTAAGAGCTAAAACTGAGAGCTGCTTTGTATGAGCATCCCTGACTCAGTCAGACTTAGGTCACCCTTCTATTACAGGGACAGCCATTCATCTGAACTGAAATACCTGGCTGGATGTGGATGTTCGAGGCGTCCCCCAGCAAAATCAGCTGTTTTCTGGAGATGTTGAGAGAACATCAGCTGATGACTCCAGCGGCCACATTTTCAGTGAACAAGGAGTGAAGGAGTGACAGCTCCTTTAACTTAGGGGTTTGCTACGAGGTCTGAAATAATTTAGGGTTCTGGTCAGAGGATAGAATACATTTTTTGGCTTGGTTTGGGTCTGAATTAATTCAGAGGTCAGGTCTGGGGTCTCAATTACATATACAGCAAGCTGTAATGCACAGTGTGCTCTGACTCCTTTTTCCTGCTTCTAGTACATCAACTTCAGGAACTGAATGTTCACTTGTCACCTTATATGTATAATCCACAATTGATATTGACACAATATAATGTTATTCAGTTCACCTACAGTATGTGGTTCCAATGTTATGGCTGATCGGTGTGTAATGTACTGTGCACCGCAGTTGGGCAGCCATATAGCAGAGCAAGTTTTTATTGCAACTTTAATTCTGATGCCCTTTCCTTAGGTTAGGCCATCAGTGCTTGATTTCTTGGAGTCTGCCATGTCCCCTTCATAGTATACACAGGCACAATGCACTGCCCCTTTCTGCAGACCATGCACAATTCTAATAGGCCACACATCCTTTTCATGACATGGCACTGCCCCCTCAGTGTACATTTGGGTGCCAGAGCTGCATCTGATCCCACACACAGGTTCATGGAGGACTGTAATACGGGAAGTGCCAGAATGCTTCCGTGATGCCCAGGAGATTTGCCAACTCATGCAATAGATCTCTCCATTTTTCAGGAGCCTCCTGGATATTCTTCTTTTTTCTTTTATGTTTGCTTTTTATGCCAAATACAGAATTAAATTAACCCCTTAGTGACCAAGCCTGTTTGGGCCTTTATGACCAAGCGTTTTTCTTCATTTTTCATGGTCTCGTTCCAAGAGCTATAACTTTTTTATTTTTTCGTCTATATAGCTTTATGAGGGCTTGTTTTTTACGGGACAAGTTGTAGTTTTCAATGGCGACATTTTGGGGTATACATAACTTTCTGATTAACTTTTATTAACTCTTTCTGGGAGGGAGATGGGGAAAAATAGCAATACTGCCACTGCGTTTTTACATTATTAATTTTATGGCGTTCATTTTTCGGTACAAATAACATAATATCTTTATTGTCTGGGTCAGTACGATTACAGTGATATTAAATACTTATAATTTTGTTTACGTTTTACTACTTTTTTTGCAATAAAACCCCTTTTATTAACCAAAAAAATGATTTTGCATTGCCACTTCACAAGACCCATAACTTTTTTTTATTTTTTTATATGGAATTGTGTGAGGGCTTGATTTTTGAAAGACGACTTGTATTTTTCATTGGTACGATTTCGGAGTAAATGCCGCTTTTTGATCGCTTGTTATTACGTTTTTTTCGGTGGAAACTAAGAATAAATTTGAAATTCTGTCTTTTTTTTTATTTATTTTTTACGGCGTTCACCATAGGGGATAATTTATGTAATATTTATGTATTCCCAGTCGTTACGGATGCGGCAATACCAAACATATGGGGGATATTTTCTTTTTGCAATTCTTTTCATTGAAAAGCGTATTTTCAATGGAAAAAAAAGCATATTTTTTTATTTTATGGAATTTTTTTATTTAATAAATGTGTATTTTTTTCTATTTTTTTTACTACTTAATAGTCCCACAAGGGGACTATAATATACAGTATTTTGATTGCTTTTAAAATGTAATGCATTATCTCTATAATGCATTGCATTTCAATAGCAATGCTATTCAAACATTGACCAGCAGGCTGCGCCAGAGAGGCACAGCCTGCTGGAGATAACTGAAGACAGGCTCGGGGCCCTGATCGGAAGCAAGGTAAGCTTCCCAACACATCAGCACCCCGCGATTGCATTTTCGGGGTGCTGATGGGAGACAGAGGGAGTCCGCTCCCTCTGTCACCACTTTACATGCTGCGGGCGCCATTGCGCCCGGCATGTAAAGGGTTAAACAGCCCGGATCAGCACTCCTGCCGGTCCGGGCTGTTAGAGCAGGGCCCTGGCTCTCATGTGAGAGCCGGGTCCGCACTCCCCGCTGCACGGGGGAGCCGTGCAGCGCTCAGACTGGGCCGTCGTAAAAATGCGGCGGCCCAGCCTAAGGCCCCTTAGTGACCGCCGTAAAAACACGTATGGGTGGTCACTAAGGGGTTAAACATATCGCAAAAAAAGTTAAATACAAAAGCAGAGAAATAAAAATTTAGAAAATTTAGAAAAAGAGTCTCTTAATGGCTTGGATAATTAAAGCATCCCAAAGTTACAGATTTTTAAAACTAGGCTCTGTCAGGAAGGTGAAAAATAACAGGAACAGGATAAAATCCATCTAGTGGGATTAATAATAATGCTTATTTACGGCATAGTGAAATAAAATAAAATGTTTTCCTTTAACCATATGTACCTTGCTATAAACAAAAAAGTTGAGGTATTTCAGGGGAAAAAGAGCAAAAGTATGGACACTAATGGGAAATGTAATTTGCATCAACCCTACCAACACTTTGCTATGGAGGTAATAATTGGTCCTTGAATCAAGAACATGCAGTCCACCTCGCAGTCGCACACATCGGTTGTGCTGCACTCAGGGCTCGGACTGTTGTGTGCTCCTCCAGTCCCAGGCTGTAGAGAACAGAGAGCTGCTGATTGGTGGATTAGAATCTGATCAACCAATCAGCACTGCCCCTCAGAAACATGACTGATAATTGCTGTTACAAACTGTCATTCCTGGTTGCCGGCTGCAAGAGGAGGAAGATGTCTCCCAGCTTTGCTGCATCATCCCCTCTGTCTGCAAGAGAGAAGCATCCGTGTGTCTGTAGTGAAGTCTGCGACCCCTCTTTAGATCATGGTAAGTTCTCAGTCAGACATTACTGGACCAGGGAACTGTATGGGATGATTTATGTGGATGAAGAGGTTCATCTAAACCTCTGCATAAGTCGAGTGGAGCTGTTCATAGCAGCCAATAAGGTTCCAGTGCCTTTGGTTTATCTATTCACTGCCCCCTTCATCGTACTGGTCACTTCCCACCCTAATTTACAGATCACTGCCTTATCTTACAATTCACTTCCATATATTACTGGTCACTGTCATAACTTACTGGTTATTACCCTACCTTACTGGTCTCTATCCGCCCTATTTTTCTGCTAACTGTCCTATCTTCAAGTCACTGAGATTGATGATATAGAACACCAAAGAAGATATGTTGGGAATTATGGGTTATCTCAATGTCCTGTTTTTGGGTATGGTCATGAATCAGTAAAATCAGTTTTTTGATACTACAATTGGGGTTATGGATGATATTTATTGTGGGTGACTCTCACAACTTACCCATTATTAAATACTGTATCGCCCATTATCGTATGTATCAGTGGTCTTAATAATCTGACATTTCCACTGTCCTGTCTTACTGGTCATTACCCTATCATACTGGTTATTATTCATCCTATCTTACTGGTCTCTGTCCTATCTTACTGCTTACTATCTCCCCTTTCTTCCTGGATGCTGCTCTATCTTACTGGCCAATGTTCCCCCTATTTCACTGGTCACTGTCACTGGTCACACAAACAACAGCAACCATGATAACACCAAGGTAAGGAGAGGCGATGATTAACCACCTCAGCCCCCCTAGCTTAAAGGGAACCTGTCACCTCTACTATGCTACCCTCACTGAGTGTTTCAAAATGTTCACTGTGTTACCCTAAACGTATAAATTACACTTTTCATTTCATTTACCGACGAATTCAATAAGTATTATGCATTTTTGTACTTCCCGCCTTTTATGCAAATTAACATAAGAGTCATATTTTACTTGTGTGACCAGAGAAGAGTCATATTTTCAAGCTCTGACTCATCTCAGGTTAATTTGCATATGTATCAATTCGGGTTTTTTTACACAATAAAAGCACACAGAGCTGTGGGGACTGGGTATTGCGGATGTGCTAGTGGCCATAGAGCAACCCATGCCCTCAGCTCTATACCCAAAATCCAGGTGACAGGTTCCCTTTAAACACCTTAATGACCAGACCACTTTTTACAATTCTGCACTACACTACTTTCACGGTTTATTGCTCGGTCATGCAACTTACCACCCAAATGAATTTTACCTCCTTTTCTTCTCACTAATAGAGCTTTCATTTGGTGGTATTTCACTGCTGCTGACATTTTTACTTTTTTTGTTATTAATTGAAATTTACCGAAATTTTTTCAAAAAAATGAAATTTTTCACTTTCAGTTGTAATTTTTTTTTTTTTTAAAACTACATTTCTATATACATTTTTCTCTAAATTTATTGTTCTACATGTCTTTGATTAAAAAAAATGGTTTGGGTAAAAGTTAAAGCGTTTACAAACTATGGTACAAAAATGTGAATTTCCGCTTTTTGAAGCAGCTCTGACTTTCTGAGCACCTGTCATGTCTCCTGAGGTTCTACAATGCCCAGACAATAGAAAAAACCCACAAATGACCCCATTTCGGAAAGAAGACACCCTAAGGTATTCGCTGATGGGCATAGTGAGTTCTTAGAACTTTTTATTTTTTGTCACAAGTTAGCGGAAAATGATGATTTTTTATTATATTTATTTTTTCCTTACAAAGTCTCATATTCTACTAACTTGTGACAAAAATAAAAACTTCCATGAACTCACTATGCCCATCACGAAATACCTTGGGGTGTCTTCTTTCCAAAATGGGGTCACTTGTGGGGTAGTTATACTGCCCTGGCATTTTAGGGGCCCTAATGCGTGAGAAGTAGTTTGAAATCAAAATGTGTAAAAAATGCCCTGTGAAATCCTAAAGGTGCTCTTTGGAATGTGGGCCCCTTTGCCCACCTAGGCTGCAAAAAAGTGTCACACATGTGGTATCGCCGTACAATGTGTTTTGGGGTGTCTTTTTACACATGCCCATGCTGGGTGAGATAAATATCTCTGTCAAATGCCAACTTTGTATAAAAAAAATGGGAAAAGTTGTCTTTTAGAGAGATATTTCCCTCACCCAGCATGGGTATATGTAAAAAGACACCCCAAAACACATTGCCCAACTTCTCCTGAGTACGGCGATACCACAAGTGACCCCATTTTGGAAAGAAGACACCCCAAGGTATTTCGTGATGGGCATAATGAGTTTATGGAAGTTTTCATTTTTTGTCACAAGTTAGTGGAATATGAGACTTTGTAAAAAAAAAAATCATAATTTTCCGCTAACTTGTGGCAAAAAATAAAAAATTCTAGAAACTCGCCATGCTCCTCACAGAATACCTTGGGGTGTCTTCTTTCCAAAATGGGGTCACTTGTAGGGTAGTTATACTGCCCTGGCATTTTAGGGGCCCTAATGCGTGAGAAGTAGTTTGAAATCAAAATGTGTAAAAAATGCCCTGTGAAATCCTAAAGGTGCTCTTTGGAATGTGGGCCCCTTTGCCCACCTAGGCTGCAAAAAAGTGTCACACATGTGGTATCGCCGTACTCAGGAGAAGTTGGGCAATGTGTTTTGGGGTGTCTTTTTTACATATACCCATGCTGGGTGAGAGAAATATCTCTCTAAAAGACAACTTTTCCCATTTTTTTATACAAAGTTGGCATTTGACCGATATATTTATCTCACCCAGCATAGGTATATGTAAAATGACACCCCAAAACACATTTCCGCAGTACGGCGATACCACATGTGTGACACTTTTTTGCAGCCTAGGTGCGCAAAGGGGCCCAAATTCCTTTTAGGAGAGCATTTTTAGACATTTGGATACCAGACTTGTTCTCACGCTTTAGGGCCCCTAAAATTCCAGGGCAGTATAAATACCCCACATATGACCCCATTTTGGAAAGAAGACACCCCAAGGTATTCCGTGAGGGGCATGGCGAGTTCATAGAAGTTTTTTTTTTGGGCACAAGTTAGCGGAAATTTTTTATTTTATTTTTTCTCACAAAGTCTCCCTTTCCGCTAACTTGTGACAAAAAGTTCAATCTTTCATGGACTCAATATGCCCCCTCAGCAAATACCTTGGGGTGTCTTCTTTCCGAAATGGGGTAATTTGTGGGGTGTGTTTACTGTTCTGGCATTTTGGGCAAGGCTAAATTGTGAGCAACCCTGTAACTGTTTGTCTGTTTGTTATGACACTAGGCTATGTTTAACTGTGGATAGGTCGGTATACACTCCATCTACAATATATTCTATATTTTATATGAGGACCTTTGTACCTATTGGTCCACCCCTGTCCCCCTTTATGCCATTAGTGCTGAGGACTCACCCCAGAATTTATAAAGATGGCATACATCTGATTGATGAATTTTCGATTATACATGTATTTTATTGGTGTTTAGTGGTCTATTGTATGCCGGGATGGTGTTTTTTCTGTCCCTTCTCCCCTTTTTAACGGCAATATATGTAACATTTATTATGTAACAATAAAGTATTTTTTCATAATTGGATGTTTAGCAGCTCAAGTCTTCTTTTGTTTTTCTCATCTCTGTGGGGTGTCTGGACGAGGTGCACAGTGCACCACACAAACTGCTCCTAACAAAACAGCATGTGGGAGGAAGCAGTTGTTGCTTTCCTTCTCAAGAGACTTCACAGCTCACAGAAAACTCAGGGGCCGTCACAGTTGTTAGGTAAGAGCTGATGACGGGGAAGGAGGGATGGAGCAAGGTGAAAATGAATAGCTTCATTGCCTTTGGGAAAGTTGCTCTGGCGCCCCCTTCAGGAATGCAGGGCAATGCACCCTGTTTTGCCACACTGGTTGCACAACCCTAAGGCCGGCCCTGCTTTCAGCTCCTGCAGTGCATCCTGGTCAGTAGTCCCCCCTGTATTTTCACTATCTGTGGACCAGCTGAGCAGGGGGCCCGGTGCACATCATTCAGTATGGTAGCGCTGCAGTGCAGGGATTTAATTGTACAGTCATATGGGTCCAGCAGGCAGTAGATTCGGGCCTAGGACAAAACATCCAGGGCCAAAGCCCTGAATGTTTTTACTTACAGACGCCTATGTATCCCCAGTGGCGTTGCTACGGCTGATATCATCCGGTGCGGTAGAAAATGGTGTCACCCCCTCTCGGGATGAGTCACGTAGGGGACGTCCATTAAGCTCCTCCCTGCCGCCACGGCGCCGCTGACGTTCCTTCACGTCCTTCACTGAGCCTGCCGACCGACCCAAGAGGTAACGGGAGGCGGAGGGGGTTTGGATAGTAAACAGACCGCTGACGTGGAGGGGGGGGGGGGGGCTAAGCAGACAGATTACCGACGGTGGGGTCAGGGATGGGATTAAAATTTTTAAGAACAGGTTCCCTACTCAACGGCGGACGCGCAGCGTCACGACACATGTATAGGCGCGGCAGACGCCGCATTTGTGTGAGGGGAGGCGCCAGCAGGACTACAAAAGGTAGGAGCAGCGAGCTCCCGGGTGACGCGGTCTTCAGCTACAGCTGATGTCACTTCCGGGATTCTCCTGCTCCTACTCTTGCACCGGCGTCGGCGTGGAACGCGATCCCCCGATACTTCCTCCGGTGGGTAAGTATAGGGCGTGCAGCCGAGGCGAGGGACCGTACATCGGTACATACGGAGGGTAAGTGGGGAGGGGGGGGCGGCACGGCGCAGACACCAGCCAGACATGTTTTCACACTTACCAGTGGCGCCGGATCACTGGCACGCACGCCCGGTCCTTGCGGCGCATCTACCCGCTTCCTCACATGTGTTCTTCCAACAGGTTGCCGCAAGTGGCAGTTCAGCATCCCTCACTATAGCAGCGCTTACTGTAGGTGT
The DNA here is from genome assembly GCF_905171765.1 of Bufo bufo. Taxonomy (NCBI): domain Eukaryota; kingdom Metazoa; phylum Chordata; class Amphibia; order Anura; family Bufonidae; genus Bufo; species Bufo bufo. The sequence continues at coordinate 464,197,439 of NC_053392.1, read as the reverse complement.
GTTAAAGGCATTGTCTGGGGATAATAGGGCTGTGGCAATGCAAACATGGGAGTCCACCATCAAGTACATTTCCCTTACAGGGCGCCAGTTTCAGTGATAAGGGGACAAATAAAATATAAATAAGGGGAGCATCTGCCCGTGGGAGAGGGGGGGGGGGAAGAGGAAAGAGGAAATATTGGCGATGGTGACATTATCCTGCTGCTGATAGGTCACGTAGGGAAAATTCTCATAAGGGGCGTACGGCCCGGGTATTCTGCAACAATCAGCTGCGCCCCCTCATCGCCGGGGCGCTAGTCGCGCATCACCATGTATTATCAGGTTCATGTGTCTGTCTGTCCTCTCTGAGTACCCAAATACGCTTAGCGCACGCGGGGCGCGTATTTGCAGTTGGCTCAAGCACGCGTGCTGGGTTAAATTATGGTAAATGTGGATCAACGGTTAATGATTTAAAAGCGGTCCATGACGTGTAGCGCTCTGGGGTGAAGGGGGTTGGGCTCCAATGGTCAAAAGATCGGGGTTAGGATTGTTATCTTCAAAGCTACATCCGTGTGTCTGCATTTACATTTTGTCCTATACGCCATTCACTACCAGAGCAGCGTTCGCTGTTGCATTACATTAATACTCTGCTCACTTTCAGATTGCATTCATACGGCTGCTTGATACCATGCTCCTCATATTCATACTCAGAGTGTGCCCATACCATGTTTAGGCTCCACTCACATCCAGAGCTGCATTTACCCACTTATTCTTACATCATGTGTTATACTCCGCTTCCACCTAAAGCTGCATTTCTTTCATTGCTACATAATGGTTACTCTGCATTTACTAGGGCTATCAGCACACCGCTCTGATACCGCTCTTCCGATAAACATAGCTGCTTTCTTTTCAGGCTTACGTTTCTTTCCTCGATGGTTTGTTACATTCCTTAGGCCTACCCCCTTTTTCTGTTGGTGTTCTTTAATCCTGGTTGGCATTCACTCAGACTGGTCTCCTTTACTTCTGGTTCACATTCACTCAGATTGATCTCCCGCCCCAGTTAACCAAATAGCTCCCTAGTGGACAGTGGGCCAATAGGAGTAAGTTCCTACAATGTTTCACAGGTGTTCATTCGTTTGTCATCAATTTCACGGTTGGTTAATGTTTAATTTATGCAAGTGGTTCGGATCATTAATGTCTATGCATTTTCCATTAGGTCTGGCTTACATTTTAAATTACTTATCGTCACCGTAAGGTCATCCAGGTCAGTCTCTTGGCTCAGGGGGCCTCATGGCTTAGGGGGCCCGATGACCGTTCTTCATGTTGTCCGTTAGGGGTACAATAGGGTGTAGGCTGGTTAGAGTCCCAGGTTGTTGGAGAGGGTCATGGTTATGCGAGTCCCCAAGTCATACTGGAGCTGCATAAGTGGTCAAAAAATAAATAAATAAATAAAACATATATAATTAAAAATCCGCCCTTAGAATCTCTCTCACATGGCTCCGCCATTAGTCTCTCACGCATGACCTCTCCGTTTTAGTGTTACACATATGGCTCCACCGGTAGAGTCTCCCACGCATGGCTTCTCCGTTTTCAGGTTTACACATATGACTCCGCCACGAGTCTCTCACACTTGGCTTCGCCATTAGTCTCTCACGCATGGCTTCTTCGGGTTTTAGGTTTACACATATGACTCCGCCATTAATCTCTCTCGCATGGCTTAGCCATTAGTCTCTCTTATGGCTTCTCCATTTCAGTTTACACACATGACTCCGCCATTAGAGCCTCTCACGCATGGCTTCTCCGTTTTAGGTTTACACATATGACTCCGCCATTAGTCTCCCACGAACGGCCCCGCCATTAGAGTCTCTCTCGTATGGCTTTTCCCTTTTTGTGTCACACATGACTCCGCCATTAGAGTCTCTCACGCATGGCTCCGCCATTAGAGTCTCTCACGTATGGCTTCCCCCTTTTAGTGGTACATATGACTCCGCCATTAGAGTCTCTCACGCTTGGCTTAGCCATTAGAGTCTCTCACGCATGGCTTCCCCCCTTTTAGTGTTACATATGACTCCGCCATTAGAGTCTCTCACGCATGGCTTAGCCATTAGAGTCTCTCACGCATGGCTTCCCCCCTTTTAGTGTTACATATGACTCCGCCATCAGAGTCTCTCACGCATGGCTTAGCCATTAGAGTCTCTCACGCATGGCTTCCCCCCTTTTAGTGTTACATATGACTCCGCCATTAGAGTCTCTCACGCATGGCTTAGCCATTAGAGTCTCTCACGCATGGCTTCCCCCCTTTTAGTGTTACATATGACTCCGCCATCAGAGTGTCTCACGCATGGCTTAGCCATTAGAGTCTCTCACGCATGGCTTCCCCCCTTTTAGTGTTACATATGACTCCGCCATTAGAGTCTCTCACGCATGGCTTAGCCATTAGAGTCTCTCACGCATGGCTTCCCCCCTTTTAGTGTTACATATGACTCCGCCATCAGAGTCTCTCACGCATGGCTTAGCCATTAGAGTCTCTCACGCATGGCTTCCCCCCTTTTAGTGTTACATATGACTCCGCCATCAGAGTCTCTCACGCATGGCTTAGCCATTAGAGTCTCTCACGCATGGCTTCCCCCCCTTTTAGTGTTACATATGGCTTAGCCATTAGAGTCTCTCACGCATGGCTTAGCCATTAGAGTCTCTCACGCATGGCTTCCCCCCCTTTTAGTGTTACATATGGCTTAGCCATTAGAGTCTCTCACGCATGGCTTCCCCCCCTTTTAGTGTTACATATGGCTTAGCCATTAGAGTCTCTCACGCATGGCTTAGCCATTAGAGTCTCTCACGCATGGCTTCTCCTTTTTAGTGTTACACGTATGACTCCGCCATTAGTCTCACGCAGGGCTTCTCCGTTTTAGTGTCACACATATGACTCCGCCATTAGTCTCTCACGCATGGCTTCTCCCTTTCAGTGTTACACAGGTCTCTGCCATTAGAGTCTCTCACGCATGGCTCCGCCATTAGAGTCTCTCACGTATGGCTTCTCCGTTAAATTTTACACACAACAACGCCACTCGAGGCCGGCTGCGTAGTCCCACAACAAGTAAGTTCCATGTCTTATTCTGCCTTCAGACCCGCTCGCATGGCTCGGCAATCTGTGGCTCGCAATACAATTTCTCGTGGCGGCTCGCACATGTGACTCATGCCATTAGAGCCTCACTCACGTTATTGTTCTCCCTGACTTTTATTTTCTAGGTTGTTGGGTTTCATTGTTTTCTTTATTAGCAGTCATCCCAGGCCTGCCTTTGCGGACATCATCTTCTCCCAGGCATGCTTACTTCATCTACAAACTCGGACTGAGGGTGTTGGTGTCCGGCCTAAGTCCTGGGTCTCGGTCCATCTTCCAGTAGGAGGTACAGTAATAAGGCGCAGCTTACGAAGTCCGTCATGTCTTCTGACACGACTAGTCCTATCACGACTATAGGCGCAGCATACACAGTTCATCACGACCTTAAGCATTTTTCTGTCACAACTGCAGGTATCATGTACGTTCTGTCCTCATTACAGGCAACATTAGCTCGTTAATCGATATAGCATGTATTCCTGTGGATGGTTCCCCAGGCCTGGTGGGTTTACACATTTCACTTAATTTACTACTACAGTAAGACGGCAGACATCATGTTCTGACTCGTGGGCCTTAATAGGAAGTGTGGCCTGGGGAATAAGTAGAGGTAAAGTATTTTGCCACCAGGAACAGTTGGTGCCCGATCTGGGCCCTGGGCGGATGGTTGGAATTCATCTAGGCCCGACCAACAGATTCACCATTGTTTGTTTCAGTCTGCAGCTCTCAGGATTCAGACCTTCTCGTAATATGGTCATATGTTGTTAGTCAACATAGGAGTAAATCGTTTCTGGTTACTGGCCACTCTTTCAATTGCATCAGCATTAACCATCTCCAAGAACGATGTGGCGGTACACATGACAAAGAGGTAAGGTAGATGGTAGTCACTGTGATATATACGGTATATTCCGCACCTCCATCGTGAAGGGTCTTTTTCCGTTCAAAATCGGGTGTCGTAACGGTATGTATATATTTACTCTAAACAAGGTCGGCTCTTTTTGGCCCCTTTAGGCCACCCTACCACGGCGGTCATGGCATAACTCTACTGCTCATGGTAGATAGGGTAGGCCCGCCTTTCTGATAGCCTATCCGACCACAGGTATTAAGCAAATATATTGCGGCATTTGTGGGAGGGGAGGCTGATTACAAGGCTGATTACACGCACCAGTGGGCCCCGGCTGACGATGATTCAGCTGATCTCCTCTACTAACTCTTGGCTCCGTTCCCCTCAGCATTCTAGTCTTCCCAAAGCACGTCCGGATCCTCCTCTCCAAGCTAAAGGTAAACCCGCGATCTATCACGGGGCATTCCTTTAGGATAGGCGCAGCTTCCGCAGCTTCAAATATATAGCACCCCAGCGCACATCATAATGTAACTAGGTCAGGTGGCAGTCGTCATGCTATACCAGGTACATTCCCAATCCACGCTCCGAAAGGTCTTGTGCTTTTCAGAAGGTATTACTATAAGTCAGTAACATGAGTCCTTTGTACCATCCGTGTCTCACGCGTCATTTTTGGCCCCCTTTAGGCTTTCCTTACACAAGCAGTTCCGCCACACCCCCACTGCTAAGGTTAGGGCTCATCATCTGCTAGCCGATCCGATCACAAGTATAGGCGCGGCAGACGCCGCATTTGTGTGAGGGGAGGCGCCAGCAGGACTACAAAAGGTAGGAGCAGCGAGCTCCCGGGTGACGCGGTCTTCAGCTACAGCTGACCCTCCCACCCACAGCCCTCAACTCACACATCCTCCTTTCAAGGTGGCCCCCTTTAGGCTTTCCTTACACAAGCAGTTCCGCCACACCCCCACTGCTAAGGTTAGGGCTCATCATCTGCTAGCCGATCCGATCACAAACACCATATATATCCAACGGACATACACATAAATACACCATATACATGGTACACATAAATAAATACACTATATATACAGCCCCAATGAATATGGCCCAATTCTCTAAGCCCCCCCCCCCACCCCCTGCATTTTGCTGTACTTGATATATAGCAGCACGTACCTCTCACTTTCACATCCAGGGCCTCCCAGGTGACGTCTCCTCCAATGTAGATCTTCTCTGTCATCATCTTCTCCATTTGGTCCAAACACTTCTTTCATCCGCTCCTCGTCTCTGCAGAGTGTGACACACAGACATCTTAGTGTCCTCACTTTTCTATCATCATCCCCCAACCTGGAGTCCCCACAGTGTTATCCTGCTGCACAATGTGCCTCGGCCCCAATACCACAAATACTATCCTGAAGAAATAATAGTGCCCCATAGTAATAGTGCTCCTCCTTGTCCCACCAATAGTAATTCCCTTCTAGAATGCCCTCATTAGTAATACTGCCCCCCCACACTTCCCCACATTAAGTAATATGCCCCCTACACTACCCATCTGAACTGAAATACCTGGCTGGATGTGGATGGTCGAGGCGTCCCCCAGCAAAATCAGCTGTTTTCTGGAGATGTTGAGAGAACATCAGCTGATGACTCCAGCGGCCACATTTTCAGTGAACAAGGAGTGAAGGAGTGACAGCTCCTTTAACTTAGGGGTTTGCTACGAGGTCTGAAATAATTTAGGGTTCTGGTCAGAGGATAGAATACATTTTTTGGCTTGGTTTGGGTCTGAATTAATTCAGAGGTCAGGTCTGGGGTCTCAATTACATATACAGCAAGCTGTAATGCACAGTGTGCTCTGACTCCTTTTTCCTGCTTCCAGTACATCAACTTCAGGAACTGAATGTTCACTTGTCACCTTATATGTATAATCCACAATTGATATTGACACAATATAATGTTATTCAGTTCACCTACAGTATGTGGTTCCAATGTTATGGCTGATCGGTGTGTAATGTACTGTGCACCGCAGTTGGGCAGCCATATAGCAGAGCAAGTTTTCATTGCAACTTTAATTCTGATGCCCTTTCCTTAGGTTAGGCCATCAGTGCTTGATTTCTTGGAGTCTGCCATGTCCCCTTCATAGTATACACAGGCACAATGCACTGCCCCTTTCTGCAGACCATGCACAATTCTAATAGGCCACACATCCTTTTCATGACATGGCACTGCCCCCTCAGTGTACATTTGGGTGCCAGAGCTGCATCTGATCCCACACACAGGTTCATGGAGGACTGTAATACGGGAAGTGCCAGAATGCTTCCGTGATGCCCAGGAGATTTGCCAACTCATGCAATAGATCTCTCCATTTTTCAGGAGCCTCCTGGATATTCTTCTTTTTTCTTTTATGTTTGCTTTTTATGCCAAATACAGAATTAAATTAACCCCTTAGTGACCAAGCCTGTTTGGGCCTTTATGACCAAGGGTTTTTCTTCATTTTTCATGGTCTCGTTCCAAGAGCTATAACTTTTTAATTTTTTCGTCTATATAGCTTTATGAGGGCTTGTTTTTTACGGGACAAGTTGTAGTTTTCAATGGCGACATTTTGGGGTATACATAACTTTCTGATTAACTTTTATTAACTCTTTCTGGGAGGGAGATGGGGAAAAATAGCAATACTGCCACTGCGTTTTTACATTATTAATTTTATGGCGTTCATTTTTCGGTACAAATAACATAATATCTTTATTGTCTGGGTCAGTACGATTACAGTGATACTAAATACTTATAATTTTGTTTACGTTTTACTACTTTTTTTGCAATAAAACCCCTTTTATTAACCAAAAAAATGATTTTGCATTGCCACTTCACAAGACCCATAACTTTTTTTTATTTTTTTATATGGAATTGTGTGAGGGCTTGATTTTTGAAAGACGACTTGTATTTTTCATTGGTACGATTTCGGAGTAAATGCCGCTTTTTGATCGCTTGTTATTACGTTTTTTTCGGTGGAAACTAAGAATAAATTTGAAATTCTGTCTTTTTTTTTTATTTATTTTTTACGGCGTTCACCATAGGGGATAATTTATGTAATATTTATGTATTCCCAGTCGTTACGGATGCGGCAATACCAAACATATGGGGGATATTTTCTTTTTGCAATTCTTTTCATTGAAAAGAGTATTTTCAATGGAAAAAAAAGCATATTTTTTTATTTTATGGAATTTTTTTATTTAATAAATGTGTATTTTTTTCTATTTTTTTTACTACTTAATAGTCCCACAAGGGGACTATAATATACAGTATTTTGATTGCTTTTAAAATGTAATGCATTATCTCTATAATGCATTGCATTTCAATAGCAATGCTATTCAAACATTGACCAGCAGGCTGCGCCAGAGAGGCACAGCCTGCTGGAGATAACTGAAGACAGGCTCGGGGCCCTGATCGGAAGCAAGGTAAGCTTCCCAACACATCAGCACCCCGCGATTGCATTTTCGGGGTGCTGATGGCAGACAGAGGGAGTCCGCTCCCTCTGTCACCACTTTACATGTTGCGGGCGCCATTGCGCCCGGCATGTAAAGGGTTAAACAGCCCGGATCGGCACTCCTGCCGGTCCGGGCTGTTAGAGCAGGGCCCTGGCTCTCATGTGAGAGCCGGGTCCGCACTCCCCGCTGCACGGGGGAGCCGTGCAGCGCTCAGACTGGGCCGCCGTAAAAATGCGGCGGCCCAGCCTAAGGCCCCTTAGTGACCGCCGTAAAAACACGTATGGGTGGTCACTAAGGGGTTAAACATATCGCAAAAAAAGTTAAATACAAAAGCAGAGAAATAAAAATTTAGAAAATTTAGAAAAAGAGTCTCTTAATGGCTTGGATAATTAAAGCATCCCAAAGTTACAGATTTTTAAAACTAGGCTCTGTCAGGAAGGTGAAAAATAACAGGAACAGGATAAAATCCATCTAGTGGGATTAATAATAATGCTTATTTACGGCATAGTGAAATAAAATAAAATGTTTTCCTTTAACCATATGTACCTTACTATAAACAAAAAAGTTGAGGTATTTCAGGGGAAAAAGAGCAAAAGTATGGACACTAATGGGAAATGTAATTTGCATCAACCCTACCAACACTTTGCTATGGAGGTAATAATTGGTCCTTGAATCAAGAACATGCAGTCCACCTCGCAGTCGCACACATCGGTTGTGCTGCACTCAGGGCTCGGACTGTTGTGTGCTCCTCCAGTCCCAGGCTGTAGAGAACAGAGAGCTGCTGATTGGTGGATTAGAATCTGATCAACCAATCAGCACTGCCCCTCAGAAACATGACTGATAATTGCTGTTACAAACTGTCATTCCTGGTTGCCGGCTGCAAGAGGAGGAAGATGTCTCCCAGCTTTGCTGCATCATCCCCTCTGTCTGCAAGAGATAAGCATCCGTGTGTCTGTAGTGACGTCTGCGACCCCTCTTTAGATCATGGTAAGTTCTCAGTCAGACATTACTGGACCAGGGAACTGTATGGGATGATTTATGTGGATGAAGAGGTTCATCTAAACCTCTGCATAAGTCGAGTGGAGCTGTTCATAGCAGCCAATAAGGTTCCAGTGCCTTTGGTTTATCTATTCACTGCCCCCTTCATCGTACTGGTCACTTCCCACCCTAATTTACAGATCACTGCCTTATCTTACAATTCACTTCCATATATTACTGGTCACTGTCATAACTTACTGGTTATTACCCTACCTTACTGGTCTCTATCCGCCCTATTTTTCTGCTAACTGTCCTATCTTCAAGTCAGTGAGATTGATGATATAGAACACCAAAGAAGATATGTTGGGAATTATGGGTTATCTCAATGTCCTGTTTTTGGGTATGGTCATGAATCAGTAAAATCAGTTTTTTTATACTACAATTGGGGTTATGGATGATATTTATTGTGGGTGACTCTCACAACTTACCCATTATTAAATACTGTATCGCCCATTATCGTATGTATCAGTGGTCTTAATAATCTGACATTTCCACTGTCCTGTCTTACTGGTCATTACCCTATCATACTGGTTATTATTCATCCTATCTTACTGGTCTCTGTCCTATCTTACTGCTTACTATCTCCCCTTTCTTCCTGGATGCTGCTCTATCTTACTGGCCAATGTTCCCCCTATTTCACTGGTCACTGTCACTGGTCACACAAACAACAGCAACCATGATAACACCAAGGTAAGGAGAGGCGATGATTAACCACCTCAGCCCCCCTAGCTTAAAGGGAACCTGTCACCTCTACTATGCTACCCTCACTGAGTGTTTCAAAATGTTCACTGTGTTACCCTAAACGTATAAATTACACTTTTAATTTCATTTACCGACGAATTCAATAAGTATTATGCATTTTTGTACTTCCCGCCTTTTATGCAAATTAACATAAGAGTCATATTTTACTTGTGTGACCAGAGAAGAGTCATATTTTCAAGCTCTGACTCATCTCAGGTTAATTTGCATATGTATCAATTCGGGTTTTTTTACACAATAAAAGCACACAGAGCTGTGGGGACTGGGTATTGCGGATGTGCTAGTGGCCATAGAGCAACCCATGCCCTCAGCTCTATACCCAAAATCCAGGTGACAGGTTCCCTTTAAACACCTTAATGACCAGACCACTTTTTACAATTCTGCACTACACTACTTTCACGGTTTATTGCTCGGTCATGCAACTTACCACCCAAATGAATTTTACCTCCTTTTCTTTTCACTAATAGAGCTTTCATTTGGTGGTATTTCACTGCTGCTGACATTTTTACTTTTTTTGTTATTAATTGAAATTTACCGAAATTTTTTCCAAAAAATGAAATTTTTCACTTTCAGTTGTAATTTTTCTTTTTTTTAAAAAACTACATTTCTATATACATTTTTCTCTAAATTTATTGTTCTACATGTCTTTGATTAAAAAAAAATGGTTTGGGTAAAAGTTAAAGCGTTTACAAACTATGGTACAAAAATGTGAATTTCCGCTTTTTGAAGCAGCTCTGACTTTCTGAGCACCTGTCATGTCTCCTGAGGTTCTACAATGCCCAGACAGTAGAAAAAACCCACAAATGACCCCATTTCGGAAAGAAGACACCCTAAGGTATTCGCTGATGGGCATAGTGAGTTCTTAGAACTTTTTATTTTTTGTCACAAGTTAGCGGAAAATGATGATTTTTTTATTATATTTATTTTTTCCTTACAAAGTCTCATATTCTACTAACTTGTGACAAAAAATAAAAACTTCCATGAACTCACTATGCCCATCACGAAATACCTTGGGGTGTCTTCTTTCCAAAATGGGGTCACTTGTGGGGTAGTTATACTGCCCTGGCATTTTAGGGGCCCTAATGCGTGAGAAGTAGTTTGAAATCAAAATGTGTAAAAAATGCCCTGTGAAATCCTAAAGGTGCTCTTTGGAATGTGGGCCCCTTTGCCCACCTAGGCTGCAAAAAAGTGTCACACATGTGGTATCGCCGTACAATGTGTTTTGGGGTGTCTTTTTACACATGCCCATGCTGGGTGAGATAAATATCTCTGTCAAATGCCAACTTTGTATAAAAAAAATGGGAAAAGTTGTCTTTTAGAGAGATATTTCCCTCACCCAGCATGGGTATATGTAAAAAGACACCCCAAAACACATTGCCCAACTTCTCCTGAGTACGGCGATACCACAAGTGACCCCATTTTGGAAAGAAGACACCCCAAGGTATTTCGTGATGGGCATAATGAGTTTATGGAAGTTTTCATTTTTTGTCACAAGTTAGTGGAATATGAGACTTTGTAAGAAAAAAAATAAAATCATAATTTTCCGCTAACTTGTGGCAAAAAATAAAAAATTCTAGGAACTCGCCATGCTCCTCACGGAATACCTTGGGGTGTCTTCTTTCCAAAATGGGGTCACTTGTAGGGTAGTTATACTGCCCTCGCATTTTAGGGGCCCTAATGCGTGAGAAGTAGTTTGAAATCAAAATGTGTAAAAAATGCCCTGTGAAATCCTAAAGGTGCTCTTTGGAATGTGGGCCCCTTTGCCCACCTAGGCTGCAAAAAAGTGTCACACATGTGGTATCGCCGTACTCAGGAGAAGTTGGGCAATGTGTTTTGGCGTGTCTTTCTACATATACCCATGCTGGGTGAGAGAAATATCTCTCTAAAAGACAACTTTTCCCATTTTTTTATACAAAGTTGGCATTTGACCGATATATTTATCTCACCCAGCATAGGTATATGTAAAATGACACCCCAAAACACATTTCCGCAGTACGGCGATACCACATGTGTGACACTTTTTTGCAGCCTAGGTGCGCAAAGGGGCCCAAATTCCTTTTAGGAGGGCATTTTTAGACATTTGGATACCAGACTTGTTCTCACGCTTTAGGGCCCCTAAAATTCCAGGGCAGTATAAATACCCCACATATGACCCCATTTTGGAAAGAAGACACCCCAAGGTATTCCGTGAGGGGCATGGCGAGTTCATAGAAGTTTTTTTTTTGGGCACAAGTTAGCGGAATTTTTTATTTTTATTTTTTTCTCACAAAGTCTCCCTTTCCGCTAACTTGTGACAAAAAGTTCAATCTTTCATGGACTCAATATGCCCCCTCAGCAAATACCTTGGGGTGTCTTCTTTCCGAAATGGGGTAATTTGTGGGGTGTGTTTACTGTTCTGGCATTTTGGGCAAGGCTAAATTGTGAGCAACCCTGTAATGCCTAAAGGTACTCGTTGGACTTTCGGCCCCTTTACGTTTTACATATACCCATGCTGGGTGAGAGAAATATCTCTGTAAATGACAACTTTTACATTTTTTTTATACAAAGTTGTCAATTTACAGGGATATTCCTCTCACCCAGTATGAAGATAAAAGAGAGATAGGAGGCAGCGCCTCATGTGTGGTGTAGTAAGATGATTAAAAAAAGGGTAAGTGAAAACTCTTACCGGATGATGTTGTGATGAGTCACAACACCTATGCGTGGCTTGTGCTGATTTGCCCAATCAGCATGCGGGGTGCCTGCGCTGCTGCCTAGGTTCCAGCCCCGTGCCTTGGAAGCAATCGTCGGGGAGAGGTATCGTTTGCAGAAGAAGAAATAGAATGAACCTTTTTGATGGAGCTGTCTGCAGGAGTCAACAACAGGTAGGTATTGTTAACACAATACTTTTTATTTTCAGTCAACGCGTTTCAGGGGCGGAGAGCCCCCTTCATCAGGACAATATACAGCATAAAACCGCATTCACATGTGGCAGTTATTTGAACTCAAAAAAGGCGCGTGAGGCCAAACCAAGGTGGGGCAGGGGGAGGGGAAAAGGGCGGGGGGTGAGTATGTATCTTGAAATCATGGAAAGCTTTTATCTGGTATTCGGTCCTTTATTCAATCCCTTGCTGTGATCCCTTTAAAATTATATATATAGTGTGGACCTAATTAATTTTAGAAAAAGGGAAATAAATAGAATAAAATGGTTATATACGGATATAACTACAATGGTTGAAATTGGCCATATTTTAGAAAGGTTGTAGATGGATTGGTCTAATGTTAAGACTTTTTTTTGGGAAAAGAAGGAGCGGGAAAAAAAAAAAAAAAAAAGGAAGGAAGTGTAAAGCATGGTGGTTATTTTTGGTGGGATAATAAATAAAGATAGAAAATGAAAAAAGGAAAAAATTAGTAAAATAATAAATAGTAGATAATAAATGATTAATAGTAAAAGGTCTAGGGAATGGTATAGAGTTTGGTAGTTATATTGGTTATGTATAAAAGATTTTTAAAAAAATATAAAATATATATACAGTGGGGGAAATAATTATTTGACCCCTCACTGATTTTGTAAGTTTGTCCAATGACAAAGAAATGAAAAGTCTCAGAACAGTATCATTTCAATGGTAGGTTTATTGTAACAGTGGCAGATAGCACATCAAAAGGAAAATCGAAAAAATAACTTTAAATAAAAGATAGCAACTGATTTGCATTTCATTGAGTGAAATAAGTATTTGAACCCCTACCAACCATTAAGAGTTCTGGCTCCCACAGAGTGGTTAGACACTTCTACTCAATTAGTCACCCTCATTAAGGACACCTGTCTTAACTAGTCACCTGTATAAAAGACACCTGTCCACAGAATCAATCAATCAAGCAGACTCCAAACTCTCCAACATGGGAAAGACCAAAGAGCTGTCCAAGGATGTCAGAGACAAAATTGTAGACCTGCACAAGGCTGGAATGGGCTACAAAACCATTAGCAAGAAGCTGGGAGAGAAGGTGACAACTGTTGGTGCGATTGTTCGAAAATGGAAGGAGCACAAAATGACCATCATTCGACCTCGCTCTGGGGCTCCACGCAAGATCTCACCTCGTGGGGTGTCAATGGTTCTGAGAAAGGTGAAAAAGCATCCTAGAACTACACGGGAGGAGTTAGTTAATGACCTCAAATTAGCAGGGACCACAGTCACCAAGAAAACCATTGGAAACACATTACACCGCAATGGATTAAAATCCTGCAGGGCTCGCAAGGTCCCCCTGCTCAGGAAGGCACATGTGCAGGCCCGTCTGAAGTTTGCCAATGAACACCTGAATGATTCAGAGAGTGACTGGGAGAAGGTGCTGTGGTCTGATGAGACCAAAATAGAGCTCTTTGGCATTAACTCAACTCGCTGTGTTTGGAGGAAGAAAAATGCTGCCTATGACCCCCAAAACACCGTCCCCACCGTCAAGCATGGGGGTGGAAACATTTTGCTTTGGGGGTGTTTTTCTGCTAAGGGCACAGGACAACTTATTCGCATAAACGGGAAAATGGACGGAGCCATGTATCGTGAAATCCTGAGCGACAACCTCCTTCCCTCTGCCAGGAAACTGAAAATGGGTCGTGGATGGGTGTTCCAGCACGACAATGACCCAAAACATACAGCAAAGGCAACAAAGGAGTGGCTCAAGAAGAAGCACATTAAGGTCATGGAGTGGCCTAGTCAGTCTCCGGACCTTAATCCAATCGAAAACCTATGGAGGGAGCTCAAGCTCAGAGTTGCACAGAGACAGCCTCGAAACCTTAGGGATTTAGAGATGATCTGCAAAGAGGAGTGGACCAACATTCCTCCTAAAATGTGCGCAAACTTGGTCATCAATTACAAGAAACGTTTGACCTCTGTGCTTGCAAACAAGGGTTTTTCCACCAAGTATTAAGTCTTTTTTTGTTAGAGGGTTCAAATACTTATTTCACTCAATGAAATGCAAATCAGTTGCTATCTTTTATTTAAAGTTATTTTTTCGATTTTCCTTTTGATGTGCTATCTGCCACTGTTACAATAAACCTACCATTGAAATGATACTGTTCTGAGACTTTTCATTTCTTTGTCATTGGACAAACTTACAAAATCAGTGAGGGGTCAAATAATTATTTCCCCCACTGTATATGTGTCTCAGTAGATAGATAGAATAATAACAAATATATATACAGTGGGGGAAATAATTATTTGACCCCTCACTGATTTTGTAAGTTTGTCCAATGACAAAGAAATGAAAAGTCTCAGAACAGTATCATTTCAATGGTAGGTTTATTGTAACAGTCTTTGCAGATCATCTCTAAATCCCTAAGGTTTCGAGGCTGTCTCTGTGCAACTCTGAGCTTGAGCTCCCTCCATAGGTTTTCGATTGGATTAAGGTCCGGAGACTGACTAGGCCACTCCATGACCTTAATGTGCTTCTTCTTGAGCCACTCCTTTGTTGCCTTTGCTGTATGTTTTGGGTCATTGTCGTGCTGGAACACCCATCCACGACCCATTTTCAGTTTCCTGGCAGAGGGAAGGAGGTTGTCGCTCAGGATTTCACGATACATGGCTCCGTCCATTTTCCCGTTTATGCGAATAAGTTGTCCTGTGCCCTTAGCAGAAAAACACCCCCAAAGCAAAATGTTTCCACCCCCATGCTTGACGGTGGGGACGGTGTTTTGGGGGTCATAGGCAGCATTTTTCTTCCTCCAAACACAGCGAGTTGAGTTAATGCCAAAGAGCTCTATTTTGGTCTCATCAGACCACAGCACCTTCTCCCAGTCACTCTCTGAATCATTCAGGTGTTCATTGGCAAACTTCAGACGGGCCTGCACATGTGCCTTCCTGAGCAGGGGGACCTTGCGAGCCCTGCAGGATTTTAATCCATTGCGGTGTAATGTGTTTCCAATGGTTTTCTTGGTGACTGTGGTCCCTGCTAATTTGAGGTCATTAACTAACTCCTCCCGTGTAGTTCTAGGATGCTTTTTCACCTTTCTCAGAACCATTGACACCCCACGAGGTGAGATCTTGCGTGGAGCCCCAGAGCGAGGTCGATTGATGGTCATTTTGTGCTCCTTCCATTTTCGAACAATCGCACCAACAGTTGTCACCTTCTCTCCCAGCTTCTTGCTAATGGTTTTGTAGCCCATTCCAGCCTTGTGCAGGTCTACAATTTTGTCTCTGACATCCTTGGACAGCTCTTTGGTCTTTCCCATGTTGGAGAGTTTGGAGTCTGCTTGATTGATTGATTCTGTGGACAGGTGTCTTTTATACAGGTGACTAGTTAAGACAGGTGTCCTTAATGAGGGTGACTAATTGAGTAGAAGTGTCTAACCACTCTGTGGGAGCCAGAACTCTTAATGGTTGGTAGGGGTTCAAATACTTATTTCACTCAATGAAATGCAAATCAGTTGCTATCTTTTATTTAAAGTTATTTTTTCGATTTTCCTTTTGATGTGCTATCTGCCACTGTTACAATAAACCTACCATTGAAATGATACTGTTCTGAGACTTTTCATTTCTTTGTCATTGGACAAACTTACAAAATCAGTGAGGGGTCAAATAATTATTTCCCCCACTGTATATATATACATATGTGTATGTGCACATACATATACATACATTTGCATACATGTACACCCATATTGAATAAGGGACCGAATACCAGATGACAGCTTTCCACGATTTCAAGATACACACTCACCCCCCACCCTTTTCCCCTCCCCCTGCCCCACCTTGGTTTGGCCTCACGCGCCTTTTTTGAGTTCAAATAACTGCCACATGTGAATGCGGTTTTATGCTGTATATTGTCCTGATGAAGGCGGCTCTCCGCCCCTGAAACGCGTTGACTGAAAATAAAAAGTATTGTGTTAACAATACCTGCCTGTTGTTGACTCCTGCTGACAGCGCCATCAAAAAGGTTCATTCTATTTCTTCTTCTGCAATCTCACCCAGTATGGGTATATGTAAAAATACACACCAAAACACATTGCCCTACTTCTCCTGAGTACGGCGATACCACATGTGTGACACTTTTTTGCAGTCTAGGTGCGCAAAGGGGCCCAAATTCCAATGAGAATCTTTACGATTTCACAGGGCATTTTTTATGCATTTGGATTCCAAACTACTTCTCACGCTTTAGGTCCCCTAAAGTGCCAGGGCAGTATAAATACTCCACAAGTGACCCCATTTTGGAAAGAAGACACCCCAAGGTATTCCGTGAGGGGCATGGCGAGTTCCTAGAATATTATTTTTTTTGTCACAAGTTAGCGGAAAATGATTTTTTATTTTATTTATTTTTTCTCTTACAAAGTCTCATATTCCACTAACTTGTGACAAAAAATAAAATTTTACATGAACTCTCCATGCCCCTCACGAAATACCTTGGGGTGTCTTCTTTCCGAAATGGGGTCACTTGTGGGGTATTTATACTGCCCTGGCATTTTAGGGGCCCTAAAGCGTGAGAAGAAGTCTGGAATATAAATGTCTAAAAAAATTTACGCATTTGGATTCCGTGAGGGGTATGGTGAGTTCATGTGAGATTTTATTTTTTGTCACAAGTTAGTGGAATATGAGACTTTGTAAGAAAAAACAAAAACAAAAAAAATCAATTTCCGCTAACTTGTGACAAAAAAAAAAATCTTCTATGAACTCGCCATGCCCCTCAAAAGTGATCTTTTTATAGCGCCACAGCAATTGCGGACAAGAAAAGGCATTTTCTATATAGTTCTGGCAATGTGCGGATCCGCAAAATGCAGAAAGCACATTGCCGGTGTCCGTGTTTTGCGGATCCGCGGTGTCCGTGTTTTGCGGATCCGTGGATCCGCAAAACACAAACGGACGTCTGAATGGAGCCTTACAGGGGGGTGATCAATGACAGGGGGGTGATCAGGGAGTCTATATGGGGTGATCACCCCCCTGTAAGGCTCCATTCAGATGTCCGTATGTGTTTTGCGGATCCGCAGATCCGTGGATCCGTGGGTCCGCGGATCCGCAAAACACATACGGACGTCTGAATGGAGTCTTACAGGGGGGTGATCAATGACAGGGGGGTGATCAGGGAGTCTAATATGGGGTGATCACACCCCTGTCATTGATCACCCCCCTGTCAGGCTCCATTCAGACGTCCGTATGTGTTTTGTGGATCCGCGGATCCGCAAAACACATACGGACATCTGAATGGAGCCTTACAGGGGGGTGATCAATGACAGGGGGGTGATCAGGGAGTCTATATGGGGTGATCAGGGGTTAATAAGGGGTTAATAAGTGACAGAGGGGGTGTAGTGTAGTGGTGTTTGGTGCTACTTTACAGAGCTGCCTGTGTCCTCTGGTGGTCGATCCAAGCAAAAGGGACCACCAGAGGACCAGGTAGCAGGTATATTAGACGCTGTTATCAAAACAGCGTCTAATATACCATTAAGGGGTTAAAAAAATCAGATCTACACCCTGCCAGCGAATGATCGCCGCTGGCAGGCTGTAGATCCACTCGATTACCTGCAGTTCCTGTGAACGCGTGCGCCTGTGTGCGCGCGTTCACAGGAAGTCTCGCGTCTCGCTAGATGACGCGCCGGCGCGTCCACTCAGAATAACAGGGCCGCTGCAAAGACGCAATCTTGCGTACGGCGGTCCTGTAGTGGTTAAAGGGCTTCTGTCACCTCCCAAAAGTCATTTTTCATTTTTGGGCTAATTAAAATCCTTATAGTGCGATTATTCAATATATAGTACTCTTACCTTTTTCTGTGGCTTAGTTTCTTTAAAAACCGCACTTTTATAATATGTTAATTACCTCGCTACCAGCAAGTAGGGCGGTTACTTTCTGGTAGCCGCCGCATCCTCCTTTCAAAATAACGCCCCCTCCTCCTGTTGATTGACAGGGCCAGCGAGCGCTCTCCTCCTCCGGCTGGCCCTGTCTGCAATTCAAATCCCGCGCCTGCGCCTTACGTGTCTTCATTCGGCGCAGGCGCTCTGAGAGAAGGACGCTCGCTTCCTCAGCACTTCCTCAGTGCGCCTGCGCCGATGACGTCTTCTCTTTCGGGTTTAGAGGTGACGTCATCGGCGCAGGCGCACTGAGGGAGTGCTGAGGAAGCGAGCGTCCTTCTCTCAGAGCGCCTGCACCGAATGAAGACACGTAAAGCGCGTGCGTGGGATTTGAATTGCAGACAGGGCCAGCCGGAGGAGGAGAGCGGTCGCTGGCCCTGTCAATCAACAGGAGGAGGAGGTGTTTTTTTTTAAAGGAGGATGCGGCGGCTACCAGCAAGTAACCACCCTACTTGCTGGTAGCGAGGTAATTAACATATTATAAAAGTGCGGCTTTTAAAGAAACTAAGCCACAGAAAAAGGTAAGAGCACTATATATTGAATAATCGCACTATAAGGATTTGAATTAGCCTAAAAATGAAAAATGTCTTTTGGGGGGTGACAGAAGCCCTTTAAGGCTACTTTCAAACTGGCGTTTTGGCTTTCTGTTTGTGAGATCCGTTCAGGGCTCTCAAAAGCGGTCCAAAACTGATCAGTTTTGCCCTAATACATTCTGAATGGAAATGGATCCGATCAGAATGCATCAGTATGCCTCAGTTTGCCTTGGTTCCGTCTCCATTCCGCTTTGGTGTCCGTCTGACGAAACTGAGCCACAATGTAAGTCAATGGGGACGGATCCGTTTTCTATGACACAATCTGGCACAATAGAAAACGGATCCGTCCTCCATTAACTTTCAATGGTGTTCAAGACGGATCCGTCTTGGCTATGTTAAAGATAATATAATCCGTACCAAACGCGAGTGTGAAAGTAGCCTAATTATTATGTCCACTGCTTTTGGTAGATCACAGCACAAGGAGAGATTTATCATTCCTGTACACCAGAAAACTGATAAACAAAAGTTGCAAATTCTGTTTAAAATGTTTGTAAATTGCGTTTTACTGCCAGCCTCTCCATTTTGTGAAAGGGGTGGGCTTGGACATCAGCCCCAGAAGATTTACTTGATGTATGCCAGTTTTCTGCTGTAAATGATGACCGAAATCTATGGCAGCTGTGAGCTGGACAAGAATTCATTCAGGGCGCATAGACTGTCAGAGGATGCACTTAATTTTTAACCAGGCATGAACTTCATGATAAATTAAATGCATCCCACCTGCTCTTGATAAATTTCCCCTGAGATGTTTGGTGAGTGGAAAACAACTCCAAACATGTTCTGACAGTTGCTGGCTATTATGGGATGATGGGAGTTGTATTTCTACAGCAGCACTTGCAGAGCCAGAGGTTGGAGACCATTGTTCTAGAAGTTGAAATAATTTCTTGCATCAATCGTTATCAGGGTTTTGGTTTATTTCTAGTTTACATCAAATTTTATATTTCTCCTCTATTGCCTCCACAATTGCCTGGAAATTATTTATATGTTGTATTCTTCCTTGCAGGTGTGCACATGTCCATTTTGTAGGAAGGATGACATCACAGCTACAGAGTTGACCGTCTGATAGCCTAGCTCGACTGCCCACCTCTCCTGAAGACCCCTCAGTCGAGTGGAGGACATCATATCTGAAAGAGGGTCCCACAGATGCATCCTAGCAGTTTGACCACCACTCCTACAAGAGTCAATGCCCTGAGTGATTTCACTGGGGAATTACTCCAGGGTGGTACTTGTGTTGGGATGCACCTCTGGCTGAATATCATCATTCTATGAGATAATGATGTAGGTGTGTGCTGTCAATAACCCCATCAAGATTTGTGAATGTTTAGATGAAATGGCTACAATCAGACAACCAGGAATGGATGTCTAACATCCCATGATCTATGCAGCTTATCTGGATACTTCATGCAGTACGGGAAGTCTAAGTGGCCATTTATGGACAGGTAGGACAGATAGTTAGCTAACAAATGAGAAATGCATATATGAGTAATAATGTAATGATCAAAAGAGGAGAAAATGTGGCGGGAAAGAATTAAACTCTGATTTCTTGTATCAATCATTATCAGAGTTTTGGTTCATGTCTGGTTTCTTTCCACTTTTCTGTTTCTCCTCTATTGATATAACATTCAATTATTTCCTGGAAATGATTAATATGTTATATTCCTAGTTGAGGGCGTGGATATGTCCATTTTGTAGGAAGGATGACATCACAGCTACAGAGTTGACCGTCTGATAGCCCAGCTCGACTGCCCACCTCTCCTGAAGACCCCTCAGCTTTTTGAGAGTTGGGTGGAGGACATCATCTCTGAAAGAGGGTCCCACAGATGCACCCTAGTAGTTTGAGCACCACTCTTACAAGAAGAGTCAATGCCCTAAAAGCGTGATTTCACCGGGGATTACTCCAGGGTGGTCCTTGTGTTGGGATGCACCTCTGGCTGGCTGTCGTCATCCTTTTAGGTAGATAACGGAGTGTGTGCTGTCAATAACCCCATAAAGAAGCGGAATGTTGAGATGAAATGTCTACTATGAGGTGGTCAGGAAGGGATACCTAACATCCCATGATGTATACAGCTTACCTAAATACTTTATGCAGTACATGCAGTTTAAGGGCCTTTTCTAGACAGCTAGGACAGATAGTTAGCTAACAAATCAATGAGAAATGCATAAATGAGTGATAATGTAATGATCAAAAGAAGAGAAAATGTGAAAGGAAAGAATTAAACTCTGATTTCTTGTATCAATCATTATCAGGGTTTTGGTTCATGTCTGGTTTCTTTCCACTTTCCTGCTTCTCCTCTATTGATATAACATTCAATTATTTCCTGGAAATGATTAATATGTTATTTTCCTAGTTGAGGGCATGGATATGTCCATTTTGTAGGAAGGATGACATCACAGCTACAGAGTTGACCGTCTGATAGCCCAGCTCGACTGCCCACCTCTCCTGAAGACCCCTCAGCTTTTTGAGAGTTGGGTGGAGGACATCATCTCTGAAAGAGGGTCCCACAGATGCACCCTAGCAGTTTGAGCACCACTCTTACAAGAAGAGTCAATGCCCTAAAAGCGTGATTTCACCGGGGATTACTCCAGGGTGGTCCTTGTGTTGGGATGCACCTCTGGCTGGCTGTCGTCATCCTTTTAGGTAGATAACGGAGTGTGTGCTGTCAATAACCCCATAAAGAAGCGGAATGTTGAGATGAAATGTCTACTATGAGGTGGTCAGGAAGGGATACCTAACATCCCATGATGTATACAGCTTACCTAAATACTTTATGCAGTACATGCAGTTTAAGGGGCCTTTTCTAGACAGCTAGGACAGATAGTTAGCTAACAAATCAATGAGAAATGCATAAATGAGTGATAATGTAATGATCAAAAGAAGAGAAAATGTGAAAGGAAAGAATTAAACTCTGATTTCTTGTATCAATCATTATCAGGGTTTTGGTTCATGTCTGGTTTCTTTCCACTTTCCTGCTTCTCCTCTATTGATATAACATTCAATTATTGCCTGGAAATGATTAATATGTTATTTTCCTAGTTGAGGGCATGGATATGTCCATTTTGTAGGAAGGATGACATCACAGCTACAGAGTTGACCGTCTGATAGCCCAGCTCGACTGCCCACCTCTCCTGAAGACCCCTCAGCTTTTTGAGAGTTGGGTGGAGGACATCATCTCTGAAAGAGGGTCCCACAGATGCACCCTAGCAGTTTGAGCACCACTCTTACAAGAAGAGTCAATGCCCTAAAAGCGTGATTTCACCGGGGATTACTCCAGGGTGGTCCTTGTGTTGGGATGCACCTCTGGCTGGCTGTCGTCATCCTTTTAGGTAGATAACGGAGTGTGTGCTGTCAATAACCCCATAAAGAAGCGGAATGTTGAGATGAAATGTCTACTATGAGGTGGTCAGGAAGGGATATCTAACATCCCATGATGTATACAGCTTACCTAAATACTTTATGCAGTACATGCAGTTTAAGGGGCCTTTTCTAGACAGCTAGGATAGATAGTTAGCTAACAAATCAATGAGAAATGCATAAATGAGTGATAATGTAATTATCAAAAGAAGAGAAAATGTGAAAGGAAAGAATTAACTCTGATTTCTTGTATCAATCATTATCAGGGTTTTGGTTCATGTCTGGTTTCTTTCCACTTTCCTGCTTCTCTTCTATTGATATAACATTCAATTATTGCCTGGAAATGATTAATATGTTATTTTCCTAGTTGAGGGCGTGGATATGTCCATTTTGTAGGAAGGATGACATCACAGCTACAGAGTTGACCGTCTGATAGCCCAGCTCGACTGCCCACCTCTCCTGAAGACCCCTCAGCTTTTTGAGAGTTGGGTGGAGGACATCATCTCTGAAAGAGGGTCCCACAGATGCACCCTAGCAGTTTGAGCACCACTCTTACAAGAAGAGTCAATGCCCTAAAAGCGTGATTTCACCGGGGATTACTCCAGGGTGGTCCTTGTGTTGGGATGCACCTCTGGCTGGCTGTCGTCATCCTTTTAGGTAGATAACGGAGTGTGTGCTGTCAATAACCCCATAAAGAAGCGGAATGTTGAGATGAAATGTCTACTATGAGGTGGTCAGGAAGGGATATCTAACATCCCATGATGTATACAGCTTGCCTAAATACTTTATGCAGTACATGCAGTTTAAGGGGCCTTTTCTAGACAGCTAGAAAAGATAGTTACATCAATGAGAAATGCATATATGAGTGATAATACAATGATCAAAAGAGGAGAAAATGTGAAAGGAAAGAAGTAACTCAGATTTTTTGTATCAATCATTATCAGGGTTTTGGCTCATGTCTGGTTTCTTTCCACTTTCCTGCTTCTCCTCTATTGATATAACATTTAATAATTAGCTTGAAATGATTAATATGTTATATTCCTAGTTGAGGGCGTGGACATGTCCATTTTGTAGGAAGGATGACATCACAGCTACAGAGTTGACCGTCTGATAGCCCAGCTCGACTGCCCACCTCTCCTGAAGACCCCTCAGCTTTTTGAGAGTTGGGTGGAGGACATCATCTCTGAAAGAGGGTCCCACAGATGCACCCTAGCAGTTTGAGCACCACTCCTACAAGAAGAGTCAATGCCCTACAAGCGTGATTTCACCGGGGATTACTCCGGGGTTGTCCTTGTGTTGGGATGCACCTATGGATGGCTGTCGTCATCCTTTTAGTTAGATGATTATATGTGTGTGTGTGTGTTGTCAACAACTCCATAAAGATGTGTGAATGTTCAGATGAAATGGCTACAATGAGGCGGCCAGGAATGGATGTCTAACATCCCATGATCTTTGCAGCTTATCTGTATACTTCATGCAGTACAGGCAGTCTAAGGGGCCTTTTCTAGACAGGTAGGATAGATAGTTAGCCAATAAATCAATGAGAAATACATATGTGTGATAATGTAATGATCAAAATGATGAAAAACGTTAAAGAAATAAATTATTTCTGATACCCTGCCTGCCTGTAATCTAATTTCATTCATATTAATAATATATTCTGTTGTGCTTGAGAAAATTATACTTATATACGCATAAAAACTTTTTTAACAAGAAGACCCCAAATCTTGAGGACCCGTCGAGCCTACCATCAACACCCCCACATTCCAAGAAGACAGAAGACATGGACACATATCTCTGGAATATGACTGCTCGCATTCTAATTAGTTGTTTACCATGTTAAATACTACATGCTCTTTGCATGCTGTATGTGACTATATTGTAATTTTACAATATATTGTCATATTACTTTATTGTAATCCCCTGCGGGGACCCTTAAAATAAGTGGGGAGGCAATTCTACTTGAACTAGAAGATCGCGTTATTTGTCTTATGAAGAATGCCTTCATTAAAGTGGGCAACGTTAACCAGTTGTTGACTGCCCATTTATATACATCTGGGGGGTGTTGCATTTAACTCCACATGGACTTTTCTGAGTGTCCTTGCAGAGTTCGGATACTTTCACATCTGCGCTTTCACTTTCAGCTATTGAGATCAGTCATAGGATCTCAAAAGTGGGGAAAACGCTTCAGTTTCGTCCCCATTCATTGTCAATGGGGACAAAACTGAACTGAAAAGAACAGATTGCACCAAAATGCATTACGTTCCATTTCATTGTGTTCCAATGACGCACACAAAAACACTGCAAGCAGAGCTTTTGACTGCGTCCTGGGATGCAGAGCAAGACGGATGGTAAATGAATGGTGGCATGCACTCGGCTGGTATCCGGCTTTTGCGGATCCGCCATTTACAGACAATAAAACACTTATGACCGTGTACATGAGCCCTAATATGTATATTTACTCATATTCCTATATAGTCCTACAGCCTGTCCACCTCATGCTGTGAGTAGAGACTTTATCTCTAGACCTCCATACATTTCCATGGGATTGACTGATTTGTTTGTGTGAATATTGGTGCTTATCTTATTAAACAATACCACAAGGGCCCAGTTGACCCAACATCTGGTAGTAGCATAATTGAATTTTGATGAAAAAATAGATGTTTCTACCACCACACAGCCTCCCAGATTCAGCGGAGCCGAAAGTCATCCTTTAAGCCGAAAGTCATCCTTTATCAAATACAGAAGGATCAGAACAATATGGGTTACAAACTGAGGTTTTACCAATGCCTGGATCTTGGCTACTAGAGTTCGCGGAAGGAAAAAGCAGGCGGCAGACTGCCGATCCATCCCAGCAGTGGCCATACATCCTGGGCCAGAGGTTTAAAACTGTGTTTAAATGTGTCTTGCAAACATTTAGTAAGCTTACCATGTCAATTCATTTGAAGACCATTGGCCGGGATACCCAACTTTCTGCCTGGCCCTCAAGGACTCGGTGGTGGGCTTAGTTACCCCACAGTGGGCTTCATATTCCTCCCAGAAGCTCAATCTTCCTTCCTGGGGCTTCATCTCCACCCCGGGAAGTTCACCAGTAATGACAGTAAAATCTGTCATTCTGCACAATCCACCTTTCCCAATCCCCATGCCACATTTACATCAGCCAGTTGCGCTCACCCAGGTGCTTTTGCTCTACAGGCACATCAGATATACCAAGTGGACTGACAGGCAGGCTTTCTCCGACTGCACCCAATCATTCCAAAGAGAACCAGGATCTTTTTCATCAGCCTCTCAGCGTATTTGACTGGCCAGGTGTAGCACTCATTATCCTATTATTCATTTATGCCTTTAATAAGGCCTGAGGGCATTATTATACAAATTACATCCCAATTCTGTAGAAATACTCACCAACTTCCGTTTGCTACTCATCTTTTAAATGCCCAATTGATAAGGGCCTGTCTAGTGACGTGTTCATATTAGAGGCTTTTGTAGACCCACAAAAACCCAAACATGTTTGAATTTGTTAGGGCAAGAAGAGTTTCCAGTGAAGAGTATGCATTTGAAAGGAAATGTGAACACATGATGATCAGATTGAGCAACAGCGGGTATAATGTCAATCATTTTGGTGGGGCCAAAGAAAGGGCTGCTGCTTGAAGAACCCGTGTACACAACAAGAAGATCATCTCAAGATAGATGTGCCTCTACATGTGACAAATTTACCATTAGTACACATTTCAGCCATATTTGTAAGGATATTGTGGCAATCATCTGCAAATTCATACTTGTCCTTTGTAAGGATGCTGACCTACGTTTCATTTTACAAAAGAAAGTTACATATATATAAAAAAAAAAAGCTGTTACAGAGGGAATTACCCCCCCCCCCCACAGCATTTAAAGGGGTTGTCCCACAGAAAATATTCTACAGTTTTCAAACCAGCACCTGGGTCTGAATACTTTTGTATTTATATGTAATTAAAAATGTTGCATAGCCACAGAGTTATTCAATAAAATGTATCTGTGTAGCGCCACCTGCTGTTTTTTTTCTTTTTTCTTTGACCTGCTCACTGAGATGGCCGCACATGCTCAGTTTTATCCTACAACTGGCTACTGAGCTGTGATAGGGAGAGCATGCACATGCCCCCTTAGCTGCAGCAGAAAAGACACTCCCTTTGAGCTGCCAGCTTGATATAAATCTAGCAGAGCATTGAATGGGGAGATTTCTGGATACATGTGAGGTAAAGGGCTGGTTCTAGCTTTGTTAGAAAGAGGTTGTCATGTACTATATGATGTTTGATTTAAATCTTTTACATTAGTCATGGGATAACCCCTTTAAGGATAAAACAGGGTCAGTGTCTACCTGCTTCCACCTCAGAGGATCACACAAATGTGTTTACAGTCACTCCAATAACTGTAGAATGGTAGAATATGTCCTATTCTCTTTCGTTTTGTGGACAAGGATTGGACATTTCTACAGAAGTAAAAAAATAAATGGTGGCATGCACTCGGCTGGGATCCGGCTTTTGCGGATCCACCATTTACAGACAATAAAACACTTACGACCGTGTACACCGTGAGACCTAATAGGTATATTTACTCATATTCCTATGTAGTCCTACAGCCTGTCCACCTCATGCTGTGAGTATAGACTTTATCTCTAGACCTCCATACAGTTCCATGGGATTGACTGATTTGCTTGTGTGAAGATTGGTGCTTATCTTATTAAACAATACCACAAGAGCTCAGTTGACCCAACATCTGGTAGTAGCATAATTAAATTGGATTAAAAAATACATGTTCCTACCACCACACAGCCTCCCAGATTCAGCGGAGCCGAAAGTCATCCTTTATCAAATACAGAAGGATCAGAACAATATGGCCCCTTTCACACGGGCGAGTATTCCACGCGGGTGCAATGCGTGAGTTGAACGCATTGCACTCGCACTGAATCCTGACCCATTCATTTCTATGGGGCTGTGCACACGAGCTGTGATTTTCACGCATCACTTGTGCGTTGCATGAAAATCGCAGCATGCTCCTCTTGGTGCGTTTTTCACGTAACGCAGGCCCCATAGAAATGAATGGGGTTGCGTGAAAAGCGATTTTCACACACGGTTGCTAGGTGACGATCGGGATGGGGACCCGATCATTAGAGATGTCCCGAATAGTTCGCCGGCGAATAGTTCCCGGCGAACATAGCTTGTTCGCGTTCGCCGCGGCAGGCGAACATATGCGATGTTCGGTCCGCCTCCTATACATCATCATTGAGTAAACTTTGACCCTGTACCTCGCAGTCAGCAGACACATTCCAGCCAATCAGCAGCAGACCCTCCCACCTCCTGGACAGCATCCATTTTAGATTTATTCGGAAGCTGCATTCTTAGTGAGAGGAGGGAGAGTGCTGCTGCTGATCTAATAGGGAAAGCGTTAGCTAGGGCAGTGTTCTGTGTCCACAGACTCATCTGCTGTAAGGACAGCGTCCTGACAGCACCCCAAAAAGGCCTTTTCAGGGCTGGTACATAAGTCTGCTTTTTTAACATTTTTTATATTTATATATATTGCAGTTGCCTGCCCGTGTTGTGTGAGAGGCTGCAGGCTCAGTCACAGACAGTACTGTGTGCACACTATTCATACACGGTGTGACAGAAAATACCTTGCAGATAAAAAAAAATCTATTTATTATTTCTCTGTGATATAATAGCAGTTGCAAGCCAGTGAGTGACTGTCTGGCCTACAGACAGTACTGTGTGCACACCATTTATACAGGGTGTCACTCACACATACCTTTTAGATAAAAGAAATTCAATTTAATATTTTTCTGTGATATAATCCCAGTTGCAAGCCAGTGTGTGTCTGGCCCATAGACTGTACTGTGGCCACTGGCTAGCCCACCACTCATACCGTTACAGGGTGTTACTCACTCACAAATACCTTTTAGATTAAAAAATTCAATTTAATATTTTTCTGTGATATAATCCCAGTTGCAAGCCAGTGTGTGTCTGGCCCACAGACTGTACTGTGGGCCACTTGGCTACCCACCACTCATAACCGTTACAGGGTGTCACTCACTCACAAATACCTTGCAGATAAGAAAAATTCAATTTAATATTTTTCTGTGATATAATCCCCAGTTGCAAGCCAGTGTGTGTCTGGCCACACAGACTGTACGGTGCCCACTGGCTAGCCCACCACTCGTACCGTTACAGGGTGCACTCACTCACAAATACGTTGCAGATAAAAAAAAATCAATTTAATATTTTTCTGTGATATAATCCCAGTTGCAAGCCAGTGTGTGTCTGGCCCACAGACTGTACTGTGCCACTGGCTAGCCCACCACTCATACCGTTACAGGGTCACTCACTCACAAATCCTTGCAGATAAAAAAAATCTATTTAATAATTTTCTGTGATATAATCCCAGTTGGAAGCCAGTTTGTGTCTGACCCACAGACTGTACTGTAGCCACTGGCTAGCCCACCACTCATACCGTTACAGGGTGTCACTCACTCACAAATACTTGCAGATAAAAAAAAATCAATTTAATATTTTTCTGTGATATATCCCCAGTTGCAAGCCAGTGTGTGTCTGGCCCACATACTGTACTGTGGCCACTGGCTAGCCCACCACTCATACCGTTACAGGTGTCACACACTCACAAATACCTTGCAGATAATAAAATTCAATTTAATATTTTTCTGTGATATAATCCCAGTTGCAAGCCAGTGTGTGTCTTGCCCACACAGACTGTACTGTGCCCACTGCCCACCACTTATATAGGGTGGCACAGTACCTTGCACGCATAGTACCACTTAGCTAAAAAAAAATGACAGGCAAAGGCAGGCCACCCCGCAGGGGCCGTCGTGGTCGTGGTGCTGTGATTTCCACTGGCCCTGGAATAATGCCCAGTGTTCAGAGGCCACGTACCCTGAACCCAAAAAATTCGGAGAAAATAGTTGACTGGCTTACACAGGACACCCAATCTTCAACAGCTTCCGCTAAGAACCTTGACGCACCATCCTCCTCCAGCTCAGCTTTGGTCACCTGCTCTCAAGTTACCACTCTCCTGGCCGCCGCCACCACCACCACTACCACCACAGCCACCACAGTTATTTACACATCAGTTGGATGAAATTAGTGATGCGCAACCATTATTGCCAGAGGATGTAGATAACAGGGATATGTCTCAGTCAGGCAGCATTACACACATGGATGTACAGTGTAATGATGATGATGATGTACCCGCTGCTGCTTCCTTTGCTGAGGTGTCAGATACAAGTAAAGTGGTTGATGATGACGATGTGTCCGTGGATGCCACTTGGGTGCCTGCTCGAAGAGAAGAAGAAGAGGGGGAAAGTTCAGAAGGGGAGACAGAGAGAAGGAGGAGACGAGTTGGAAGCAGGGGGAGGTCGTCGCAAGGAGCTAGTGGCACAGTCAGACAGCATGTATCGGCACCCGGGGTCAGCCAGACAGCACGCCAATCAACGCATGCTGTTGCCACCACAAGAATGCCGTCATTGCAAAGCTCAGCAGTGTGGCATTTTTTTTTGTGTGTCTGCCTCTGATAACAGCAATGCCATTTGCAACCTATGCCAAAAGAAACTGAGTCGTGGGAAGTCCAACACCCACCTTGGTACAACTGCTTTGCGAAGGCACATGATCGCACATCACAAACGCCTATGGGATCAACACATGAGTACAAGCAGCACACAAACTCAAAGCCACCATCCTCCTCCTGGTCCAGCATCTTCAGCCACGTCAACCACTGCTGTCCTCCTTGCCCCCTCTCAACCACCCGCCACTCCACCTCTCACCTTCAGCAGTTCCATCTCATCTGCCCACAGTCAGGTGTCTGTCAAGGAAATGTTTGAGCGTAAGAAGCCAATGTCACAGAGTCACCCCCTTGCCCGGCGTCTGACAGCTGGCTTGACGGAACTCTTAGCCCGCCAGCTTTTACCATACCAGCTGGTGGAGTCTGAGGCCTTCAAAAAATTTGTCACTATTGGGACACCACAGTGGAAGGTACCCGGACGAAATTGTTTTTTCAAAAAAAGCAATCACAAACCTCTACTCAGTGATTGAAAAGGTAGTCATGGCATCTCTGGCATACAGTGTTGGGGCAAGGGTCCATCTGACCACTGATACCTGGTCTGCAAAGCACGGTCAGGGCAGGTATATCACGTACACTGCGCATTGGGTCAACCTGCTGACGGCAGCCAAGCATGGAATGCGTGGCTCTGCAGCGGAGTTGGTGACACTGCCACGACTTGCAGGCAGGCCTACTGCCACCTCCTCTACTCCTCCTACTCCATCCTCTTCCATAACCTCCTCGGCTGAGTCCTCTTCTGCTGCGGCGTCTGGCTGCACATCAACTGAATCCCCCCAGCTCCCCAGGGGCTATTCCATATCCCGGATATGACAGTGTCACGCTGTCTTGGGGTTGACTTGCCTGAAAGCAGAGAGCCACACCGGACCAGCACTCCTGTCCGCCCTGAACGCACAGGTGGATCAGTGGCTGACCCCGCACCAACTGGAGATCGGCAAAGTGGTGTATGACAATGGAAGCAATTTGTTGGCGGCATTGAATTTGGGCAAGTTGTCACATGTGCCGTGCATGGCACATGTGTTGAATCTCATCGTACAACGCTTTGTGTCTAAGTACCCAGGCTTACAGGACGTCCTCAAGCAGGCCAGGAAGGTGTGTGGCCATTTCAGGCGTTCCTACACGGCCATGGCGCACTTTTCAGACATTCAGCGCCGAAACAACATGCCAGTGAGGCGCTTGATTTGCGACAGCCCGACACGTTGGAATTCAACACTCCTAATGTTCGACCGCCTGCTCCAACAAGAAAAAGCCGTCAACGAGTATTTGCATGACCGGGGTGCTAGGACAGCCTCTGCGGAGCTGGGAATTTTTTTGCCACGTTACTGGACGCCCATGCGCAATGCCTGTAGGCTCATGCGTCCTTTTGAGGAGGTGACAAACCTAGTCAGTCGCACCGAAGGCACCATCAGCTACCTCATACCATTTGTTTTCTTCCTGGAGCGTGCCCTGCGAAGAGTGCTGGATCAGGCTGTAGATGAGCGTGAAGAGGAAGAGTTGTGGTCACCATCACCACCAGAAACAGCCTTGTCATCATCGCTTGCCGTACCTGCGGCAACGCTGCAAGAGGAGTATGAGGAAGAGGAGTCAGAGGAGGAATGTGGCTTTGAGGAGGAGGAAGACCAACCACAGCAGGCATCCCAGGGTGCTCGTTGTTGTCACCTATCTGGGACCCGTGGTGTTGTACGTGGCTGGGGGGAAGAACAGACCGTCAATGACATCAGTGAGGACGAGGAACGGGAAAGGAGTAGCTCGGCATCCAACCTTGTGCAAATGGGGTCTTTCATGCTGTCATGTCTGTTGAGGGACCCTCGTATAAAAAGGATGAAGGAGAACGACCTGTACTGGGTGGCCACGCTACTAGACCCCCGGTATAAGCAGAAAGTGGCGGAAATGTTACCAAATTACCGAAAGTCAGAAAGGATGCAGCAGTTCAAAACCAAACTAAAAAATATGCTTTACACAGCTTATAAGGGGGATGTCAGAGCACAACGGGAATCTAACTGGGGAAGAGGTGAAAGTAATCCTCCTCCTACCACGACTACGGCAGCAAGGACAGGACGCTTTACAGATGTGTTGTTGATGGAGGACATGCGGAGCTTTTTCAGTCCTACACATCGCCACAGCCCTTAGAGAACGACTCGACAGACAGGTAGCAGACTACCTCGCCTTAACTGCAGATATCGACACTCTGAGGAGCGATGAACCCCTTGATTACTGGGTGTGCAGGCTTGACCTGTGGCCTGAGCTATCCCAGTTTGCGATAGAACTTCTGGCCTGCCCCGCTTCAAGTGTCCTGTCAGAAAGGACCTTCAGTGCAGCAGGAGGCATTGTCACTGACAAAAGAAGTCGCCTCGGTCAAAAAAGTATTGATTACCTCACCTTCATTAAGATGAATGAGGCATGGATCCCAAAGGGACTGACAGTGGGGGATACGTTTGACTAACAAAAGGCCTGATGACATGCCTTGGCCTCAAAATGGTCCCCACGCTGCTGTATTTAATGTCTGCATACCGGATGACTTTCGTGAATTCTCCGCCACCAACTAGGGTTCAAGCCACAATGTTTTAGTCACCTTTCTGCCTCTCAATTTTTCCGGCTGCTGCTACAACAGCGGCTGCAACAATACCATTATTTTTCAGGCATGTGTACATGCCTAATTTTTCTGGCCTCTGGTGCTGCACTGTGGCTGCAAAAACAAAACAAAAAAAGGCACATACAAGTGTCAATTCCCCTTCGTGATCGTTACCTTGTTGTGGTGAAGGGGCTTGCGTATCACAATGAAGCGATCATCACCTCTATGAGTGTGTTGGCAATGTTGCCACACCCCAGATGATAAGGCCGTTGCTTCATTATGATCAGACCAAAAGCGATCGGCTGGATAATTTTTCATAGAAAAAACATTAATGTTTTTTGTTTTTTTTTTGTATGGGTTTTTAATACATAAAATAAAAAAATCATAATAAAGTCTCTTAATAGTTTATTAGAAATAATGCAGACAATTAAAAAAAATCCCCATCAATTCCTATACAAAGCA
The DNA here is from genome assembly GCF_905171765.1 of Bufo bufo. NCBI lineage: Eukaryota > Metazoa > Chordata > Amphibia > Anura > Bufonidae > Bufo > Bufo bufo. Next base: position 464,164,864 of record NC_053392.1, on the reverse strand, counting down.
AGTACAAAGCTCAGAACTAAATTATTGCAGGATGTCGTAATGGTTCGTTAATTCGACAATAGTTAATCAATTGTACACACGTCCCCTAATAGGGGACGTAACAGGGATTAAACTGATAGGAATAGTACTAGTTAAGACACCACTCATATAGGGTGTCACAGCACATTGCTCCGTGCACGCGCAGTGTCCCAACTTGGGAGTAAGAGGACCGACCAAGCTGCTTTTTCCATCTCCCGGTTCCTAAAATCAATTCATTTTGGTGTATCAGAGTTTGGTCTGTCACTGTGAAGGTAGTCGAAGGTACCCGGCCTAATTTTTTTTTCATAAAAGGCAATCCCTGATATGGGACGTAACAGGAATTAAACTGATGAGAATAGTACTACAGAGAATAGTACTACAGAAAATACCACTCATATCGGTTGTGAGAGTAAATTGCACGGTGCAGACGCAGTGACCGTGGCGTGGATTCAAACAAAGGGGAGGGAGCCAGCGTTTTTTTAACCATCTCCCCGTTCGAAAAATCAATTTAATAAATGGACCCCAGATTGGGGACGTAACAGGGATTAAACGGATGAGAAGAGAGAACTACAGAAAATACCACTCATATCGAGTGTGAGAGTAAATTGCACGGCGCAGACGCAGTGACCGTGGCGTGGATTCAAACAAAGGGGAGGGAGCCAGCGTTTTTTTAACCATCTCTCCCCGTTCGAAAATTCAATTTATTAATGGCCCCAGATTGGGGACGTAACATGGATTAAACTGATGAGAAGAGAGAACTACGGTACAGAAAATACCACTCATATCGGGTGTGAGAGTAAATTGCACGGCACAGACGCAGTGACCGTGGCATGGATTCAAACAAAGGGGAGGGAGCCAGCGTTTTTTTAACCATCTCCCCGTTCGAAAAATCTATTTAATAAATGGACCCCAGATTGGGGACGTAACAGGGATTAAACTGATGAGAAGAGAGAACTACAGAAAATACCACTCATATCGGGTGTGAGAGTAAATTGCACGGCGCAGACGCATGGTGGACCGGGGCGTGGATTCAAACAAAGGGGAGGGAGCCAGCGTTTTTTTAACCATCTCCCCGTTCGAAAAATCAATTTTAATAAATGGGACCCCAGATTGGGGACGTAACAGGGATTAAACTGATGAGAAGAGAGAACTACAGAAAATACCACTCATATCGGGTGTGAGAGTAAATTGCACGGCGCAGACGCAGTGACCGTGGCGTGGATTCAAACAAAGGGGAGGGAGCCAGCGTTTTTTTAACCATCTCCCCATTCGAAATTAACCATCTCCCCATTCGAAAAATCAATTTAATAAATGGACCCCAGATTGGGGACGTAACAGGGATTAAACTGATGAGAAGGAAGAACTACAGAAAATACCACTCATATCGGGTGTGAGAGTAAATTGCACGGCGCAGACGCAGTGACCGTGGCATGGATTCAAACAAAGGGGAGGGAGCCATCATTTTTTTAACCATCTCCCCGTTCGAAAAATCAATTTAATAAATGGACCCCAGATTGGGGAAGTAACAGGGATTAAACTGATGAGAAGAGAGAACTACAGAAAATACCACTCATATCGGGTGTGAGAGTAAATTGCACGGGGCGCAGATGCAGTGACCGTGGCGTGGATTCAACAAATGGGAGGGAGCCAGCGTTTTTTTAACCATCTCCCTGTTCGAAAAATCTATTTATTAAATGGACCCCAATTGGGGACGTAACAGGGATTAAACTGATGAGAAGAGAGAACTACAGAAAATACCACTCATATCGGGTGTGAGAGTAAATTGCACGGCGCAGACGCAGTGACCGTGGCATGGATTCAAGCAAAGGGGAGGGAGCCAGCGTTTTTTTAACCATCTCCCCATTCGAAAAATCAATTTAATAAATGGACCCCAGATTGGGGACGTAACAGGGATTAAACTGATGAGAAGAGAGAACTACAGAAAATACCACTCATATTGGGTGTGAGAGTAAATTGCACGGCGCAGATGCAGTGACCGTGGATTCAAACAAAGGGGAGGGAGCCAGCGTTTTTTTAACCATCTCCCCGTTCGAAAAATCTACTCAATTCACATTTCGGGGGACCCTTGGTGTTGTACGTGGTTGGGTGGAGGAAGAAACCTTCAATGACATCAACGGGACATGGCTAGCTTGGTATCCAACCTTGTGCAAATGGGGAGTTTGCGTTTGGGCAAATGGACTGTTTGCGGTGCATTAAAAGGGGAGTTTGGTCTGTCAATGTCTGTGAAGCGGGCATAACCCTTACACTACCTGATCGATACAACATCATACCTGATCGTATACACACACTGGATGTTTTAAACCACGTTGTTCAAAAAAAATTTGGATTGTTAGGTGATTTATGCCCTTTATGGATTAAAACCCAACTCTGCGTCAACTATGTAATTTTCCATGGGAGTTTTGCCATGGATCCCCCTCCGGCATGCCACAGTCCAGGTGTTAGTCCCCTTGAAACAACTTTTCCATCACTACTGTGGCTAGAAAGAGTCCCTGTGGGTTTTAAAATTCGCCTGCCTATTGAAGTCTATGGTGGTTCGCCCGGTTGCGAACATTTGCAGAAATTTGCGTTCGCCGTTCGCAAACGGAAAATTTTATGTTCGCGATATCTTTACCGATCATTATTATTTCCCCTTATAACATGGTTATAAGGGAAAATAATAGCATTCTGAATACATAGTGCATAGTAAAATTGGTCTGGAGGGGTTAAAAAATAAATAAAAATATTTAACTCACCTTAATCCACTTGTTCGCGCAGCCGGCATCTCTTTTGTCTTCATCTGTGAGCAATAGGACCTTTGATGACGTCACTACGCTCATCACATGATCCATCACCAATGGATACAATCTACACTACAACTAACCCAAACCTGAACTTCTGTGAAGATGGACCGGACCTAATCCGGACACGCTCGTCTGCAAGGGGCCTATGGGTTCCAAACTGAGGTTTTACCAATGCCTGGATCTTTGCTCCTAGAGTTTGCGGAAGGAAAAAGCATACGGTAGACTGCCAATCCATCCCAGCAGAGGCCATACATCCTGGTCCAGAGGTTTAAAACTGTGTTTAAATGGGTCTTGCAAACATTTAGTAAGCTTACCATGTCAATTCATTTGAAGACCATTGGCCGGGATTCCCAACTTTCTGCCTGGCCCTCAAGGACTCGGTGGTGGGCTTAGTTACCCCACAGTGGGCTTCATATTCCTCCCAGAAGCTCAATCTTCCTTCCTGGGGCTTCATCTCCACCCCTGAAAGTTCACCAGTAATGATAGTAAAATCTGTCATTCTGCACAATCCACCTTTCCTAATCCCCATGCCACATTTACATCAGCCAGTTGCGCTCTTATTAAACAATACCACAAGGGCCCAGTTGACCCAACATCTGGTATTAGCATAATTGAATTGGATGAAAAAATAGATGTTCCTATCACCACACAGCCTCCCAGATTCAGCGGAGCCGAAAGTCATCCTTTATCAAATACAAAAGGATCAGAACAATATGGGATACAACTCACACAATAAGATATATAATACACGCTACAAGATAGGCCGTCTATCTATTACAGGTCCGATTCTACCTAACTGGTCAGAAAATTCCATACTGGATGAATAAACTCAACCCGAATTCAAAGTCATCCAACTGTCCTGAAAATTATTAGATGACACTTAACCAGTTTTGTTTTAAAATGAAAGTCATAGCTTACTTCAGTGTAAGTGGTCATAGTGGAAAACAGCAGGATACTTTTATTTGAGCTCCTTATCACATAGAGAAATAAACATAAGACACGGTTATCCATTTCAAAATCATTTATTAAAACAAAATCCCTGCAGAGAAAAATTGTGATCCAGAAGAAGGCAAAAACCTGGACACATTTGGGCAGTTTGTGTAACAGGGAAAAAAATCCTTCTTGACCCTGATAAAAGGTCATCGGTCGGAAAACCCTGGATCAGAGCCATTGATAATTCCACCTGGTTGGGGTCTACTTACCTGTATATCTTACTTATCTATTGTAAAGGATGGAAATATATTGAAATGTGCCCATCTGACCTCCATGTTGGATGTGCACACGGAGACGAAGACTGTTGTGATCTCTGTTGACTCTTGGTTTCTCCATCTGGGACGGTGGTCTGGGGCTTGTATCCTGAAAGCTTCTTGCCTTAACTATTAGCCTGGCGTCCACCGGCATGCCACGCAGATAGGAAGGCTGTTGTAACCGTCTCTGTGTGGTTGGTGATTGAACCTGCTTGGTCGCTGCATCATAAATTTTGGTGATGCTATGACTGCTGTGTGTTTAATCCATAAAGTCGAGTTCCTATAGAAGCACAGAAAAGCATAGTAAATATGTGGTTGGAAACCAACTGTTTTAGATTGATAGACAAAACCTGCGCTGCGGGGTAAAATATCTGCCCATTAACGGTATATCCATATAAAAAATGTCACATCCGAAAAGAGCGGAGCTCGCCTACTTGGCTATTTTCTTAAGCCCCACTAAAGTGAAAGGAGAGACCAGCACAACGTCGGCCACTTCCCCCTTTCCTGGCCGTGTGTGACAGGGTCCTGTTCTTGAGACAGCAGCAGGTGTCAGAGGTAGGAACCTAGATACTGTAACCTGGGGATGTGCCATAAATTTCCAGATAGAACAAGCCCTTTAATAACAGAGGACACAGCACCCTCTAAGCAGATCCTGGAATGTCACCTTCATTATGTTGTAGGGCTGGTAGGACATACGCACGTACACTACCAGTTCTGGCTGCTATGGCATGGCCACTAGGGGAAGATTACCCAACATGGAAATTTTACTGCAGATTTTGCTGACATTCCACAGTGGATTTCGGTGCGGATTTACCAAAGATCTAACTCTACGCATTGCAAACGGTGAAATATACAGTGGAAATCTGTAGCATAAATTAAACCAATCAGATTCCATCTTTTATTTTGGACAGCTCCTTTAGAAAATGAAATGAGGAATCTGATTGGTTGCTATGGGCAACTAAGCCAGTTCTACTTTACACCAGTTTGATAAATGGAACCCTTAATTCTTCTCTGTACCAATCATGATTCCTATTCGTTTTGAATGTGTACTCTTTGTGGAAGCTTCCATGCTGATTTTTTTTAGATGAGGTATTGGTCATTTCAAAGACAATGTATAAGAAACTGGTTATACTAATATCTTGTTAATGTGATAGTTTGGTAGATCACTACCACTGGAATCTGTGTAAATTCAGATGTAGCAAATGGACTTGAGGGCATGGATGTGCATATTACACCTTAAATCTGTCATTACACTCCCTAACTTACTATTGTTAGGGCAGCTTTTAAATGCCATAGTGATTAGGGGCCTTTCTAGTGACAAGTACATTGTAGAGTCTCCAGTCAGTCAAGAAAGGGTTAATACTTGGGACCACTGTGGCTGACTTCATAGTTAAAGTGCTTTAGGTAGGTATCAATAATAAGGCCCTGTAGTAACTATGGCAATTGTGCTGCTGATGTCATAGATGCATAAGTCTATGACATAAACAACCCACAGATGAAGGTTCCATGACAGAAGGACAAACGGCCATTTGCAGATCCATGCTTGATGTGTCTGGAGACCTGGAGCTTCACCATCTCTAGAGGGAGGAAGGGGACGCCCGCCTAGCCAGCCAGATCAGCCCTATCGCCTAGCTAGCCAGATCAGCCCAATCCACCTAGCCAGTCAGATCAGCCCTATCCGCCTAGCCAGCCAAATCATGCAAATTAGCCCTAGCCATCAATGGGTCAATAGATGCTGCAGCCAGATCTCCCTCACATCCAGCGCCAGCTGCTGAAAATTTACGTGTGAGGCCAGGAGTGGTCGAATCTGGCTATCTCCGTAAGAGGCTGGCACATAGTGTTTAATATTGTGTAACTGCTTACTAATCTGTTTCTTTAACTCTTTAACATGTATGACTATTTGATGTCCTTTCTGTCATATCTTTAATGAATTTCTATCATGTCTCATTGAAAATGTACACCTTCTGATAAAATATCTTGTTCCATTTTGGCATTAACCTTCTAAGCCCAAGGAAAGGGCAACCCTCCAGCCATGGTTCCCTAGAGGTTTCCCCCACAGGGGGTTTTTCCTCTCCTGAGTGCTGGGGGAGGTGACTCTTCGTGAGTCGGGGGTGTGCCATGTTCAGTGCCCTATTCATAGCGATTGGCCGGAGAATAAATTGGAGGCACTGAATAAAAATCAGTCATTTGATGTTAAATAAATTCTCTCTATTTAACACCCAATTTAAGTGTTTTGTGCACTTCTTTCATAATCTTTGGTTTGGGTCATATTGCTTGGTAGTGAGCATATATTAAATATTGCATAGCGACAAAGCCAGATATCCAGGGGTGCGTTTTTAAACCTTTGCAGCAAGAGGATGGAACAGAGAAAGCTTTTCAGCGATGACATATTTATCAAAAAGTAACTTGTGTCATGATAAAGTTGATGTGCAGCGCCCTGGCTCATAGGAAAGGCACCAGGTGAGGAGAGAGGAGAGGGCAGGAGGCAGTGAAGGTGGCTGTGGTCCTCAAGGTGCCTGACACTGTGAGCCTTTGACTTCATTTTCCAGCTAAGTGCATAATCTTCAACCCTGGTAGTTGAGCGGACATGGCCGCTCATTGTGTCCTGACCACAGTTCCATGGCCCCGGGTACCGACCTCCCATTCTCTTGTTGCTTGGACCTCAGGTACTGGAGGTGTGAAAGGATGCTAGCTCCAACTCAATAGAGGTCAGTCATGCCGAGAGGACTGCTTGATCTTCCTCCCTGGTGATTAAAGGGTTTGTGTAGGTGCTATACATTGATGAGTTATCCACAGAATAGGTCATCAATATCTGAGCGGTGGGGGTCCGACACCAGGCACCCCGACCGATCAGCTGTTTGAAGAGGAGACGGTGCTCTACTGCCCGTGGCCTCGTAAGTGAAGTGTAATCACAAGTACTCGCTCTATTCACTTGACTGCCACCACTGCAAAGGAGACGCCGCCGAGTGTAATGAAGGAGAAGCAGCTCTCGCATGGAGCGTCACCTCTTCAAACCGCTGATCAGCTGGGTTGCCAGACCCCCGCCCATCAGATATTGATGACCTGTCCTGAGGATAGGTCATCAATATATTCCTTCTGCACAAACCCTGTAATCTTCTCCTGGAAATGTAATGGGACCCTAGCAGTCGCTGAGCCGACACCTGTTCCTTGTCTCCGGGAACCAGTGGCTCTTTTCTCCCCAGTGACCCAGAATGGGTGGGGATTGGACCATGGAGGGGCACGGTGCTTGGGAACCGTCTCCTCATAGCAGGGCACATGTTGATTTTTGAAGCAAAGTCAAAGAGGTAAGGTTTGAATTTGCCATCGGAGGAGGAAATTTTAAATTGCTCTCTTATGGAGCATCAGCAGACACTGTGTCTAGGGCAGAGTTTTGCAGCCTCGGGTTCCAAACTGAGGTTTTACCAATGCCTGGATCTTGGCTGCTAGAGTTCGCGGAAGGAAAAAGCAGGCGGTAGACTGCCGATCCATCCCAGCAGGGGCTATACATCCTGGTCCTGAGGTTTAAAACTGTGTTTAAATGGGTCTTGCAACCATTTAGTAAGCTTGCTATGTCAATTCATTTGAAGACCATTGGCCGGGATACCCAACTTTCTGCCTGGCCCTCAAGGACTCGGTTGTGGGCTTAGAGACCCCACAGTGGGCCTCATATTCCTCCCAGTAGCTCAATCTTCCTTACTGAGGCTTCATCTCCACCCCGGGAAGTTCACCAGTAATGACAGTAAAATCTGTTATTCTGCACAATCCACCTTTCCCCATCCCCATGCCACATTTACATCAGCTAGTTGTGCTCACCCAGGTGCTTTTGCTCTACAGGCACATCAGAAATACCAAGTGGACTGACATGCAGGCTTTCTCCGACTGCACCTAATCATTCCAAAGAGAACCAGGATCTTTTTTTATCAGCCTCTCAGCGTATTTGACTGGCCAGGTGTAGCACTCATTATCCTATTATTCATTTATGCCTTTAATAAGGCCTGAGGGCATTATTATACATATTACATCCCAATTCTGTAGAAATACTCACCAAATTCCGATTGCTAGTCATCTTTTAAATGCCCAATTGATAAAGGCCTGTCTAGTGACGTGTTAATATTAGAGGCTTTTGTAGACCTACAAAAACCCACACATGGGTGAATTTGTTAGGGCAAGAAGAGTTTCTAGTGAAGAGTCTGCATTTGAAAGGAAATGTGAACACATGATGATCAGATTGAGCAACCGCGGGTATAATGTCAATCATTTAAGTGGGGCCAAAGAAAGGGCGGCTGCTTGAAGAACCCGTGTACACAAGAAGATCATCTTAAGATAGATGTGCCTCTACATGTGACAAATTTACCATTAGTACACATTTCAGCCATATCTGTAAGGATATTGTGGCAATCATCTGCAAATCGATACTTGTCCTGTGTAAGGATGCTGATCTGCTTTTCATTTTACAAAAGAAAGTTACGCTTATATAAAAAAGAGCTGAAACATTCCCCCCCCCCCCCCCCACAGCATTTAAAGGGGTTGTCCCACAGAAAATATTCTACAGTTTTCAAACCAGCACCTGGGTCTGAATTTTGTATTTATATGTAATTAAAAATTTTGCATAGCCACAGAGTTATTCAATAAAATGTATCTGTGTAGCGCAACCTGCTGTTTTTTTTTTCTTATTTCCTTGACCTGCTCACTGAGATGGCCGCACACGCTCAGTTTTATCCTTCAACTGGCTCCTGAGCTGTGATAGGGAGTGCATGCACATGCCCCCTTAGCTGCAGCAGAAAAGACACTCCCTTTGAGCTGCCAGATTTCATAAGGACAAAAGGGATGTCATTGTACTGTCCAAAATTCACGGTAACGGCATCACCCCTGTCACTGTGCGAGGTACCGCGGCAACGGTCCTCAAGCCCGATTGTATCGTCGACTACAATCGGTATATGGGAGGAGTTGATCTCTCTGATCAAGTCCTCACGCCATATAACGCCATGCGCAAAACCCGGGCATGGTACAAAAAAGTTGCGGTCTACTTGGTGCAGGTTGCCATGTACAACTCTTTTGTACTTTCCCGAAGCGCTGGCAGCACAGGGACATTCCTCCAATTCTATGAGGCAGTCCTCAAGGACATGATCTTTTCGGACCGGGAAAGAGCAGGCCGGAGTACCTCGGGAATTGGAGGTGCCCGGATCGTCCCTGGCCAACACTTTCCAGGTGTGGTCCCCCATACTGGAAAGAAGGGATGAACCCAAAAAAAGTGCAGAGTGTGTCGCAGGAGGGGGATACGGAAGGACACCACCACTCAGTGCGACACTTGCCCCTATCATCCGGGCCTCTGCGTTATCGATTGCTTCAGGGAGTATCACACTTCCATGGAGTACTAAATTTTTATAATCCCCAACAGTCCACTAGAGAACATAAAAAACTATGGCTCTCAGACTTTGGAGACACGGAAACAATTTTTTTTCCCAAAAAAAATATTAGTTTTAGTGCAGGCATCCTCAAACTGCGGCCCTCCAGATGTTGTAAAACTATAACTCCCAGCATGCCCAGACAACCTACAGCCATCAGCAGGGCATGGTGGGAATTGTAGTTTTACAACATCTGGAGGGCCGCAGTTTTTAGGATGCCTGCTTAGTGTCTCCAAAGTCTGAGAACCATACATATTGGGCATCGTCGCGTGCGTAAAAGTCATCGCTATAAAAATAACTTTTGCCCAAATGCCTCGGATGAATGGTGTTAAAAATATAAAATAAAAACGGTGGCAAAAAAAAAAAGGGCAAAATTTCCATTTGAATCCTTTTTGCCGGTAATAAAGCAAGGGTTAACAGCCAAACAAAACTCTATATTTATGGCCCTGATTCTGTAGTTTGCAGAAACACCCCATATGTGGTCGTAAATGGCTATATAGCCGCACGGCAGGGCATAGAACGAAGGGAACTCCATACGGTTTCTGGAAGGCAGATTTTGATGGACAGTTTTATTTTTGACACCATGTCCCATTAGAAGCCCCCCCTGATGTAGCCTAGACTAGAAACTCCAAAAAAATGACCCCATCTAAGTAACTACACCCCTCAAGGTATTCAAAAGTTACTTTACAAACTATGTTAACCCTTTAGGTGTTCCACAAAACTAAATAGCGAATGTAGAAACAATTTTAGAATTTAATTGTTTTGTTACATTGCCTCAAAAAAGAGTAATATAGAGCAACCAAAAATCATATTTACCCCTAAAATAGTCCAAAAACAACAACCACCTTATCCCGTAGTTTCCTAGATGGGGTCACTTTTATGGAGTTTCTACTCTAGGGGTGCATCAGGGGGGCTTGAAAGGGTACATGGTGTAAATAAACCAGTCCAGCAAAATCTGCCTTCCAAAAACCATATGACGTTCCCCTTCTTCTATGTCCTGCCGTTTAGCCAAATAGTATTTTACGACCACATATGGGGTGTTTCTGCAAACTACAGAATCAGGGCAACCCATTTTGAGTTTTGTTTGGCTGTTAACCCATTTTTTCCAGTAATAAAGTAAGGGTTAAAATGGAAAATTTTCCAAAAAATATAAATTTCAAAATTGTTTCTCCATCTGCCATTAACTCTTGTGGAACACCTAAAGGGTAAACAAAGTTTGTAAACCCAGTTTTGAATACCTTGAGGGGTGTACTTTCTTAGATGGAGTCACTTTTTTGAAATTTCTATTCTAGGGGTGCAACAGGGGGCTTCAAATGGGACATGGGTAAAACAAAACCAGTCCTGCAAAATCTGCCTTCCAAAACCCATATGGTGTTCCCCTCCTTCTATGTGCTCCCGTTCGGCCAAACAGTAGTTTATGACCACATATGGGGTGTTTCTGCAAACTACAGAATCGGGGCAACCCATTTTGAGTTTTGTTTGGCAGTTAACCCTTGTTTTACTCCTGGAAAAAATTGATTATATTGGAAAATTTTCCAAAAAATATAAATTTCAAAATTGTTTCTCCATCTGCCATTAACTCTTGTGGAACACCTAAAGGGTTAACAAAGTTTGTAAACCCAGTTTTGAATACCTTGAGGGGTGTACTTTCTTAGATGGAGTCACTTTTTTGAAATTTCTATTCTAGGGGTGCAACAGGGGGCTTCAAATGGGACATGGTATAAACAAAACCAGTCCTGCAAAATCTACCTTCCAAAACCCATATGGTGTTCCCCTCCTTCTATGTGCTCCCGTTCGGCCAAACAGTAGTTTACGACCACATATGGGGTGTTTCTGCAAACTTCTAAGCCTTGTAACATCCCCAAAAAATAAAATATCATTCCCAAAATGCTACAAACATGAAGTAGACATATGGGGAATGTAAAGTCATCACAATTTTTGGGGGTATTACTATGTATTACAGAGGAAGAGAAACTGAAACTTTGAAATTTGCTAATTTTTCAAAATTTTCGGTAAAAATTGTATTTTTTTATGCAAAAAAAATTAACTTTTTTGACCCAATTTTAGCAGTGTCATGAAGTACAATATGTGATGAAAAAATAATCTCAGAACGGCCTGGGTAAGTCAAAGCGTTTTAAAGTTATGAGCACTTAAAGTGACACTGGTCAGATTTGCAAAAAATGGCCAAGTCCTTAAGGTGAAATAGGGCTTAGAGTCCTTAAGGGGTTAAAAGCCTCTCCTACATATAATAGGCCACTCCCAACAAACACTGTACAGCTGAAATTCTATTGTTGAGGCCTGTCTCTACACATCATACGGAGAGGGGAGGGTCTGTCCTGGCTGCACTACCTGCTTATACAACAAGCTACAGCCAGGAAGCTCCTCCGCTCTCCTCCCTCCCCAGATCCTGCTCAAGGCCTGTGGTTCCCCCCAACAATCTGCCACCCGCCCGTGGCCTGTTGTCCCCCTTTGGCCGTCCTCTCCCAGCTCTGAATCCTCCTTCTGCAAATGGCAGGGGGAGGAGCCAAAGCATCTCCTCTCCTACATAGCGCCCCATACGTCTTACATCCAGTGATGTCTCCTTTGTTGTAGATGTTCTCTTTCTTTATCTTCTCCATTCAGACCAGACCGCCATGATGATTTTTCAGCCATCTCCCATCTCTGCAGATATTAACAAACAGACATTAGTTTCCCACTTTTCCATCATCTTCACATCTTCTGAACACCCTTTCCTGCCACCCCCAATGCTATACTGCAGAAACAGTCCCCCTGGAAAACTACTACCACTCAGATAGTGCCCCCTTAAACAATTATTGGCACACAGTGCTCTAAAAAATAACTGCCCAGACACTAATAGTATAAAGATAATGTCCCCCAAAAATAATTGTACTAAGTTTATACTGTGGCAGGGTGCCCCCCAATGTAACAGTGCTCCCCAAAATCCCACCAATAGAAATAATTCTCTGCCAGAGCACACTTAGTAGTAATAATGCCCCTATAGTGCCCATACTAGTAATCATGTTCCTCATAGCCCCCCAGTAGTAGTAAAGCTCCGCATAATACCTCCCAGTACTAATAATTCTCCCTACAATATGACAGAACATGAAATACCCCCGCTTAGTGCCCGCTGTTGAGCTAATGTCCCCATAATGTATGCCAGTATAAAATACCCCTATATAGTGCCCCAGTAAATGCCCTCATAGTGCTCCTCTCCCCCTTCCCCATAGTGTCCCCCATAATATGCCAGTAAAAAATGCCCCTTCTAAGTGCCACCATATGCCCCAATAGTGCTCCACTCCCCCATAATGCCCCCAAATAATGCCCCATAGTGCCGCTCTCGCCTATAGTGCCTCCCATAATGTGCCAGTAAAAAATGCCCCCTTAGTGCCACCAGATGCCATAATGCCCCCCATAATGTGCCAATAAGAATAAAGGCCCCTTTAGAGCCCCCACTTCCCCATAGTGCCCCCAAATAATGCCCCTATAGTGCCACCAGATGCCCCATAGTGCCATTCTCCCCTATAGTGCCCCCCATAATGTGTCAATAAAAAAAAGCCCCTTTAGACCCCCCAGATGCCCCCATAGTGCTCCTCTCCCCCATGGTGCCCCCCCTCATAATGTGCCAGTAAGAAGTGCCACCCCAAAAAAAATTGGGCTGTAAGAATTGTCAGATGCCCCCATAGTGCCAGCTCCCCCCCTCCAAAAAAAAAAGAGAAGAAAACACTGATACTTACCTCCATCAGCAGCGATGTGAAGCAGGCCTCTTTCGGCCTGTGTCCCTGCTGTGTGCTGCACGGCTCAGGCGGTGCGATGATGACGTCATCGCGCCGCCTGAGCTGGCCTCTGATAGGCTGCAGGCATTACTGCCTGCGGCCTATCAGAAGAACAGGGGAGGGACACACCTCTCCCTCCCCTGCCGCAGCACAGGCAACTGTATCGCTGTCCTGAGGACGGCGATACAGATGGATATGGAGATGAGCGCTTCCACAATGGAAGCGCTCATCTCCTACTGCCCCCCCCGTTCCCCCACCTCTGCCACAATTACATCCAGGGCCGCGCAGTCTGTGGTGATCGGCGGTGCGGCCCTGAAGGATAAAAAAAATCATATTGGCTGGTTGTTCTAGGGGGGTCCAGACCCGCTGGACCCCCCCTGTAGGTGCGCCACTGGCTTCAGGGAGTACCACACTTCCATGGAGTACTAAATTTATAAATCCCTTCCCCAATTTTAATTCCATTTAGCCACTGACAATTGAAAAAAAAACATGGGTCTCAGACTTGAGACACCCAAAAACAAACTTTTTTTCAAAAATGATATTTTGTAAAACTAAAATAAATAAAAAAAAGTAGACATATTAGGAATCGCCACGTCCATAAGAATCTACTCTATAATGAGCCTCTTAACTTTGACAATCGGCTAAAAAAAAAACAAAAAACTGACTCTTAGACCAGTGGTGCCCAACCATTTTTCGTCTGAGGGCCGCACTAGACTTGGTATAAATTTTGCGGGCCGGAACCAGGTAGCTTTGCCAGAAAGAAATGCAAACGCTATGAGGGGGCACGTGTGAGCATTACTTCTGTGAAGAGGGCACATATCTGGCATAACTACTGTGAGGGGGCACATATCTGGGCATAACTACTGTTAGGAGGGCACATATCAGGGTATAACTACTGTGAGGAGGGCACATATCAGGGTATAAATACTGTGAGCTGTGAGGAGGGTACATATCAGGGAATAACTACTGTGAGATATATAAATTATAAATAAAAACAGGCACTCACCAGCTGGCAGGTCTATATATAGTAGCTTTATATAATCATATAAAATTGACATAAAATTTACAATAAAATGTTCACATAAAATATTAACATAGGAAACACTGAGGACAATAAATAGATATGGTTATGTGTCTTCCTTATTTTGACTCGCTAAATGAATAGTAGGCTCTAGGTCAATTCCTATAAGTGCATATAGTGCCAAGATATACAAATAATAGCAATAATGTTCTGTGTGATAAGTCCGGAGTAGAATATCAAGGATGGATATCCTACAATAAAGTGAAAAAATCCTGTGAAAAATAAAATATAAAAATATCCTGTAGAAGGTAAGTGTGACAAACAATGGTGGTTGGTGTTTCGGTGAGATCTTATAAAGACCTGGTAGCAATTCCTCAGATAAGGTATTGATGTTGTTTCTATTCAGTAGCAATTCCTGGCGCATAGAGGAATTGCTACTGAATAGAAACAACATCAATACCTTATCTGAGGAATTGCTACCAGGTCTTTATAAGATCTCACCGAAACACCAACCACCATTGTTTGTCACACTTACCTTCTACAGGATATTTTTATATTTTATTTTTCACAGGATTTTTTCACTTTATTGTAGGATATCCATCCTTGATATTCTACTCCGGACTTATCACACAGAACATTATTGCTATTATTTGTATATCTTGGCACTATATGCACTTATAGGAATTGACCTAGAGCCTACTATTCATTTAGCGAGTCAAAATAAGGAAGACACATAACCATATCTATTTATTGTCCTCAGTGTTTCCTATGTTAATATTTTATGTGAACATTTTATTGTAAATTTTATGTCAATTTTATATGATTATATAAAGCTACTATATATAGACCTGCCAGCTGGTGAGTGCCTGTTTTTATTTATAATTTATATATCTCTTTATGCGGGATGAATAGGTGAATCATCCAAAAAGCAGAGCACCTTAACCACAGTAACAGATACGGGTGAGCCACGATATATATATATATTATTATAACTACTGTGAGGGGGCACGAGTGAGCATTACTACTGTGAAGAGGGCACATATCTGGCATAACTACTGTGAGGGGGCACATATCTGGGCATAACTACTGTGAGGGGGCACATATCAGGGCATAACTACTGTGAGGAGGGCACATATCAGGGCATAACTACTGTGAGGAGGGCACATATCTGGGCATAACTACTGTGAGGGGCACATATCTGGGCATAACTACTGTGAGGGGGTACATATCTGGGCATAACTACTGTGAGGGGGCATGTGTGAGCATTACATCTGTGAAGAGGGCACATATCTTGGCATTATTACTGTGAGGGGGCACATATCTGGGCATAACTACTGTGAGGGGGCATGTGTGAGCATTAAGTCTGTGAAGAGGGCACATATCTTGGCATTATTACTGTGAGGGGGCATGTGATGTATACATGTGTGTAATGTATGTAGTGCAGTATGTGATGATCACACACTGCACTACATACATTACACACATGTATACATCACATACTGTGCTGTCACCTTTTTCTGCAGGTCTACCTTGATGTCTGGTCTTTAGGCTTCAGTCAGATCCTCCACCGCCATGCTTGCGCCGTGTGCCCGACACCACCAGGAGCTGCCCCTTCCTCCTTTCATCTCCCGCCGGCTTCTCCTACCGCAGGGCTCTATCGCTTCAGTGCCCGCCCAATCTTAACAATCAGGGGCGTAGCTAGAAATGACTGGGCCACATAGCAAAAAGAATTATGGGCCCCTCCCTCCCGGATCTCCCACCCCCACATACCTATTGGACCTCCCACCCCTTCCAGAGCTCCCACCCAAACACCCCTCCAGGACCTCCCACCCCAACATCCCCCTAAGTGTCGTCCACAGATCCCCCCGTAAGTGTTGTCCACAGACCCCCCCGTAAGTGTTGTCCACAGACCCCCCCTTCAGTGTCGTCCACAGATCCCCCCCTTCAGTGTCGTCCACAGATCCCCCCCTTCAGTGTCGTCCACAGATCCCCCCCTTCAGTGTCGTCCACAGATCCCCCCTTCAGTGTCGTCCACAGATCCCCCTTCAGTGTCGTCCACAGATCCCCCCTTCAGTGTCTTCCACAGATCCCCCCCTTCAGTGTCGTCCACAGATCCCCCCCTTCAGTGTCGTCCACAGATCCCCCCTTCAGTGTCCTCCACAGATCCCCCCTTCAGTGTCCTCCACAGATCCCCCTTCAGTGTCCTCCACAGATCCCCCCTTCAGTGTCCTCCACAGATACCCCCTTCAGTGTCCTCCACAGATCCCCCCCTTCAATGTCCTCCACAGATCCCCCCTTCAGTGTCGTCCACATGTCCCCCCCCCCTTCAGTGTCCTCCACAGATCCCCCTTCAGTGTCCTCCACAGATCCCCCTTCAGTGTCCTCCACAGATCCCCCTTCAGTGTCCTCCACAGATCCCCCCTTCAGTGTCCTCCACAGATCCCCCCTTCAGTGTCCTCCACAGATCCCCCCTTCAGTGTCCTCCACAGATCCCCCCTTCAGTGTCCTCCACAGATCCCCCCTTCAGTGTCCTCCACAGATCCCCCCTTCAGTGTCCTCCACAGATCCCCCCCCTTCAGTGTCCTCCACAGTTCCCCCCCTTCAGTATCCTCCACAGATATCCCCCCCACCCAGAGCCGCTTCCTAGCTAATTTATTCACTACACTTGCCTCTGTGAAATTGAAGAGAAGCGCCGTAATCTCGCACAGGCGCACTGGCAGAGGCCAGGAAGATGGTGCATGCGCACTTCGATGCCTCTGCCAGTGCGCCTGTGCGAGATTACGGCGCTTCTCTTCAATTTCACAGAGGCAAGTGCAGTGAATAAATTAGCTAGGAGGCGGCGCTCGGCGGGGAGATTGCAGGCACAGGCAGCATCGCTTTGCTGCCTGTTCCGTTCGCAGCGCGCCCTGCACTGATAAAGTCCGGTGACTGCGCGGGCCGCATGACAAGGCTTCGCGGGCCGCATTTGGCCCGCGGGCCATAGGTTGGGCATCACTGTCTTAGACTATGGAGATACTAAAATGTTTTCTTTTTTTTGTTTAAAAAAAGATAATATAGTGTAAAACCTAATAAACCTAATAAATTTAAAAAGTAGACATATTAGGTATCGCCGCGTCCGTAAGAATCTGCTCTATAAAAATACCCCATGACCTAACCCCTCAGATGAACACGGTCAAAAAATTAATATTGAGTTTTGTTTGGCTGTTAACCCTTGCTTTGTTACTGGAAAAAATGGATTCAAATGGAAAATTTGCCCAAAAACTTAAATTCGTAAATGTAATCTCCATTTGCCAATAACTTTTGTGGAACACCTAAAGGGTTAACAAAGTTTTTAAAATCAGTTTTAAATACCTTGAGGGGTGTAGTTTCTTAGTTGGGGTCACTTTTATGGACTTTCTACTCTAGGGGTGCATCAGGGGGGCTTCAAATGGGACAGGGTGTAAATAAACCAGTCCAGCAAAATCTGCCTTCCAAAAACCACATGGCACTCCTTTCCTTCTACGCCCTACTGTGTGCCCATACAGTAGTTTACGACCACATATGGGGTGTTTCTATAAACTACAGAATCAGGGCAATAAATATTGCTTTGTTATTGAAAAAAATGAATTAAAATGGAAAATTTGACAAAAATTCGAAATTCAGAAATGTTATCTCCATTTGTAATTAACTCTTGTGGAACACCTAAAGGGTTAACGACGTTTGTAAAATCAGTTTTGAATACCTTGAGTGGTGTAGTTTCTAGAATGGGGTCATTATTGTGTGGTTTCTATTATGCAAGCCTCACAAAGTGACTTCAGACCTGAACTGGTCCTTAAAAAGTGGGTTTTTGAAAATTTATGAAAAACTTCAAGATTTGCTTCTAAACTTCTAAGCTTTGTAACATCCCCAAAAAATAAAATGTCATTCCCAAAATGATCCAAACATGAAGTAGACATATGGGGAATGTAAAGTAATAACTATTTTTGGAGGTATTACTATATATTATAGAAGTAGAGAAATTGAAACTTGGAAATTTACAAATTTTTCCACATTTTTGGTAAACTTGGTATTTTTTTTATAAATAAAAATGCATTTTATTTTTTACTCCATTTTACCAGTGTCATGATGCCTGGTCCTTAAGGTGAAAATGAGCCCAGTCCATAAGGGGTTAAAAGACAAAAGAAAGGACTGATTTCCGAAAAAGTCCTAATGATATTTTAACAAACCACATCTACATAAAGCGGACATTTTCAGCACAGAATTTGACCTGAAATGCAGATTTATAAGTATTTTTACCATGGAGGTTACTTTTAGGATGCCTGCACATGGTGCAGATTTTCATGTGGAAAAACCGCAGCGTAATAGAGTACCAGCAAAGTGTATGAGATTAGACAAATCTCATCTACACGTTCTTTTTACCTTAGGTGCAGATATTGACCTGATATGTGGATTTTGAAATCTGCGGCATGTCAGGTGTTGCTGCATTTTTCTTGAGTCGATTTCACTCTTTTCAATGGAAGGATGAGATCTGCGGGAAATCCACACCAAAAACCACATAACCACACTGTGCGGCTTTGGTGAGGAATCCATGCGGATTTTCTGCACACAAATCTGCACAGTGTGCAGCTGGCCTAAATGTACAGCAAGGTGTATGAGATTGCACAAACCTCATGTACACTTTGCCGTGCGGATTTAGAAATCTGCAGCATGTCGGCTATATTTGTGGCTTTGGTGTGGATTTCACTCTTTTCAAAGGAAGGGTAAGATCTGTGGCAAAACTGACCTAATACACACCGAAACCCGCAATTAACACTTCTGGTTTTTGGTGGGGTTTGGGTTCAAAGACATAAATTTGTGTGGATATTCTGTACGTTCACCTGCACACTTTGTGGATTATGTGCAGTTTTTCCACATGGATGTTTCTGTGGAAAAAACACTGCATAATACACTGCCAGCAAAGTGAATGAAATCTGACTCATCTCATGTACATTTTGAATATTTTTTCCAAGCCGAAAATGATCTGCCATTCCCATTTTTAAATGTACAGCGTCAATTATGTGTGCTGGTTTTAGTGTGGAATTTGCAATGTATAGGGTAAAATCCATGGCAAATCTGCAGTAAAATCCACAACAAATTTGCATGTAACACATAATTATGCCAGGTTTTCATTGCGGATTTGGTTCTCTTGAACAGTGTGTCAACCTACATGAAGATTGTATGGAGCAATAAGTCATATGGACAGGGATCATATCCCAACACCAAATAAAAGGAATACAAAAATCCAAAATTTATTATGGTGGGGGTATCTACTTAGGTACTGTGACACAGTAAAGGAATTGTATATGGAGGCAGGTATTTTCCTCCCAGTGTGTGCTGCTGGACTAATTAGCAGAAGAGAAAAACGCTGAACTTTACGTCGAGCGTGTGGACCTTAGAGGGCGCACTAACATAATTTTCAGTTTTATTCATAGACTAATTAGCAGTCAGGTAAGGTCAAACCTTTGTGTCAGGCAGTGGCGTACCTACCATATAGGCAGACCACGCAGCTGCTATGGGGCCCGTGAGAAAGAGGGGCCCGAAGTGGAGGAGAGGCCCCACCCCCTAATTGCTCCTGTTTATCTTTCTAAAGCTAAAGCACCTTTGATGATGTCATCAGAGGTCCTGTAAGGGAACTGCACAGTGTAAAGTGTAGTTCCCAGGTTAGAACAGTGCATCTGCCAGGACCTGTGATGACATCATCTTTAACATCACAGGTCCTGCAGAATCTAGCAAAGGAACTGCACCAAAAATGATGTAGTTCCTAGGTTTCAAAGGTATATCTGCCAGGACCTGTGATGACATCATCACAGGTCCTTCAACCCCTAACAGCAAGTATTAGAAGTTCACAAGCAGCTCTGCATTGATCCATACAGACTGGAATGGAGTGGTAAGAGGAGGTCCTCCACTTTTCATCATTTACCCCCCCCCCCCTCCATGCCCTGTTTTTACTCATTGCTCACTCATGTATAAAACTTCAGACAGTTACAGTGACCACTACCTCATGTACCTCACACACACAGTGACCATAATGTATAACTGACCACATATTTCTGTAAACACTGCATCTACAGTATTATACCTTCTATGTCTCACATCAATACACTGCTCTGTGTGTGTATATATATATATATATATATATACACATACACACTCACTGCATATATTACACAGTATTATACATGCAATATGTACAGATATATAGTATATACCGCAGTGCACTGATATGTGAGGTACAAGGTATAATAGATGCAGTGTGTACAGATATATAGTATATACAGCAGTGTACTGATATGTGAGGTATGAGGTATAATAGATGCAGTGTGTACAGATATATAGTATATACAGCAGTGTACTGATATGTGAGGTACAGGGTATAATAGATGCAGTGTGTACAGATATATAGTATATACAGCAGTGTACTGATATGTGAGGTACGAGGTATAATAGATGCAGTGTGTACAGATATATAGTATATACAGCGGTGTACTGATATGTGAGGTACGAGGTGTCAATACACTGCTGTATTTACTATATACCTATACACACTGCATCTATTATACCTCGTACCTCACATATTACACTACTGTATACACTGCATATATTATACCCTGTACCTCACATATCAGTACACTGCTGTATATACTATATACCTGTACACACTGCATCTATTATACCTCGTACCTCACATATTACACTACTGTATATACTGCATACCTGTATACACTGCATATATTATACCCCGTACCTCACATATCAGTACACTGCTGTATATACTATATACCTGTACACACTGCATATATTATACCCTGTACCTCACATATCAGAACACTAGGGAATATACTATATACCTGTACACACTGCATCTATTATACCTCTTTGGTGTGCCAGGGCTGTTTTGTAATCCCAATCTGGCCCTGATGGCATAAATTATAAAACGCAGCAGCAAGAATAGTTCATGGAACTAAAGGAGGGGCTATAAAAGGGTAATGGGGGCCCAATTTAGATTCCTGCTATGGGGCCCAGTGATTTTTATGTACGCCCCTGGTGTCAGGTAGAGGTGGGAGTCACTCCTGTGGTGGCTCTGCTGGACTCAGGCAGTCGGGTGACCCTTGTGAGGGCTTCCCTGGTGCAACCCACCGAGTTTACGGGATGGAAAGTCGGGGTGCTCAGCATACATGGGGATTTAAAAGAGTACCCCATGCTAGACCTCTCGCCTGAGGGGGTTCGACTTCCATACATGGCGGAGTGGGATAGGGATATCCAGGTAGATTGCCCGCTACTCGAATGGTTCACTCGTTCTCAGACTTTGACCAAGACTTCCTGGCAGACCACACTAGCGGAGACCTCTGTGAAAGTTCTTCATAGAACTCATTTAGTGCCATTTCGGTTACATCGTATATATCCAGATGTGTCGCCATTATGCTTTAGGGGGTGTAATGAGGATGGTACAGTATACCATATCTGGTGGACATGTCCTCATGTCCAGCTGTTCTGGTCAAAAATTGGTAGGTTACTCACCACATTACTGGGATGCCCTTATCAACCTACGCCTGCTTTATGCCTCCTAGGAGATAAACCTCCCAAGCTAACTTTCGCCAAATTCAAGCTATCACAACACATCTTAATGGCTGCTACAATTCATATAGCGTTCAAATGGAAAACAAATACATTGAGTTACCAGGCAGTTTTGGACAGAGTTAATAGGATACTACTCTATGAAAAACTCTCCGCAATTCGGGCGGATACCTTTGAAGCTTTTGAGAAGTTGTGGGAGCCTTGGATTTCCTCGGCCTACTCCGCCAACCTACAGCGTAGTCTATCTTTATAGTGTCTCATAATGCCGTAAGGGGTTAACCCAAAGCGGACATGTAAAGTCCGTTCAATAATGTGTTTTATTATGATGTTACCTGCTAATTCCCAGCGGATAATTGCCACTGGATTCTCCATTGACGTACGTTATTGTTCTTACCATACTATTTCTGTACTTAATGTATGATCATAATACATTTGTTATTGAATTTATGTTTACTATATTAAGATGCTTTTATGATGATGAAAACACTTTTCAATAAAGCATTTGAAACATAAAAGAGTACCCCACTGCTCTGGTGTACCTAATCACGTGTGCCAGCAGGCAGATCCATGAGGTGGCCGTAACCACCAGCATGCACTATAAAGTGATACTAGGAAGAGACTTTCCATTGTTCCCACCCCTGTGGCCGGCCGTTGTACATACTGATCCCCGGTAAATAGGGAAAGCTCCAGTAGCGAGGCCTGGCCCAGTTGTGGTGTTAGAACACCAGAAACCCAAGGCGGAGGGGCCCACGGTAGGTCCAGTGGGTGAGGGGGAGACAATCCCACTGAATAGGATAGGTAGGGAGCATAGGAAGATAGCTCAGCCAGACCATAATCGGGCCTATAATAGAGTATCTGGGGTCCGTAACTGTTGCCGGGGAGATACGGTTTTGTTTTTTGGGCCTCCTGTACAGTAAGTTCCTCGCTAGGTGGCAGGGGCCCTACAAAACATCAGAGAAAGTTGGAGACACAAATTGCAAGGTACTCCAGCCAGGTTGGCAAAAGCAGAGGCAGGTCTACCAGGTCAATTTACTAAAACCTTAGAGGGTTAGGGAGACCTGTACTGAGAACAGCCCGCGGCTGTTCTAGGGGAAGAGATTCCGGCCCGTCTGCTACAGGGGAAGCAGCTGCCACAGAAAAGATTACTGACAGCTTTTTCCGCTAAACAGACTCAGGGGGCCAGGGAGTTCGTTAGTCGGAACACAGATGTGTTCTCTGACCTCACTGAACGCCCTTCCGTAACACACCGTGATATTGTCACTAAGCCCCAGGCAAAAGTCTGGTTAAAGCCGTACCGGGTGCCTCGTGGCTCGGCGGCAAGCCATCTCTGAAGGAGCGATACGGAGTTGGCCACGGCCTGTCACCACCTGGACAAAGAGAGTAAGTCCCGGGTCACCAGATGGCTCTGGTCACTGCAGAACTTTGAGTTCACAGTGGAGCACAGAGCAGGCCGGTTGCATGGAAACGCGGAGGCACGGTCCCGGGTGCACTGTATATGCATGTGTTCACCCCCTCAAGGTTGAACAAAGGGGGGGTATGTGACACAGTAAAGGGAATTGTATGTGGAGGCAGGTATTTTCCTCCCAGTGTGTGCTGCTGGACTAATTAGTAGGGATGAGCGAACCCGAACTGTATAGTTCGGGTTCGTACCGAATTTTGGGGTGTTCGTGACACGGACCCAAACCCGAACATTTTCGTAAAAGTCCGGGTTCGGTGTTTGGCGCTTTCTTGGCGCTTTTTGAAAGGCTGTAAAGCAGCCAATCAACAAGCGTCATACTACTTGCCCCAAGAGGACATCACAGCCATGCCTACTATTGGCATGGCTGTGATTGGCCAGTGCAGCATGTGACCCAGCCTCTATTTAAGCTGGAGTCACGTAGCGCCGCATGTCACTCTGCTCTGATCAGTGTAGGGATAGGATGCAGCTGCTGCTGTTAGGGCCAGATTAGGCAGGGATTTACTTACTGAAGTGATCGATGTACAGCTGTGTATCATACAACCTCTGCTATTCAATTGCTCACTGTTTTAAGGCTGCCCAGAGCGTTTTTCAGTCACTTTTTTTGAGGGTGATCGGCGGCCATTTTGTGTCTTGTGGTGCGCCAGCACAAGCTGCCACCAAGTCAATTTTTAACCATCAATAGTGTGTTTTTTTTTTGGCTATATCCTACATCAGGGGCTTGGCTGTGCTAGCTATTTTATTGAGGGGTAAAATACAATTGCCAAAATAGCAGTACCCTAAATCTGGTGTTTCAGCTGTGGCTAGCCAATTGTAATACTGTCTGCTGTCTGCCAAAGCACAGTTTTTGTTCTGGGTTGAAATACAATTCCCAACTTAGCAATTCCCTAAATCAGTGTTTTCTGCTGTATCAGGCCAAGTTTAAATCTATCCATAAAAGGGTATATTAGATTGAAGGTGCGGATAGGGTCATTCTCAATAACTTCAAACGCTACCGTGGAGGTATAAGTGGAGGCCTAGCCACTAGCCAGTGGCCACAATACAGCCACAATACAGTCTGTGTTACATACCCGCTTACTTTTAAGTGAAGCCGTACTCGGCGCAAGATAGGTGGTAAAGGAATAAGCTCTGGGTACCCAATTAATACAACGTGCTGCGTGAATTACATAAAAGACATTACATAGACAAAACATATAACGGTTTACTCAAGGTTCCTGCCCGCTAGCATAAGGTGTCCAACACACAGTTTCCTTATCTTGGTATAACCAGGTAACCTATAATACTGCACTAAGCAAACATTACTGACTGACTTTGTATGTTCTAGATCCTTCAAACATCAAAGAAAGTATGGGGGTGTCTTTACTCCGTAATCCCACCATTGTGGAATGCAAAGCCCGCAAATAGAAGGGTGGCGTTA
The DNA here is from genome assembly GCF_905171765.1 of Bufo bufo. Lineage (NCBI taxonomy): Eukaryota > Metazoa > Chordata > Amphibia > Anura > Bufonidae > Bufo > Bufo bufo. The sequence goes on along the minus strand of NC_053392.1, from coordinate 464,140,133 downwards.
TCCTGTTGTCCCTTCCCTGCATCATAGCCTGAAGAAATTTGGCTTATAGCACGATCACTATGATGTCTATGAGGAAGCTAAGTAGTGGCTCTAAGGCTTGAGGTACCATACCTTAGGCAAAAAGTCTCAGAAGGGGAGGTATGCATCGTCTTCGTGTCTTCTGGCAATGTCACAGGAGGAGGGTCTTTAATCCCGTGCGCTCTTGGAATGAGACACCTCCGGATGGGAACAATCCGGAACATTTAACAAGCGGGAAGGAGCAGCCTAGGGCTTCTAACGATTCCCGAAGCAGCAGGGGTACCTGTGAAATAACTAGACCTGTCAGGACTTACCATTTGGTCCTACCCTGGGTATACTTCACCGGGTGTAGGCCATTGGTGTATAACGTCCGTGTAATGACAGTCCGTAAGAGGGGGGAGAGAACAAGAGCTGTAAAAAGGCACACTTTAGGTAAGTTGCTCCAATTTTTGTTAAGTGCAATGGTAAGTGCAATCATTTGGAATAGTGCATAAATTCACATTGTGGCACCTGGAAGGATAATACGCACAATGGGCAGGATATCTTGAACATTACATAACATTTGTAAACTGGTTACAATGACATAAGTTATAAAGTGCAAGCTTTTATGTTCCAAACATTTGATATAAAATTTGTGCAATTTTATAATTTTATATAGCTCTCTATCTGGAAACTGAATAAAAATTCTTTGCAATCCACAGGGCAAAGAGTTAATTGTAATCCAAAGGGTTAAAATGTTAATAGCAGCAGGCTATCAGGTAACCTGAGAAAGGGGATAAAACATTCAACTTGGTTGTAAGGGGTTAAAGTGCTGATGGGGGGAGTCCTTACTGACATGTCCATCTGGATGAGGACAGAACAATGGCAAACTGGAACACAAACGGTTAAAATGCACACAAACAATGCCAAACAGGTCCTCACCCGTCAGGTATCAGTCCACGGAGTGGCTCCCAGAACAGTGTCACTGGTATATTCTTCTTTATAGGGGGGACACCTTATACGTAGGCATCCATCTCCTCATCACTGCTGGAGCTACTGAACCTCATCAGAGGTTGCTCTAGCCTCTGCTGGTGGCTAAGAGTAGTGTTGACGGTAGTACGCCAGCGACCTCTACCTGTGACTGTAGGAATAGGCTGTACAGCCAGCCTGGAGAAGGTTGCTGTTGCCTGTTGCAAACCGGAATCCACAGCCGGTGCAGGGATAGGCAGAACCACTGGTTGCATGGGTGCAGGGAGAGCTGGAACAGATTGTGCGGGCTGCTTCCAAGGGAGAGTATAGGGAGGCATAAAGCATGGCTGCACCTTGGGATTAAACGTAAGCACACTATTATTGATTTGTCCTACCCTCAGGGTTGGTGGTGGTGACAAACCCGGAATGAGAGGTGCAGGTTCTGGTTGAGGCTGTTCCCTGAAGATTAGACGGCCATCTGGGGTTTCCTGCAGGCAACGGGTCCTGGCCGCAGAGCCTGGATCTTCCTGCCAGGTCTCTGGAGTGATGGCAGGGACGAGTGGCTTTAGCAGCAAGGTGACTCCTGCAGCAAATAGTCCTTGCATGGACCGCATGGGGGTAAATTCAATCTGGTCCCCTGAATAGAGATTATGCCGGGCCTGGGGCAAGTAGTGCCTTTTGACTGAGCGGCGGCCTACAAATAATTCGCTGCCAGAGTGATTGTCCTGCACAAAACCGACACCACGCTCCACTGAGAACCACAGGACTGTTCCGGTTCGGTGGGTGAGCTGGGGATCTCCGGCCTGGGGGTTGTCTATGACCTGTTTCACCCATTCTTCAACCGCGGATTTGTATTCCCACACGGTCTGGGCAAATGCTGTGATTTCGTGAGGGACCTCCGGATTGAGGCTGCGGAGCTGATCATAGCTGGGCGGCGGAGTGGAATCTCCAGCCGCCTCCGCCGCACCAGTTGGCGGTAGTGGCGTGGAAGGCCTCAGGTTAATGGCCGGTGCTGGGGTTTCGGGACGTGGCGGATGGATGGGCACGGACCGGGCTGGGGCCTCAGGGAGCGCGGCAGCTCCTACCTGTGGTTGCGGCCCGGCGGCCGGTTCCGGTGCCTTCTGGACGTCCTCAGGAGAGCCCATCTTCTTCTGTGCTGCGGACTGGTTGCAGACTGGAGTGGCGACGTCAGCGGCGTCAGCGACGTCCTCTGCGGGCGCAGACACGACATCCACGTCCATCCTCAGAGATGCGTCACCTTCCGCTGGAGCACTTGACAGCGCAGAGGGATCCATGGCCTCCGGGAACTCGATCAGGTTCGGGTCTTTAGAAGCAGGAGCCGGGACTTCAGTGGCAGTCTCCTCCGGAATGCTAGGTAAGATGAGGGGTGCTACGGCCTTGGCCTGGGAGGAATCCACAGCCTCCAGCATAGTGGCGAATATTGAGGGCCCACCTTTCTTTGTTATTTGGGAGACATGGATCTCCGGTGGGTGTTCCTCATAAACGGCTTCTCCGCAGATAGCCATCTGGTTCCACCGAGGCTGGGGAAACGCCATCTTGTCCTCCTCCTTCTCTTTGCAAGTAGTAGGTTCTGAGGGTGCAGCCCAAGGGGTGGAGACTTTATCTACTCGGTGCACAATAGAAAGTTCAAGGGGGGCAGGCTAAATTTTTCCCACTCCTGAAGGGGCGTATTTGCTATCTTCGCGCCTTTCCTGAAGGGGTGTAGTCACATTTTCCCGCTTCTGGGGGGCATATTTCTCGTTTTTGCGCTCCTGGGAGGGCGTCTCTGACTTTCTTTGTCTTTCTGCATGAAGACGCTGCGCCATCTTGGAACGAATATGGCGAATCTTCACAATGCCGAATTAACACTTTGTGTACAGCAGCGCACGTGCAGCACTTTTCTTGGCACAGCAATGTAAGTAAGCAATTCACTTTATAAACGGTTTTGGTACAATCTTCAGCCCTTTTTGTTATACTGTGCAGCATGCGGTTTAAGTCAGTTTTTTAGCGCAATTAGATGCGATTCTGCTGTTTATGGAGGGACACACAATTTCAATCCGATCCTGTTCGCAGTGACGCCAAAATATGCAGTAAGCCGGATTGGGACAGATGCACACTGGCGCAATATTAATGGTTTTTAGTTCGTGACGCCAATTGCAGCTTGCGCAGGTACTGTAACAGGGCCCTTTAAGATGGTATGAGCACACGTACTAGGCTAGGAATGCCAGAGGGGGATATTGTCTCTGTATTATGTCAACGGTGTCTCCTACCTGTAGTACGGCTGGACTCCTGTATCCTGGCTCACATGCAATAAAATTAAGTGCTGTAAATAGGAGTAATGGAGGAATGATGGAATTCCACATAGATAATAGGGTCCAACTTGTCTTTACTTGCTGTTATAAGTGGCAGCTTTAGATCCATACAATCATACAGCAATAGTCTTGGGGTCCCAGCAGGTGTTGGCAATATGTGGCAGGAATAATATATATCTATTCTGCATCTGAACATACGCCTATAGATCTGGCAGGTATCTGTCTTCTGCTCTGTCTTGGGTTCTGCTTTGGTTTGGGCCTGACTAGCTATGGAGGTACTTATCTTCTCCTTGTTTCTGGAATCTGTACTTACAGGACTGCTCGCAAGGAATGGTGGTTTCATCCTGGAGATCTAGAAGTTCTGCAATTGCTGCTTTCCTTTGTCATCCAGCTGAGGTAAGGAACTCAGGCTGGGGATGTTGCTTTGGGCCTCAGGTTAGGCCTGAATCCTTTGTTGGGATCCCTGTTTCTGGGAGCTCCTATTCACACAGCCTACCCCAACCGGGGATGGCTGGTACACTCACTAGAACTTTCTGTCCTCCCTCTGAAGTAAGAGTGGGCACATTCCACTCCTCCTCAGATGGGGGAAGCTAGCCTGGAATGGTATATTCCAACCTAGGTATACTAACTTTCCTACAGACTATCTGCTACATACTGCTGCCACCTGCTGGTGTACATGGAAATTACAGCAAATATATAAAATACAGATAAATACATGGCAATGCACAGTGAGATTACATCAGATATTAACACATTCACATCTTAACATAATGAAGCTGGGTGACAGAGTTTCGTGACATACTCTGGGATGTTACATAAGATACTTTCCACATTAAGCTGACAGGGGGAAAAATGGGGGAGGGGGAGCCAGACAGGTTGTACAGTTAAAGAAAACCGTAAAACAATTCTAGGAACATGTTTCTCAGTAAGAGAAGACTCTTAAATAGTATACGGTAAGTGAAATTAAACAGTTAAGGTAGAAATATAACAGCGCTGTGGACCCAGTCGGTCGTTCATGAGGGCAGGAACTCTCCATCCACACGGCCTATAGCCACCTCACCGGGCCTGCAAAGTCAAAGGGCTTGTAAAATCTCCTTATGGGCAGTTCAATGTAAGTGGGTTGGTGTAGGTCTCAGGTGTCATCTGGTAGACCCTCCTGTGCTGGATGTAGTCTCCTTTGGGTCATCTTGAGAGCTGTGGCTTTCAGATGCTGTTGTTTGGCAGATGTCACCGATGTCCAGGGAGTGACCACTGGGAGTGAGGGCAGAGAGGCTATATTTTGGGCAAAGTTCCAGTCGGTGATGTCCTGAGCCTCTATCTCTAGGGCCTCATATACCCTGTGCAAGTCGGCTAAGGCACGAACTACCAGCTAACAAGCCAAATGGGTACAGCCAATGGTATGTCATTTTCTTGCTCCTAAGGATGTTTTCACACTTTGGTGTGGGAGGGAAACACTGCACTGAACATAGAAGGGAAGGGGGTAACAGGGAAGGTAGGTGAGTTCATATGCAGGAATACCTATAGCCCTATAGGACCCTGGTACTTATGGCAGTGACGAGACTACCTGTTCCTCCAAAAGGAAGGATGAACAGGAGTCTCCAGGCCAAATACAAACAATGGGAAAATGCACAGAACTAGAGTTGAGCGAACACCTGGATGTTCGGGTTCGAGAAGTTCGGCCGAACTTCCCGGAAATGTTCGGGTTCGGGATCCGAACCCGATCCGAACTTCGTCCCGAACCCGAACCCCATTGAAGTCAATGGGGACCCGAACTTTTGGGCACTAAAAAGGCTGTAAAACAGCCCAGGAAAGAGCTAGAGGGCTGCAAAAGGCAGCAACATGTAGGTAAATCCCCTGCAAACAAATGTGGATAGGGAAATGAATTAAAATAAAAATTAAAAAAATAAAAATGAACCAATATCAATTGGACAGAGGTCCCATAGCAGAGAATCTGGCTTCACGTCAGCAGAGAATCAGTCTCTTCATGCCATAGCAAAGAATCTGGCTTCATGTCAGCAGAGAATCAGTCTCTTCATGCCATAGCAGAGAATCTGGCTTCATGTCAGCGCAGAATCAGTCTTCATGTCATAGCAGAGAATCAGGCTTCACGTCACCCACCACTGGAACAGGCCACTGTCACACATTTAGGCCCCGGCACCCAGACAGAGGAGAGCGGTCCCGTAACAGAGAATCTGGCCTTATGTCAGCGCAGAATCTGTCTTCATGTCATAGCAGAGAATCAAGCTTCACGTCACCCACCACTGGAACAGGCCACTGTCACACATTTAGGCCCCGGCACCCAGACAGAGGAGAGAGGTCCTGTAACAGAGAATCTGGCCTTATGTCAGCACAGAATCTGTCTTCATGTCATAGCAGAGAATCAGGCATCACGTCACCCACCACTGGAACAGGCCACTGTCACACATTTAGGCCCAGGCACCCAGGCAGAGGAGAGAGGTCCCGTAACAGAGAATCTGGCCTTATGTCAGCGCAGAATCTGTATTCATGTCATAGCAGAGAATCAGGCTTCACGTCACCCACCACTGGAACAGGCCACTGTCACACATTTAGGCCCCGGCACCCAGACAGAGGAGAGCGGTCCCGTAACAGAGAATCTGGCCTTATGTCAGCGCAGAATCTGTCTTCATGTCATGGCAGAGAATCAGGCTTCACGTCAGCCACCACTGGAACAGGCCACTGTCACACATTTAGGCCCAGGCACCCAGGCAGAGGAGAGAGGTCCCGTAACAGAGAATCTGGCCTTATGTCAGCGCAGAATCTGTATTCATGTCATAGCAGAGAATCAGGCTTTACGTCAGCCACCACTGGAACAGGCCACTGTCACACATTTAGGCCCAGGCACCCAGGCAGAGGAGAGAGGTCCCGTAACAGAGAATCTGGCCTTATGTCAGCGCAGAATCTGTATTCATGTCATAGCAGAGAATCAGGCTTCACGTCACCCACCACTGGAACAGGCCACTGTCACACATTTAGGCCCCGGCACCCAGACAGAGGAGAGAGGTCCTGTAACAGAGAATCTGGCCTTATGTCAGCACAGAATCTGTCTTAATGTCATAGCAGAGAATCAGGCTTCACGTCACCCACCACTGGAACAGGCTACTGTCACACATTTAGGCCCAGGCACCCAGGCAGAGGAGAGAGGTCCCGTAACAGAGAATCTGGCCTTATGTCAGCGCAGAATCTGTATTCATGTCATAGCAGAGAATCAGGCTTCACGTCACCCACCACTGGAACAGGCCACTGTCACACATTTAGGCCCCGGCACCCAGACAGAGGAGAGCAGTCCCGTAACAGAGAATCTGGCCTTATGTCAGCGCAGAATCTGTCTTCAGGTCATAGCAGAGAATCAGGCTTCACGTCAGCCACCACTGGAACAGGCCACTGTCACACATTTAGGCCCAGGCACCCAGGCAGAGGAGAGAGGTCCCGTAACAGAGAATCTGGCCTTATGTCAGCGCAGAATCTGTATTCATGTCATAGCAGAGAATCAGGCTTCACATCACCCACCACTGGAACAGGCCACTGTCACACATTTAGGCCCCGGCACCCAGACAGAGGAGAGAGGTCCTGTAACAGAGAATCTGGCCTTATGTCAGCACAGAATCTGTCTTCATGTCATAGCAGAGAATCAGGCATCACGTCACCCACCACTGGAACAGGCCACTGTCACACATTTAGGCCCAGGCACCCAGGCAGAGGAGAGAGGTCCCGTAACAGAGAATCTGGCCTTATGTCAGCACAGAATCTGTCTTAATGTCATAGCAGAGAATCAGGCTTCACGTCACCCACCACTGGAACAGGCCACTGTCACACATTTAGGCCCAGGCACCCAGGCAGAGGAGAGAGGTCCCGTAACAGAGAATCTGGCCTTATGTCAGCGCAGAATCTGTCTTCATGTCATAGCAGAGAATCAGGCTTCACGTCACCCACCACTGGAACAGGCCACTGTCACACATTTAGGCCCAGGCACCCAGGCAGAGGAGAGAGGTCCCGTAACAGAGAATCTGGCCTTATGTCAGCGCAGAATCTGTATTCATGTCATAGCAGAGAATCAGGCTTCACGTCACCCACCACTGGAACAGGCCACTGTCACACATTTAGGCCCCGGCACCCAGACAGAGGAGAGCGGTCCCGTAACAGAGAATCTGGCCTTATGTCAGCGCAGAATCTGTCTTCATGTCATAGCAGAGAATCAGGCTTCACGTCAGCCACCACTGGAACAGGCCACTGTCACACATTTAGGCCCCGGCACCCAGACAGAGGAGAGAGGTCCTGTAACAGAGAATCTGGCCTTATGTCAGCACAGAATCTGTCTTCATGTCATAGCAGAGAATCAGGCATCACGTCACCCACCACTGGAACAGGCCACTGTCACACATTTAGGCCCAGGCACCCAGGCAGAGGAGAGAGGTCCCGTAACAGAGAATCTGGCCTTATGTCAGCACAGAATCTGTCTTAATGTCATAGCAGAGAATCAGGCTTCACGTCACCCACCACTGGAACAGGCCACTGTCACACATTTAGGCCCCGGCACCCAGACAGAGGAGAGCGGTCCCGTAACAGAGAATTTGGCCTTATGTCAGCGCAGAATCTGTCTTCATGTCATAGCAGAGAATCAGGCTTCACGTCACCCACCACTGGAACAGGCCACTGTCACACATTTAGGCCCAGGCACCCAGGCAGAGGAGAGAGGTCCCGTAACAGAGAATCTGGACTTATGTCAGCACAGAATCTGTCTTAATGTCATAGCAGAGAATCAGGCTTCACGTCACCCACCACTGGAACAGGCCACTGTCACACATTTAGGCCCAGGCACCCAGGCAGAGGAGAGAGGTCCCGTAACAGAGAATCTGGCCTTATGTCAGCGCAGAATCTGAATTCATGTCATAGCAGAGAATCAGGCTTCACGTCACCCACCACTGGAACAGGCCACTGTCACACATTTAGGCCCCGGCACCCAGACAGAGGAGAGGTTCATTCAACTTTGGGTTGCCCCACAATATAATGGTAAAATGAAATTAAAAATAGTATTGAATGAGGAAGTGCCCTGGAGTAGAATAATATATTGTTAAGGGGAGGTAGTTAATATCTAATCTGCACAAGGGATGGACAGGTCCTGTGGGATCCATGCCTGGTTCATTTTTATGAACGTCAGCTTGTCCACATTGGCTGTAGACAGGCGGCTGCGTTTGTCTGTAATGACGCCCCCTGCCGTGCTGAATACACGTTCAGACAAAATGCTGGCCGCCGGGCAGGCCAGCACCTCCAAGGCATAAAAGGCTAGCTCTGGCCACGTGGACAATTTGGAGACCCAGAAGTTGAATGGGGCCGAACCATCTGTCAGTACGTGGAGGGGTGTGCACAGGTACTGTTCCACCATGTTAGTGAAATGTTGCCTCCTGCTAACACGTTCCGTATCAGGAGGTGGTGCAGTTAGCTGTGGCGTGGCGACAAAACTTTTCCGCATCTCTGCCATGCTAACCCTGCCCTCAGAGGAGCTGGCCGTGACACAGCTGCGTTGGCGACCTCTTGCTCCTCCTCTGCCTTCGCCTTGGGCTTCCACTGGTTCCCCTGTGACATTTGGGAATGCTCTCAGTAGCGCGTCTACCAACGTGCGCTTGTACTCGCGCATCTTCCTATCACGCTCCAGTGTAGGAAGTAAGGTGGGCACATTGTATTTGTACCGGGGATCCAGCAGGGTGGCAACCCAGTAGTCTGCACACGTTAAAATGTGGGCAACTCTGCTGTCGTTGCGCAGGCACTGCAGCATGTAGTCGCTCATGTGTGCCAGGCTGCCCAGAGGTAAGGACAAGCTGTCCTCTGTGGGAGGCGTATCGTCATCGTCCTGTGTTTCCCCCCAGCCACGCACCAGTGATGGGCCCGAGCTGCTTTGGGTGCCACCCCGCTGTGAACATGCTTCATCCTCATCCTCCTCCACCTCCTCCTCATCCTCGTCCTCCTCGTCCTCCAGTAGTGGGCCCTGTCTGGCCACATTTGTACCTGGCCTCTGGTGTTGCAAAAAACCTCCCTCTGAGTCACTTTGAAGAGACTGGCCTGAAAGTGCTAAAAATGACCCCTCTTCCTCCTCTTCCTCCTGGGCCACCTCCTCTTCCATCATCGCCCCAAGTGTTTTCTCAAGGAGACATAGAAGTGGTATTGTAACGCTGATAACGGCGTCATCGCCACTGGCCATGTTGGTGGAGTACTCGAAACAGCGCAACAGGGCACACAGGTCTCGCATGGAGGCCCAGTCATTGGTGGTGAAGTGGGTCTGATCCGCAGTGCGACTGACCCGTGCGTGCTGCAGCTGAAACTCCACTATGGCCTGCTGCTGCTCGCACAGTCTGTCCAGCATATGCAAGGTGGAGTTCCACCTGGTGGGCACGTCGCATATGAGGCGGTGAGCGGGAAGGCCGAAGTTACGCTGTAGCGCAGACAGGCGAGCAGCGGCAGGGTGTGAACGCCGGAAGCGCGAACAGACGGCCCGCACTTTATGCAGCAGCTCTGACATGTCGGGGTAGTTGCGAATGAACTTCTGCACCACCAAATTCAGCACATGCGCCAGGCAAGGGATGTGCGTCAAACCGGCTAGTCCCAGAGCTGCAACGAGATTTCACCCATTATCGCACACCACCAGGCCGGGCTTGAGGCTCACCAGCAGCAACCACTCGTCGGTCTGTTGTTCTATACCCCGCCACAACTCCTGTGAGGTGTGGGGCCTGTCCCCCAAACATATGAGTTTCAGAATGGCCTGCTGACGTTTACCCCGTGCTGTGCTGAAGTTGGTGGTGAAGGTGTGTGGCTGACTGGATGAGCAGGTGGAAGAAGAGGAGGAGGAAGCTGAGTAGGAGGAGGAGGAGACAGGAGGCAAAGAATGTTGCCCTGCGATCCTTGGCGGCGGAAGGACGTGCGCCAAATAGCTCTCCGCCTGGGGCCCAGCCGCCACTACATTTACCCAGTGTGCAGTTAGGGAGATATAGCGTCCCTGGCCGTGCTTACTGGTCCACGTATCTGTGGTTAGGTGGACCTTGCCACAGATGGCGTTGCGCAGTGCACACTTGATTTTATCGGACACTTGTTTGTGCAGGGAAGGCACGGCTCTCTTAGAGAAGTAGTGGCGGCTGGGAACAACATACTGTGGGACAGCAAGTGACATGAGCTGTTTGAAGCTGTGTGTGTCCACCAGCCTAAATGACAGCATTTCATAGGCCAGTAGTTTAGAAATGCTGGCATTCAGGGCCAGGGATCGAGGGTGGCTAGGTGGGAATTTACGCTTTCTCTCAAATGTTTGTGAGATGGAAAGCTGAACGCTGCCGTGTGACATGGTTGAGATGCTTGGTGACGCAGGTGGTGGTGTTGGTGGTACATCCCATGTTTGCTGGGCGGCAGGTGCCAACGTTCCTCCAGAGGCAGAGGAAGAGGCCGAGGCGGCGGCAGCAGCAGCAGAAGAGGCCGAGGTGGCGGCAGCAGCAGAAGAGGCCGAGGCGGCAGCAGCAGAAGAGGTAGCAGGGGGAGCCTGAGTGACTTCCTTGTTTTTAAGGTGTTTACTCCACTGCAGTTCATGCTTTGCATGCAGGTGCCTGGTCATGCAGGTTGTGCTAAGGTTCAGAACGTTAATGCCTCGCTTCAGGCTCTGATGGCACAGCGTGCAAACCACTCGGGTCTTGTCGTCAGCACATTGTTTGAAGAAGTGCCATGCCAGGGAACTCCTTGAAGCTGCCTTTGGGGTGCTCGGTCCCAGATGGCGGCGGTCAGTAGCAGGCGTAGTCTCTTGGTGGCGGGTGTTCTGATTTTGCCCACTGCTCCCTCTTTTGCTACGCTGTTGGCTCGGTCTCACCACTGCCTCTTCCTCCGAACTCTGAAAGTCAGTGGCACGACCTTCATTCCATGTGGGGTCTAGGACCTCATCGTCCCCTGCATCGTCTTCCACCCAGTCTTGACCCCTGACCTCCTGTTCAGTCTGCACACTGCAGAAAGACGCAGCAGTTGGCACCTGTGTTTCGTCATCATCAGAGACGTGCTGAGGTGGTATTCCCATGTCCTCATCATCAGGAAACATAAGTGGTTGTGCATTAGTGCATTCTATCTCTTCCACCCCTGGTGAAGGGCTAGGTGGATGCCCTTGGAAAACCCTGGCAGCAGAGTCTTCAAACAGCATAAGAGACTGCTGCATAACTTGAGGCTCAGACAGTTTCCCTGATATGCATGGGGGTGATGTAACAGACTGATGGGCTTGGTTTTCATGCGCCATCTGTGCGCTTTCTGCAGAAGACTGGGTGGGAGATAATGTGAACGTGCTGGATGCACTGTCGGCCACCCAATTGACTAATGCCTGTACCTGCTCAGGCCTTACCATCCTTAGAACGGCATTGGGCCCCACCAAATATCCCTGTAAATTCTGGCGGCTACTGGGACCTGAGGTAGTTGGTTCACTAGGACGTGTGGCTGTGGCAGAACGGCCACGTCCTCTCCCAGCACCAGAGGGTCCACTAACACCACCACGACCATGTCCACGTCCGCGTCCGCGTCCCGTATTAGATGTTTTCCTCATTGTTCCCGTTCACCACAATTTTGAGAATGGCAAATTTGGGAATGCTTTTTCAACCCAGAACAAAAAGTCTGCTTTGACGGTCACTACAAATAACTTGACCAGCTAAAACTGTGCAGATTTGGTTGAATAGAGATGTCAGACCTGTTTTTTTTTGCGCTGTGTGACAGTTATAGCTTTAATCACAGAATGACACTTCTATCAGCACGCTAGCTTGTGTCTTAGGTTTTTCTGAATGATACTATCAATAACTTTAATGGAAGATTTTCTTTTTGGGATAGATTTCAAGTAGGCCTGAAATACCACAAACTAGTTATTTTCAGAATGGCAAATTTGGGAATGCTTTTTCAACCCAGAACAAAAAGTCTGCTTTGACGGTCACTACAAATAACTTGACCAGCTAAAACTGTGCAGATTTGGTTGAATAGAGATGTGAGACCTGTTTTTTTTTGCGCTGTGTGACAGTTATAGGTTTAATCACAGAATGACACTTCTATCAGCACGCTAGCGTGTGTCTTAGGTTTTTCTGAATGATACTATCAATAACTTTAATGGAAGATTTTCTTTTTGGGATAGATTTCAAGTAGGCCTGAAATACCACAAACTAGTTATTTTCAGAATGGCAAATTTGGGAATGCTTTTTCAACCCAGAACAAAAAGTCTGCTTTGACGGTCACTACAAATAACTTGACCAGCTAAAACTGTGCAGATTTGGTTGAATAGAGATGTGAGACCTGTTTTTTTTTGCGCTGTGTGACAGTTATAGCTTTAATCACAGAATGACACTTCTATCAGCACGCTAGCGTGTGTCTTAGGTTTTTCTGAATGATACTATCAATAACTTTAATGGAAGATTTTCTTTTTGGGATAGATTTCAAGTAGGCCTGAAATACCACAAACTAGTTATTTTCAGAATGGCAAATTTGGGAATGCTTTTTCAACCCAGAACAAAAAGTCTGCTTTGACGGTCACTACAAATAACTTGACCAGCTAAAACTGTGCAGATTTGGTTGAATAGAGATGTGAGACCTGTTTTTTTTTGCGCTGGGTGACAGTTATAGGTTTAATCACAGAATGACACTTCTATCAGCACGCTAGCGTGTGTCTTAGGTTTTTCTGAATGATACTAACAATAACTTTAATGGAAGATTTTCTTTTTGGGATAGATTTCAAGTAGGCCTGAAATACCACAAACTAGTTATTTTCAGAATGGCAAATTTGGGAATGCTTTTTCAACCCAGAACAAAAAGTCTGCTTTGACGGTCACTACAAATAACTTGACCAGCTAAAACTGTGCAGATTTGGTTGAATAGAGATGTGAGACCTGTTTTTTTTTTGCGCTGTGTGACAGTTATAGCTTTAATCACAGAATGACACTTCTATCAGCACGCTAGCGTGTGTCTTAGGTTTTTCTGAATGATACTATCAATAACTTTAATGGAAGATTTTCTTTTTGGGATAGATTTCAAGTAGGCCTGAAATACCACAAACTAGTTATTTTCAGAATGGCAAATTTGGGAATGTTTTTTTAACCCAGAACAAAAAGTCTGCTTTGACGGTCACTACAAATAACTTGACCAGCTAAAACTGTGCAGATTTGGTTGAATAGAGATGTGAGACCTGTTTTTTTTTGCGCTGTGTGACAGTTATAGCTTTAATCACAGAATGACACTTCTATCAGCACGCTAGCGTGTGTCTTAGGTTTTTCTGAATGATACTATCAATAACTTTAATGGAAGATTTTCTTTTTGGGATAGATTTCAAGTAGGCCTGAAATACCACAAACTAGTTATTTTCAGAATGGCAAATTTGGGAATGCTTTTTCAACCCAGAACAAAAAGTCTGCTTTGACGGTCACTACAAATAACTTGACCAGCTAAAACTGTGCAGATTTGGTTGAATAGAGATGTGAGACCTGTTTTTTTTTGCGCTGGGTGACAGTTATAGGTTTAATCACAGAATGACACTTCTATCAGCACGCTAGCGTGTGTCTTAGGTTTTTCTGAATGATACTAACAATAACTTTAATGGAAGATTTTCTTTTTGGGATAGATTTCAAGTAGGCCTGAAATACCACAAACTAGTTATTTTCAGAATGGCAAATTTGGGAATGCTTTTTCAACCCAGAACAAAAAGTCTGCTTTGACGGTCACTACAAATAACTTGACCAGCTAAAACTGTGCAGATTTGGTTGAATAGAGATGTGAGACCTGTTTTTTTTTGCGCTGGGTGACAGTTATAGGTTTAATCACAGAATGACACTTCTATCAGCACGCTAGCGTGTGTCTTAGGTTTTTCTGAATGATACTAACAATAACTTTAATGGAAGATTTTCTTTTTGGGATAGATTTCAAGTAGGCCTGAAATACCACAAACTAGTTATTTTCAGAATGGCAAATTTGGGAATGCTTTTTCAACCCAGAACAAAAAGTCTGCTTTGACGGTCACTACAAATAACTTGACCAGCTAAAACTGTGCAGATTTGGTTGAATAGAGATGTGAGACCTGTTTTTTTTTGCGCTGTGTGACAGTTATAGCTTTAATCACAGAATGACACTTCTATCAGCACGCTAGCGTGTGTCTTAGGTTTTTCTGAATGATACTATCAATAACTTTAATGGAAGATTTTCTTTTTGGGATAGATTTCAAGTAGGCCTGAAATACCACAAACTAGTTATTTTCAGAATGGCAAATTTGGGAATGTTTTTTTAACCCAGAACAAAAAGTCTGCTTTGACGGTCACTACAAATAACTTGACCAGCTAAAACTGTGCAGATTTGGTTGAATAGAGATGTGAGACCTGTTTTTTTTTTGCGCTGTGTGACAGTTATAGCTTTAATCACAGAATGACACTTCTATCAGCACGCTAGCGTGTGTCTTAGGTTTTTCTGAATGATACTATCAATAACTTTAATGGAAGATTTTCTTTTTGGGATAGATTTCAAGTAGGCCTGAAATACCACAAACTAGTTATTTTCAGAATGGCAAATTTGGGAATGCTTTTTCAACCCAGAACAAAAAGTCTGCTTTGACGGTCACTACAAATAACTTGACCAGCTAAAACTGTGCAGATTTGGTTGAATAGAGATGTGAGACCTGTTTTTTTTTGCGCTGTGTGACAGTTATAGGTTTAATCACAGAATGACACTTCTATCAGCACGCTAGCGTGTGTCTTAGGTTTTTCTGAATGATACTATCAATAACTTTAATGGAAGATTTTCTTTTTGGGATAGATTTCAAGTAGGCCTGAAATACCACAAACTAGTTATTTTCAGAATGGCAAATTTGGGAATGCTTTTTCAACCCAGAACAAAAAGTCTGCTTTGACGGTCACTACAAATAACTTGACCAGCTAAAACTGTGCAGATTTGGTTGAATAGAGATGTGAGACCTGTTTTTTTTTGCGCTGTGTGACAGTTATAGCTTTAATCACAGAATGACACTTCTATCAGCACGCTAGCGTGTGTCTTAGGTTTTTCTGAATGATACTAACAATAACTTTAATGGAAGATTTTCTTTTTGGGATAGATTTCAAGTAGGCCTGAAATACCACAAACTAGTTATTTTCAGAATGGCAAATTTGGGAATGCTTTTTCAACCCAGAACAAAAAGTCTGCTTTGACGGTCACTACAAATAACTTGACCAGCTAAAACTGTGCAGATTTGGTTGAATAGAGATGTGAGACCTGTTTTTTTTTTGCGCTGTGTGACAGTTATAGCTTTAATCACAGAATGACACTTCTATCAGCACGCTAGCGTGTGTCTTAGGTTTTTCTGAATGATACTATCAATAACTTTAATGGAAGATTTTCTTTTTGGGATAGATTTCAAGTAGGCCTGAAATACCACAAACTAGTTATTTTCAGAATGGCAAATTTGGGAATGCTTTTTCAACCCAGAACAAAAAGTCTGCTTTGACGGTCACTACAAATAACTTGACCAGCTAAAACTGTGCAGATTTGGTTGAATAGAGATGTGAGACCTGTTTTTTTTTGCACTGTGTGACAGTTATAGCTTTAATCACAGAATGACACTTCTATCAGCACGCTAGCGTGTGTCTTAGGTTTTTCTGAATGATACTATCAATAACTTCAATGGAAGATTTTCTTTTTGGAATAGATTTCAAGTAGGCCTGAAATACCACAAACTAGTTATTTTCAGAATGGCAAATTTGGGAATGCTTTTTCAACCCAGAACAAAAAGTCTGCTTTGACGGTCACTACAAATAACTTGACCAGCTAAAACTGTGCAGATTTGGTTAAATAGAGATGTGAGACCTGTTTTTTTTTGCGCTGTGTGACAGTTATAGCTTTAATCACAGAATGACACTTCTATCAGCACGCTAGCGTGTGTCTTAGGTTTTTCTGAATGATACTATCAATAACTTCAATGTAAGATTTTCTTTTTGGGATAGATTTCAAGTAGGCCTGAAATACCACAAACTAGTTATTTTCAGAATGGCAAATTTGGGAATGCTTTTTCAACCCAGAACAAAAAGTCTGCTTTGACGGTCACTACAAATAACTTGACCAGCTAAAACTGTGCAGATTTGGTTGAATAGAAATGTCAGGTCTATTTTTTAGGCGCTGTGTGACAGGCTCAACTTGCCCCTGATGTAATATATGGCCAAAAAATAACCAGACTGTTGATGGTTAAATGCACTTCGGTGACACAGGCTCAGCCTGCAGCTGATGTAGTATATGGCCAAAAAATAATCAGACTGTTGATGGTTAAATGCACTTGGGTGAAACAGGCTCAGCCTGCAGCTGATGTAGTATATGGCCAAAAAATAACCAGACTGTTGATGGTTAAATGCACTTCGGTGACACAGGCTCAGCCTGCAGCTGATGTAGGATATAGCACAAAATAACCACACTATCGATGGTTAAATACACTTGGTGATAGCTCGTGCTGGCGCACCACAAGTCACAAAATGGCCGCCGATCACCCCAGAAAAAAAGTGATCTAAAAACGCTCTGGGCAGCCTCAAAAAAGTGAGCAAGTCAATAATAGCACTTCAATGATCCACAGCTGCAGATCGATCACAGAATGAAGTCTTTTGGAGGAGTTAATCTGCCTAATCTCGCCCTAACGTCGCAGCTGCAACCTCTCCCTATACTGATCATAGCAGAGTGACGTGCGGCGCTACGTGACTCCAGCTTAAATAGAGGCTGGGTCACATGGTGCACTGGCCAATCACAGCCATGCCAATAGTAGGCAAGGCTGTGATGGCCTCTTGGGGCAAGTAGTATGACGCTTGTTGATTGGCTGCTTTGCAGCCTTTCAAAAAGCGCCAAGAAAGCGCCGAACACCGAACCCGAACCCGGACTTTTACGAAAATGTTCGGGTTCGGGTCCGTGTCACGGACACCCCAAAATTCGGTACGAACCCGAACTATACAGTTCGGGTTCGCTCATCCCTACACAGAACCCAAACAAAATACAAAAGGGAAAGGAAAGAGTCAACTTCAAAGGAGCAATTGAAGCACCAGGAATTCAGCTGAGATCCAACCACAATCTATCCGAAGGTCCAAATAGAAGGTATAAACTGCACAGCATCGTGGGAGAAGCAACTTTAAATAGAGAAGGTTAAATGACCCTAATCGCCACACCTGGGGAAAGAAGCTTTGGCAAGCACCAGAAACAACACAGACGTCATTTGATCAAAACGGAAAACATGTCAGATCAAACCAAGTGTTGCCAGTCTCACCGATCTGCCAACTGTTGCGGGAACGTCCGTGACAGATGTCCAGCAATGGTCTCAGGTGATTCCTTTTACGGAGCGTCATAGATGACAGATCCTGATATACAGCGACAGTGGAGCCTTCATACATAATAGGCGCTGCGGACCGAGAGGCTGCCAGGATTTTTTTTTTTTGTCTGGTAGTGAACCAGTCTGCAGATGACGTCCCTCGGGGCTTCGTGTTGTTTTGGTATGGGCTCGGTCCATCTCTAGATTGCCCGATTCTTGGCCCAGCAGATCAGTAAAGAGGTAAGGGCGAGAACCAGCATATCTGGGTTCACAGATTCAGGCTGACCGTTTAACCTTAAATTGTTCCTGTGACCACGATTTTCCTGGTCTTCTATAAAGGAATACAAGTGATTCACATGGGCCTGACAGTTATCTAAGTTGTGAGCTACTTCAGTGTTGATGTCTATAATGAACGCTTGGGCCGTTTCTAGAGTCTCCAACCTGGAGTGCATGTGCCTTAAGTCTTGCTTAATGTCTTTAAGTTCACGTACCAGATGTTCCAGTGACTGAGCCAGCAGGTCTTTAAGGAACGGATTTAGAGATCTTCTGGTCCTCTCCTGCTGCCGAGGGATCCTCCACTTCACTCCCGCAGTCAGCCTCTGACTCCTCAGCTTCAGTCACATGTGCGCTTCTCTGCTAAGCCGGCGCCATCTTGCAAGCGTCCTTTTCATAAAACGTTCGATTTCCCCTTGATTAGAGCCCAGTTTTGTGACTCCCTGTAGGTCCCTGGACCTGTCTCTGGAAGTCTTGCCCATGTTTATGTGGTTAGAAAGCTAATAAATGGCCCGGTAAGGGCAGGCCAGCAGCAGGGCTCAGGGAATATGTTATTTGTGAAATAGAAGTAATATAGAGCAGAACAAAAACAGCGGCACTCACCCGTGTGTAGTCAAAAAATCAGCAGCTTTATTAATCCAATATTACATCAGGCAGGGGGCGGACAATTCAGAAACACGCATTGAACAGCGGCGGCCGTTTCGCGCTACATGCGCTTCTTCTGGCTGTGCGTCAATGCGTGCTTGCGCATCGCTCCTTTTAAATGCTGACGCAGGCCGTTGTCATGGGATTTAACAAGTCGGGCTGCGTCCGCATAAAGGAGATGACTGAAACGGGATACATATAAAAACAATATAAGTGTAATAACCAAGGAACATACACAAACTGAGCAATAAAACTCTACATACTGGGGCATTACAAAAATGGGCTTAGATCATTCCTATCATTAAGTCCCAGTTCCCCTAAGGCTTGTGTACGCAATATCCACTTGGCCTCTCTCTGCAGGAGGAGGCGGTGTCTGTCTCCCCCCTGCAGAGGGGTGGACACGATTTCCAGGCCAGAGAAAGAAATACAACTCGTATCACCATCATGAGCACTTCTAATGTGTTCTATGAACCTGGGACAATCTTTCCCTGTCTTGATGGAATTAAAGTGTTCCCTCACTCGTTCAAAAAGACATCTGATAGTTTTACCGATGTAAAAACGTCCACATGTGCACAATAATAAATATACTAAATAAGTACTCCGACAGTTAATGAAGGTATTGACTGTATGCTGGATACCAGCAAATTCAATACTCTTTTTCTGGGAATTATTAGTGCACAGTGAACAGTTTCCACATCTGTAGCTAACTGTCACACAAGCTGAGGTCAAGGAACGAAAAAGAGATAAATTTATTAGAGACAAACAGGATTATGAATCCGGCACCATCTTCAATTGGAATACCGGCAAAAGATTCAATAAGAAGCAACAAAAGAAAAGAAAAAAAAAAAAAAAAGAAAAAAACCTATCGACGCCAGAACAATGATTACTGGACAACAGATTCCGATTCCAGCGTTTCGGATGATCCTGGCCACACATCAGCTGATCCTGTAAGGGAGTCATGTGACCCTTTGGGAAAAGGACCAGAAGAGGAGGGAGGAAGATCAACAAAAGCAACAGGGGTCAGGAAATCAGGAAGGGAGAGAAAACAAGTCTCTTGGAGAAAGTAGATAGCCTCCCACTTCCTGACGAAAGCTTGGTGATCAACCTAACTGGCCGCCTGTTACCACCCGGTTGTATAAAGATTCTTAATAAAGGACTTGGTTACAGTTTAACTGAAAAATTAGATCCTGTAACCTTTGAAGTTGATCTATTTAAGGCCACCCGTAAACTGTACCTACATAAGCTATTTAGAGACACCCCACAGAAATTACCTACCACTCAGGGAGAGTTGCCACTCCAGTCGGATCCTGTGGCTTTCCAAGTATCCAATAAATTCAATGATGATGAACGAGCCTGTCTTAAATTTCTAACTGGAATGGATGTCACTGAGAGATCTCCAACCGATGTCTCCGTGGATCCATTCATTGGTGGAGTTAGATCCACCTTCTGCCCCCCCATGCCCGCCGGGAGTAGCATAATATGTACCTTGCCAGACTAGAGGACAGATATGTATATTCTGTCAACAATCCATTCCTCTCTAAATTGAAAACGTATCTACGTTTTGTAGATGATGTGTTTATAGTCTGGGAAGGTACAGAAGAGGAGTGCAATGAATTTGTTGACTATTTGAACAAAAATGACATGGGTATGACCTTTACTCTGAACTTCGGAGGAAACAGGTTAGAATTCCTGGATGTGGCTGTCCTGGTGGAAGGCGAAGAGTTGGTCACGGAGGGCTTTCGCAAACCCACGGCGACCAACTCCTTGCTCCACCATGACAGCTTCCATCCACGGAGCGTTAAAAAAGCCGTACCATACGGACAGTTCATTAGACTGAGACGCATAAACAGCAAAGACAGTGGTTACCATAGACAGGCAGATGACCTAAAACAGCGCTTAGTAAAAAGGGGTTATCCTAAAGAAGCACTAGGTAGAGAAAGGGAAAGAGTAGAGGAAAATTTCTCACAGGACAGTCTTTTGAAGAGTGGTAACCAGAAAAAAAATAGGAGTGTTGACCAGATCAAGGGTGCTAGATTTGCGTTCTCCTTCAAATATAGTCCCATGGCTGATCGTATCCGATCAGTCATATTCAAGAATTGGGATGTTTTGAGGAGGGACGCAACTCTTTTTTTCAATCAAATCGTTTTTATTATTCAAATAAAATTGGCATATTACAAGACAGTTTGTGTCTACAATTTTCTGTTATTTTTCCCCCTCCACGTCTCATATAATAAAGAATTGTATAAAACATTATCACATATCCAGATACTTGATACATCTCCCACAGTTATTGTACATAATGTATATACCAATAAAAGAAAAACAGTTACAGAATTATTTGACTGTTTAAACCCAACAATCCCCTCTCCCCCCTCCCCCAACTACCAACCCCCCCCCCCCAGATCAGAGCATGAATTTTCAAGACCTTATTATATTACGACATGAGTGTGAGACAACCATTCATTCCACAACTTCTCAAACTTCTGAGGACATCCTCTCCTAACAAACACTCCCCTCTCTAAAGTCAACATATCATGCACCTTTCTCACAAATTCCTCCACTGTTGGCGGACTCCCCTGGATCCACCTAAAAGCAATCAACTTCCTGGCCACATACAATAGTCTCCCAACTGCCACCTTGACAGCCTCTCCCCCACCAATCTCCTTCACATATCCCAGCACACAGATCTTTGGGTCCTTCTGCACCCTCAACTCCAGGTTACGATTAATCAAAGTCAACACCTCATCCCAAAAACTACTTAACACTGGACATGACCAAAGCATATGAAACAGATCTGCACCTTCCACCATACATTTTGGACAATTGTCATCAGTTCTAACACTGATTTTCCGTAAAAACACTGGAGTTTTGTAGACTCTGTGGATGATAAACAGTTGTGACAACTTGCCCTGTTCACTTACAGACACTCTCGGGACTGCCTCCAATATATCTTCCCACTGATCCTTAGGGATGTCCCCCAAATCCTTTTCCCATTTCCTCATCCTTGTAAGAGGGAATCCTATCAAAAATTTGTCTAAAAGCAGAGTATACACCTGTGATATCAGACCTCTCTTTCCTCCAGCTGGAAGAACCAGTTTATGGACCACATCCATTTTTGCAATAATGCACCCCTTCCCTGTCGTGACATCATAGGCGTGTCTCAGCTGCAAATATTGATAGAACCACACTTTAGGAATATTGAATTCCTGCTGTAGGCCTTGAAATGATTTAAATACATTAGTCTCGATCAATTGACCTATCCTCATTACTCCATGGGATTCCCAATTTCGGACTCCTGATAGAGAAATGAACTCTGGCATCAAGTTATTGTTCCATATTGGGGAAAGCTCTCCTACCCCACCAACACCCCTGATCAATTTCACCTTTGTCCACACTTTTTTCATAAGCTCTATAAGCGTTACTTTCTCTCTCCCCCCATGCATCCCTGCACCCTCCAGAATACCCATAAGGTCCCTACTACCCAACCAGTGTTCCAGTATCTTCCCCGTCACATCTGGTAGCTGAAATTCCATCCAACCCTTAAAATGTTGACACTGAGAGGCTAAGAAATAAATCCAGGCATTAGGGACAGCCAAGCCACCTTCAGACTTGGGATATTGCAGCGTCTCCAGCTTAATCCTAGCTTGACCATATTTCCAGATAAGGTCTCTGAATATCGAATGTATTTTCCTAAATCTCTCAACTGGGATCCATACAGGGGCATTATTCAATATGTATAGTAACTGAGGCATCATTACCATTTTTAAGAGATTCACTCTGCCCACCACCGACAAAAAGAGTCTACCCCATGTCCTTGCCTTCAGCCTAAAAGTATTTAGCAAAGGAGTTAAATTAAGTTCTTCAAAATCCAGCAGTCTAGGTGTTATATATAGCCCCAAATATTTAAACTTGCCCACCCAGGGTATCAAACTATCTGCCTGCACACCAGAGAGTGCCTGTCCGTCTACCGGCATCAAAGCAGACTTCTGCCAATTTATCCGAAGCCCAGAGAAGCCACCAAATCTTTCTATTAAAGCCATGGCCGCATCCAAAGAGCCCCCAGTGTCACCCAAAAATAACATAGTGTCATCAGCATACATTGCCACTTTATTTTGCGTCTCACCATATCTAAACCCCACAATATGAGGTGACAGGCGGATAAGGGCTGCAAGTGATTCAATTGCTAAAGCAAACAACAAGGGTGACAATGGGCACCCCTGTCTGGTGCCTCTGGTCAAAGAAAAGCTATCTGACAGCCCCCCATTAGCTCTGATCCTTGCCTTTGGACTTGAATACAACACTTTCACCCACTGAATAAATCGAGCACCAAAGCCCATAACTCTCAAGGTTTCCCATAGGTAGTTCCATTCAACACTGTCAAACGCCTTGGCGGCATCTAACGCAAGTAAGGCCCTATCTCCTCCATTATCAGCTGGAATATTCAGACTAGCATATACTCTACGGATATTTATAGCAGTCGATTTCCCAGGCATAAAGCCCGTTTGATCCGGGTGCACTATAGTTAGGATTACCCTGGACAGCCTGTTCGCCAACACCTTCGCCAGGAGCTTCACATCTGCTGTTAATAGTGAAATTAGTCTATAGGAATCAGGAACTTTGGGATCTTTCCCAGGCTTAGGAATAACTACTATGATAGCCTCCTGCATAGAATGTGGTAGCGAACCCGTCTCCAGAGAATATTCAAGAACCTTAAGTAATTCAGGAAGAAGCACCCCCTGCAACTTTTTATACACCTCCACTGGTATGCCGTCTGCCCCCGGCGCCTTACCGTTCGCCATCCCCCCAAGAGCAACCTCTAACTCCTCCAGCGTGATCGGCTCTTCCAGTCTCTCTCTATCCTCCACTGATAACACTGAAAGCTGAGCCTCAGCCAGAAAGGCGGACAAGGCATCCTCCGAGCTAGACGCCTTGGAAGCATAGAGAGAGACGTAAAAACCTTTTAAAATATCTAATATCCCTTTTGTATCCTGGCTACTATTCCCATTTCCATCCATTAGTTCTTGTATACAAGAAGAACCCCTCTGTGCCTGAGAAACCACTGAGAGCAGATGCCCAACTTTCTCTCCATCCTCAAAAGATCTTTGGCGGTAAAAACTACGTTTCCTCTCTGCAGCCTGTAGTAGGTGACACCTCAGTTGTTCCTGAGCTACCTCCAGCGCCTCACTATTAGCCATGGTGGGGATTCTACCAAACTCCCTTTCAGCCTCTGTTACCTGAACATGAGCTTTAACATCTGCCTCTCTGGATTTAGATTTATGCTTACTAATTTCCTTGATCAGTACACCTCTCAAAAACGCTTTCATGGCATCCCAGACTCCGTGTATTGAAGCCGTCCCTCCATTAATAGAAAAGTACTCCCTGACCTCCAGAGTAATCTCCGACAAATCACCAAGTACATTCAGCCAATGCGGGTTACATTTCCACAGCCTCGCTCCCTGCCTAAGCACGCCCAGGCACAAATCAATCTGCACCAAGGAATGGTCAGACAACGACCGAGGGTGATAAATAACATCTCTTATCAGTGGTAGCATAACATCATTAACCAAAGCCAGATCTATGCGTGATAATGAATGATGCGTAGCAGATCTACATGAAAACACCCGCTTATCCGGGTTACGCAGCCTCCAAGCATCAAGTAAACCAGTTTCCCTCATAATATTCTTAAGAGCCACACTCCCCGGTGATCCACTGGCACCTTCTACCCGACATCTATCTATGGAGTCATTCAATGTACAATTGAAGTCCCCCACTAGCAGCCACGGCAGTCCAGGGAAGTCCGCCACAAAGGTCATAATATCCCGTATCAAGGGGGAAGCAAACGGTGGAGGCACATACACTGACACCAACACCACCTGGATCCCATCAATCTTGCACACTACACACACATACCTGCCCTCAGCATCCACACATTGCTTCAGATGTTCATACCTTATACTTTTATGCACAATCACACTTACACCCCTGGAGTGAGAGGAATGGATTGCATGTACCACATGACCTACCCAATTTTTGTTCAGCCACTGCACATTATCATTGGACAAATGCGTTTCCTGCAGGCAGCAGATAGCTGGCTGAAACCGACCCAAATATTGAAATATACATTGTCGTTTTCGTGCATTAGCCATTCCCCTCACATTCCAGCTCAACACTTTAATCACCTGTGTCATGATGAAAGATTACGGCATGTTTGAATCTCACACCCCATACGAATGTCACTCTCTCATAATTCACGCCCCTCACCCATCTCTGACCTGTCCCCCTCCCCCCCCCCCCCCCCCCTCCCCAGTGATCAGGCTACTTTGAACAATAACCCCAACCCCCCCCCCCCTCCCAAACATCCAACTCTAACTCAGGGCAATCTGTAAGCCCCATGCCCAATGCTGAACAAAAATCATTTCTGATTTCAAAACTCTCCCTCAGGTAGAGAATCCTCTCCACAACTGGGAAATACATTTCTTATCCCAACTTCCTACTCCTGCATCAGGATCTACCATGTGGTAGCAACACTCAATACACTTTATAACTGGTGTAACATTAAAGTGACATTAGGGTGCAATCCTATGCATATAAAGTGAACACAAACTGCAAACTGTTTCCTTCAAGTGTCCAGGGCTCCACTTCTCAGTTGCCGCTCATGGACGTCCAGCCACTGTGTTGCTTTATCAGGGTCCTCAAAGAATCTGGTGGATCCCAATGCCACCACTCGCAATCTAGCCGGGAACAACATGGCGTACGGAACTTGTAGCACTCTGAGCCTTTTCTTTATATCTATAAATCTGCTCCTCCTCCGCTGCACCTCATTGGAATAATCCGGAAAAATGGACACTCTGACCCCATTCAGGACCATCTCATCATTGTCCCTTGACTGGCGTAGGATAGTGTCCCGATCTTTAAAGTGTAGAATCTTCGCCAGTATGGGGCGAGGAGGCCTGCCTGGCGGGAGCGGCCGCGAAGGGACTCTGTGTGCCCGCTCAACCACGTACAGGGAAGATAGGCCCTTCTCATGGAATAACTGGTGCAACCATTTCTCCACAAACTCTGTAGCATTGGCCCCTTCTGTTTTTTCTGGCATTCCAACAATTCGCAGATTTTTTCTCCGCGATCTGTTCTCTAAATCATCCGCTTTGGCGTATAAGGCAGCTATATCTTTCCCATTCATTTTAGACGCCATTTGCAGAGGTTGAATAACGTCTTCCAGTGAGGACACCCTCTTTTCCAAATCAGAAGTGCGCTCAGAAATCTTGTGCAGGTCGTGCCTGATTATGGACACATCTGATCGCAGGCTGCCAACTTGTACTGTGAGCACTTTAAGGGTACTGTTGCAGCTTGCCACAGCCACCATTATATCTTTCAATGTGGGCTCCCTTGTAGAATCAGCCCGCAGGTCTACTGGAACTATTGCAGGGGCTGCAGATTTGAGTACCGGCTGACCGGCCAAAACCGGGTGATCACCGTCCATGGATCCGTCCTCCTGATCAGAGGAGGTAGGTATTTCAGTCCCTTTATCGCTAGCCGAATCGCCCACTCCACCATCCAGTCTGGCATATTTGCTGAGTTTAGCTGCCGCGCTCTGGCTCACCGTCTCCTGCAGCACCGACACCTCTCCACCTCCGGCGCCATCTTGGCCCTTCTCCAGGCGGTCTTGTTTCGCCAATTTGGACGATTTCCTCGGCATTTTCAGGCTCCCGATTTCGACACCACAGCCACCGGACACCTTCCTCTCAACAGGTAAAGTATTTTCAGGCAGTTTGAGTGCGCTTCCAGTATAAATGAGCAGGATTCTAGCAGGAGCAGTGAACAGTGCGTCTTACTCCATGCACTCACAGGCCACGCCCCCAGGGACGCAACTCTTAATGAGCTGACAGGACAGAGACCCCTGATTTCCTTTAGAAGGAGTCACACTGTCAAAGACAAACTCGTTAGACGTAGACTCCAAAAAGATAAGAGCAAGAATTGGCTCAAAAGCAACCTTCCAAAAGGCAACTACAGATGTGGAAACTGTTCACTGTGCACTAATAATTCCCAGAAAAAGAGTATTGAATTTGCTGGTATCCAGCATACAGTCAATACCTTCATTAACTGTCGGAGTACTTATTTAGTATATTTATTATTGTGCACATGTGGACGTTTTTACATCGGTAAAACTATCAGATGTCTTTTTGAACGAGTGAGGGAACACTTTAATTCCATCAAGACAGGGAAAGATTGTCCCAGGTTCATAGAACACATTAGAAGTGCTCATGATGGTGATACGAGTTGTATTTCTTTCTCTGGCCTGGAAATCGTGTCCACCCCTCTGCAGGGGGGAGACAGACACCGCCTCCTCCTGCAGAGAGAGGCCAAGTGGATATTGCGTACACAAGCCTTAGGGGAACTGGGACTTAATGATAGGAATGATCTAAGCCCATTTTTGTAATGCCCCAGTATGTAGAGTTTTATTGCTCAGTTTGTGTATGTTCCTTGGTTATTACACTTATATTGTTTTTATATGTATCCCGTTTCAGTCATCTCCTTTATGCGGACGCAGCCCGACTTGTTAATTCCCATGACAACGGCCTGCGTCAGCATTTAAAAGGAGCGATGCGCAAGCACGCATTGACGCACAGCCAGAAGAAGCGCATGTAGCGCGAAACGGCCGCCGCTGTTCAGTGCATGTTTCTGAATTGTCCGCCCCCTGCCTGATGTAATATTGGATTAATAAAGCTGCTGATTTTTTTACTACACACGGGTGAGTGCCGCTGTTTTTGTTCTGCTCTATATTACTTCTATTTCGCATTTTATCTGCACAGCTGAGCACCTCCGATCGTGTGTGTCCTCTCCAGCCACGCACAGCGCTTGATTCATGTGCGCACCAGCCGGAGTAGTGGTGCCGCCCCCTACTTCACTTGTTACAATATGTTATTTGTGACAGCAGCAATAGTGCAATCTGCAGTGTCTTTTTTACGGGAGCCCCTACAGAGAGCTGACGAAACACAAGCCTGAGAGACCATTAGGTCATAATAATATAGATGATTTATGAATCTGATGGACATCTTATCAGGGTTGTAAGAAACCTTCTACAGTATATAGGTGCTACTACATTGTGTAGTCTACCTGGCAATAACAATATAACCACACTACCTCAGCCCATCAGGACAGGTAGTTACAGGTAGTTACACTGACCTGCGGTTCCTATCCCAGAAACAACCCTGTCACCACCTTCTGTAGATAAAGAAACAAAATCAGCCATTCTTGGGTACGATAGGAGCAAGAAGCAGTGACTTGAGCAGGAGGAAGAAGGTGCACTTTGGTATCCACCAGGTCCAACATGTCTCCTTAGATGAAGAATGCTCCCATACCGGGTCCAAGATAGATGACGTGGTGATGTCCACTGCACAAGTATTTCTTCCATGAAGGGCTATTAATTTGGTGCAGCTATAGACATGGGGCCCTGGCCAAAAGCACCTCTACCCCAAGGGTGAGATAGATGAGATCCCTGAGTGGGTCCATGCGCTGGTCATCCAACAGCTACGGCGTCTTTTGCATATGAAATGGCTATGACGTCCTTTGCTCCTGCCGCCTTTCTTGTCCTCACGTGGAAGAGATGTTGTCAGGACATACAGACCAAGGAAATCTACAAACAAGACGTCCCAAGAAGCTTTAGTGTTTGTCCTCCTTATTGCTATTTACTATCTATGTACAGAAGGTATAGACAGTATATTTATTTTTTCCTCTAAATCATAGGTGCGTCTTCAAGTCCAAAAAATACGGTAACTGTGATCCTGAGAAGAGGGGCCGGTTTCCCCATTCTGGCGGAGTAGCTGGCCCTGCTGCTCTATTTGTTCTCTGTGGAAACGCCAGAAATAGCTGACAGCGCTGTGTGTGCCTGTCTCCGGCAGTCCCATAAAGAAAGAATTGAATAGCAGGGTGCTTGCTCAACCAGACTGCGGTAGCACAGGATGCTGTTCTTGGGATCATATGGGTCCCAGTGGCAAGACCCCACAGATCATTCAGTTATCCCCTATTCCACATACGTCAAACTCGTGACCCTCCAGCTGTTGCAAAACTACAACTTCCATCATTCTCAGACAGCCTACAGCTATCAGGGCATGCTGGGAGTTGTCGTTTTGCACCAGCTGGAGGGCCACAAGTTTGATATCCCTGCCCTATTCTGTGAATAGGGAATAACTTGAAAACTTGGCACAACCACATTAAAGGGGTTGTTCCTCTTTTTTTTCTTTCCTCAGGATAGGTCATCAATATCAGACTTGCAGGGGCCCGACTTCCGACACCCACGCTGATCAGCTGTATGAATTGAATGCAGCACTTGCACATTCTCCTCGTTGTTTACCTGCTCGACATGGCAGCGCCACACAGTGTAATTTTACCTACTGTAAGACGTCCCATTTACTTCTATGGATGGCTCTGTAATATTCAAGTGGATAGGAAGAAAACATCGCATAGAAGTGAATGGGACGGGTTAGGTGTAATTACACTGCGTGGCGCTATGAATTTGACGGCTAGCAGCTAAACAATGAGGAAATGGCTGTGCTCACACGGAGCGCGGCCTTCTCTTCAAACAGCTGATTGGCAGGAGTACCAGGTGTTGGTCCCCCACCAATCTGATATTGATGACCCGTCCTGAGGATAGATCGTCAGTATTAAACCACTGCACAACCCCTTTTAAAAACAGGAAAAAGTGAAATTTTTTGTTAAAAAAGAGGGTTGCAAAACTCAATATGATCAAACGTTCTGTGTCAAATAACTCCCCATATTAAGCCAAGCCCCCAAAACCACACCCCCTTTTTATCCGTGTGAACTTGGCTGGTATTTTTTTGTTGGGAAAGGTGGTAACCCTACGCTGGCGCCTACCACACTTTCTAGCTGTGTGTGGATAGTTTGTAGTCTGGGATGCCTAACACATTTTTGAGAGTTTTGCACGCCTGCCATCATCCTGAAAAAGTTCCAAAGTGTTTAGATGGAGCTCAGGGACTACTACTCCTATTAGCATCATTGTTGACAATTGTCTATGCACATCTATTAGGAGGAGACTGCACTGTGAATTTTTGGAACTCTGCTATAATATCAATGGATGTACTACAACTTCTATTCTGCAATTTAGTAAACAGAGACCTGTTTGAGGCGTGGCCTGAGAGCGCATGGAGTAAGTCGCACCGCTCACAGCTCCTGCCGGCATCCTGATCATTAGAGTGGTAGCAACGTCTGATTCAATTATTTTATCTTACCTGGTGGGTGAGAGGAGACCGGAGAGTGCGGGGGTGATTCTGAGTGCTCCGACATGCCGAGAAAGTCCAGCAAGGGGCCGCGATATGACAGGCCGGAGGTGAGCCAGCATGGCGCAGAGGAGGAAGAGGGGCCGGCCTTACAGTCCAAACTGAGCCAGAGTGCGGCCGCAAAGTTAAGCAAGTTTGCCCGCGCTGATAGCGGTGTGGGAGACTGGGCAGAGGAGAAGGAGACACACGCGCATATCTCTTCTGAACAAGAGGACGGATCCCTTGATGGGGAGGCCCTGGATGCGGCGGAGTGGCCGCCATTGACCCCTGCACGTCCAGCTAAAAGCGCGGTAGGCCCCAAAGATGCGGCTAATGAAGAGCCCACGTTAAAAGATATTATGGCTGTTGTGGCCAGCTGTAACAGTACCCTGAAGGTGCTCTCTGTGCAAGTTGGTAGCCTGAGGTCAGATGTGTCTATAATTAGGCACGACCTACACAAGATATCTGAGCGCACCTCTGAATTGGAGAAGAGGGTGTCCACTATAGAGGATGATGTTCGGCCTCTGCAAATGGCAGCAAAAAAAACTGCTAAGGACATAGCTGCTTTATATGCTAAAACAGATGATCTGGAGAACAGGTCCAGAAGGAACAACCTGCGGATTGTGGGAATGCCAGAAAAGACGGAGGGGGATAACGCTACAGAGTTTGTGGAGAAATGGTTGCATCAGCTATTTCATGAGAAAGGTCTATCTTCCCTATATGCGGTGGAGCGGGCGCACAGAGTCCCCATGCGGCCGCTTCTGCCAGGCAGACCGCCTCGTCCTATACTGGCGAAGATCCTGCATTTTAAAGACCGGGACACTATCCTGCGGCAATCAAGGGACAATGAGGAGATGATCCTGAATGGGGTGAAAGTGTCCATATTTCCGGATTATTCCAATGAAGTGCAGCGGAGGAGAAGCAGATTTATGGACATAAAGAAAAGGCTGAGAAGTCTACAAGTTCAATATGCTATGTTGTTTCCTGCTAAACTGCGTGTGGTGGCATTGGGATCCACCAGATTTTTTGAAGATCCGGAGGAGGCGGCGCAGTGGCTGGACGTCCACGAGCGACAATTGAGAAGTGGGGCCCTGAACACTTGAAGGAGGCTAAGATATAGTTTCTTATGTTCACTGTATATATGCATTTGCACTCTAAGGTTGCTATAAAGGTTGCACCAGTTAAGAAGTGTATTATGTAATGCTATCACAAGGTAGATCCTGTGGAGGGAGTAGGTTGCTGAGAGTGAAAATGTATTTCTCAGATGTGGGGAGGATTCTCTACCTGAGGGATGTTGTTATAATCTGTTATGATTATTATATGTTGGGGGGTAAGTTGCTCTCAGATGGCCCTGTTTTAATGTGTGAGGTTGATATCAAAGGGACAATGTTCCCCAGTTATAGAAATCTGATTGGGAAAGGGGGGGAGGGGGGTGGGAGGCTGGGTAGTGAGTTGGGGGGAAGAGATATGGTCTTGAAATATGAGCTGAGGAAGTTGGAGTGGGATGTGAGATCCAAGTATGGTCTGAAGTTCTACCATGTCACAGGTGATTAGAGTTTTAAGTTGGAATGTGAGCGGAATGGCAGATGCACGAAAGAGACAGTGGGCCAGATTTATCATTAGCTCAGGTCAGAATAATGGAGTGAAAAAGTCCCAAAAAAAGTCCCAAACGCTAAAACTGCGCACAAATTTGCGACTTTTTTCTGCTCTGCACTATGCTCGCCAGTTTTCTGAAAGTGGGCGTGTTTTCTTATGTAAATGAATCTCTAGACAGATTTACTATTGGGACTATTTAAAAAGTCGCAAAAAAGTCGCAAAAAAGTCGCAATTTCACTCCAGTGAGGACCATGCTTATCTTATGAGACTTTTTAATAGAACATGCAACTTTTTCATAAAAACGTGCGACTTTTTCGTAAAGATGTGCGACTTTTGTAAAGCTGCTTACTGACGGATAAACTGCTACCGTCAAACCACATTTATTACAGTCTTAAAGGGCCGATCATAAATCTGACTTGGCTAAAACTGACTTTAGCCATATGTGAAAGTGGAGTGAGCTGTCAGTGTAATGATAAATCTGGCCCAGTGTGTTTTTCAATACTTGGGGCGGTTTCAGCCGGCTATATGTTGTCTTCAGGAAACGCATCTGATTGGAGAAAATCTACACTGGATGAGTAAAAATTGGGTGACATATGCGTTACATTCAACTCATTCTTCTCACTCTAGAGGGGTTAGTATGATTGTGCATAGTAGCATTAGGTATGAACATATGCAGGAATGTGTGGATGCGGATGGTAGATATGTGTGTGTTGTGTGTAAGGTGGACGGAATACAGGTGGTGCTGGTGTCTGTACGTGCCCCCACCATTTGCATCCCCATTGATAAGAGAGATTATGGACTTTGTGGCGGACTTCCCTGGGCTGCCGTGGCTATTGGTTGGGGACTTTAATTGCACGCTGAATGACTCCCTAGATAGATGCCGGGTGGAAGGAGCAGGGGGTTTACCGGGGAGTGTGGCTCTCAGAAATATTATGGGTGAAATAGGTGTGCATGATGTATGGAGATTGCGTAACCCTGATAAGCGTGAATTCTCGTGCAGATCAGCCGCGCATCATTCGTTATCGCGTATTGATTTGGCCCTGGTTAATGATATAATGCTGCCTCTGGTTGGGGATGTTGTCTATCATCCTCGGTCGTTGTCTGACCATTCTTTGGTGCAGATAGACTTGTGCCTGGGGGTGCTGGAAATGTAACTCACATTGGCTAAATGTGTTGGGTGATCTGTCCGGGATCTCTCTTGAAATTAAGGAATTTTTTGCTATCAATACAGCGTCCCTGTATTGATAGCAAAAAATTCCTCGGTACCGGGTGTTTGGGATGCCATGAAAGCATTCCTGAGGGGAGTCTTGATGAAAGAAATTAACAAGCATAAATCTAGGTCTAGGGAGGCGGATGTTAAGGCGCATGTACTGGTGGCTGAGGCGGAGAGAGAGTTTGGTAGATTCCCCACCCTGATTAATAGTGAGGCGCTGGCAGTAGCTCAGGAGCAGCTGAGGTGTCATTTAGTGCAGGCCGCAGAGAGAAAGAGAAGTTTTTATTGTCAGAGATCCTTTGAAGAAGGTGAGAAGGTGGGTCATCTGTTGTCGGTGGTATCACAGGCTCAGAGAGGCTCCTCTTGTATTCAGGAACTGAGAGATGACAGGGGGAATAGTAGCCAGGACACGAAAGGAATATTAGATATTCTAAAAAGCTTTTATGTATCTCTATATGCTTCCACCGGCTCTAGTTCTGAGGAGGCTCTTAATGAATTTCTAGGGGAGGCACAATTATCGAGGCTGTCAGAGGAGGATAGAGTAAGGCTGGAAGAGCCGATTTCACTGGAGGAACTGGAGGCTGCGCTTGGGGGTATGGCGAATGGTAAGGCGCCTGGAGCTGATGGCCTCCCAGTGGAGGTGTATAAAAAGCTGCAAGGGATATTACTTCCTGAATTACTTAAGGTGCTTGAGCACTCATTGGAGGCAGGTTCGTTACCACATTCGATGCAGGAAGCTATAATTGTGGTTATACCTAAACCTGGGAAGGATCCTAAAATACCGGATTCCTACAGACCAATTTCACTCCTCACGGCTGATGATAAGCTCCTGGCGAAGGTGTTGGCGAACAGGCTGTCCAAAGTAATTCTGACTATAGTACACCCGGACCAGACGGGTTTTATGCCTGGGAAATCGACGGCTATTAATCTCCGTAGGCTGTATGCTAGCTTAAATATTCCGGCGGATAATTGTGGAGACAGGGCCTTGCTTGCTCTTGACACCGCCAAGGCGTTCGATAGTGTGGAGTGGAGCTACTTGTGGGGGGTCTTGAAAACTATGGGTTTTGGAGCACGGTTCATTCAGTGGGTAAAGGTCCTATACACTAGTCCTAAGGCGAGAATTAGAGCTAATGGAGGGTTGTCAGATTGTTTTGCTCTTGCCAGGGGCACCAGACAGGGATGCCCATTGTCACCCTTATTGTTTGCTCTCGCAATAGAGCCGCTCGCGGCGCATATCCGCTTATCAACAAATATAGAGGGGTTTAGATACGGTGGGCTGCACAATAAAGTGGCTATGTACGCTGATGACACTCTGCTTTTTATGGGCGATACTGGTGCGTCCCTGGATGCGGCCATGGCATTGATTGACAGATTTGGTGGCTTCTCTGGACTTCAGATAAATTGGCAAAAATCCTCTTTGATGCCAATAGATGGGCAGGCCCTGTCAGGCAGACAGGTGGATAGCCTGGTGCCTTGGGTGGATAAATTTAAATATCTGGGACTATATATAACACCGAGACTATCGGATTTTGAAGACCTTAATCTGTCCCCATTGCTGGCTACTTTCAGGCTTAAAGTGAAGTCATGGTGTAGACTCTTTCTTTCGGTGGTAGGTAGAGTTAACCTTTTAAAAATGGTTATGATGCCCCAGTTGCTTTATGTACTGAATAATGCTCCCGTATGGATCCCCCTGGATAGATTCAAGAAAATTCATTCTATATTTAGGGATCTTACTTGGAAATATGGGCAGGCTAGGATTAAACTGGAGACATTGCAATATCCTAAGTCGGAAGGGGGCCTGGCTGTCCCTAATGCATGGATTTATTTTCTGGCTTCCCAATGTCAGCATTTCAAGGGATGGATTGATTTACAAGCTCCGGATATGACAGGGCAAATATTGCAGCATTGGTTGGGCAGTCGGGACCTCATGGGCATTCTGGAAGGCTCAGGAATGCATGCTGGGAGGGAAAAACTCCCTCTTATTGAACTTATGAAAAAAGTTTGGGCAAAGGTGAAGCAGCTAAGAGGTGTAGGTGGAATCAGTGAACTTTCCCCTATTGGAAAGAATCATCTGTTGCCCGAATTTTTTGCCATACCAGGACTTAGGAACTGGGAAACTTATGGAGTGACGAGAATTGGCCAATTAATTGAGGACAAGATATGTAAGTCATTCCAAAACCTGCAGCAGGAATTTAATATTCCTAGGGGGTGGTTCTATAAATATCTCCAAATGAGGCATGCCCTTGAGGTCACACTGCGGAAAGGATGTGTGATAGCTCAAATGGAGGTGGTTCATAAGCTTGTTCTCCCGACAGGGGGAGGAAAAAGAGGGCTGATATCACAGTAAGAATTGATGACAGGTGTCCAAAGTGTATGGAAGAGGGTGCGGATTTGTTACGTATGCTGTGGTCTTGTCCAGTAATTGGTAATTATTGGGAGGATGTAAGAAATATGATTAATAGCAGAATGACATTGAGAATCCAAAAAGACCCAAAGGTGTGTATATTGGGATATGTGTCTGAGATTGGAGGGACTGAATCGGTCAAGGTAGCTGTGGGGAGGTTGCTATATGTGGCCAGGAAACTGATTGCTATGAGATGGATCCAGGGAAGTCCGCCTACACTGAGTGAGTTTGAACGGAAGGTGCATGACATGATGGTACTTGAAAAAGGGGTGTATGTGAAGAGAGGGTGTCCTCAAAAGTTTGATAAATTGTGGAGTGATTGGTTATCTCATACTCACGTGGTTATATAGGCTCGTCAAGGTCAAGTCTAGTTGTCAGGGAGGGGGGTGTTAGGGCAAGGTGGGGGGGGGAAGGGTTTTGGGGGGGTTTAGATATTTATAATTCTTTGTTTCACATATTTGTTTTAACATGTGTACACGTTATGTACAGATACTGGATAAAACTGTGTGTTGATATTTGTACAGTTTTGTTGTACTCTGACTCCACATGAAAAAACAACGTATTGATTTTTGTAATACTCTGTATTTATTGATTCAATAAAAATGACTTGATTTAAAAAAACAGAGACCTGTTCATTTTCTACAAACGGCTGGTTACTGACCCCAGCATCACACGCCAGACACAGCACCTGCACCTCTTGCCTTGCACCATGAAAAAATACATAACATCACGGGCACCCCAATTACCACCAGATGGGATCCCCAACATCGGGGTGTGCCCTGAGGAAAGAAAGGGTGTGCCCTACTATCACTGCGCTGGTCCTAGGGAGCAACGGTGTGAGGATTGCCACTGTGATTGACTGTTACAGCCACAGCCCCTACCACTCCCATCCTCCGCTCATTTGCTCCCAGGCTTATGGCACTTCATTTATTTTCAATTTTATTAGGTTCCCAATTCTGTGCTGCTTTATTTCTTAAGGGCTGTTTCACATTTGCGTTGTGGCAATCCGGTTTTGAGATCCAGCAGCGGATCTCAAAATCGGTCCAAAATGGATCAGTTTTGTCCCCATTCATTGTCAATAGAGACAAAACTGATCATTTTGCATTCTGTTCTGT
Source organism: Bufo bufo (assembly GCF_905171765.1). NCBI lineage: Eukaryota > Metazoa > Chordata > Amphibia > Anura > Bufonidae > Bufo > Bufo bufo. The sequence goes on along the minus strand of NC_053392.1, from coordinate 464,104,016 downwards.
TTTTTGACTGGACACAAAATAGCTGTAAGTTGCAGTTTTGTGTCCGGTCTGCGAAATGGAGCAAACTTGATCTGGCAGCAAAAACAATGAAAGTCAGTGATCGTGGATCTGTTTTTCTCAGATCTGAAAAAAAAACGATCCATCACCCATTGACTTACTGTGCTGGATCCTTTTTTCCCATTTCGATGTAACACAACTGCATCCGGAACGCATCCAGTCCAGTTTTGAGATCCGCTGCTGGATCTCAAAACCAGAAACCAAAACGCAAGTGTGAAATAGGCCTAATACGTGGAAAGGATAATGACTGGAGCTGTATACTTTTTCTGTGATTCTTTACTGTAAGAGCAGTGAAACTATGGAACTCTCTGCCTGAGGAGGTGGTGATAGTGAGTACAATAAAATAATTCAAGAGAGGACTGGATGTATTTCTGGAGTGTAATAATATTACAGGCTATAGCTACTAGAGAGGGGTCGTTGATGCAGGGAGTTATTCTGATTGTCTGATTGGAGTCGGGAAGGAATTTTCTGCCCCTAAAATGAGGCCAATCGGCTTCTCCCTCACAGGGTTGTGTTGTTGTTTTTTTTGCCTTCCTCTGGATCAACTTTTCAGGATAACAGGCTGAACTGGATGAACTAATGTCTTTTTTCAGCCTTATAAACTATGTTACTATCTTAAATACCTTGAATAGGCATAGGATAAAATGATGTTGCCAAATCTAATATATAAAGCTGAGTGTATGTATGTGTGTGTGTATATATGTATGTCCACTAAGAAAATCCGCACAGTCGCATTTACAATCACGAAATTTAGCACACATGTACATCAGGTGTCCGGGAAGGTTTTAGACCGGGTCCCAGCTCTGTAGCATGTACTGTTCCTGAGATATTCCCACAAAATGCAAATATCGCACATCACATGACCTACATTAGCCAATAGAAGCCTGCAGCTCTTTCTCTTCATATCCCAACTTCATATCCATACTGCCATACACACGGTCACATGTCCCTTATCAGCCAATAGAAGCTCACAGGTCCTTAGTCCCCACATACACACAGTTTTACCCCAGGTTTCCATAACAACCCAGCCATTTTTCTTCACTGCTGCAGGTCAGCTTTAAAGGGGCGGGCGCTGTGGAGGTCTCTTGTAAGGGGACAGGGAACTGTGGAGGTCACAGTTAAGGGGACAGTCCGCTATGGAGGTCAGTGTTAAGGGGCAGGGTGCTGTAGAGGCAGGGGCGTAGCTAAAGGCTCTTGGGCCCTGGTGCAAGAGTTTAGCTTGGGGCCCCCATCTGTCATTTCTTTGTGGCCAGGTTCAGGGAAGCACATTGCCTTCCTGCTGCCTGAGGCAAAAATTTAAACTGCACCCCCCACCATGCAAAATTCTTGACCTAACACCTTCCCTCCAGCCAGAGGTTTAACTTGACCAGCATGCGCCTTCTATAAAACAGGTGTCTTCACATGTGGTACAAGGGTCTTTGGGGCCCCTCAGGCTCCTGGGCACGGTAGTGACTGCTACCTCTGCACCCCCTATAGCTACGCCCCTGTGTAGAGGTCACTGTTAAGGGGGCGGGGTATAGTAGAGGTCACATTTTAAGGGAACAGAGCTCTGTAGAGGTAACTGTTAAGGGGGCGAGTTATTGTGGAAATCACTATTAAAGAGACAGGGTACTGTGAAGGTCACAAATAAAGGGGCGGCCGCTGTGGAGGTCACTGTTCGAGGGGAGGGCGCTGTGGATGTTACTGTTAAGGGTGCAGGCCGCGGTGGAGGTCACTGTTAAAGGGGTGGGGTACTGTAGATGTCACTGTTATAATGGATACTGTCGATATCTATTAACGACACACACAAACATTAAATAAAATAGATGAAATATACCTGTGCGAAGCCGGGTCCTTCTCCTAGTATTCTAATAAAGGAACATCGCCTCCTGCAGCTCACTCACCCAGCTGTGCTGTATACTGTATATACATAAACTCTTAACAGTCACGTTAAAGTTGGGAAAACCCTCCCAAAAATGTCACTTTTTTGGGAGGGTTTTCCCAACTTTAACGTGTACATTTTTATTGTACATTTTTAATGTTGTTGTTGGTGCACAACTCAGGGGACACTATTGCATTTTTAGCCTTAAGAACCAATAATAGTTTCTCCCTTTGTGTTCTAGCAGTCGTAACTTTTAAATTTTTCTTCGAAATGTTTTTCTTATTTTGCGAGATTAGTTGTAGTTTTTTTAGGAACCATTTTGAGTATATATAGTGCAATAAATAACGTTTATTATTTTATTATTAGGGAAAAAAAAGATAAAAAACATACATTTTTACATTATTTTGTGGAATTTTTTTTACGGCGTTCACTGTGTGGTAAAAATAACAATTTTATTATCCGGGTCACTACAATGATAATAATGCAACATTTCTATATATGTTTGCTGTTTTTTCTCTCCTTCTGCAGCCTGTCAGCTCTGCAATTGCTCCCTCATTCTCCTCCAGACTAAAGGGGAGGGGGGCAGCTGCTTTAGCTACTCATACCTCTGGTTTGGTGCCAGCTAGAGATATTAACGTCACCTCAGTGCTAGGGAGGCTCTGACCGGGCTCCAGAAGAGACGCGGGTGTCGGGGAGCGTGGTAAGTACATTGTGTGTGAGGGGTCCAGGCATATGGGGGCATTTCAGGGGTCGGATAACCCCTTTAAATACAGATATATTCACAGTTTATGCCATAAATGTCTATTGGACCTGGAGTTATAAGAAGAAAAGGGATCCCATGACCATTGGTTGCAGAATCTTGGCAGACATGATCACTGTAGAGTTTAAAGGGGGTTTTCGGGGAGCTTGAATGTACTGCCTGCCAGATAGATACAACTGTATTGCTGTCCTCAAATGTGTGTACCCTTGAATGTGTGTGTCCTCTTGTATGTGAGTGAGTGTGTCCCGGTATTTGTGTGTCCCCTGTATGTGTCCCTGTATGTGTGTGTCTCCATGTATGTGTGTGTGTGTCCCTATATGTGTGTGTGTCCCGTTATGTATGTATGTGTGTGTCCATGTGTGTCATTTATGTGTGTGTCCCCCTGTATGTGTCCATGTAGGTGTGTGTGTCCTTGTATGTATGTATGTATGTATGTATGTGTGTGTGTGTCCCAGTATGTGTGTCCCTGTATGTGTGTGTATCTTCCTGTATGTGTGTCCCCTTGTATGTGTATGTCTCCCTGTATGTGTGCCCCCCTGTATTTGTGTGTGTCCCTATATGTATGTATGTGTCCCTGTATTTGTATGTCTCCCTGTAGGTATGTGTGTGTCTCTATATGTGTGTGTGTCCCCTGTGTGTGTGTCCCTAAATGTGTGTGTACCCATGTATGTGTGTGTCCTCTTGTATGTGAGTAAGTGTGTCCCGGTATTTGTGTCCCCCCTGTATGTGTCCCTGTATGTGTGTGTGTCCCTATATGTGTGTGTCCCGTTATGTGTGTATCTGTGTCCCCGTGTGTGTGTCCTTTATGTGTGTGTGTCCCTGTATGTGTCCATGTAGGTGTGTGTGTGTATCCCAGTATGTGTATGTGTGTCCCCCTGTATGTGTGTATCCATGTATGTGTGTCCCTGTATGTGTATGTGTCCATCTGTAAGTGTTTGTGTGTGTCCCTGTATGTGTGTGTGTCCCTGTCTGTGTGTGTTCCTGCATGTGGTTGTCCCTGTATGTGTGTTTGTCCCCCTGTATGTGTGTGTTTCCCTGTATGTGTGTGTCCCTGTAGATGTGTATCCCTGTATGTGTGTGTGTCCTGTATGTATGTATGTATGTATGTGTGTTTGTGCCCCTGTATGTGTGTGTGTCTCTCTATATGTGTGTGTGTCCCTGTATTTATTTGTCCCCCTGTATGTGTGTGTGCATCCCTATATGTGTCTGTGTCCCTGTATATGTGTGTCTGTGTCCCTGTATGTGTGTTTCTCACTGTATGTGCTCATGTAGGTGTGTGTGTGCATGTATGTATGTATCCCAGTATGTGTGTGTGTCTCCCTGTATGTGTGTCCCCCTGTATGTGTGTGTGTGTGAGTCCCTGTATATGTGTGTGTGTGTCCTTGTATGTGTCCCTATATGTGTGTGTGTGTGTCCCTGTATGTGTGTGTCCCTGTATGTATATGTCCCCCTGTATGTATGCGTGTGTGTCCCTGTATGTGTGTGTGACTCTGTGTGTGTGTGTAATGACCGGTGTCACGCACAGGGAGGGAAAAGGGAAAGCCCTGCCCAAGAGAGAGGGAAAGGTGGTGACCCCTGACTCACCTTGCGGCTGGCACCTGACTGCCCTGACGTCCCTAGACGGGTTCCTCACCCGTTGTCATGGCTGTATGTGAGCAACAAGAGTATACACAGTAAAAAGAGCTACTGACCGGACCCAAACTAGGGAGGAAAAAGGGTGACCCCTGTCAGACCCTCAAAGCTCTCCCTATGCTGCTAAAGGACATGCCCGGATCCAAATGGCGGAACGAGGCATGCCCGCGTACCTAAGACTGAAGACCACTGTAACCCCTACAATAGTGGAAGGGGCACGGCCACCGGTGCCCTGCTCAGTATATGGAGGGAACCGTGGCCACCTCAGATCCAGTCAGAAAATAACCAGGTACACAACAATGTCTGCACACTTAGCTGAAGGAGCTGCAGCCGCAGAGAAGACGGATCCAAGGACAGCTGGCAATATCCGGAGTGCTTGCTGCAGCATAACACAGGTCCAGTGAACTGATAGCTACAAGTGAAGATACTCAAGCAAGAGCTACAACTGAAATGAGAAATATAATCCACGCCCTACAATAGGAGGAGGGGTGATTTAAAGGCAGGGAAATCAACCGCAGGAGGAACAGCTGGGAGGAAGGAAACAGAAAGTAAAGACTTCATCACAGGGGCGGAGAAACAGAGCAGTGAGAACTCCTCCAAGCTCTAGTAGTGACATCATCACAGGGGTGGAGAAACAGAGCTGTGAGAACGTCCCAAAGCTCTGGTAGTGACACCCGTGCGGCGATCACGTGCCTAAACCCTGGCTTTCCCTAAAATGAGCCCTAGATAGAGAACGGGCCAGTGGGATCGCTAGTCCGCACCACTGACACTAAGAGGGAAACACCAGGGAGAGGACAGACAATACAGACAAACACATACACCCAGGTGGGCGACCACAGCAGACCACAAAGGTCCAACAGGGATCCGGAGGGTAGCGTTCTGGACCAACAACCAGAGAACGCAGCAACACAGCTCCAGAGGGTCGGAATAGATGTCCAGGCAGGAAGCTCTATATCTGGCAACCAGAGAAGTGTGAGAGGGGAATATAAGGAGGCTGGGAGTGCTGGACAAGGAACAGCTGAGGAGAAGAAGCTACGGATCCCTGAGAGAGCCAAAAAGGGTTGCAAAGCAAACCCAGAAAGCTACCATAAGGAAACAGCCCTATCTTACATAGAGCACGCAGCCAACCGCTGCGACTTCCTGACCCCGGGTATAACGGAGTCAGGCGTGGTTCTTGACACCCTCGTGACAGTACCCCCCTCTCTAAGAGGGGCCTCCGGACACTCAGGACCAGGTCTCTCAGGATGAGAGGCATGAAAAACCCGAACTAGCCTGTCGGCGTTTACCTCAGACGCAGGAACCCACATTCTTTCCTCGGGACCGTAACCTCTCCAATGCACCAGATATTGAAGAGAGCGGCGGACCCGACAAGAATTAACAATTTTGGATATCTGAAACTCTAGATTACCATCCACAACAACAGGAGGGGGTGGCAGCGGTGACGGTTCTAGAGGTGGAACAAATTTTTTGAGTAACGACTTATGAAAGACATTATGGATTTTAAAAGTCTGAGGTAACTCCAGGCGAAAAGCCACGGGGTTGATGATGGCTACAATTTTGTAAGGACCAATAAACCTAGGACCCAGTTTCCAAGAGGGAACCTTCAATTTAATATTCCTAGTAGACAACCACACATAGTCATTCACTCCTAGGTCCGAACCTGGCGACCGTCTCTTATCAGCCATGCATTTGTATTTACCTCCCATATTTTTCAAGTTAGCTTGCACCTTCTGCCATACCGATGAAAGAGATGACGAAAACCGTTCCTCTTCGGGAACCCCAGAAGACCCTTCCTCTTTGAAAGTACAGAATTGGGGATGAAAACCATATGCATCAAGAAATGGTGACTTGCCAGTGGATTCCTGACGACGATTATTTATGGCAAACTCAGCTAACGGTAAATATGATGACCACAACTCTTGGTTTTCAGACACAAAACATCTTAGATATGTCTCCAGGTTTTGGTTGGTACGCTCAGTCTGTCCATTCGACTGAGAATGGAAAGCTGAGGAAAAGGACAAGTGTACCCCCAAACGGGAACAAAAAGCTTTCCAAAATTCAGAAATAAACTGGGTACCCCGATCCGAAACAACATCGGAGGGGACCCCGTGAAGCTTCACGATTTCACTGACGAATACCTGAGCAAGAGTCTTAGCATTAGGTAGTGCGGGTAACGCAAATGAAGTGTACCATTTGCTAAACCTGTCCACTACAACCAAAAAACTGTTTTACACGCAGACAAAGGTAAGTCAGTGATAAAATCCATTGACAGATGTGTCCATGGTCTATTGGGAATGACGAGTGGTAATAGAGACCCTGCAGGACGTGTATGTGAAACTTTTGCGCGTGCACAGGTAGAACAAGAAGACACAAAATCCAATACATCCTGACGCAACCTTGGCCACCAAAAACGACGAGACAATAGCTCCAAGGTTGCTTTACTACCCGGGTGCCCAGCAAGTGCCGAATTATGATGTTCCTTTAATAATTCGAAACGCAGGTTCAACGGTACAAACAATTTTCTCTTGAGGGGCAAGAGACCAGGGCGTCCCCCTGGCCTCTAACACCTTCCCCTCCAGAACAAAGTGTACCGCAGAAACAACCACTCCTCTTTGAAGAATGGGCACCGGATCACTCAAATTACCCCCCTCCAGGGAAACAACGAGATAGTGCATCAGCCTTGGTATTCTTGCCCCAGGACGATAGGTAATCACAAAGTTAAACCTGGTAAAAAATAGCGACCACCTAGCTTGTCTAGGGGCGAGACGCTTAGCTGATTCGAGGTACAGAAGATTTTTGTGGTCCGTAATCACAGTGACGGGGTGGACTGCCCCCTCTAAAAAGTGACGCCATTCTTCAAACGCTAGTTTAATAGCTAATAGTTCCCTATTGCCAATATCGTAGTTCTTTTCTGCTGCAGATAGTTTTTTAGAAAAGAAAGCACAAGGACGCCATTTGCCAGGAGACGGACCCTGAGACAGCACCGCCCCCACTCCCACCTCTGACGCATCGACTTCAACAATAAAAGGCTGAGGGACATCAGGTTGGACTAGTACAGGTGCTGAGGTAAACCTCTCTTTTAGAGAGGAAAAAGCAACTTTAGCGGCGTCAGACCATTTAGAAAAATCAGTCCCCTTCCTAGTCATGTCAGTAAGGGGTTTTACAATAAGTGAATAATTTTTATGAATTTCCTATAGAAATTCGCGAAGCCCAAGAACCGTTGCAGTGCTTTGAGGTTCTCAGGAAGATCCCAATCTAAAATTGCCTGGACCTTCCTAGGATCCATACGGAACCTGAAGCAGATAAAAAATAACCTAGGAATTGTATCTCCTGAACGGCAAAGACACATTTTTCAATTTTAGCATATAATTTATTCGTCCGTAGGACCTGCAGTACTTGTCTGACATGCACCTCATGTGTTCTCAGATCAGACAAATAAATTATAATATCATCTAGGTATATTACCACAAACCTGCCTATTAGATGACTAAAAATGTCATTAACGAATGTTGAAAGACGGCAGGAGCATTGGTACAGACCGAAAGGCATAACTAGATTTTCATAATGCCCCTCAGGGGTGTTAAAAGCTGTCTTCTACTCATCCCCCTCCTTAATACGAATCAGATTGTAGGCCCCCCTAAGATCAAGTTTGGAGAACACCACTAGCTCCCGCAAGGATACATAAGGAAACAGCCCTATCTTACATAGAGTGCGCAGCCAACCGCTGCGACTTCCTGACCCCGGGTATAACGGAGTCAGGCGTGGTTCTTGACACCCTCGTAACAGTGTGTCCCGGTATATGTGTGTCCCCCTGTATGTGTGTGTGTCCCTATATGTGTGTGTGGCTCCCCTGTATGTGTCCCTGTATGAGTGTGTCCCACTTTATGTGTGTGTGTCCCGTGTATGTATGTTTCTGAATATGTGTGTGTGTGACCCTGTATGTGTCCTTCCCCCGTATGCATCCGTGTATCTGTGTGTGACCCTGTATGTGCCCTTCCCCCGTATGCATCCCTGTATCTGTGTGTGTCCCTGTATGTTTGTACCCCCCTGTATGTGTGTGTGTCCTGGTATGTGAGTGCCACCTGTATGTGCGTGTGTGTCCTTGCATGTGTGTGTGTCCCTGTATGAGTGTGTGTGTGTGTGTGTGTGTCCCTGTATATGTGTTTGTGTGTCCCTGTATGTGAGTGTGTGTCCCTGTATGTGTGTATGTGTCCCTGTATGTGTGTGTGTGTCCCTGTATGTGTGTGTGTGTCCCTGTATATGTGTCTCCCTGTATGTGTGTGTTCCCCTAAGTATGTGTCCCTGTATATGTATGTCTGTGTGTCCCTGTATGTGTATGTCCCCTTGTATGTGTGTGTGTGTCCCTGTATGTGTGTCTCCCCTGTTTGTGTGTGTGTCCCTGTATGTGTGTGTGTGTCCCCCTGTATGTGTGTCCCCCTGTATGTGTGTGTGTCCCTATGTATGTGTGTGTCTCCCTATATGTGTGTGTTCCCCTGTATGTGTGTGTGTCCCTGTATATGTATGTGTCCCTGTATGTGTGTCCATGTATGTGTGCCCCCCCTGTATGTGTATGTGTTTTCCTGTATGTATGTTTATGTTTGTGTCTGTGTGTGTCCCTCTGTATGTGTGTCCCTGAATGTATGTGTGTGTGCCTAAATCCAGCCTTAATTGATATAAATAAATAAATGTAATGGGTTAGAGGTAAGAATAAAAGGTCCAACTACAACATAACCCTAAATGAAAAATAACTTTAATAATACTCATACAACTAACAATTTGTCCTATAGTGTCCATACATATAGCAGCCGTCACAAGATACTATAATAAGGTGAGGAGTAGATAACCCTAATTGCAAATCTAAAGCTAGGCCCTCTGCCCCCAGGGGCGACTCCTGAGGTGGAGACCCCCGTCCTCGAACCTCGCTGGCAGCTCCTAGTTGACCCTAAGATGGCGGGCTGATGATTGGGTGATCTATTGGTGGACTGGATTAGGCACGGACAGATAGGATAAAACAATATGCACAGTGTATACAGCCCTAGTGGTATGAAGAACCAAGAGGTACACGGTGCAGCTGACTACATAAAACAACAATACACGACACCTAAAAGGATAACTAGTAGTGACACAGACGTATCTGTGCTCAACCCCAGATACGTCTGTGTCACTACTAGTTATCCTTTTAGGTGTCGTGTATTGTTGTTTTATGTAGTCAGCTGCACCGTGTACCTCTTGGTTCTTCATACCACTAGGGCTGTATACACTGTGCATATTGTTTTATCCTATCTGTCCGTGCCTAATCCAGTCCACCATTAGATCACCCAATCATCAGCCCGCACATCTTAGGGTCAACTAGGAGCTGCCAGCGAGGTTCGAGGACGGGGGGTCTCCACCTTCAGGAGTCGCCCCTGGGCAGAGGGCCTAGCTTTAGGATTTGCAATTAGGGTTACCTACTCCTCACCTTATTATAGTATCTTGGTGGACGGCTCTATGTATGGACACTATAGGACAAATGTTTCGTTGTATGAGTATTATTAAAGTTATTTTTCATTTAGGGTTATGTTGTAGCTGGACCTTTTATGTGTGTGTGCCCCTGTATGTGTGTGTGCCTGTATGTGTGTGTCGCCCTGTATGTGTGTGTGCCCCCCTGCATGTGTGTGTTTCTCTGTATGTGTGTGTCCCCCGTATGTGTGTGTCCCCTTGTATGTGTGTGTGCCACTGTATGTGTGTGTGTCCCCTATGTGTGTTTGTTTCCCTGTATGTGTGTGCCTGTATGTGAGTGTGTGTGTGTGTCCTACCTGTATGTGTCCCGGTATGTGTGTGTCCCTGTATGTGTATGTGCCTTTATTTGAGTCCCCTGGTATGAGTGTGTGTGTGTGTGTGTTTTTGTATATGTGTGTGTGTGTCCTTGTATGTTTGTATGTGTCCCGGTATGTGTGCGCCACCTGTATGTGCGTGTGTGTGTCCCTGTATGTGTGCGTGTCCCTCTGTATGTGTGTGTCCCACTGTATGTGTGTGTGTCCCTGTATGTGTGTGTCCCCCTGTATGTGTGTCCCCCTATATGTGTGTTCCTCTGTATGTGTGTCCCCCTGTATGTGTGTGCGTCTTTCTTTATGTGTGTGTCACTGTATATGTGTGTCTTCCTGTATGTGTGTCCCCTGTATATGTACATGTCCCTGTATGTGTGTGTATCCTTGTGTGTGTGTGTGTTCCCCTATATCTGTGTGTGTCCCTGAATGTGAGTGTGTGTCCCTGTATGTGTCCCCCCCTTTATTTGTCCCTGTAGGTGTGTGTGTTTCCCTCTATGTGTGTCCCTCCTGTATATGTGTGGGTCCCTGTATGTGTGTCCCTCTGTATGTGTGTGTGTCCCACTGTATGTGTGTGTGTCCCTGCATGTTTGTGTGTGTCCCTGTATGTGTGTCCACCTATCTCTGTGTTCCTTTGAATGTGTGTGTGTCCCTGTATGTGTGTCCCCCCTGTATGTGTGTGTGTCTTCCTGTATGTGTGTCTCTCCCTGTATGTGTGTCCCCTTGTATATGTACGTGTCCCTGTATGTGTGTGTGTATCCTTGTGTGTGTGTTCCCCTATATGTGTGTGTGTGTCCCTGTTTGTGCGTATCTCTGTATGTGTGTGTCCCTATGTGGGTGTCCCTATATGTGTGTGTGTCCCACTGTATGGGAGTGTGTGTCCCTATATGTGTGTGTACCCCTTTATGTGTGTTTCCATGTATGTGTGTCCCTGTATGTGTGTGTGTGTGCATCCCTGTATGTGTGTGTCCCTTTGTATGTGTGCGTTCCCCCCTTGTGTATGTGTGTTTGTCCCTGTATGTGTGTGTGTACCCCTGTAAGTGCATGTGTCCCTGTTTGTGTGTGTCCCTGTATGTGTGTATGTGTCCCTGTATGTGTGTGCCCCTCTGTGTTTGTATCCTTGTGTGTGTGTCCCTGTGTTCCCTGTATGTGTGTCCCCCTGTATGAGTTTGTTCCCCTGTATGTGTATGTCCCTGTCAGTTTGTGTCCCAGTATGTGTGTGTATGTCACCTTGTATGTGTGTGTGTGTCCCATTATGTAAGCCCCCCTGTTTGTGCATGTGTGTGTCCCTGTATGTGTGTGTGTGTCCACCTGTATGTGTGTGCGTCCTTGTATGCGTGTGTTTGTCCCTGTATGTGTGTCCACCTGTATGTGTGTGCGTCCTTGTATGCGTGTGTTTGTCCCTGTATGTGTGTCCCTGTATGTGTGCGTTTGTCCCCTTGTATGTGTTTGTGTGTCCCTGTATGTATGTGTGTGTGTGTCTTTTTCTGTGTGTTTGTGCAGTGAAACTGAGCGCCAACGAGGCGGCAACAGGCTTGGGTCCCTCTGAGAAATGTTTGTGACACCAGTTGCAATGAAGCAACAACGGGACAGAGTCCCTTTAACCCCTTAAGGACACATGACGTACCGGTACGGCATGTTTCCCGAGTCCTTAAGGACACATGACGTACCGGTACGTCATGGCTTTAAATAGCGATGCCGGCACCGCGGGGGTTAATCGGAACGGGATGCCGGCTGAAATCATTCAGCCGGCATCCTGTAACAATGCAGGGGGGGGTCATTTGACCCCCCCGCATCGACGATCGCAGAAAACCGCAGGTCAATTCAGACCTGCGGTTTTCTGCGTTTCCGGTCCATTCGGGTGTCCTGTGACCCGATGAACCGGAAAAAGACTGCGATCGGTGGCGTAATTATACACCACCTATCGCAGTCCGAGGATTTGGAGAGGCGGTGCTGGCCCTGGTGCTGAATGCCGCTGTCCAGGGTGCTGATTGGTGCAGGGGAGAGAGGCGCGAGATTCAAACTTCCTGCGCTCCTCTCTCCCCTCCTCTTCCTGTCCAGCACCCTGACCGTGCAGCATCGTCCAGCACCAGCTCCTGTGTCCCCCTAATCGCCATCCATCACCCTCCTGCACCCATCGCCACCCAGGTAGGTTAGGGTCAGTGAGGGAGAGGCACCGTTAGGCAGGGAAAGAAGGGAAAAGTTAAAAAAAAAAAAAAAAAAAAAAAGAACATTTATTCTAAACTTTTTTGTTTCAGCTTTCAGACCCCAGACCCCCCCTGCCACTTGCCCCCCCGCATCCCCCCCACCACCAGCCCCCCCCCCCACCACCAGCCCCCCCAATCCACCCACCAACCCCCCCCCCCCACCAGACCCTTCCCCCACCACCACTTTTTTTTTTTTCTGCATGCGCTGACTGTCCGGCACTCTTAGCGTCCGGCCACTGTTAGCGCATCGCCCGCCCCACCACCCCACCGACCGCTGATCAGCGTTGAACCGCTGATCAGCAAGTTTGAACTTTTTTTTTTTTTTTTCCCTAACATTTGCCCATTTTTTTTGCCTGGACTTTTTAGTACGTGAACACCCGTGCCCCCACACACACGCACATAGAATAAAGGTTTACACGCACGCACATACACACGCACACACACACACCCATGGCCCGCCGGATGTTCTTGGTGGAGGAGGCATACGCCCAGATTGCCTCCGACTCCGAGAGCCCCAGTGAGGATGAGGATGACCCCACGTTCCTTTTGTCATCCGCATCCTCCTCATCATCATCGGATGACGATGAGCCACCAAGGCAGCGGAGACGCCGTCAGGCGGAGCCAGGGGCCCCACATGCTAGGGATCCTGTGGCCCACCCTAGTACGAGCCGCCCTGGGGTTCGTACTGGTTTCCCGGCCCACCAAATAAGCCCACCGGAGCCCCCTGCCGATGAACTTAGCTGGTGTCCCCCAGTGGACTTTGAGCCCGAGATTCCGGATTTTGCTGGCAATCCAGGAATCCAGATTCCCACAGTGGGGTTTACTGAAATGGACTTTTTTAGTTTTTTTTTCAGTAACCCACTGGTGAATCTGATGGTGGAGCAGACGAATCTGTACGCCCAACAGTTCGTCGCTCAAAACCCGGGCTCATTTTTGGCTAGACCCGGTGGCTGGACGCCGGTCAGTGCAGCCGAGATGAGGACATTTTGGGGCCTCGTGCTGCATATGGGTCTAGTGCAAAAACCCAGTGTCAGGCAATACTGGAGTGGGGACATACTCTACCAGACCCCACTGTACAGTACGGCCATGACACGCTCCCGGTTTGAGGCCATCCGGAAATGTCTGCATTATTCCGATAATGCAGCATGTCCCCCCCGAAGTGATCCTGCCTATGACCGGCTGTACAAGATACGGCCGGTCATCAATCACTTTGGGGCCAAATTCATGGAGGCCTACGTACCTGGAAGGGAGGTTGCGGTTGATGAGTCTCTCGTTGCGTTCAAGGGGAGACTCAGTTTCCGCCAATACATTCCCACAAAGCGGGCGAGGTATGGCGTGAAGCTATACAAAATTTGTGAGAGTACCTCAGGGTACACTTACAAATTTCGTGTGTACGAGGGGCGAGATTCCCGGATTCAACCACCAGAATGTCCCCCCACTCTGGGTGTTACCGGGAAACTCGTGTGGGACCTTATGTACCCACTGCTGGATAAGGGTTACCACTTGTACGTGGACAACTTTTATACCAGCATTCCCTTGTTCAGGTCCCTTGCCGCCAGATCCACGTTCGCTTGTGGGACCGTGCGGAAAAATCAACGCGGCCTCCCTGCCCACCCCCTCCAGGTACCCATCCCCAGGGGTGAGACCCGTGCCCTTACCAGTGGAAGCCTGTTGCTGGTCAGGTATAAGGACAAGAGGGATGTCCTTATGCTGTCCACAATCCACGGTAACAGCACCACCCCCGTCTCTGTGCGAGGTACCGCGGCAACGGTCCTCAAGCCCGATTGTATCGTCGCCTACAATCGGTATATGGGAGGAGTTGATCTCTCTGATCAAGTCCTCAAGCCATATAATGCCATGCGCAAAACCCGGGCATGGTACAAAAAAGTTGCGGTCTACTTGGTACAGGTTGCCATGTACAACTCTTTTGTACTATCCCGAAGCGCTGGCAGCACAGGGACATTCCTCCAGTTCTATGAGGCAGTCCTCAAAGACCTGATCTTTTCGGACCGGGAAAGAGCAGGCCGGAGTACCTCGGGAACTGGAGGCGCCCGGATCGTCCCTGGCCAACACTTTCCAGGTGTGGTCCCCCATACTGGAAAGAAGGGACGAACCCAAAAAAGATGCAGAGTGTGTCACAAGAGGGGGATACGGAAGGACACCACCACTCAGTGTGACACGTGCCCCGATCATCCGGGCCTCTGCATTATCGATTGCTTCAGGGAGTATCACACTTCCATGGAGTACTAAATTTTTATAATCCCCAACAGTCCACTAGAGAACATAAAAAAACTATGTCTCTCAGACTTTGGAGACACAGAAACAATTTTTCTTTCCCCAAAAAATATTAGTTTTAGTGCAGGCATCCTCAAACTGCGGCCCTCCAGATGTTGTAAAACTATAACTCCCAGCATGCCCAGACAACCTACAGCCATCAGCAGGGCATGGTGGGAATTGTAGTTTTACAACATCTGGAGGGCCGCAGTTTTAGAATGCCTGCTTAGTGTCTCCAAAGTCTGAGAGCCATACATATTGGGCATCGTCGCGTGCGTAAAAGTCGTCGCTATAAAAATTACTTTTGACCAAACGCCTCGGATGAACGGTGTTAAAAATATAAAATAAAAACGGTGCCAAAACACCTATTTTTGGGCAAAATTTCAATTTGAATCCATTTTGCCGGTAATAAAGCAAGGGTTAACAGCCAAACAAAACTAAATATTTATTGCCCCGATTCTGTAGTTTGCAGAAACACCCCATATGTGGTCGTAAATGGCTATATAGCCGCACGGCAGGGCATAGAACGAAGGGAACTCCATATGGTTTCTGGAAGGCAGATTTTGATGGACAGTTTTTTTTTTGACACCATGTCCCATTAGAAGCCCCCCCTGATGTAGCCTAGACTAGAAACTCCAAAAAAGTGACCCCATCTAAGAAACTACACCCCTCAAGGTATTCAAAAGTTACTTTACAAACTATGTTAACCCTTTAGGTGTTCCACAAAACTAAATAGCGAATGTAGAAACAATTTTAGAATTTAATTTTTTTGTTACATTGCCTCAAAAAGAGTAATATAGAGCAACCAAAAATCAAATTTACCCCTAAAATAGTCCCAAAACAACAACCACCTTATCCCGTAGTTTCCTAGATGGGGTCACTTTTATGGAGTTTCTACTCTAGGGGTGCATCAGGGGGCTTGAAAGGGTACATGGTGTAAATAAACCAGTCCAGCAAAATCTGCCTTCCAAAAACCATATGGCGTTCCCCTTCTTCTATGTCCTGCCGTTTAGCCAAATAGTAGTTTACGACCACATATGGGGTGTTTCTGCAAACTACAGAATCAGGGCAACCCATTTTGAGTGTTGTTTGGCAGTTAACCCTTGTTTTACTCCTGGAAAAAATTGATTATATTGGAAAATTTTTCAAAAAATAGAAATTTCAAAATTGTTTCTCCATCTGCCATTAACTCTTGTGGAACACCTAAAGGGTTAACAAAGTTTGTAAACCCAGTTTTGAATACCTTGAGGGGTGTACTTTCTTAGATGGAGTCACTTTTTTGAAATTTCTATTCTAGGGGTGCAACAGGGGGCTTCAAATGGGACATGGTATAAACAAAACCAGTCCTGCCAAATCTGCCTTCCAAAACCCATATGGTGTTCCCCTCCTTCTATGTGCTACCGTTCGGCCAAACAGTAGTTTACGACCACATATGGGGTGTTTTTGCAAACTACAGAATCAGGGCAACCCATTTTGAGTGTTGTTTGGCAGTTAACCCTTGTTTTACTCCTGGAAAAAATTGATTATATTGGAAAATTTTCCAAAAAATAGAAATTTCTAAATTGTTTCTCCATCTGCCATTAACTCTTGTGGAACACCTAAAGGGTTAACAAAGTTTGTAAACCCAGTTTTGAATACCTTGAGGGGTGTACTTTCTTAGATGGAGTCACTTTTTTGAAATTTCTATTCTAGGGGTGCAACAGGGGGCTTCAAATGGGACATGGTATAAACAAAACCAGTCCTGCCAAATCTGCCTTCCAAAACCCATATGGTGTTCCCCTCCTTCTATGTGCTACCGTTCGGCCAAACAGTAGTTTACGACCACATATGGGGTGTTTTTGCAAACTACAGAATCAGGGCAACCCATTTTGAGTGTTGTTTGGCAGTTAACCCTTGTTTTACTCCTGGAAAAAATTGATTATATTGGAAAATTTTCCAAAAAATAGAAATTTCTAAATTGTTTCTCCATCTGCCATTAACTCTTGTGGAACACCTAAAGGGTTAACAAAGTTTGTAAACCCAGTTTTGAATACCTTGAGCGGTGTACTTTCTTAGATGGAGTCACTTTTTTGAAATTTCTATTCTAGGGGTGCAACAGGGGGCTTCAAATGGGACATGGTATAAACAAAACCAGTCCTGCCAAATCTGCCTTCCAAAACCCATATGGTGTTCCCCTCCTTCTATGTGCTACCGTTCGGCCAAACAGTAGTTTACGACCACATATGGGGTGTTTTTGCAAACTACAGAATCAGGGCAACCCATTTTGAGTGTTGTTTGGCAGTTAACCCTTGTTTTACTCCTGGAAAAAATTTATTATATTGGAAAATTTTCCAAAAAAAAGAAATTTCAAAATTGTTTCTCCATCTGCCATTAACTCTTGTGGAAGACCTAAAGGGTTAATAAAGTTTGAAAAAACAGTTTTGAATACCTTGAGGGGTGTAGTTTCTAGAATGGGGTCATTTTTGGGAGGTTTCTATTATCTAAGCCTCACAAAGTGACTTCAAACCTGAACTGGTCCATATAAAGTGGGATTTTGAAGATTTCTGAAAATTTCAAAATTTGCTTCTAAACTTCTAAGCCTTGTAACATCCCCAAAAAATAAAATATCATTCCCAAAATGCTACAAACATGAAGTAGACATATGGGGAATGTAAAGTCATCACAATTTTTGGGGGTATTACTATGTATTACAGAAGTAGAGAAACTGAAAGTTTGAAATTTGCTAATTTTTCAAAATTTTTGGTAAAAATTGTACTTTTTTGACCCAATTTTAGCAGTGACATGAAGTACAATATGTGACGAAAAAAAAATCTCAGAACGGCCTGGGTAAGTCAAAGCGTTTAAAAGTTATGAGCACTTAAAGTGACACTGGTCAGATTTGCAAAAAATGGCCTGGTCCTTAAGGTGAAATAGGGCTGTGTCCTTAAGGGGTTAAGAAATGGTGTTGGTGGTACCCAGGTGTAGGAATGGCTGAGTGGTATAGGGTTGCCTACAATGTCCCTTAATGATGATGTGTCACGGTGCTACTACCTGGATACGCTGAACCCCAGGTGTTGGCTCCGAAGCAGAAAAAGGGGGGTAGTTAACTTGGGGATGAAGAATAAATTGAGTCCAGACCTTGTGATGAAGTTCAATAGCAGCTTGACTTTAACTTTTTCTCCTAACGGTTTACAGACTTTGTCTTGGTCCCAGCAGGCTTTAGCATTAAAACTCTACCAGGCAAACTCGTCTCTGCTACATCGGTTGGTCTCTTCCTCTGCTGTACTGACAGGCTTAAATAGAATCTTTGCTTCTTCTCTATGCTGCAACTTCTCTCTGTTGTCTGACTCTAGATTATGCCAGGGAACTCTCCTCCTGGCTCTTCTGAGGCTCTAAGCGGTGACCTCCATATCAAGCAGAGCTGAAGATGCTCTGGCTGGCTTGCTTTGCTTAGCTGGGGCACATCTAACAGCGATGTGCCCAGCACTT
Organism: Bufo bufo; assembly: GCF_905171765.1. Taxonomy (NCBI): domain Eukaryota; kingdom Metazoa; phylum Chordata; class Amphibia; order Anura; family Bufonidae; genus Bufo; species Bufo bufo. The sequence goes on along the minus strand of NC_053392.1, from coordinate 464,085,953 downwards.
GCTTGCTTACCCTAGCAGGGGCGAAGCTAGACTGCCACTAAACTTGGACCCCTCCCTTCATGCAGGAAGTGGGGCTTGCCCACTCCTCCACTGAGGGGAGTTAGAATGGAATGGAAAGCTCCATTCTCTCTGTGTAGCTCTGCCATACTTGCTGCCACCTGCTGGTGAACCAGGCACATTACATGAACATAACCAGTTACATTAGAAATAGGAATGCACAGTGTTTGGACCTGAAATAAATGCACATGATGACATGAGGTTAACCAATAAAGACAGTAGCAAGATGCAAATCTGGTAATGCCACTCTGGGGCGTTATGTTTGTCCCTGTATGTGTGTGTCCCCCTGTATGTGTCCCTGTATCTATGTGTGTCCCCTGTGTGTGTTGGTGTCCCTGTATATGTGTGTCCCCCTGTATGTGTGTATCCCCTTGTATGTGTGTATGTATTTGTCCCTGGATGTTTCCCTCCCCCCTGTGTGTGTGTGTGTGTGTGTGTGTGTGTGTGTGTGTCCCTGTATGTGTGTGTGTCCCTGTATGGGTGTGTGTGTGTGTCTCTGTATGTGTGTGTGTGTCCCTGTATGTGTGTGTACCCCTGTATGTGTGCCCCCTGTATGTGTTTGCCCCCCTGTCTGTGTGTCCCTGTGTGTTTGTGTGTGTTCTTGTATGTATGTGTGTGTACCCCTATCTGTGTGTGTGTCCCTGTATGTGTGTGTGTGTGTGTGTCCCTGTATGTGTGTGTGTGTGCCCCTGTATGTGTGTGTCCTTGTATATGGGTGGTCAGTACAAGGACATCCCTCTTGTCCTTGTACTTAACCACCAACCTGTTCTCAATGAGGAAAGCACGGCTGTCTCCTTTTCTTAGTGGTTGCCCTAGCAGGGATCTATGGAGGCCTTTAAGATTTTTGTGTACTGTGCTGCATACCACAGTACCTCTGAAACTTAGGGACTGAAACAGTGTGGTAATTATCCACATAGAAATAGTAACCCTTTTTTAGCAGTGGGTGCAGTAAGTCCCACACTATCTTCCCACTGGGTTCAATCCGGGTGTCCCTCCCTTTATAAACCTGGAACTTGTGAGTGTTCCCAGAGCTACTTTAATAGATTTTATACATTTTTATGCCATACCTTGCCCACTTGCTGGGCAAGTACTGGTGGAATCTTACCCTCCCTTACCTACACACACACTCCCTTACCCTTCCCTAAAGTAATAGGAATTTGTCTATGCAGACATTTTGTTTTGGGGTGTACACTTTGCGTTGAAATTGTAGCGATCCCCTGCTCGCTCTGTTCCACTCTCCCGGCACTCCCCAGACTTCAGACCGCAATGTCTGATGGTTCAGTCATTCGATAATGCACACAGCACACTTTTATACAAAACAGTTTGAACACCCCGCCCAAACAGCCACTTCCTATTAGTCAATTGTAAAGTCCCCTCTAGTAGTCACTTAGGTCCTCTTGGTCATGCAAATACGGACTTGAAACAGGGTCAGCAGGGATTGGTCCGATAGCTTGACTGGGAAGGTGGATATGTGTGGCCCTGCAAATGAGGACTTGAAACAGAGAGGTCCCAGGAGATAATTCAATTACATAAGCAAACAAACAGAACAATGCCTTCCTTCCAGAGCACAAAGCCGTTTGGAGGGGGTTATCCTAAAGACAAACTGTGAACAATGAAACAACCACAGAGTGATTCGAACCTAAGACTGGAGTGGACCCACCACTGTGTAATATAATTGGAGATTTTCCTAGCTATTGTAACGGAAAATATAGATTTTATTGAAGACAGGAGGCGAACATTGTGCATTAACTTTCTTTACTACTCCCATAGCTGACATAGTTATGATTTATAAGATGGACATAGAGATATGAGTGTCAGGTTTGAAATAAAACGTTTTAAAAGTGGATTCTGAAGACCAGTCCGCGGCCTTCAGAATATCAGAGAGAGAACCTCCTTTTTGGAAGGCTTTCGTGGAAACTGCTCCTCGGATTGAATGGGGGCCAAAGATTGATGTATTAATTGTGGCCATTTGCATGGTAAGTTTAACCCATCTGGCTAATGTAGGGGAAGATATTGGAAGGTGTGGTTTGCGGAATGAGATAAGAAGTTGGGAAGATTGAGGGGTGCGTAGAGATTGGGTCATGGATTTGTATGTTTTTAAACAGCGGACAATGCATAGTTTATTGTTAAATGGGAAAGCTGGGTAGAAGACCATATGTAGGTTGGTTTTGGTTCCTCTGGTAATTTGGAAGGTTACTCCGTTAGGAGTGAAGGATCTGTGAGAGATGTCTAAGGCTCTGACGTCTGTAACTCTTTTGATGGAGATGTGACATAAAAGGGTCGTGAGTTTAAAGGAGAGTAATTTTAGGGAAAGATGTTCGTTGTCTTCCCAATTAGAAAAAAGATTTAGAAGGAAGGTAACATCCCAAGTGGAATGGTATCTAGGTTTAGGAGGTTTTCTAAAACGAATGCCTTTCATAAGTCTGCAGACCATTGGGTGTTTGCCAACAGGGATGGAGTTAACAGGGGCATGTTCTGATGATATTGCAGAACGGTAAACGTTTATGGTCCTATAAGCTTTCCCAATATCAAAGGATTCAGAAAGGAAGTTTAATATGTGGGCAATAGGTGTGTGAATGAGATCCAAATTCCGTTGAGAGCACCAATGAAGCCAAATTTTCCAGGCTGATCTATAAGCCTTTCTGGTACCTGGGGCCCATGCTTCAGAGAGGATGTCGAGAGTAGATTGTGAAAGGCCGAGATCGATTCTTGATTGCCTGAAATCAGCCAAGCTATAAACGCTAGGTGTCCCGATAGGATCAGAGGGTGGAGATGTCCCGAAGGGTCTCGGAGGAGAACCTGGGAAGAAGGAAGAATTCTCGGGATATCTATCGTCAGACTGAGTAGTGTGGGAAACCATGATTGAGATGGCCACCATGGAGTAATGATCACTAGTGTGGATCCCTGGGCAATTGTCTGAAGTAGAACTCTGGGGATTAAGGCAAAGGGGGGAAAGGCGTAAAGACGTTTTTGTGGCCAAATTTGGCAAAGAGCATCCAGAGCTAAAGCGTTTGAATCTGGACGCTAGCTGAAGAAGGTGGATAGTTGGGTGTTCAGTCGTGATGCGAATAGATCCATGTGGAGGGGACCCCATAGTTTGTTGATCTGTTGGAAGATGAGAGGGTTCAATTGCCAATCGCTGGAATACAAAAGGTATCGGGAATTCCAGTCGGCAACTGAGTTTATCAAACCTGGGATATATTCTGCTTTTAGGGTGATATCCCTGTCCAGACAGAAATGCCAAAAATCTTTGGCAATATCGCTTAGAATCTTGGAGGTGGTGCTCCCTAAACGGTTGATGTATTGAATTGCTGCGATATTGTCCATACGCAGTAGGATGCAGCAGTGTGATTTGTCTTTCGCAAAAATTTTCAGGGCGAAAGAAGCGGCTAGCAGATCCAGACAATTGATGTGTAGGTGAGATTTTGTTTCTGACCATTTCTCTCCTGTGGAGTAAGGACTGCAACGAGCCCCCTAGCCCAATAGGCTGGCGTCTGATTCCAGAACCAGGTCCGGTAAGGAATTGAATATCATGTTTCCGTTCCAGATCTGGATGTGTCGGAGCCACCAAAGAAGTTCTTCTTTGGCTTCTGGAGATAGGGGAACTTTGTTTGAATATTGTAGACCTTCCCGTAGATGTTGTGTTTTGAGGCGTTGGAGGGCTCTGTAGTGTAACGGGGTGGGGAAGATGGCTTGTATGGAGGCCGATAACAGTCCCACAATCCGTGCAATGGTGCTTAGGGATACTAGATGTTTGTTTAATACTGATCGGATTTCTTTTCGAATCAGGGAGAGTTTTCTGGTAGGGAGACTCAATAGAGCGGAGACGGTATTGATATTGAAACCCAGAAATTCTATTTCCCTGGATGGGGATAGGACGGATTTCTTGTAATTGATTAGAAAACCAAGACTGGTTAGAAGGGAAATAGTCCATTGTGAATGAATAAGGATTAGTGAGAGTGATTGTGCCATAATTAGAATATCGTCTAAATATATGATTAGACATACACCTCGGGATCTTAGAGATGAGATCACTGGTTTCATTGGTTTGGTGAAGCACCAAGGGGCTGATGATAGGCCAAATGGAAGGCAAGTAAATTGCCATTTCTGGTTGTTCCAGAAATTTTTTTTAGGAAAGGTTGATGGTAAGGGTGTATGGGTACGGTGAGATAGGCATCTTTTAGGTCTATTTTTATTAGCCAGTCTTGAGGGAGTAACAGGTCCCTGAGAAGGTGGATTCCTTCCATCTTGAAGTGATGATAAGCAACAAAATCGTTGAGGGCTTTTAAATTTATGACAGGTCTGTGACCCCCATTTTTCTTTTTTACTAGAAAGATGTTGCTGATGAAACCTGGAGATAGGGTGGTACTTGGATGATAGCTCACTTGTAAAAAAAAAAAAGATCCTGTATCTCTGACCTCTATGAGGTTTTGATCTAGAATGGAGAAATGTATTGGCTGAGGGATGTGTTCTGTGACGGGGGGGGATTGGAAATGTATCTGATAGCCTGAGATGGTATTCAGGAGCCATGAATCTGAGGTTAGAGAAGACCATGTTTGGAAAAAAAATGTTTCAGTCTTCCCTCCTAGAGGAATGTGGGGATAGTGTGGGATTAAAAAAGCTTACCTGATGATGGTCCTTGATCTAGGGAAACCTCGATGGCCTCGGGCTCTCCATGGACTGCCTCTGGTAGGGAAGAATGGTGTTGTGGATGGTGTAAAGGTGGTAGGCTCTGTCTGAGTGGAAGGGGGCCTGCTGAGGTTGGTCTAGATCCTGTGAAGATCTCGGCTGGGAAAGCTGGGGTCCCTGCCTTTCCCAGCCCTGCCAAAAAATTTTGGTTGGCCTACTTATTTCAAGGATGATTTGGCCTTGTCGAGAGAGGTAAACACTCAACGAAACTTTCCTATGACTTTGCACTGAGGGTGTCTCCAAAGAGGGACCCTCAGCAAACGTATCAGGGTCTGAGTTGGCCAGATGAGTACGCTGTGGGTCCAATTTCTGAAGACATAAGTCTTCTTTCCGCGCTGAGGGCGGAACTTAATATTTCCAAAGAAGAAACAGATGGCCCTTTGGGCCCAGCCACGTAGGAGTGACGTGTCTACTGTTTTGGCCTGTAATAACGGCTTGTTCGGACAATTCCAGTATTTTAGTGAGAGGTCCTAAGTCTAGAAGTTTATCTTGACATAATTTGAATGATCTGTCCAGACCTCTTTTAGGATTTTTTCCCGTTTTATTTAGGTATTTAAAAATGATGGGGTCTAATTCTGTAGTTTGGGATTTTTTGTGAGGCAGAGTAGGTCTTGGACACTCCGCTTTTAGTTTGTTTCTGGAGGATGTATCCAGGGATTTGTTGACCCAAAGAGATAAAAATTTAGAAATTTGGGGTTGGGGAACCCATTCTCCAGTTCTAGGGAGTTTTATCTGGTCAGGGTTGAAAAAGGGGATACCTTGATTGTCTAGGAGCAGGGAGTCTGGGAGTTGGCTAGCCAAAGAAGAATCCTCAGGATTCTCAGAGGAGTCGTCTTCATAGTTAAATGGTAATTCATCTTCCGAACCGGAATCAGAGTCATCTGATGAGGAGGTGGAAGATATATCTTTGTAAGAGATATTCTTAGCCCTTTTACTGGCTGTCATAGCCCGGATATTGGTAGTCTCCTCCCGGGGCGGAGGGTCTTTTGTGGGGATTTTCGCCACCATTGTCATTACCGCCTAGCTTATGCGGGCGTTTATTAGAATCTTGACCCTTTCCCAAGGTGTGGGATTTAGGGATATTGGGGATCGTAGGGTCGTCAGTAAACCTTCTTTTCTTGGTAGATTTGTCTGATCCCTTGGCTAGCTCCGTAATGGAATCTTCCGCTGAAAGAAAGTTGTCAGACGGAGTAGTAAGGGTAAACTTGAGGTGTCCTTTGGTTTACTACCAAGGAAAAAGATCTAGAAATTGAGTCTTGAATAGATACCATGGCTGACTGTATCGCCACGGATACTGATTTAGAGATGGATTGATCCACCATTTGCTGGATAGAATCCGTAATTAATACCTCATAGCCAATAGGCATGGGTTGAGTAGATGGGGGATTAGATTGTTCCTCAGAGGGATTCATGTTACTAAATATATGAGTATGAATAGAAGAGAAAAAATGGGAAAATTAAATGAGAAGGAATGTGGTATAAAAGAAGATATTTTTATAAGTATACACATACACGCATATAAGTAATATACACTACCATTACATATAATAAATATATACAGATATGTATCAATATAACCATATGTGTCTAAATGCAGATGTACAGAGGGTAATACTTACAATTGGGCAGAAGAAGGGGATATATATATATATATATATATATATATATTTAATGTTGTATTGTTTGTGCAGACTGTAGAGAAGCAGGGAAACTCTGTGAGGTCATTAGTTGCGCTGAGGTATTTTGAAAAGCGCAATAATCTCACAGCTTGTGCAGAGCGGAGCGCCCGAAGTCTCGCGATACATGAGACTTCGGCGTTGAAGGAGAGAGAGAGATGGCGCCGATAAGGAAACGGACTGAAGAGGGAAAGGAGGTAAGTTAGTGGAAATAAAGGCAAGCAATAGACTGGTAGAAAACGTCGGGTGTCAGGGAAAGGGATAGAGGAAAGAATGACTGCCGCTGATAGGCAAAAGCGAAGGTCTCGGCGCCGACCAGGGAAAGATGTAATTCCCTCAGGAAACGTGTAGTACAACTATGGCAAATCGACATATTCAAATAATATTAGTCCTATGAATTCACAAATACTTTTAATAAGTATGAAAAATACTAAATTATCTATACGTATCTCTTCCAGTTGGGAGCAGCAAGAAAGAGGCAGGGTCTACGTTATCCTCACCTCTTATACACTAGGATGGTCACGGATTGGCTACCTGGACTTTCTCATTTACATATTTATTACCTGTATGAAAAAACTTTCTTTCACCTGTTGTAATAGTTTTTTCTTGCTGCTATGGGAGTAGTAAAGAAAGTTAATGCACAATGAGAGCCTCCTCTTGCTATAAAATCAAGGAAACATGGTTCAGTATTCCAAGGACCATGACAATATTCCACCCTGGGAAACAGTCCAACAGCCACAGTGTCGAGGATGTTGGAAAAGTAGTCTTAAGGTTCCAGGTCCGTCTGCCGGTATAGACCATCCGCATTCTCGTTTTGAGGCCCTGGCCGATATTGTATGGTGAAATTGTATGGCTGCAAAGCCCAGCTCCACCTTAGTATTTGTTTGTTCTCTCCCACCACCCGGTTCAGCCATATCAAGGGATTGTGGTCCGTCATGAGCGTCCATACACATAGGGCTGCAATTTCTTTAAAGCCCAGGACTAAGGCCAAACATTCTCTCTTTCCCGTCATCGACACTTGACTTATTACGACTTCCAGTTCGAACATGGAGGCTTCTGTATGCACAACAAAGCATTTGTTAGGATCGGGTGCTGCCAGTATGGGAGCTTGCGTTAGGGCGGTTTTCTAACTGATGAAACGCAATCTCGCACTCTGGGGACCACAGACCTGTCTAAGGAGAGTCTTTTGGTCAGGTCGGTCAGCGGTTTGGCTAAGTCACTATAGTGGGGTACAAACTTCCTGTAGTACCCTGCTGTCCCTAAAAATGCAAGTACCTGGGTCTTGGTTCTGGGAACTGGCCAATTTAGGACAGCCTTGATTTTTGCAGTTTCCGGCCTCTGCTTCCTACATCCCACTCTATGTCCCAGATATTGCACCACAGACATCTTGATATTACATTTGTCTTGCTTCAGGATCAGGTCTGCGGCTCGGATCCTATCTAGCACTATGCCCAGGTGTCTGAGATGCTCCTCCCATGTCTGGCTATAGATTGCGATGTTGTCAAGCTATGCGCAAAATCTTGCAGACCATCGAGGAGTTGATCTATCATCCGCTGGAAGGTGGCCGGGGCATTCTTCATCCCGAATGGCATTACCTGAAACTGGTAAAGGCCAAACGGGGTGATGAAGGCCGACTTTGGAGTTGCTTCCACTTCTAAGGGAATCTGCCAGTAGCCCTTACACAAGTCAATAGTCGTCAGATAGTGTCCCTGAGCTATTTTGTCCAACAATTCGTCTACTCGGGGCATAGTGTAGGTGTCTGTCACAGTACAGTCATTCAGTCGCCTATAGTCCACACAAAATCGGGTCGTACCATCCCATTTGGGGACTAATACTACAGGGGAAGCCCAGGGGCTTGCTGATGGTTCAATCACCCCTAACTCGAGCATCTTCCTAATCTCTGCTCTTATCCCTTCTTGCACGGCTCCGGGAATTCTATAGGCTGGTTGTCTCAGGTGCTTCTGTCTGGGGGGTCTCTACCTTGTGCACAGCTATGTGAGTGTACCCAGGGAGTGCCGAGAACAGCTTCTGCTGGTCCTGGAGTAAATCCCTGACCTGTTCTCGTTCTTGTGATCCTAATCTATCTCCTAGCTGAATATCTTCCACCCCCCAGAACGGTTACTGATTTCGGGAAGCTCCAGCATTGGTAGGTATTCAAAGTCCTCGGTGGCAGGAGTGCATATGGCGGCTATTGCCTGAGCCCTCTCGTGATAGTCCTTCATCATATTGATGTGGAATGTCTTCTTAATTTTTGTGTGCGTACAGCTGGCGACCACTTAGGTGGTATCGCACAGCTGTTTTACCACCTGATAGGGGCCCTGCCAGGAGGCCTGTAATTTATTTTGCTTCAGTGGTTTTAGTACCAGGACTTGTGTCTGTCTGACACAAAAGGTGGGATTCCGAGCAGACCGATCATACCAAACCTTCTGCTGACTCTGGGCCGATTGCATATTCTCATAGACTAGATCGGTAAGTTCCCGCAGTCGCTCCCTGAGTTTCAAGACATAACTAAAGATTGGGGAGGCCTTCCGGATCCTCTACCCCCTCCCACTGGGCCCTCACTAAGTCTAAAGGGTTCCCTAACCCTTCGCCTATACAACAGCTCAAATGGAGAAAACCCTGTGGACTCTGGGGTACCGCTCTATAGGCGAACAGTAGATGGGGAAGATATTTCTCCCAATCCTTCCTATTCTCCACGAAGGCCAGAAGCAGCTGCACCCAGGGGAACCTTCCGGCGTCTCATTCTCCCATGCTGTAGCGCTGGCCAATCGCAGCGCTCAGCTCATAGCCTGAGAGAAAAAAAAGCCTTTCAGGCTATGAGCTGAGCGCTGCGATTGGCCAGCGCTACAGCATGGGAGAATGAGACGCCGGAAGGTTCCCCTGGGTGGAGCCTAACTATGAAGATACCGGCGGCTATACCGGGAGAACGGAGCAGCGCCCAGGTATAACAGTAAGTGCAGGGAGATCCCTGGGCGCCGCTCTACATGTCTGTATAGTTAGTTTAGATGTTTTATTCTAGTGAAAGGTCCTCTTTAAGGGTGGTAGGGGGCGCTCTGGAGGGGTTTAATCCCACAGAGGCGCCAGAGCTGCTGCGTCAGCTCGGCTGTGAACTGGGTTCCCTGATCGGACAATATCTCCTGGAGAACCTTACCCTAGTGAACACCCACAGTAAGGCATCGGCTACCGTATCAGCCTGTATATTGGATAGGGGAATGGCCTCCGGGTAGCGGGTGGCGTAATCCACCACCGTAAGAATATACTTCTTCCTAGTGGCACTGGGGCGGGCCAGTGGGCCTATAATATCTATGGCTATCTGGCTAAAGGGTTCTCTAATGATCGTCAGGGGGTGCAGAGAGGCTTTTGGGCGATTCCCTGTCTTCCCTACCCTCTGACAGGTCTCACAGGTCCGGCAGTATTCTCGCACCTCAGCATGTAACCTAGGCCAGAAGAAATCATGAGACAACTGACTCCGGGTCTTAGCTATCCCCAAATGTCCAGCTAAGGGGATGTCGTGAGACAGCTGCAATAGCTCCCGTCTGTATTTCTGGGGTACGACTAGCTGTTTGTGGGGACCCTCTCGCTTCCCAGTGCCCACCCCCTCAGTGTAATGAAAAAGAAAACTTCCCCTCCCACTCTATTATGTCTTCCCCTAACCCCCTGGATCCTTGCCCTCCCTGTCACGATAACCAGCTAAAGTAGGGTCACTCTGGGTCTCTTGCCTAACATCAGAGGGAAAATCCCAGGACATGGGGTTGTCAAGTCGGGGTAATGTAGGTGTCACGACTGTGTCTCGGTCCCGGGGTAAATTGCTGTGACACGTCTGCCGTGCATGCAGTTGCCTTGGGCAACGTGTTGTTTCTGCATGTGTGTGCACTGCTCCTGTTTCCTGGCCTCTCTCCAGTCTGGTGGTTATGGGGTTAAGGTGTGGATCTGGGTGTGGTCTCATGGCTCTACTTATCCTGTTACTGTGAGATGGAGGTCAGTGGTACTCCAGCCTTGGTTGGTGCTGGAGCCTTGCTCCTGTCTTAGATATTCTATCTGTCCAGTGTGAGGGCCACCTAGTTTGACATCAATGTCTCTCCAATGTCTTCCCGTTGTTGTTATGTCCTGTACCCTTCCTTACATGTCTATTTCTATAGTGTGGGTTTTGTTTGGGGTTTTGTTGTATGTCTAGTTGTTACATGTGTGGTCTGTTGGTGTTTGTAGTCCAGTATGTTTGCTAGACATTTCCCCTGTCTGTCTGTGCCTTCAGCGAGAGGGCTCCTGGGTTCCCCAGAGGGGGAACCACAAGTCAGTGAGCAGCTCTGCCTGGTGCCATCATGCATCCTGTCCACATGTGGGTCCAGGTAGTTATTGGTGTCTGTGTTCCATCCTATTGCTGTGGCAGGTAAGTGCTAGTTGCTCTGGTGTGTTGTTGTATCACTGGGCTCTTATCTGCCAACCGAGTTGCTGTTCACTGTCTTCTCCTCTCCTTGCTGCTAGGCCTTTAAAGACTCCTGTTCATCATTGTTGTGGATGAACAGGGTGTCTCAGTCCTGACTTTATTCTAGGGATCTTCAGGGTCAGTTAGGGCCCAGGTTCCTGTGTAAGAGCCCTCCTACCATCTGTCTCCGCTCATACGGATAGGAGTCAGGGCGAGGATAAGGGATGCTTTAGGAGGTGACCTGCTCCCTTTCCCTGGTGTCCTGGCCTAGTCCCTATTCCTGCTTCCCATCTGTGTTTGGTGTGGAGTTTCCCCACACCACACCGTGACAGTAGGAGGATTTGGTCTTACCTGGGTCCCCATAGGAGTGGAGTTGCCTTGAAGTTGGCTCTGTTGTCGGGTGGACACAGGCATGGCAGTCTCTGGGGCATATGAGGAAGTTAAATGCCCCAAATCGTTCCCCAAAAGTACTTCTGCGGGTAACTTACATAGTAACCCCACTAGCACTTGTCTCTCCCCTGAGCCCCAATCCAAGTGGACTCGGGCGGTGGATAAACATAGCACCTTGCACCCTGCTACCCTGACTGCAACAGTCTGGCCAGTCCGGGCCAACTGGGAAATCATGTGAGGCTGAATGAGGGTAATCGTAGCCCCGGAATCGCGAAGTCCCTGGGCCAGCTGCCCATTAACCCATACTGCCTAACGATGGTACTGCCGATTATTTCCAGCAGCAGCCTGGATGGGATCAGCCTCGAAAAGCTCGCCTCACTCTTCCTGAACATCTCAAGGGTTGGGCTTGTTCTGGAAGCAATGAGCCGCCGGCCTGGAAGGATGAGCAGTCTCTCGGTATCTCGTGGATCGGGTCGGAAAATATTGCTGCAGATGACACTTTTGGTTACAGGTATAGCAGTTAGGTCCGGTAGGAGGGTTTGGTCGGGCTGAGGGTCTAGAGGCAAACCACTGAGGTACTGTAGTTGTGTTAGAGGCTGGTAAACTGGGCCAAGGTAGAGGATAGTGCTTGCTTCCGCCTGACCAGATAGTAATCAGCCAAAGTAGCCGCTTGCTGTACAGTCCGTGGTCGCTTATCTCGCACCCAATCCCGTACTATCGAAGGGGTGTGGTCAAAGAACTGTTCTAAGAGTACTAGCTGGGTGATGTCCTCTACAGTAGGAGCATGGCTTCCCTAAAACCAGCCCTTAAGGGTCTGCTGCAGACGATGTGCCCACTCCACGTAGGTTATGTTGGTTTGTTTCTGCGATTCTCGAAACTTAATCCAGCTGGCTTCAGGTGTAATGGCAAATCGGGCTAGCAGAGATTCTTTTACCCGATCATAATCCATAGCTTCCTCGTCCTCCATGGCCCGATACGCATCCGCAGCTTTGCCAGTTAAATTACTCGCCAGTAAGGAGACCCAATCTTGGGACGGCACTTTATGTATCAAGCATAGTCTCTCAAAGTCCTGTAGGAATGCTTCAATTTCCTCCTCTCGTTCCTTAAATAGTTTGAACGCGCGAAGGGGCAACTTACGGAAAGGCGATGTGTCTCTAGTTGTTGTCTCTGATTGCCATATTTCCGCCATTCTCCACTCATGTTGCCGCTATAGTTCTCTCTCTTGTCGCTCATCCTGCAGCTGGATGTCTCTAATGGCATTCTTTTTGGTAGTCTCTGATGGGTTGGCACTATAATCGTTGCTGAAACAAGTATCCAACAGACCGAGGTCCAGCATCACCATCCCTCTGATCCATCCCGGCTAGCTCACTGATCAGGGTGACCTTGTTCTTTGTCCCAGCGGTTCCTCCTTGGCTCTCAAGTAAGTTTTCAGTGTGTCTCTCCTGCAGGCTGCATAGCTGGTCATTCCTTGTGGTGGCTTGGAGTGTCCCAGTAACTAGAGAGCAGATCCCACCGCTGCCTACAATGTAACGAGCCCCTGCTCGCTCTGTTTCACTCTCCTGGCACTCCCCAGATTTCAGGCCGCAATGTCTGATTGTTCAGTCATTCGATAATCTGGGATTCGAACTACAGCTATGTGTCGTTTAAATCCAGTGGTAATAGCCCAGAACAAACACCAGGCAGGCTGTATGTAAGTTCAAACAGGAATCTCCTTTATTGAATGCACACAACACACTTTTATACAAAACAGTTTGAACACCCCGCCCAAACAACCACTTCCAATTGGTCAATTGTAAAGTCCCCTCTAGTACTCACTTAGGTCCTCTTGGCCATACAAATTCTGACTTGAAACAGGGTCAGCAGCGGATTGGTCCGATAGCTTGACTGGGAGGGCAGATATGTGTGGCCATGCAAATGAGGACTTGAAACAGAGATGTCCCAGGAGATGATTAAATTACATAAGCAAAAAAACAGAACAATGCCTTCCTTCCAGAGCACGGAGCTGTTTGGAGGGGGTTATCCTAAAGACAAACTGTGAACCATGAAACAACAACAGAGTGATTCAAACCCAAGACAGGGCAGAGGACCCACCACTGTGCAATATAATCAAGGAAACATGGTTCAGTAGTATTCCAAGGACCATGACAGAAGTAGTTAAGGACGGGCCTAATTTTGAACAGACGGTCAAATGTGGGGTCATTCTGGGGTGGGCACTGCATTTTTCACCTTCGTGACCAGGCTTAATTTTGCAAATTCTGACATGTGTCACTTTATGTGGTAATAACTGTGGAATACTTTTATTTATCCAAGCCATTCTGAGATTGTTTTCCCATGACATCTCGTACTTGATGTTAGGGTTAAATTTGGGTTGATAACTTTTACCTTTATATTATAAAAAATCCCAAATTTACAGAAAATTTTGAAAAAATATTTATTTTCTAAATGTGAATTTCTACGCATTAAATGCAGATACCTCATTAGATAGTTTCTACTTAAGATTCCCTATATGTCTACTTTATGTTGGCATTATTTTAAAAATTTTATTTAATTTTTTTAGGCCATTAGAAGGCTTAGAATTTAACCACTTGCCATCTGGGCCATTTGCCCCCTTCCTGACCAGGCCTAATTTTGCAAAACTGACATATCTCACTTTATGTGGTAATAACTTTGGAACGCCTTTATTTATCCAAGTCATTCAGAGATTGTTTTCTCGTGACACATTGTACTTCATGATAGTCATAAATTTGAGTCAATATATTTCACCTTTATTTATGAAAAAATCCCAAATTTACCAAAGATTTTGAAAAATTTGCAATTTTCTAAATTTCTATTTCTCTGCTTTTAAAACAGAAAGTGATACCTCATAAAATAATTACTTAACATTCCCCATATGTCTACTTTATGTTGGCATCATTTTAGAAATGTCATTTTATTTTTTTAGGACGTTAGAAGGCTTAGAAGTTTAGAAGCAATTCTTCAAATTTTTAAGAAAATTGCCAAAACCCACTTTTTAAGGACCAGTTCAGGTCTGAAATCACTTTGTGGGGCCTACATAGTGGATACCCCTATAAATGACCCCATTGTAGAAACTACACCCCTCAAGTTACTTAAAACCGATTTTACAAACTTTGTTAACCCTTTAGGCGTTCCACAAGAATTAAAGGAAAATGGAGATCAAATTTTAAAATTTCACTTTTTTGGCAGATTTTCCATTTTAATCCAATTTTTTCTTTAACACATCGATGGTTAACAGCCAAACAAAACTCAATATTTATTACCCAGATTCTGCAGTTTACAGAAACACCCCACATGTGGTCATAAACTGCTGTATGGGCACACGGCAGGGCGCAGAAGGAAAGGAACTCCACATGGTTTTTAGATGCCATGTCCCATTTGAAGCCCTCTGATGCACCCTTACAGTAGAAACTCCCAAGAAGTGATCCCATTTTGGAAACTAGGGAATAAGGTGCCAGTTTAATTGCTACTATTTTTGGGTACATATGATTTTTTGATCATTCATTATAACACTTTATGGGGCAAGGTGACCAAAAAATTTGTTGTTTTAGCACAGTTTCTATTTATTTATTTTTACAGCGTTCACCTGGGGGGTTTAGTCAAGTGACATTTTTATAGAGCAGATTGTTACGGACGTGGCAATACCTAATATGTATACTTTTTCTTATTTAATAAAGTTTTACACAATAATAGCATTTTTGAACCAAAAAAATTATGTTTTAATGTGTCCATGTTCTGAGAGCTATATTTTTTTTTATTTTTTGAGAGATTTTCTTATGTAGGGGCTCATTTTTTGCGGGATGAGGTGACGGTTTTCTTGGTACCATTTTGTGGGACATACGCCTTTTTGATCACTTGGTGTTGCACTTTTTGTAATGTAAGGTGACAAAAATTGCTTGTTTTGACACACTTTTTTTTTTACGGTGTTCACCCGAGGGGTTAGGTCATGTGATATTTTTATAGAGCTGGTTTTTACGGACGCAGCAATACCAAATATGTCTATTTTATTTTTTCTATTTTAATTTTTATTTTTTTTTATTCCTTACTTTTTTTTTACATGTGAAACCTTTTTTTTATTTTATTTTTTCAACACTTTATTTTTTTATTTTACACTTTTCGTCCCCCATAAGGTCATACAAGACCTCTGGGGGACATTTACTTCACTTTTTTTTTTTTTTTTCACCGTTGATTTCTCCTGTAACTGGGGCTGACATAGTAGCCCCAGTTACAGGGGAAATACACCTCCCAGAGAGGCTGTACAGCGCAATACAGCGCTGTACAGCCTCAGAGCAGGGCTGATCGAAATCTCTGAAAGACCTCACACAGCTCCTGCACTCTCCGGTCCCGGCGGTCACATGACCGCCGGGCCGGAACAGGAAGAGCATAGCGCATGAGCGCTGTGTATACACCGATCTAGAAGGCAGGGAAACCTGGGCACTGTCCCTGCCTTCTCTCTGGGTTGCCCTGCTGTCACTGACAGCGGGCAACCCGATCAGCAGCTGCACGATTAGCGTGCAGCTGCAGTTTCTGAACGGACGTTCTGGAACGTCCATTCAGAAATAGAGATCCACCTCCCGGACGTTTATAACCTTTGGGCGGACGGGAGGTGGTTAAGAAGCAATTTCTTTAAAATTTTCAAAACCAACTTTTCAAGGACCAAGTCACTTTGAGGTCCTTACATAATAGAAACCACCCATAAATGACCTCATTTTAGGTAGTACACCCCTCAAATTGCTCAAAATTGGTTGTACAAACTATGTTAACCCTTTAGGTGTTCCACAAGAATGAAAGGAAAATGGAGGTGAGAGTTAAAATCTTCATTTTTTTCACAGATTTAAAAAAAAAATTTGAATCAGATAATTTTTATTAAATTTTAAAAGATTTTAATACAGGTACATCAAAAACCCGCCTATCCCACCTAATCCCTCCCCTGCCCCCCCTCCCTCCCCAAAGCACGACCGTTTAGAACAGCGGTTCTCAACCTAGGGGTTGCGACCCCTTTGGGGGTCGATCGGCCCTTTCCGGGGGGTCACAATTGCTTGGGGCCCCGAGCTGGCCCGGGGCCAAGCAGAGCCGGTGCTTGTTTTGCGGCTGAGTAACTCAGAAGATCTGATGGTATATTCTAACCCCCAGGCGTTCCCATGGTGACGGGGACGCTTGCCTGGGGGTTAGAATATACCATCGGATCTGAGTTTTACGAGCTCAGTGAGATCGTAAAAACTCCAATCCGATGGTATATTCTAACTCCCAGATGTTCCCATGGTGACAGGGACGCTTGCCTGGGGGTTAGAATATACAGGGCCACGCCGCTCACAGCAGTATATTTATAAACTAATCAGTAACTACTTTAACTTTAATCATTGCTCATTGCTGAGCTCTTTACTTGGATTATAATTTATTTGGATATGGGATATCTTACTTTGTCTTAGCTCCGGTAATAGCAGGCAGTGCGGGGGGCGGCGCTCACTCACTGACGTCACGCACCTGCTCCTCCCACTAGGCGGCGCAGGCGCGTGACGTCATTGAGTGAGCGCCGCCCCCCCTGCACTGCCTGCTATTACCGGAGCTAAGACAAAGTAAGATATCCCATATCCAAATAAATTATAATCCAAGTAAAGAGCTCAGCAATGAGCAATGATTAAAGTTAAAGTAGTTACTGATTAGTTTATAAATATACTGCTGTGAGCGTCGGGGAGGGAGATCTGTGGATGGCACTGTAGGAGATCTGTGGATGGCAGTGCCATCCACAGATCCGCCTACAGTGCCATCCACAGATCCCCCCTCCCCTAAACAGTGCCATCCACAGATCCCCCCTAAACAGTGCCATCCACAGATCCCCCCTAAACAGTGCCATCCACAGATCCCCCCTAAACAGTGCCATCCACAGATCCCCCCTAAACAGTGCCATCCACAGATCCCCCCCCTCCCCTAAACAGTGCCATCCACAGATCCCCCCCTCCCCTAAACCGTGCCATCCACAGATCCCCCCCCTCCCCTAAACAGTGCCATCCACAGATCCCCCCTCCCCTAAACAGTGCCATCATGGCACTGTTTAGGGGAGGGGGGATCTGTTGATGGCACTGTTTAGGGGAGGGGGGGGATCTGTGGATGGCACTGTTTAGGGGGGGGGGGTCTGTGGATGTCTGATTAATTACTCTGCTTTAATTATGTTCAATTTGTAGCAATAAAAATACATCCTGCATATCAGATATTTACATTACAATTCATAACAGTAGCAAAATTAGTTATGACGTAGCAAGGAAAAAAATGTAATGGTTGGGGGTCACCCCAACATGAGGAACTGTATTAAGGGGTCACGGCTTTAGAAAGGTTGAGAACCACTGGTTTAGATGATAAAAGCTACAGTCCATATCAGTTGTTGGTAAGTCCAATTTAAGATATCACAGTCCTTCTCCTGGCACATGACATAACTTCGCTGAAGTACTTCTGTAGCTCGTAGTATGTTCACACAACGTCACGGCGCATACATCCATTCACCACCTACAAACTCACATTCCGACATACTCACAAACAATCATGACCCACTCTTATCACAACACTCAATTCACACAAACACCCTCTAAGATAGATTATAATGGGAAATCCATGAAAACCAAATCGCTTCAAATTTTTTAGTCGCGTTTCTCTTTAAGTAAACATACTCTTCGAATTTAACCAGCGTGTGCACCCTACTCCCTACTTCCTGAACTGTCTGAGGTGATTTATCAATCCAATGAAATGCTATGCATTTCCTTGCCTGATATAATATTCGCATAATAGCCACCTTTTTTTTTTAACATGACTCTTGGCACCTTCACTGAGCCAAGTAAACAGGTCAGTGGAGTAACCTCTAGGTTAGATTGAAAAACCTGATTTATAAGTTCCACTACCTCCACCCAGTATCTCCTCAGACGCGGACAGTTCCACATAAGATGGATCAAGTTTGCTCGCGAGACGCCACATCGTGGGCACACATCATCCTTCCGGTAGCCCATTTTAAATAGCAGCACGGGCGTTCTATAGACCCTGTGCAAAAGATACAATTGGGAAATTCTATATGACTCACTCAATGATAGTGTCGGCAAGTCAGTAAGGATTTCCTCCCATTGTTCCTCTGTCAGATCCTCTATATCTGTCTTCCACTCCTCATAGTTGTAGCGGGTTGGATTTATTGACTTCTATCCTGAGTGTGTCGTAATAAAGGGATATCACCCCACTTGTGGTACCTGCTCTTACAGTGTAATCAATGATAATACATTTGGGTGCCGGTTGAACCTTCCCCTGTTTTTCCTGAGTCTGAATAGCATGCCTCAGTTGCAAATATATATAAAAATACTTATGCGGGATGCCAAATTCCTGCCTCAGAATGTCAAAACTCTTCAACGACTTTTCCGAGAACAACTGAGCCATTCTACCCAGCCCATATTGCTCCCACTGTTTCACGCCACTAACCTTATTCAATTCAGCATATAAGTGGTTAGGCCAAATAGGAGTATTGGCAAGATACCCATTGATATTTACCCTTTCCTTAGTTTTCCACCATATTCTATGCATCATACTTATCAGCGGATATTGAGTACCATGAGTACGAAATGATCCATCTTCTAAAGCAGACATTAAACAGGTACGGTGAATTAAGTATTGAATGATACGACCAGCATTGTTCAATTGGGACTCATCCCCCCATCCTCTAAAATGTTGTAACTGGGCTGCAATGTACTTAAAGGACATGACCACTTGTAGTCCTCCCACAGTGGATGGTGGCAAACTATTACTTTTACCTAAGGGTAACAAGGCAGACTTTGACCAATTAATCACCAATCCAGACAGATCCCCAAAGCGATTAATGATTTTCATTGCAGCAGGAAGAGACCTCTCCCAGTCATTCAAAAACAAAAGCAAGTCATCGGCATATAAGGCCACTTTTTCTGTTCGGGTTCCATACCGAAGACCCCTGACTGTGGTAGCCATTCGAAGAGCCTCCGCCAAGGGGTCCACCGCCACCGCAAAAAGAAGAGCGACAATGGACACCCCTGCCTAGTGCCCCTAAACAACAGAAATAGGTCAGACATATCGCCGTTGACCCTCACCGCAGCTCTAGGGCATGCATATAATAGTTGAACCCATGATATAAATTCAATTCCAAAGCCCATTTTCTTGAGTACCAGCCATAAATAACGCCATTCCACGCTATCAAACGCTTTGGCCGCATCAAGAGATGCGACCGCCGCGTTCGAGGCGTGGACCTGGGTTGCCTGAATGTTCAGAAATAAACGTCTGATGTTTACCGCAGTCGACATATTGGGCATAAAGCCTGCTTGATCCTGACAAATCAGAGTGGATATCAGACGATTTGCTCATACTTTTGCCAACAGTTTAATATCAACTGGGAGTAGAGAAATGGGACTATAAGATTCAGCTTCAAGGACGTCTTTACCGGGTTTAGGCAGAAGCGCAATGACTGCCTCATTCATAGAATCAGGGAGCCGTCCCTGCTGCTTGGCCTCTTTACAGACCGCCAATAATTGGGGGAGAAGAATGCTGGAATAACGTTTGTATACCTCAGCTGGTAAGCCATCCCTTCCTGGGGCCTTATTATTAGACATTGCACCTAATGCTACCTCAAATTCTTGAACCGTGATGGGACTATCTAGCAATGCCTTATGTTCACTTGACAGGGTATGTAATTCTAAGAGCA
Source organism: Bufo bufo (assembly GCF_905171765.1). NCBI lineage: Eukaryota > Metazoa > Chordata > Amphibia > Anura > Bufonidae > Bufo > Bufo bufo. The sequence goes on along the minus strand of NC_053392.1, from coordinate 464,066,005 downwards.
ACAAAAATTTATCAATCTCTGCATCCATAACTCTCAATTTGGACTTCTATAACGTGGAATAAAACTTTCTCCAATTCCGCCAGCGTCTGGTAAGAGGGGTAGCCAATAAGGATTAAACTTCCAACCCCCACATTTATGAACCCGCGATGCACGAAGATCAATCACCGCAACCACTGGCGAGTGATCTGATATTCTGCGTGGCAGGTAATGTACATCCCTCACAAATTTTCCCATAAAGGCATTCCCAAGAATAAGGTCTATTCTAGACAGAGAGTTGTAAGTGCTAGAGCAGCAAGAGAACTGCTTCACTAACGGATTCCTCAATCTCCAGAAATCGAGCATATTAGCTTCTTGCATGAGAACCCCAAAAGATGTTAATCCACTCACTTGAGGTAGTTGTCCCGCCCCCATCCTATCTAAACTATGATCAAGAATGTTATTGAAGTCCCCGAGTAACAGAACTGGAATATCAGGCATGTCTGCTATAAACTGTAATATACCTCTAAGTACAGCCGGTGAGTATGGCGGCGGAATGTACACTCCCACCAAGACACATGGAGTTGTGAAGATCACACAGTGCAAACAGATATACCTCCCCTCACTATCCACCTTTTTAGCAATGCAGGTAAATGCAATCGATTTGTGCACCAGGAAACTCACCCCGCTCGCATAGGACGAAAAGGTGGAATGGTAACAGTGCCCTGCCCACTTAGGGGTAAGCAGCTTAGTCTGGTCCGGGGTAAGATGAGTTTCCTGAATACAACAGGTCAGCGGTTGATGTTGTTTCATGCAGTCCATAACTGCCCGCCTTTTAATGGCATCTTTAATCCCCCGTACATTCCAGCTGAGAAGATTAACTACCCCCGCCATGATCAAATATCCAGAAATGGGCTATTCTAATGTCATGCCTAATAGCACAAGGAGGACAAACATAATGATGAATCTTATCATACTCAGACAGTAAACAAATACCTTCACCTTCAAATATAGTGCGTGCATTGCAATAAAACAGAACATCCCCCCCCACCCCCCAACATTTCCCTCTAAACATTCCAAAGTGTCACCCAACACAGCAGCCACCCCAGTAGCAGGTCCCACTATAACACCTAAAGTAAGGCCTGTGGGAAAAAATACACAACCCGCTATTGGGATTAGCAGAGTACAGATTTTTAATTTTAATACAAATTTTGCTATAACATAGCAAGGGTTAGCAGCAAAATGAACCTCAATATTTATTACCGTGATTCTGCAGTTTACAGAAACACCCCATATGTGGTCGTAACCTGCTGTATGGGCACATGGCAGGTCTCAGAATGAAAGGAGCAACATATGGTTTTTGGAGAGCAGATTTTGCTGAAATGGCTTTAGGGTGTCGTGTCATACACGGATCAAAAATAGAAACGCAACACTTTTGGTTTTGCTCCCATTTTGCATGAGCTGAACTCAAACATCTGAAACATTTTCTACATACACAAAAGACCCATTACTCTCAAATATTGTTCAGATATCTGTCTAAATCTGTATTAGTGAGCACTTCTCCTTTGCCTAGATAATCCATCCCACCTCACAGGTGTGGCATATCAAGGTGCTGATTAGACAGCATGAATATTGCACAGGTATGCCTTAGACTGCCCACAATAAAAGGGCACTCTGAAATGTGCAGTTTGATCACACAGCACAATGCCACAGATGTCGCAACGTTTGAGGGAGAGTGCAGTTGGCATGCTGACTGCAGGAATGTCTACCAGAGCTGTTGCCCATGCAATAAATGTTCTTTTCTCTACCATAAGCTGTCTCCAAAGGCATTTCAGAGAATTTGGCAGTACATCCAACCGGACTCACAACCGCAGACCACGTGTAACCACACCAGCCCAGGACCTCCACATCCAGCATGTTCACCTCCATGATCATCTGAGACCAGCCACACGGACAGCTGCAGTTGTCGGTTTGCATAACCAGAGAATTTCTACAAAAACTTTCAAATAATATTGGAGATATGGCACTCAATATCTGGAAAATTTTTGCTCAAAACAAGTCACTTTATTGGTGCAATAAAATATTTAAAATGTCATACAAAGTACGTAATTTGTGCAGAATTTAAATAACATAATAATAAAAAGTCACAATCGACAATATAAAAAATCACTTATAGTGTATATATAAACACACATCAGACAGCAAATGGGTACTTGTCTGTAATCTGATTGAATAGGTCCAGAAGGTTAAATTCTCAACACTAGAGCACTGAATGTGTTATTGCTCAATAGTTTTCAATGAGAAATGTCACCATTGATTCGGTATATATCACCGATTATCATTATTATAGTGCAGTCGCAGGATTTTCTGATTTAATAATAGGAGTTATTCCGAATATATATATATCACAGTTCATGGAACTTATCGGATTAAAGTTCAGAAGATGTTAGCTCTAGGTGGCGTCCCACCTTTTGTTTCAAGCTATTTAAATCCCTTACCTCCAGTGGAGGTAAGGGATTTAAATAGCTTGAAACAAAAGGTGGGACGCCACCTAGAGCTAACATCTTCTGAACTTTAATCCGATAAGTTCCATGAACTGTGATATATATATATTCGGAATAACTCCTATTATTAAATCAGAAAATCCTGCGACTGCACTATAATAATGATAATCGGTGATATATACCGAATCAATGGCGACATTTCTCATTGAAAACTATTGGGCAATAACACATTCAGTGCTCTAGTGTTGAGAATTTAACCTTCTGGACCTATTCAATCAGATTACAGACAAGTACCCATTTGCTGTCTGATGTGTGTTTATATATACACTATAAGTGATTTTTTATATTGTCGATTGTGACTTTTTATTATTATGTTATTTAAATTCTGCACAAATTACGTACTTTGTATGACATTTTAAATATTTTATTGCACCAATAAAGTGACTTTTTTTGAGCAAAAATTTTCCAGATATTGAGTGCCATATCTCCAATATTATTTGAAATTCTTTACTTTCTGGTGTTTGGAGTTTACACCTAGATATTGAGCACCTCTCCACCCTACGGAGCAGTAGAGCCACTCCATTTTTGTTAAATTTCTACAAAAACTGTCTGAAACTGTCTCAGGGAAGCTCATCTACATGCTCGTTGTCCTCATCGGGGTGTGTACCTGACTGCAGTTCGTCGTCGTAACCGAATTGAGTGGGCAAATGCTCACATTCGATGGCGTCTGGCACGTTGGAGAAGCGTTCTGTTCACAGATGAGTCCCGGTTTTCACTGTTCAGGGCAGATGGCAGACAGCGTGTGTGAGTTCGTGTGGGTGAGCGGTTTGCTGTCATCAACATTGTGGATCGAGGGGCCCATGGTGGCAGTGGGGTTATGGTATGGGCAGGTGTATGTTATGGACAATGAACACAGGTGCATTTTATTGATGGCATTTTGAATGCACAGGGATACCGTGACGAGATCCTGAGACCCTTTGTTGTGCCATTCATCCATGACCATCACCTCATGTTGCAGCATGATAATGCACGGCCCCATCTTGCAAGGATCTGTACACAATTCCTGGAAAATGAAAACATCCCAGTTCTTGCATGGCCAGCATACTCACCGGACATGTCACCAATTGTTTGGGCTGCTCTGGATCGGCGTATACAACAGCGTGTTCCAGTTCCTGCCAATATTCTGCAACTTCGCACAGCTATTGAAGAGGAGTGGAAAAACATTCCACAGGCCACAATCAACAATCTGATCAACTCTATGCGACGGAGATGTGTTGCACTGCGTGAGGCAAATGGTGGCCACTCCAGTTACTGACTGGTTTTCTGACCCCCCCAGTAAGGCAAAACGGTGCACATTTCAGTGTCCTTTTACTGTGGGTAGTCTAAGGCACACCTGTGCAATATTCATGCTGTCTAATCAGCACCTTGATATGCCACACCTGTGAGGTGGGATGGATTATCTCAGCAAAGGAGAAGTGCTCACTAACACAGATTTAGACAGATTTGTGAATAATATTTGAGAGTAATGGGTCTTTTGTGTATGTAGAAAAGGTTTCAGATCTTTGAGTTCAGCTCATGCAAAATGGGAGCAAAATCAAAAGTGTTGTGTTTATATTTTTGGTCAGTGTATTTGAAGGCACACTAAGGCACCCCTACAGTAGAAACCCCCAAAAAGTGACTCCATTTTGGAAACTGCACCGCTAAAAGAATTTATTGAGGGGTTTACTGACTACTTTTACCTCAGAAGCGTTTCATAATATTTAGAAACACATGGCCGTGAAAATGAAAAAGTCGCTAGAGATAACAGGAGAAAATGCACCCCATAATTTGTTACCCATTTTATCCTGAATAAGGCAACACCCCATATGTGGTCGTAAACAGCTGTATGAGCAGACGTCAGAATTCAAAAAGAAAGGAGCGGCATCTGCATTTTCTAACGTGGAGTTTGCTGAAATAGATTTTAAGGGCCATAGGTTTTAGATTTTTTTGTTGATTGAGCTGTGTGGGGGCTCATTTTTTATAGGGTGGGCTATAGTTTTTAATGGTACCATTTTGGGGTACATAAGACTTTTTGATCGCTCTTTATTTAATTTTATATGAGGTGAAGTGGGTTAATATTGCAATTCTGCCAATCTTTATTTATTTTTATGAGGTTCTCCATGTGGTATATTTGATAAGATAATTCTATTCTGTGGATTGACGGTTATGGCAACACCAAATTTATATTGTTTAATTTATGTTCTACCACTTTTATATCATAAAATCACTTTTTTAAAACTTTTTTTTTTGCATCACCAAAATGTAAGACCCATAATTTTTATTATTTTCCCATCAACATAGTTATATGAGGGCTTTTCTTTGCGGGATGGGCTGTCGTTTTTATTGATATCATATTTGGTATGCATATGACTTTTTGATCACTTTCTTTTATTTATTTTTTTAGGAGGTGAGCCATTCCGCCATAGTTTTTATTTAAAATCTTTACAGCGTTTACCATGCGGGATTAGTACCATAATCCTTTTATAGATCAGGTTATTACGGACGTGGCAATACCAATTATGTGTACTTTATTTTATTTTTTAATTTTTTTTTCTCTCTTATAAATGAGCAGATATATGAAAAGGTTGTTTATTTTCTTTTTTATTTATTTATTTTACATTTATTTTTTTAACTTTTTCTATTTTCTCACTTTTTTTTTTTTATTAAGTCCCACTTGATCTTGAAGATCCAGTGGGGCTGATGGCTGTATTATATTTTGCAATGCTCTGCCATTGCAAAGTATAGTACTATCAGGTTTCCTGATTGCTTTTCAAATGCATCCAGTGTTGCATTCACAGTGCGACAGTCTGATGGTTGAGAGAGTGAGCCCCCTCTCTCTATTAACCCCATGGATGCCGCTGCTGTGGCATCTAAGGGGTTATAGCAGTGTCATCATACAGCTACATTCAAGAGGACCACAACAAGGGGCACAGATAGGGGCAGTGGGCTAATATGGGGGCAGGGGAGACAGACGTGCACAGTCGGAGCCGGCACGTCCAGAGCACAGGCGGCAAAGTTAAAGCCACTGCACACAGATCGCGCAGAGAGCACAAATGGGGGAAGCAGGAGCTATTTGGGGGCACAGATTTGGGCAGGGGGCACATATTGGGTCCACAGATCAGCTAATGCCTGATTTCAGGCTCTGATCTGCAGATCAGAGCCTGAAACCGGCACTTTTACACTGCCGCGATCCGATTGGTTAGTCTGCATAGACTCACCAATTGGAGCGATCACTGACAAGGGACCACTCTGATTGGTCCCTTGTCGGCATTACTAAACTGTATACTGTCCCTGACAGCAGCAGTGCAGGGGCGGAAGCTTTAATCCCTGCGCTTTTCAGCGCTTGGATTAAAGAGCTGCCATAACTTTTATTTAAGTGCTATCTGCACGGGGTATGTGCAGATAGCACGTATATAGCAGTATGGCAGTCGTGAGGGGGTTAACAACCACGGTCCCATCTGCACTGTTGTGGGGCTTACTGTCTCCCCCTGGTGCGTTAAGCTGCCGCTGGGGAGAGGGGGTAACAAGCTCCTTTCCCATACATACTTCCAGCCGCTGGGGAGGGCGACCGACCGTCTCCGCTCCCAATACAGTGTCCTGTTGCTGGGGAAAGGAGACTGGGCTCTCTATTCCCTGCTGGACACTCTGCCGCTGGGGAACAGGACCGACTGTCTCTGCCCCCTGTAACTCCGCCTGCCGCTGGGGAATGGAGACTGGGCTCCCAATTCCCAAAAAATCATGCTGCTGCTGGGGGGCAGGAACAACTACCTCTGCCCCCTGTAACTCAGCCTGCCGCTGAGGAGGGAGGATGCTGCTCTCCTCTCCCTGCATTTCACACTGCCTTCCCGGCATATCACTCTGCTGCTGGGGGGCAGGAACAACTACCTCTGCCCCCTGTAACTCAGCCTGCCGCTGGGGAGGGAGGACGCTGCTCTCCTCTCCCTGCACTTCACACTGCCGCTGGGGAATGGAGACTGGGTTTGTCACCTAACTGTCCTGCTGAGCCTTCTCACTGGCGTGGAACAGCTGCTGGTAGCCCTGTTCCAGCTCCATCTCCCGGGTCACCAGGTGGACCAGGTCCTGCTCAATCTCATGAGTGTCGTCCCAGTCATACATGCTCTCCCTCCATTCCAAGAGATCATGGAACCGGGCTTGTGTAGGGCTCCCCAACTCCAGCTCTGAAAAAGTCTCCCATAACAAGCCAGGACCATCAAACTCCTCTCCCTCCGGCTTGTCATGCTCAGCTGTCCTGGGTAGGTACTGTGCCCCATACCACCAGAGCGCCTGGTAGGCATCTTCCAGCCACAGCTCCCGCCATGCTAGGAGTTCCAATTCCTTTACCCATTCCTCCCGGGGCTGCTCTCCCAGGAAGGGCATCCGCAGGGCTACTCGCTTCTGCAACTGCTGGTCTTCCGTGGGGAGTCTCTCGTCCTGCATATACTCCACAATACCCAGTACCTGGTACCAGATGCCTTTGCGGACTGCATCTCGGTCATCCATGACACCCTCATCGTACTCCACTGCTGTTTCCATTCTGGTGCTGTCAGGGTCGCTGTACTGGGACATGCGTTGCCCTCAAATTGTAATTCCAGGGAATGATGTTTCTTTGTAGCTGTCCTTCTGGGCTGTGGGAACGATCCCGCTGCTTGCCACCAATGTAACGGACCGTTTCAGCAGACAAGGGGTTAAAATCCGTTTAGGCGATAAGCCCCTTTCTGAGAGACAGGCACAGCTACTGCAGGATACACCAAACTCCCGAACTGGATACAAAGTAGCACACCAAACTGGAACCTCACGAATAGCTGCTAGCAGACGAACAGGAATCAGCTTACACTTCTGGCAATCGGTCTTCTAACAGCATACAGCGAATCCCCCCCAATAACGAGACAAGGCTCCGTGTTGAGGGTCAAGCAGTGGTCTGACTGTACTTCACGTACAGCCTCTTTTATTCATAAACCACAAACAAACATAGTACTGCCCACAGGGGTTTGAAATACAACCAATCAGTAATTTACAACACATACAATGTAACTACAGCAACCAATCGTTCACACCCCCAGAGGACCAGAATGAAGACTGTGACATAGGACAGATACAACATATCCCCACAATGCATCATGGTCTCCTCCTCTCTGTCCCGGAGACAACCTGAGGAACAATCCAATTATCTCTGAGGACAAAAGGGAGATCGCCAATACACATGTGAAGACAACAGAACAGACATCACCATTTAAACACACAATGGGACAATGGCACAATAGAAACACACCCAGCATTTTCCTCCCAAGCTGACAAGTTACACTTATTATAAATTGTTACAACTTTGTGAGTTTACATTGGCCATACATATAACTTACATCAATTTAACCAGTATAACTTAGGGACAAACCTATCCAAAATTCACTTGAATAGGTTCAGAGGTTTAAAAGTTAGTATATGGCCCATAATCCAGGGGCAAGAGGTCAGCAGCCAGTCCTCTCCAAAACCCAGTGGCGAGGTTGGTTTCGCCACACTTGCCAATTGGAATCTTCGGCCTTCAGGCCTCAATTGTCACTCCTTGTCCAACCCGATCCTCTCTCAGATGGTGGTCTTACCTAGAGGACGGCAAGTCTCTGATCCAACCCTCTTGGATCATACTTACTACCGATGCATCCCTTGCAGGTTGGGAAGCGCATCTTCTGAACCTGACAGTACAAGGTTCTTGGTCTCCTCTAGAGAGGCGGTTAACATCCAATCTTCTGGATATCCGTGCTATCAAGCTATCCCTACTGCATTTTGCTCCCCTAATTTTAGGGAAGACAGTGAAAATTAAAACAGACAGCATGACGGCTGTCCTTTACATCAACAAGCAGGGAGGCACTCAATCACAAAATCTTCTCAGAGAGATAGGTTTGATCTTGGATTGGGCAGAGAGGAACTTCCCCCATCTTACGGCAGTCCATATTCGAGGATCTTTCAATATAATCGCCGATCGCCTGAGCAGAGGGCTTCCCACAGGAGAGTGGGCTCTCCACCCGGACATATTCAAGGAAATTACACTCAAGTGGGGCGTGCCAGAGATAGAACTCATGGCCAAGAGGTTCAACACCAAGTTGGAGAGATTTTGCTCCCTCTACAGGGAGGACGATGCAGTGGCAATAGATGCTCTGTCAATCCTGTAGAGGTTCAGGCTGGCCTACATCTTCCCTCCAATTTCCAAGGGTATTGATGAAAATAAGGCAAGACCAAGCATCTGTCATAGACATAATCCCGTTTTGGCCCAAGAGAGCTTGGTTCACCCAACTCCTTCAGATGATTCGGGGACAATTCTGGAGGCTTCCCCCAGAGCATGCACTAGTGTTGAGGGACACTCACAGCTGCTCAAACCTTCAAATGTTCAATCTGACAGCCTGGAGGTTGACCAGTCCCTTCCTCAGTTAGATGGGCTCTCTAGTGCGGTCTTGAGAATTATGTCCCACTCCAGGGCGGACTCTACCAACCAAGCTTACGCAAGAATCTGGAGAATATTCCAAAGCTGGTGTACCAGGAAGCAAGTATCCGGTACGGATCCGTCTGTTTCCACTGTGTTAAACTTCCGACAAGAGGGGCTGGATAGGAAGCTATCTCCCTCCACCCTGAGGATATAGATGTCAGCTATTTTAGTCTATCTCAATAGGTCCTTATCTCAAGACTCCCTTATCAAAAGATTCTTGAGAGGAGCCTCAAGATTAAGACCTACGGTTATCCAACCAGTTCTCACGTGGGATCTCTCGGTTGTGCTCAAAGGGCTATCATCTCCCCCCTTTGAGCCTATGGAGGATGTAGACATGAAGTATGTGATGACCAAAGTAACTTTCCTTCTGGCGATTACATCAGCGAAAAGAATTGGGGAGCTCCAAGCTTTGTCAGCTTACGAGCCATATACCAAATTTTTACCGGACCGAGTCCTCTTAAGATTCTTACCTTCCTTTATCCCTAAGGTACCAACATTCCACATCAATCAAGTTATTTCTCTACCGGTTTTACTTCCTCATGCGCCCCCCGAGGAAAATAGAGGCCTGCATTGCCTTGATATTTCGAGATGTCTCCGGATCTACCTAGATAGATCTAAGGAATTCAGGAAGGACGAAAATCATCTTATTCTCTTTGCAGGGGCCCAGAAGGGCCACAAAGCCTCTAAACCTTCCATCAGTCGATGGGTTAAGGAAGCCATTCGGGAATCCATGGTCTCTCAGAATCTAGAGCCTCCTGAGAGCTCATTCGACCAGGTCTGTCTCTACCTCCTTTGCAGAAAGAAATTTAGTTCCTTTGGAACATATTTGCAAATCTGCTTCGTGGAGTTCCCACTCCACTTTCATCACCCACTACAGACTTGACTCCAGAGTGGCCGATTACTCTTCCTTTGGGCGTTCAGTGTTATCTGCTGTGCTGCTGGTTAGGACGTAAGAGACGTTAATTTCTAACGATAATTTGTTTTCCCTTAGTCCTAAACACAAATATCCGTCGCTAATTCTATATAATTATTTTTTCTTGTACATTACACAAGGGACTGAGGGTGTTACTCTCTTTTATAGGGGTTATGTGGGTGTGTTGCACATTTATTTACTTCATTATTCTATAAAATTCCAAAAATCGGTCCTACCAGTTTGCGGGGGGGGGGGGGGGGACCCCATCTGTGCTGCTGTTAGGACTAGGGGAAAACAAATTATCGTTAGAAATTAAGGATTTTAGTGACTTTTTAGACATGTTTCACTTGGGAAATTAGAATAGGTACTTATTTAAGCCAGGGTGATAAAAATACAGATCATGCCACGTATTGGCCAGTACATGTCAGCAGCAAGAGTTTCGCCCCCATAACACTTCAAGCAAGGAAATATCCACAAAAAGGAGCCATAGTGGTGCAAGTGTCAGAATAATGTAAAGGATTCCCAGTACTGCGGCATGGCCGCAAGATGGAGCTCTAAGTCCAGAAAAGAGCAGATATTATGGCAGTCACTCAGCAATAATAATAAAAAAATGAAGGTAGAATGTAAATATCAGGGGATTAAGCCGAGAACCTCCTATATACTTCCCCCACCCAAGGAGAAAAAAATGTTGTGGGGGAAATGTCTATGTTGTGGGGAGAAGCCTTGGTTCACTAAGGACAGGAAGGGCTCACGAAGTCACAACACCAGGGTAACCTCTGTCTTCACCCAAGCTCACCCCTGGGTATAAAGTGATAGCAGCATAGAGGCTCTCTCTCTAGGGGTTGCAGTTACCACAGCCTAAACAATTACACCAATGTACACATATCAGCCATGGATGGCGGGCCTAAAAGCAGATTTTTGCCTGGGCACTGCTCGTCCTATTCTGTGCCCTCCTGCCCTAAGAGGATATGTACAGCAGGGAGTATACCCACAAGTGGCAGGTAGAGACTGGTCATGATGCAGCTCAGCACGACCTGTATTAAGCGGGAGCTGCGATGGTACTGAAGGGAGCCTCCGCTTTAGATGGCAAGGTACCCACTGCATCAATATCCTGAAACGGGGCACCGATGGTCCTATGATGGGCTGACCGATGTCCTGGGATGTCAGCACACTGGGAGGGATCACTACAAGGAGAGTTAGAGCCTGGATGAGTGAGAATATACTTCGGAGCTCTCAGAACCTGCCAGCAATTTTGATTTAGTAATCACACAAATGTAGTGGAGCAAAATAAATTGCATATATATGCACGCACACACACACTGTTTAACAAAGATACAGGTCCCATAAGCACATTGTCCTATACATGGATGGTTACATGAAGCTGTTCTGCAGGTGTTACTCCCCTCTCTGCTGTTCCATATTGTCAGGTTAGTAGTGGCTGTTGCTGGGCTGGCAGAGGCCATTTTCATAAGACCTATCAAGCAGTGGTGACCTAGACAGCTGGAGGACGACAGACAGCAGTAGCTCTGGAATTTGCTTGTCCTGTCTGAATCTCCTGCAAGGCTGGGTCTAGTCCTCCACTACCAGGCCTGAGTGAGGGGCGAAGGGAGTGCTTTCTGCTCTGATACTGAGACACCAGTGCAGGGCTGCTGGCTGGTCTCACGGCACTTCAGCAAGGTGCACAACAGAGCCGCTCCTTACAGGTTTAATGTGTGCCTGGCAGATATCATTTGGGGCCCCACTGCAGCCCCCCATTGGTGGCTCAATATAACCATAAAAAGCTGCCAGTGCAATGAAAAATACAGCTATCGCCAGAGATTCAGGGCAATGTGCTGGTAGTCCAGGGCCCAAGCCCAAAATTTACATGCCTAGCAACGCCCCTGGGTTGCACACCCTTTGGAAGAAATAACTGAAATCAATCATACCTATTACCATCCACAAGCTTCTTACACCTCTCAACTGGAATTTTGGACCACTCTTCTTTTGCAAACTGCTCCAGGTCTCTTATATTTTAAGGGTCCCTTCTCCCAATAGCAATTTTAAGATTTCTTCACAGGTGTTCAATGGTATTTAAATCTGGACTTATTGCTGGCCACTTCAGAATTCTCTAGAGCTTTATTCCCATCCATTTCTGGGTGCCTCTTGAAATATGTTTGGGATCACTGTCCTGTTGGAAGACCCATAACCTAGGACTCAAACCCAGCTTTCCTGACACTGGGCCTTACATTGCGACCCCAAATCCTTTGGTAATCTTCAGATTTCATGATGCCTTGAAAACAGTCAAGGCACCAAAACAACCTCAAAACATCTTTGAACCTCCACCATAGTTGACTGTAGGTACTGTGTTCTTTTCTTTGTAGGCCTCAATCTGTTTTCGGTGAACAGTAGAATGATGTGCTTTACCAAAAAGGTCTATTTTGGTCTTATCTGCCCACAAAACATTTTGGCTTACTCACATTCATTTTGGCAAGGCCCCCCACCAAGCAGTTTGGCTACTTCCAGTAAAAGCCGTCCCGGATCAGCTTTACAGCCATACTAAACAGCTGAAGTGTCAGACTGCAATCTGCAATACTGACACTTGAGAAAAACCGGAACCTCGGTGACACATACCGACCATCAATGACGCCCCTTGTTCCTTCCTACATACCTCTCCCCTTTGTTCAACCCTGAGGGGGTGGACACACATTAAACAGTGTACCCGGGACAGGGCATCCGCATTTCCTCGTAACCGGCCTGCCCTGTGTTCCACTGAAAATGTGACATTTTGCAAAGACAGAAACCACCGGGTGACCGGGGCATTTCCGTCCTTGGCCTGGCTCATCCATTTGAGACGGGAGTGGTCGGTCACCAGACAAAACTTTCTCTCCAACAAATAATAGCGGAAGACTCGAGTGCCCACTTGATAGCCAGGCACTCTCTCTCCACTATACTATACCTGGTCTCGGCTGGGGTAAGCTTCCAGCTGAGGAAGACAACTGGATGCTCCTCCCTGTTAACTTCCTGAGACAGTACAGCACCGAAACCTACTTCGGAGGCATCGGTCTGTACTATAAACTCCCTTTTGAAGTCGGCGTCACCAAAACCGGGGACCCACACAGGGCTGACTTCAAAGCAGAGAAAGCCTTTTCCGCCTGCTAATTCCAGTGGACCGTCACTGACTTGCGTCCCTTCAAAAGGCCTGTCAATGGTGCGGCCACTGTGGCAAAGTGGGGGACAAACCTCATATAGTATCCCACCATTTCCAGTAACTACTTTACTTGCAGAGTAGTGACAGGTCGGGGGCAATTCCGAATTGCCTCAATTTTGTTCACCTGAGGTTTGATAACTCCGCGTCCAATTACATACCCCAGGTACTTGGTGTCTTCTAACCCTATCGCGCACTTTTTTGGGTTAGTGGTTAAGCCAGCCTTCCTAAGGGAGTCCACTACAGCTTGTACCTTAGGTAGGTGACTTTCCCAGTCGGTACTGTGGATAACGATATCGTTCAGGTACTCTGAAGTGTACCGATAATGTGGACGGAGTACAATGTCCATTAGCCTTTGAAAGGTGGCGGGAGCGCCATGTAGACCAAAGGGTAATACCTTGTACTGATACAGCCCCTCTGGTGTGATGAAAGTAGTTTTCTCCTTGGCAGCCTCCGTCAAGGGTACCTGCCAGTACCCTTTGGTGAGGTCCAAAACAGAGAAATACCGGGCTTGGCCTAACTTCTCAATAAGCTCATCCACTCGAGGCATGGGATATGCGTCAAACTTGGAAACCTCATTAAGTTTGCATAAGTTGTTACAGAATCGTAATGTCCTGTCCGGCTTGCGTATTAATACTATCGGACTGGCCCATTCACTTTTTGACTCATCGATGACACCTAGCTGTAACATCAGCTGCACTTCAGAGATGGCTTGTCACCGCAACTCAGGTACCCGGTATGGTTTCAACCGGATTCTGGCGTGAGGCTCAGTGACAATGTCCTGTCGGATGATAGAAGTGCATCCATGGAAGTCCGAAAACACATCCGTGTTCCTGCTGACGAACTCCCTGGCCTCCTGAGTCTGTCTAGAGCAGGGATGCCCAACCTGCGGCCCTCCAGCTGTTGTAAAACTACAACTCCCACTATGCCCTGCTGTAGACTGCTAGCTATAGGCTGTCCGAGCATGCTGGGAGTTGTAGTTTTGAAACAGCTGGAGGGCCGCAGGTTGGGCATCCCTGTTCTAGAGGAAAGGTTGTCAGCAATCTTTACTGTCGCAACTGCTTCCCTCGTATCAGACCATGGGACTGGAAACTACCACCAGAAAACCCGGCCGGGGGCTGTTGTCCGTACTGGTCTCCATCTTTCCACGGTTTCAGTAAGTTTACATGGTCCACCTGCTCCTGCTTTCTCAGCCCGGGCTGGAGTACCTTGTGAGTTACCTCCCCAACTTTTTTGAGCACTTCGTAGAGACCCTGCCACCTAGCCAGGAACTTACTGTCCACCGTCGGCACCAGAACCAAAACCCGATCTTCCGGGTTAAAATTCAGAACCCCAGCCTGGTGATTATAGACTCTACTCTGGGCTCGCTGAGCTGCCTCCATATGTTCCTTAACCAGCAGCAACACTGTCTCCATCCGCTCTTGCATCCGAGTGACATACTCAATCACACATTTATGCGGTGTGGGTCATTGTTCCCACGCCTCTTTGGCTATTTCCGACAGACCACGCGGATGTCTGTCATACAGCAGTTCGAAGTGCGAGAATCCAGTAGAGGCCTGGGGCACCTCTCGCACTGCGAACATGAGATAGGGCAGTAGAAGATCCCAATCCCTCCCATCTTTAGACACCACCCGCTTTAACATGTTTTTCAAGGTTTTATTAAACCTCTCTACCAGGCCGTTCGTTTGCGGGTGATAGACGGACGTCCGTAACGGTTTGATCTGTAGTAGTTTACAGAGTTCCCGCATGACTTTTGACACAAAAAGGGGTCCAAGAACATGTTGGTGGGCTAACTCCAACACAAGCTTGCGATACGCCTTGGGCACCACCAAGTGCTCAATATGCGTAGTTGATTTACCCAGTACAGCATCTCCTGTTGAACCACAAAACAGGGGAACATAGACTCGGCCCCCGGTTGTTGCAGCTCACCCTCAACTACCACCACATTTTCCCAGGCCCGAGATAGAGTTGGGTCCTGGTGCTGTGCTGTAGTAAAATTGTCTCCAGAGACGTTGAGTTCTGCCGACTCCGGATCCGGCGGCAAATCCTCCACGTCTCCCACCATTACATTCAGTGGGGTTGGCTCCCCCCCCCTTCCACCGCAGTGGCAGCCACCCCTACTGCTAGCCCTTCGGCCTCAGGTTCCCGGTTTCCCCCCTGAGCAAGGCCATTCTATTGGAGCTACTCCTGCCCCATGGGTATCGGTGACTCTCGCCTCAGGCCATAGTGACAGGAAACCGGGGAAGTCTCTCCCAATTATTAGTTCATAATGTAACTTTGTGGAGACGCCCACCTCATGAGTCCACCTGCCGGCCACCGTGGATAGAGACACCAAGGCGGTGGGATAGTCTTTTAAGTCTCCATGAATGCACACGATACTGACTTTTCGGCCAGTATACTCGGTGGGCCGCACCAGGGCAGCTCTTACCAGAGACACCAGGCTCCCCGAGTCCAGCAGCGCCACCGCCAAGGTATCTCCCACTTGCACAGGTGACTATTGTCTCAGGGGTACCGGTTGCACACAGCCTCTTGGCCGACATTGAGGGGCGGTAGCCATAGTTAGTGTCCATAGGTTCCCCCCCGATAGGGACAGTCGGCTCTATGTGACCAGGTTCTTGACACCGCCAACAGACCATCGGAGCTAGGTCTGTAGGGAGTATATCCCCGAGCGGGTTTTGCTGGCACTGGCCGCCTGGTCGAGGGGGGAGATTTCCGGGGTTTAAATGGCCCCCTCCCAAAAGAACCCCCTGTAGATTTCTGGTGGCCACATAGCACTCTACCAGGTCGATCATCTCTAGCACTGGATCGGCCAGGTGTTCCCTGGTAATGCCCTAGAGAGGGTACGGCAAAGCCCTCCGGAACACATCAGCCAACAGACGGTCCAGCATAGCAGTGGGACTCAGTATGTCAGGCTGCAGCCATTTTTGCAACCGGTGTAGCAGATCATAATACTGCGGTCTGACGGGTTCAGCCGGGTTAAATTCCCACTGTTGCACCCGCTGGGCTCGGACCAATACATTCACCCCTAGTCTTGCCAGAAACTCATCCTTTACGGTCAGGTAGTAAGCTGCTTGACCATCTGGTAAGTCGAAAAACACCTGCTGGGGTCCAGACGCCAGGAACGGAGCGATGACCTCAGCCCATTGGTCTCGGGGTAACTTCTCCCTCATGGCCACCTTTTCGAATACCGCCAGATAGGTTTCGGCGTCGTCCGAGGGGGTCATCTTAGGGATCGCCGCACGGACAGCTTTTCGGGCATTGTGGACGTTCTGGGACGCTCCTGCCGCTTGTAACGCCATCACATGCTGTAATAGCAGCTGGTTAGTTTCCTGCTGCTTGTTAGCCTCCCACTGCTGCAAGTTAGTCTCCATGAGGGCTTTCACGACCGCCACCATTTTGTCAGGGAACACGGCCCGTAACCTTGCCAGCTTGATATAGGACACCGTGCCCGGAAAAGAAAAAGAAAAAAAAGAAAACTTTTCGGCCTTTAGGCCAGCCTCACTGCGTGTGCCCGCTCCAAGCCACCAATTGTGGGGATTTGCTCTGGTAGACAGGTTAGCGGACGCAGTATAGAGGCAAGGAACCAGGTTGTAAATCAAACTTCAGTGTTTTATTCACACTCAGCAAAACATAACAGTCTTGGTGCTTGTTCATACACAGCAAAACAAAACAGTATTCACCTGGAATCCTAGGTGTCAGTTCACACCCGGCTAAATGCTCAGCCACAGAAAAGTTCACTGCCAGTCTTCCAGTCGGCCTGCACGCCTGTTTGCAGTCTTCAGCACAGAGGCTCCACAGCTTCACTTTCAGATGGAGGTAAAATCCACCACCTGATAGTGCCGACTGCTTTTAAAGCCTGCCAAGACCCGGCCTGGAACGTGGGGAGTAGCCACCCACCCAGCATTTTGGCTACTCCCAGTAAAAGCCGTCCAGGATCAGCTTTACAGCCATACTAAACAGCTGAAATGTCAGACTGCAATCTGCAATACTGACACTTGAGAAAAACCGGCTCTTACCTCACCGAGGCCAGGAACCTCGGTGACACATACAGACCATCAATGACAGCCCCTTGTTCCTTCCTACAGTGGTTACACAGACTAAGGGTCCATTCACATGTCCGTATGCGGATCCACAAAACACAGACACCGGCAATGTTCGTTCCGCATTTTGCGAACCACACATCGCCGGCACTCTCATAGAAAATGCCTTTTTCCGCAATTGCGGAATAGGACATGTTCTATTTTTCTCCGGAACGGAAGTGCGGATCCGCAAATGCGGATAGCACATTCCTGCCGTATTAAAAAATGAACGGGTCCGCAAAATTGCGGAACGGATGCGGACCCATTTTGCGGACGTGTGAATGGACCCTAAAAGGGGCAGCTCTGAGAGCCTGGCCACCAGCGCACAGAGACCATACAGCTTTGTAATGTGCTCTTTTGGTATTGTACATATGAAAATACTCTCACCTAAAAAGCAAGCTTCTTGGAAGAATACCTCCATACATATGGCATCACAGTCACATGTAGATACACCTCCATGGGAGTCTTATTACTACTCCATAAAACAATCAATGCTTCTAGGGGAGAATCAATCATTCTGTAACAAGTCATGCACTTGAGAATGCCATGATTTCTTTCAGATTCCATATGAAGTCATGCCTATAGTGGTACAGGAAGACCTCATCCACATTTCTGTAAAACCACTTCATTTTGGTGCCATATTACAACCACAAGTCTGATAACCCAAACTAACAGCAACATAGGGATTTATCTATGGTGCGGTTAGTTTGGGAGATTTCACCCACAATATAAAATGAAGTGATAATATGACCATGCTTGTGAGGCCTTGGCCACAGAAGAAGCCATCACAGGATTGGGTGGCCATTCTGTGAAAACTGTAAAAATTAATTAAAATTAATGATATTATCTAAGTTTTACTAATAAAATGTGATCTGTTGATTGCCTTGTCCTTTTATTCCTGCAGGTATATTAGTTTCCTAGGTTCCTTTGCATGTGATCAGGTCACCGATACCTGCGGACAATAGCTGTAACGTAAAGAGTAAGGGTCCATTCACACGTCCGAGGTGCGGACCCATTCATTTTCAAATGGGGCCGGATTTTTTGTACTCACCGTAAAATCCTTTTCTCGTAGTAGGCATTGGGGGACACCATGGGTATATGTCCAACTACCACTAGGAGGCGACACTAGACATAAAAAGTATTGGCTCCTCCCCGTTGGGCTATACCCTCTCCACAGACACTAGGCAGATCAGTTTGTACCAAAAGCAGTAGGAGAGAGAAGAAAGGCAAGGAACCAACAACTCCCGTACCGGGAAAGATCAAGAGACCAGCCCGGAGAAGCGGAAGTAAAAAAAACATGGGGTGGGATCTGTGTCCCCCAATGCCTACTATGAGAAAAGGATTTTACGGCGAGTACAAAAATCTAATTTTCTTGTGCATGGCATTGCGGGACACAGCATCATGGGACTTCCCAAAGCAGTCCCCGAGGGTGGGAAAAGAACAGCCATGCCACCTGTTGGGCATACAGGTGCGAAAGAACCATGTGACTTAACAGGAGAAAAGCATGGACTAGGCAGGAAGCCACATAACCAGGGAAAAACCCCAAGGAAGCCACAGTGACGACTGCCAGCACCCCAGTACAAATGCCTGTGAGAACGACCCAAATGCAAGAAGAAGGCAAAGAGCAACTTTCTCTTCAGTCGAAGGCTGGAGAGAAAGTAGGACAGCACCGCGTATCGGAGCTACCTAACATTCTAATAGTCTCAGGTGAAAGCACAAACGCCCTGAGGCCAACCCCTGGCGGGCCAGGGGAGCAAGGGAACATGGAATCACTGAAGGCCAAACGAGTGAGGGAAGCCATAGCAAGGCTCACATGTGAAGGGAGCAGGTCTCCCCTCACCGCAAAGCAGGTGAAGAAGTTAAGCGCCCTATTGAAAGGAAAAAATCCCAAAGGCGCTAAGGGAAACCGCCAACCCTTGGAAGGAGGGGGTTGTAAGTAAAAACCAAAAAAGAGAAAAGATAAACACCTGCATCCCCAAACTAGGGGACGAGGAACGAGCCTCTGAAAACAAAATACCGCTGAGAAGCGCAAGACCGGAGAAACTCCGGCCAAATGAAGTATCAGGGAAAAAAGGGGACCAGATGCAGGCCGAGGAAATCTCAGAAGGGGCACACTGGAGTGAGGGAAGCCATAGCAAGGCTCACATATGAAGGGAGCAGGACTCCCCCCCCCCACCCCACACACCAAGCTACGTACTCCAACACGGAGAAGATCCAGTGGAGATCACTGTACTCCACCAGGAATGGTCCGCCCTGTAATAGAAAACAATGCGGGTACTCCTTTATAACATGAGGAACGCGGAGTGCAGCAGACAATAGTATTTGATAGGGATGGCAAGAGCAACCCTAGCACAAAAGCCAACAACCATCTGGCCATGGTGTAGGGAGCGTGGTTGTATGTGGACCACCCATGAGATCAGATCAGCCCTATACTGGGCAATAGACCGACAAGGTGGAGGAAGGGGTTGGGCTGGCCCACCCCTGCCAGATATGGTTACCATGTACATGCTGAACCAGGATGGCCGTTGTGGACAGTGCCTTGAGAAGTACAAGGAGCACGACAGTAACGGAGTGGCAGATGTATGGAAGAACCAAAAAGGGAAGTAACAAACATCCGCAGCACAGATTAGAGCCCGGGGAAGGAAGCAGCCAGTAATACAGCAACTGTATGGGCCACAGATTGCACCATAGGGCCCAGCACGTGGGTACTAAAAACACACGCCTAAAACCAAGGTAAAGTGGCTGCATGTTGGACTCTAAGGAGGGTGGAAACAAAGCCACAGCATCCGGGAATGCGACCGCATTTGGAGAGCGCAGGTCCTCAACCTGTAAGGTAGAAATACGGCTGTGTAGTGTAGAGAAATGACCAGAGAGGTGCAATGGTACAGCATCTGGAGATGGTAGAGGTACTAGATTTAAGATTAGAGCGATGTGGCTTGGTGCACCCTAGGACCAGAGAAGCGCAACGGCTGCCCCGTAGCAATGGTACCTATATTCCGCTCGGGAAGGGGAAAATAGGGCCGCACGGTACCACAAAGAACGACAGGTGCACACCACAATTAAGTAAGTGCAATGGCAACTGAAGGAGGCCCTCTATTCCACCAGAAAAGAGGGAAACAGGGCCGCATAGTACACCATAGAGCCAGACAGGTGTAACGGCTGCAGCATCAGAGACAGTGCAGGAACTCTACCTAAGAAGGGAGTAAGATGGCTGTTTGGTGCACACTATGATGAGGTAGGTGCAGTGGCCACGGCAATAAAAGGTGGCCTCAATATCTCGTCCGGTAAGGGAGAAATAGTGCCGCAAGGTACACCATAAGGTCATACAGGAGCAACGGCAACAGCCTCTGGAGATAGTGAAGGTACTCTACCGTGAAGGGACCAAGGTAGCAGCCTAG
This sequence comes from Bufo bufo, assembly GCF_905171765.1. Classification (NCBI taxonomy): domain Eukaryota; kingdom Metazoa; phylum Chordata; class Amphibia; order Anura; family Bufonidae; genus Bufo; species Bufo bufo. The sequence continues at coordinate 464,045,440 of NC_053392.1, read as the reverse complement.
TGCCCACTAGAACCAAACAGAGGCAATTGCTATAGCAATTGAGAGTGGCCTCTATATCTCGCCGGAAAGGGAGAAATAGTGTCGCACGGAACACAATAGAGCCCGCCAGGGATACTGGATACAGCATCAGGAGATGGTGTAGGTACTCTACCCGTGAAGGGAGCAAGGTGGCTGGAAACAGACAGTTGCAATTGCTACGGCAATTGAAGGCGGCCTGTATATCTCGCCCGGTAGGGGGAAATAGTGCCGCATGGAACACCATAGAGCCAGTAAGGAGTAATGGCTACAGCATCTGGAGTAGGTGTAGGAACTCTACCTATGAAAGTAACAAGGCGGCTGGAAACAGACAGATGTAATCGCCACGGTATAGAAGCCGGCCTGTATTCTCTGGCACAGGCACTACAAAAGAACCTTTAGAGGCCGAGAAGGGTTGCCAACCCTACAAGTGGCGTCTGCCTGAATCATCAGCTTTCCCAGAACATAGCCCCTGGATAGGGGAACCAGGAAGGTCTGTCGTGTACAGCCTACGAGGGCGTACGTACCAGAGACACCACGTAGGTGTGCCAGTTGTTAAGCATGGAGACGGCTGCCTTACCTGTGCGGTAATTACCTGTGCAGGCAGGACAGCGCCATCCGAAAGTCCACCAGAGGGGTACCAAACCTGGGTAGGGTAGGTACCACCATGCACGTTTGACTTGACCACACAGAGGGATTCTGCATGGTGGAAGACCGCCTGATGCTCTGTTCCGAGGGAATCTGTGCAGAGGTGTCCCCAGAGGCAACTGACAGAAGGCTTCGTCACCATCCTCAGGCCTGTCGTGGGGTGACCCGAGGAGGGGTGGAAGCTAGTTGAGACCACCCGAGGAGGGTCCGTGGGCTACTCCTTGCGCGACCCTATGTACCTGAGCGTGACCCATCTGTAGGGAGGACCCTGGGGGGGGGGGGGGGGGGGGGAGAAGAGAGGAGACCGCAATTTGTAGGCAGCGCTCCAGCGACTCCGCCAGGGATTGGGCGAGTCAGGCAAGGATCCCATGGCTTGACATGGAGGGCGCTCATTCAGGGGGGACCTACACAGAAAAGGGTGGGAGGGGGACAAGGCGAACACATGGAAACCTCCGTAGACAATGGACGCACATGAAATACGCGGCGATCCGACAGGGAGGCTGGGAGAGGAGGCCCTCATAGAGCAGCAGGGCTGTCCATTCTGTCCCCGGATGTCTCGTTCCCCAAGAGGTGCTGCAGCAGCTATAGAGCAGGTGGCAGGGCTGCAGGAGAATGCAGCAATCGAGAGGGGAGGGAGTAAAAGGAGCCTGCAGAGCAATTCAGCCAGAGGCTGCCTACCAGACGCCAGGAGCTGTGCAGCGCGCCCCAAGCAGGAGAGGGCGACCGGAGAGAGCAGGAGCCGGCAGCCGGAGGAAGAACCGCCCCTATGAGAGAGAGCAGGGAACCTGGGGCTGGATTGGCAGGTAGGAGAGGCCCCTCCCAGGCTCCACGGAGGGGAGGGGACGGAGTAAGCCCGGGAAGGGCAGAAAGTGGGCGGGGAGTTACAGCCTAGTAGGCCCGAAAAGCCGGGGCCTAAATTAGTGGAGCGCGGCCGAGGACGAACGGCCGCGATCGCGGAAGTGCTCCAGAGCTGCCGCGACGAACGGGGGCCAGGTGGGGGAGAGAACTTAAGAAGCGACCCCCAGAGAGTGAAAAACGGAAGGCCAGGGGGCTTCTGGGGCCAGGATACAGCTGAGATAAAAGTTTCTGCTGGGGCCTGAATCCACAACCTACTGTATCAGAGGCAAGGCACTATCAGAGGCAAGTCATTTACCCACACAGCAATGAGAGCCCAGGCCCGGGAAGGAGGGTGGGAGACCCTAATGTAACATACCCACCCTCAGACGTCTTCAGGCGCAGCAGTAACCACCCCCTCGGCTGACTCAACACGGGAACCGTGGGACTGCCGGAATTCCACTGCAGAAGCAGATTTGGGGACTGGGTGGCTGCCAGGTACCTGAGTACGCGCCCGCAGGAGGGCAACTAAAGTGGAACACGATGGAGCCACCCCTGCCGCAGGCCGGAACCTGCAGAGAAGAGAAAGAAAAAATAATTGAAGAAAAAATAAAATAAAAAAAGTAGCAGGATGACCTGCACAAAAAGCAGGTCAGGTCTGCCTCCTACGGACACTAGAACAAGACTGATCTGCCTAGTGTCTGTGGAGAGGGCATAGCCCAACGGGGAGGAGCCAACACTTATACACTGTAGTTGGACATATACCCATGGTGATGTGTCCCCCAATGCCATGCACGAGAAAGGCATTTTCTATAAGAGTGTCGGCGATGTGCGGTCCGCAAAATGCGGAACGCACATTGCCGGTGTCCGTGTTTTGCGGATCCGCAAAACACATATGGACGTATGAATGGACCCTAACCTGCCATAAATGAGGACAAGGAAAGCTAGCGTGGGAGCTGGGCCATGGCTTCTCATCTGTTATGACACATTCTAGACACGATTTTTGTGAATATTGACCGATACTGAGATGCATACGCAGAACTTTGCACTTTGTGCAGCGGCATATATCACAATAATTACAGACAATGGTTTTTCACCATCTACAGTGTTGAAAACATCTGGAAATGAATTTTTAGATTGTTCCATTTGAATTTTTTTCGGCACCTGCATGCACAAGCCCAAAAACCTTTCACAGGAGAGTAGCGGTGAGCGCATTACCTGTGCCTGATGATACAATGATACTCTAAAATCCGAGTGCAAGCTTATGCAGTGCCATCTTAAAGCACATCTGTTTAATACCGTAAAAGAACAGAAGTGGGTAAGAAATGTCCATCACATAAAAAAAAAGCTTTTGGAAAAAGTCCTGTTAAGATTACTTCCGTGAAGGCTTGTTTTCTAGAAGCAAGATGACAAGTCTGTTGCGCAGAGATTTTATCTTTTGCGTGTACATTACTTGGAATGTTCGAGTCAGTTTTTCACGCAAATGTTTGAGTGGAGATGGGCTGTTACAATCAGGGATATTCAGCAATGTATGGAAAAAGTCTAACCACAAGTCTCCATTCGGAAATCTGAAATAAAAAAACACAAAAATAAAAAAACATTTAAAATCTGAAGTAAAGATAAGCAATATACTGCATAGTGGAAATCTTGTCAAAATATTCTCATAGGTCATAGATCTCTATGAAACTTGGACTACTATCAATTATCAGAATGAAGGATCTCTATATAGTCTTCAAACCCCTTAGGCTACGTCCACATCTGTAGCAGGCATTCTGTTCTGGCAGAGGAAAATAACGGTAATTCTGAAATTGATGTATGTGGCATAGCTGGATCCCACTCACTATAATGGGCTCCACTGGGTGGCCGGCTATTCTGCCGGTCAAAAAATAATAAATTTATAAATTTGCTGCATGCAGATTGGCATCACTGGAAATCCAACACATTCTTAGCAAACAATTGTTCAACTCAATGGTAGCGTTAGAGTTCCAGTAATAAAAATCTTTAAAACAGTGTCTAAACAGGTATGAGCATTCCTTAAAGCCCTTTCCTTCTGAAAGTCATGTATATCAGATAACATTAAAGGAGTTCTCACTTCAGCAAACAACATTTATTAACTAGAGGAAGTTAATACAAAGCACTTACTAATGTATTGTGATTGTCCATGTTACTTCCTTTACTGGCTTGATTCATTTTTCCATTAGATTATACATTGCTCGTTTCCATGGTTACGACCACCCAGCAAACCATTAGTGGTGGTCCAGCTTGCACAGTATAGGAAAAAAGCACCAGCTTATGTGCGCTCCCACAGTCCCAGCCACCAGAAAGGCCAACGCTTTCCTATAGTGTGCAAGCACGACCACTGCTGCTGGGTTGCAGGGTGGTCGTAACCATGAAAACAAGCAGTGTATAATGTGATGGAAAAATGGATCCAGCCAGCAAAGGAGGCAGTATGAACAATCACTATACATTAGTAAGTGGCTTGTATTAACTTCCTCTACATATTAAACGTCACTTGCTGAAGTAAGACAACCCCTTTAATCGCGATGTAGAAGCTCCAGAGGGCAACAGCTTCAAATGTGTCACTGGGCATGCGCCGAGCCCAGTGACAAATTTAAAGCTATTGCCCTCAGGAGCTTCTACATCGAGCAGGCAGTCTGCGGTACTGCGCCTGCGTGAGATTTCACATAGCGGAGGGGGGCGGCGGCAAAGCATTCGGGTGTGGGCAGTTACTTATGTTGGAAGAGGCGTGCTTGGGCTCTAAAGGAAGGCGGGCTGGGCACTGTAGAGGGGCGTCCAGAGACGGAAAATAACGCCCCGCTGGGCACCTTGGACACTCATTTGCATAACATAAAAAGTGGATTTTATTGCTAATAAAACCATGAAACAAAAAATAAAGGCTACAGCAAGAAATAAGGTATTTTATTGTACATGGCAGTAGTAACACCTTAATATGCAATCTTCAGAAAAGTATTTATGATATAAAATGTCAAGTTCACACAATCAAGTGTCAGGATTTAGGCACGGACTCCGTGGCTAAATCCTGACAGAATCTGCCCAAATACCAGCAGTAATGCAAGCGAATGGAATATTTTATACTCGAAACAAACTGGAAAAAACCTGGACAGAATCAAGTAGGTGCTGTAGATTTATCCACAGTATGTTCATTATTGCTTTGGATTGGAAAAACTGCAGAATAGCCCCACTGAATTACCATGGGAATGATCTACATGTGGATCAGCCCACACATCCATGGCAGAAATCCAAATTTCAGCCTTAGATTTCTGTTAAGGGTTAAAAAAAAAACAAAAAAAAAACACACAGCAGATTTGTCTATATATTAGATTAACGGTGGGCTGGCTAACCATCTAATGTGTACAGCGCTCTCCCAACTTTCCCCTTACTGCACATGTAGGGGGACAGAAGGATCAGGCTATTGGATTTCAACCTATCCTTTTGCTCACTGCGGCAGCGGCTTTCTTCCCTCTCCCTATTTTGAACACACACAGAAGCCGAGCATGCATTTGTATGGGGGTGGGGTTCTTGAAGCAATAGCTGTTCAGCTGATGGATAGTGATGTATGGCCAAACTAGGAAGATCTTAGACCCCCCCCCCCTTCCTTTCCATAACTGACCGTTTAAAACTGCCATCTGTCTTCCATGCTCCCTTTTCTTCACGAACTTTCATGTAGTTGCCAAACAGCATGCAATAAACAGTTCCAGCTATTCCAAAGAAGTCCGTCTGTAAGGAGTTATGCAAGACAAATAATGGCTTGTTACAATTAATACAATAAGTGAATACTTAAAGGGATTCTGTCACCAAGTTTTGGGCTATAGAGCTGCGGACATGCACGGCTAGATCGCTGCTAGCATGTCCGCAATATACCGGTCCTATAGGGCTGTGTGCTTTTATTTTCTTTAAAAAAGGATTTTATAGATATGTAAATAAGTCTTGTATGTGTCCAAGGGGCTGTACGAACCTTCCTGGAGCCCAGCCACGCCCGCCTGTGAAGGAGCCCAGCACCGCCTATGTCCTCCGAATCTCCTCCTTTCATCAACGATAGATTGCCGTAATCTCGCGATGCGCGAGCTCGTGCATGCGCAGTGCCGGTAGTGTTCCTTCCCTGTGCTGGCATCAGCCTCAGGGAAAAGAACTGCGCATCGCGGGATTACGGCAATCTATCGTTGATGAAAGGAGGAGATTCGGAGGACATGGGCGGTGCTGGGCTCCTTCACAGGCGGGCGTGGCTGGGCTCCAGGAAGGTTCGTACAGCCCCTTGGACACATACAAGACTTATTTACATATCTATAAAATCCTTTTTTAAAGAAAATAAAAGCACACAGCCCTATAGGACCGGTATATTGCGGACATGCTAGCAGCGATCTAGCCGTGCATGTCCGCAGCTCTATAGCCCAAAACTTGGTGACAGAATCCCTTTAACATTTAATGTGATTAAATGTTCATACACAATAAAACATAATGCACGCACTTTTTTTTAAAGTTGTACTGTTCGCATGTAATGTCATTGACGAGTGCCACTATACAGTCCTCCAATCCCCGTAATTCATTATGGTACACTGCATTGAACATTTTTGGAAAGACCACACAATGACACAGAGCTATGGATTTATGAGAAAACTTAAAGGCACGTAGATCAAGAGTGCACAGCTCAGTAGGCGGTGTATTTGCCAAAAGGTGGCAAAGAGGGATTCAGGAATCTGATCAGCTACGTTTATATGCTCAGTTACCAGGACAGAGCTGAACCGGTACTCAGCTCCTATAAGAGAAATCTCGGCTATTCTGCTGTTTCAATAAAAGAAAAAATATTAATCAAAGAATCCAAGGACAGCACAACTGAAACAGACATAATCACTAAACCTTGCAATAATTTTGCATAAAATTAAAACAGATAACAGTTCTCCTGCTATCAGATGTTCCATCCCCCCAGCTCACACTTGTGTTTTTCTTTTCCGGCATAGAGTTCCGTCCTAGGAGCTCTATACCGGAAAATAACTGATCAGTTTAATCCTCATGCATTCTGAATGGAGAGTCTTCAGTTCAGTCTTTCTGACTGATCAGGCAAAAGATAAAACCGCAGCATGCTACAGTTTTCTCTCGGGCCAAAAAAAACTGAGGACTTGCCTGAATGCTGGATCTGGATTTTTTTCCCCATAGGAACGTATTAGTGCCGTATCCGGCATTCAGAGAACCGGAATGCGCAGACCGGTAAAAATGTGAAGAAAAAAAAAAAAAAAAAAAAAAGTAGGGGCGTGGCCTAGCGCGGCATGTGAGGAGACTGAGCCCTTCTCTCCAGGACAAACATCCTGTAAATCCATCAGCATCCACGATATAAGTGCAAAGAAAGCTACTCCCAACAGCGATATCTGACACCGGGTACCTCGACCGCCGGTGCTATGAAGCGGAACAGTAAGAAGGAGAGGGAGAAGAAGGCGAGCGGGCCAGCGGTGCGCTCTCGGCAAGATGGCGGAGGAGAGAAGGCTGCAGAGATCGCGGCACGGCTGGGAAAGTTTGCCAGAACGAATCCCCTGATTACACCAGAATCACTGGTGGACCAGCCTAGTGAGAGCGCTGAGGACTGGATGTACTCCCCACTTGAGGCGACTGCAGGTAGTGCTGGCAGCATGGAGAAACGAGGGGCAGAGGGAGAGGGACAACTGGAGAGGCTGTAAATGCTGGAAAGTCTGCACAGCTGCCCACTGAACAATGACTGATGTGTGTAAAGCAGTTACAAACTGCAGCACCGCGCTGATAACCCTGAATACACAAATGGGGAGCCTGCAAGAAAATATATGTCTTTTATTAGACAAGACCTCAGGAAGGTCACTGAGAGAATTAAAAAAGTGGAGGAACGGGTCAGCTGCTTGGAAGACAGTGTCTCCTTTAAGAAAAGACCCGGGTAAAATCACTCATGATGTCTCATATCTGCTGAAAAAGGCGGACGATTTGGAGAACAGAGCCCGCAGGAATAATTTGCGGCTTGTGGGTGTCCCAGAGAAAGTAGAAGGCACTAATGCTGCAGTTTTCTTTGAGCAGTGGCTGATTGAGAAATTTCGGAAGGACTCCTTATCAAATATGTTTGCTATAGAACGAGCGCACAGAGTGCCTTTCCGCTCTCCACCACCAGGGGCCCCTCCAAGACCCATCCTGATGAAGCTGCTGCATTTCAAAGACAGAGACACCATCTTAAGGAAGGCAAGGGACCATGAAGACTTGTGGATAAATGACAGAAAAGTGCTCATATTCCCAGATTTTTCTGCAGAGGTACAGAAGAAGCGGGCGAAGTATGCGGAAGTGAAACGTCGCTTGAGAGAGCATCAAGTACCATACTCCATGTTGTATCCATCCAGGCTACGAGTGGTGGCTGAAGCAAAAGTCCATATATTTGAAACGGCTAGAGGCTGCCAATTTACCAGGACACCCTGAGCCATCTTCGGGATGATCTATGGACGACAGAGTGTTGTAAAGTACCAGTTTGGACGTCAGCTGCGCAGATTCCTTGGACGATGAGTATATGCAGGGGCAGCGGCATTGATCTGGAGGGTATCAGGGCACCATGGGACTCTGAGTTTCTGTTACAATAGTTAAAGAGTCTTAGTGAGGCACAGTAATGTACCTAGCAGAATTATATAATGATATAACTGGTTGCACTACATTAAGCACAATAGGATGCATATTTGTTTATTATGTATAATATGTTCTGGAGGAGGGCGAATTAAGAGATCGAGTAGTCAGAGGGCGATATCGTCTCCGATTCCATACCTCAGACAGAATATACAATCACATTGCCCATAGTTAGCTGGGTATATTTTGGTGAATAGTTTATATCCCCGCGTTTCAGAGGGGAATGTTTTTGTATCAATGTATTTTGTTTGTCAGTTCTGGGGAACCGCACCATGGCCATGATATCATGTCTTTCTGTATTACTAGCATGCTCGGTGAAAGAAAGGTAGAAAAGTTGGAAGATAGAGGGACTAGGAGGGGCGTCCGGGGAGTGATGTCTGTGGGGTATGATGATGGGGGTTAACGTGTTAGCATGGAATAGGAGGGGCCTTGGTGACGCAGCCAAAAGATACGCAGTGCTGAACTCCCTTAGACAGTTCCAACCTGCTATTATATGCCTCTCAGAAACGCATCTGATAGCAGAATCCGTAGCCAAGTTAAACCGTGCATGGATCGGGCATGCATATCACGCGATGTACTGAAGTCATGCTAGAGGGGTCAGTGTACTCCTACACAAACAGATTCCGTTTCACTGCGTCAAATCAAATCTAGATGGTAGATTTGTATGCCTACAGTGCACAATATATTGCCACTACTATACATGTAGTTCGATATATGTCCCACCTCCGTACACGGGTGAGGTGTTGAAACATGTACTAGCTTTTGTGGCTGCGTCCCCTGATGTCCCTACACTTATTATCGGAGATTTTAACATACTTGATTATCGTATAGATAGACATCATGAGACAAGTACCCCTAGTGAAAAACGTTTGTCCAACATGGCAAAGGTATTGGCAGAGGCAGATTTTAGTGGCGTTTGGAGAATCCGTAACCCTCACTCTGGACAGTTCTCCTGTCATTCTAGCTCTCATAATTCATGATCACGAATTGATCTAGCAATAGGCAACCAACAGATACTAAGACTTGTGCGGACAGTAGAATATCTGCCCAGAAGTCTTTCAGATCATTCCCCCATCAGAATAGAGTTAAACCTGGAATCTGCGTCTGAGAGGCATAGAGGTCCATGGAGATTAAATCCTTTCTGGCTGACCATATTACAAGATGAAGTGGGTATACTGGCAGAGATGCAGGAATTCATGTCCATTAACATTGGATCAGCACCGATTGGGGTAGTGTGGGACTCCTTCAAGGCGTCTGTTAGGGGAATGTTCGTTAAGCGCATCCAAAGATATAAAGCTAGAAACAGACAATTGACACAAGAATTACAATCTAGTCACTGATACGGAGTGTAAATACATTGATAATCCCACTGAGGCAACCCGATCTAATTTGATAGAAGCGCAGCAGATGTATAGGGACCATCAAATAGAGCTAGCAAATAATAAAAGGCTTTTTTGGAAGCAGAAATACTTTGAGGAGGGCGAAAGTGTGGGCCATATGCTGGCCACTGTCATTAGAGCTCAGCAGGGACCCTCATTTGTAGGGTGTATGCGAGATGCGACAGGTATTTTAACAACGGAAAGCACAGATATTATGGCGATATTTAGTGATTATTATAAGCAATTATATTCCACTAGATTACAGCGTAGAGACAGTAAGACCCAGGAATTTCTCGCCGCTGCCAGTACTAACAGCGGACCAAAAAGAGCCTTGAGGAGCCTCTCAGTCTGGAGGAACTGGAGGTGGCAGTGGGAGCACTTCCTAATGAGAAGGCGCCAGGGTCTGACGGAATACCTGGGGAACTGCTGAAAAAATACAAAGACTTTGTTACCGCAACTTTTAGCAATTTTTGAACAGGCGAACATCTTAGGTAGATTGCCTGAATCCATGGAAGAAGCCATAATAGCTCTGCCTAAGCCGGGTAAAGATCCCACATGTCCAGGGTCATACAGACCTATCTCCCTACTATGCACTGACGTCAAGCTTCTGGCCAAAGATAGCTTGATACACTGGGACCAAACTGGCTTTATGCCAGGCAAATCTATGGCCATCAATATCAGGCGATTATTTCTCAACTTGCAGATATCTGAGGGACAAGCGGGGAACCGTGCAGTCCTTTCACTCGATGTGCGAAGGCTTTCGACAGCGTCGAGTGGAAGTTCCTATGGAGAGTAATTGGAAATATGGGGTTTGGACCCAAATTTATGTCCTGGGTAAAATTATTACATAGAGGACAGAGAGCCAGAATACGGACCAATGGTGCGATATCTGATGCGTTTACTTTAGAAAGGGGTACACGTCAGGGCTGTCCTCTATCGCCGATGCTCTTTGCCTTGGCTATAGAACCTCTGGCACAGATAATACGTACAGATCCCAAAGTGACGGGTTTGACATATGGAGGCATACGGGGAAAAAAAAACAACGCACTCTATGCTGATGATATGTTGCTCTTTTTAGATGACATCGACCACTCTATACCCCATGTAATGAAGCTAATTGAGGATTATGGTACATATTCAGGTCTAACCATTAATTGGGACAAATCGGTTATGCTTCCTTTGGATTCAGTGTCGAGATCACTCCATTACAAGTGTCCAGTATGTTTAAATACTTAGGGATACAGGTAACATGTAGATCACAGGAATATATAGACTTAAATCTGAACCCATTGTTAAACAGTAGTGCCCAAAAGGTAAATAGCTGGTGTAAGCTGCCGCCATCTGTCATTGGAAGAGCCAACTTAGTTAAAGTGGTGCTGATGCTGCAATTTCTCTACATTTTGCATAATAGCCCAGTGTGGATACCAATGAGACACTTCTACAAAATACAGGGATTATTCAGGGCCCTAATATGGAATAAACAGTGCCCAAGAATTCGCTTAGAGACCTTACAGAGGGAGAAGGATAGTGGTGGACTGGCAATACCCAAACCATGGTTATACTTTTTAGCGGCACAGGCTCAGCAATGCAAATCCTGTAGTATTATGGGTACCTCGGACTCAGTTAATGCGCTAATGTCTTATTTGGTGGGAGGGAGACCACCTGATATATATATATATTTTTTTTTTTTGAGCTTGGTTCTGTAGTCCACCCCCCAGAGTCTGTCCCGAGTGTTGCCCTGCTCTGCAAGGTATGGAAAAAACTGAAAGAAATTACCAATCTTTGGGGTGTAGCTCCCTTACGGCACAATTCAAGCCTCCCGAAGCTGTTCAAGTTGGAAGGCTTTGGTAGTTGGGAGAAAAGGGGGCTCTATTGGGTGTCACAACTTTATGCAAATGGGAATCTCAAAAGCTTTGAACAATTAAAGGAAGAATTCAAACTTGCTAACGCAAACTTTTATCAATATCTACAATTACGCCATGCCTCGACGTTGCAGGGTAGGACAACGGATATGACTATACAGGCATCTCTGTTAGCAGAACAAATCAGGAAAGGAGGCGACACCAAAGGAGTGATCTCAGAAGTTGTTACTCTCATTTTATCAAGACCACTTTCCTTTGAAGGTTAGGGAAAAATGGTCCAGAGAGGTTGGCCTCCTAGACAATGTACAGTGGTCTGAAATATTGTCTAAGAGCCCCTTGCTATCACTGTGTGAAACGTACAGACTTTCACAACTATACCTGATACATAGGGTATACAGAACACCTGAGTTCCTACATAAGATAGGTGTACGTGACACATCTATCTGCCCCAAATGCAATATTCCGGGGGCACATATTTTGGGAGTGCACTGCCATAGGCCCTTTTTGGAATATAGTATTTTACATAATTTTTAAGGTGTTTGGGATCAGACTACCAGCCGAACCACTGATATGTGTGCTGGGCCTGTTACAAGGGGATTCCACAACAGATATTAACATTGGCATAAGTAGATCACTGTATGAGGAAATTACTAGCCAAGTATTGGATAAGCACTGCTGTATCGGCCAAAGAGGAATATATTGCACG